>NC_092768.1:54375192-55575192 GCF_047496795.1 Chiloscyllium punctatum
AGTAGCAGGCAGAGAGGGAGAGAGAGAATGCGAGAGTGAGAGTGAGAGGGAGTCAGGGAGATTGAGAGAGAGAGAGACAGAGAGAGTGAGAGGCAGGTAGGTAGCCAGAGAGAGAGAGAGAGTTACAGGCACGAAAAAAGAAAGTTAGAGAGAGAGAGTGGCGGAGAGGTAGAGAGACAGTGAGTGAAAGTGGCAGGCAGAGAGGGAGAGAGAGAGAAATAAAATAAAACAGAGATAGGGTCAGGCAGGTAGAGGGATAGCGAGATACATGGAGACAGAGAGAGAGACTGGCAGGCAGGTCGACAGAGAGACAGAAAGAAAGAGAGAGAGAGATTGGCAGGCAGGTAGACAGAGAGAGAAAGAAAGAGAGAGAGATTGGCAGGCAGGTAGACAGAGACAGAGAGATTGGCAGGCAGGTAGACAGAAACAGAGAGAGAGAGACTGAGAGTGATAGTGGCAGGCAGGTAGGCAGAGAGAGAGAAAGTGTGGCAGGCAGATAGAGAGAGAGAGTGGTAGGCAGACAGAGAGAGAGAGAGATGCAGGCGCGTGGAGAGAGAGAGAGAGTGTGTGGCAGACAGATAGAGACAGACATAGAGAGTGAGAGTGGCAATTGGAGAAGGAGGGAGAGAGAGGGGCAGGCAGGTAAAGAGAGAGAGTGTGCATAGCCGACAATCATATACATACATAGAAAGAGCGTAACAGGCAGTTGAGAGAGAGTCGGCAAGTAGAAAGAGAGAGAGTGTGGCAGGCAGGTAGAGAGAGAGAGAGTGACAAGCAGGTAGTCAGAGAGAAAGGGAGAGGTAGGCATGTGGAGACAAAGAGAGAGAGAGAGAGAGACAGCATGACAGGCAGGTAGAGAGAGAGAAAGAGGAAGGTATTTATAGAGACGGACAGGCAGATGGATAGACAAAGAGAGAGGCAGGCAGTTGTCGAGAGAGAAATAGAGAGATAAATATAAAGTGTCAGGCAGGTAACACACACACACACACACACACACATACAAACACACAGAGCGGCAGGCAGGGAGGGAGGCAATCAGGCAAATAAAATGAGAGTAGCAGGCAGGTAGAGAAAGTGAGAAAAAAAACAAATGGGGATCAAGCAGGTCGTGAGAGAGCGAGATACACAGAGACAGAGAGAGTAGCAAGCAGGTAGGCAGAGGCATTGAGAGAGAGATTAGCAGAGAGGTAGAGAGAGAGATAGGGTGGAGAAAGAGAAAGAGGGGCAGGCTGAGGGAGAGAGAGAGTGTGATAGTGGCAGACAGGTGGTCAGAGAGAGGGAATGGCACAAAGGGAGGGAAAAAGAGAGACAGAGAGAGATGCAGGCAGGTAGACAAAGAGAAAGAGAGAGAGGTAGGCACATAGAGCAAAAGAGATAGGGAGACTGGCAAGTAGATAGACAGAGAGTGAGTGAGAGTGGCAGGCAGAGAGAGAGTGTGACAGAAATTCAGATAGATTGAGAGAGATTTGAAGAGTGGCACACAGGTGGAGATAGAGAGGGAGAGAGAGAAATAGACAGAGAGAGGCAGGCAGTTAACATTCGCTCTCTCTGTCTCTGCCTCTCTCTGTTTCTAGTTGTTGATCTCTTTTCGTGTCAGAGGTGATGTTCTTGCTGATGCAATGGAAGAATACATTGATAGAGGGATTGAATTCAAGAGTCGTGAGGTGATGTTGCAGCTGTACAGGACTTTGGTTAGGCCACATTTGGAGTACTGTGTGCAGTTCTGGTCGCCTCACTTTAGGAAAGATGTGGAAGCTTTGGAGAGGGTGCAGAGAAGATTTACCAGGATGTTGCCTGGAATGGAGAGTAGGTCATACGAGGATAGGTTGAGAGTTCTCGGCCTTTTCTCGTTGGAACGGCGAAGGATGAGGGGTGACTTGATAGAGGTTTATAAGATGATCAGAGGAATAGATAGAGTAGACAGTCAGAAACTTTTTCCCCGGGTACAACAGAGTGTTACAAGGGGACATAAATTTAAGGTGAAGGGTGGAAGGTATAGGGGAGATGTCAGGGGTGGGTTCTTCACCCAGAGAGTGGTGGGGGCGTGGAATGCGCTGCCCGTGGGAGTGGTAGAGTCAGATTCATTGGCGACCTTTAAGCGGCATTTGGATAGGTACATGGATGGGTGCTTAATCTAGGATAGAAGTTCGGCACAACATCGTGGGCCGAAGGGCCTGTTCTGTGCTGTATTGTTCTATGTTCTATGTTCTATGTTCTATGTTCTATGTTCTATGTTCTAAGTAGTCCCTTATTAATATGAGAGTGCAACCCTTCAGTGAGACGTTTGGAGACTGATATTAATCACGGTTATTAAACAAATATCTTCAGTTAACCCATGTCAGAACAGCATAGGTTGTTGACATCACTGACCTTTGGCCTTGTCGCCCATTTGAAATTGCCCAAGGAATGTTGTTGGTGAGGGTGTAAGATAAGGTTTTCGCTCTGCAAGTTGGATGATTATCGTTGGGTTGCTCACATGCAATGCCATCGCCAAATGTGTAATAGCCAATCAATAGGTTGTTACTATGCTGAATTCTCCTCCACTGCAATAACTTCCACCAAATGACTATTTCTGGGCAGTATTGTCCTGAACATACAAAGGAAATGCGATCTGTATGAACTTTCCACTTTCTGTTCAATCAAGGTAATGTTGTAGATTTAACTCATTAAATTACCCACGATTAACATCTTGCGATTACCAATGACCAGCCTCTCGGCCTTTTGGCTAAGATCGAGTGCCTGTTTTTATAAGAATTGGCGTCGAGTTGCGAGTCATCAGAGCTCGCGTTTAGATCACAGTGAAACTGGAAAAGCACAGCAGGTCAGGCAGCACCCAATGAGCCAGAAAGCGGACATGTCAGGCAAAAGCCCTTCATCAGGAATCTGATCTAAACTCTGGTTTCCAGCATCTGCTGTCCTCATTTTTGTGTCATCATCAGAGCTAGTAGAGATCACTGACGAATTTTGATTGGATGTTGGAGGATTATTTAGTTGTGCTGACCTGTTCTTGGTGGATCTTCAGGGTGACTGTGAAGAAGGAGGAGGAGTCTATGTCAGTTGATCGGATGGTGGGTGTAAAGAAGATTCTGCTGGAGTGGCATGGATTCCAAGCAGCATAAATATACAGTATTTCTCCGGAGCATGCTATTTTGACCTGTCCTTCTGGAGCGTGAAGCAGTGTGAGCAGCTCCTGAAGGTATTCAAAGAGAAGGAAGGAGAGTCTCTGTTCTTCATCTTGTGGCTGGCCCTGTTGTGTGTGCTTCCTGCAGAGAGGAATCAGGTTGTTACTATTCATATGTTAAACCCCCATGTCCCAGCAGTCGATGTCCTCACATTCCTGAAGAAGGTACGCCAGGTCAAGGGAGAAAGCACTGATCTGGACCAGTAGGCGGCAGGTCAAGGTAACACTGAGGGTTGACGCCAGTGAGGACATCATCCACCCAACCTCTAGCTTCGCAATCTGAGGAAGCAGCGGTCACCTGACATACACAGGGCAGCCGAAATTGTGTTGAATCTGCGGGAGGTCAGGCCACGTGGCGGCGGACTGTAGGTCACTATCTGTTGGAACAACAAGCAGGATGGTCAGCCGAACAAAGAATGCAAAGAGGCCAAGAACTGTAATCTGTGCGGAGAAGTGGGCCACAGATTCAAGGCCTGCCCAAGACGAGAGTCCGCACAGACGGCTGGAGGTGGCAAGGTGAGCTGTGGACACCCAAAGACCTACAAGGTACAACCAGACAACAAGGGAATGGAGTCTGGTGACACCCAGAAGGACAGACGGACTGGAGTGGACTAGGTGACAGCCAGCGGAGAGGAACAGCAGCTGATCCAAGCTCCTACAGGACAGATGGAGGCAATGGAGGAGGAGGCAACAAAGGAGATACGGGAATGGATAACTTGAAAAACAGGAAAAGGAAAACCTGCCACGTCTCCAAATCCTCCCAGCAAAGGGGGGAACTGCAGCTGCACAAGGAGGATATGGGCGGCTCGTCAGATGGTGAGGATGGCCGTAAGGAGGGTCATCACCAAAAGAGGCAGAATGCTGTGGGGAGAAAGGAGGACAGCACCTCCAAGCAGGAAACGTTGAACCGTCTGAGGTGACTGGTAAAGACCATGCACCGCCCGCTGAGAACCAGGAGCTACCTGGAACTGGACTGTGCGAACCCTGGTCATGGCCTGATGACACCTGAGCGAGGAGATGACGCCAGTGAGGAGGCGGACAGGTACCTCATCCCCACGAGGGTCTAACAGTTCGGCTTTACCATGGGGATGCAGACAGCCATCCCAGGGGCAGGACCATCGACAAACGGACAGTAGTAACTTTATAAACTATAAAATGGGAATTAAAATTGCCAGTATTAACGTGTGTAGAGATTGTCTTGTACACGATGTGCCTCTACGCTGGCCTTCCTGGCCAACTTTAAAGCTGATTGCCTGCAGGTGTGTGAAACACCATACCTCAGCAGTTACAGGGGATGGTCGAGCTTGTAGGCCCATGGGCAGTCAGATTGATCGGGGGACAATGATAACCATTCCTCCGGCCTGGGTATCCATTGCGAAGAGGCAACTTCACCATCTCCAAGGTTAAGGAGGTGGTGGGCGGGTGCCTCCTTGTTACCGATGTCATATCCAGGAATGCTCCTCTGAGACTAATTAATGTCGTTTGAGACTACACCAGCCGGTATGAGTGAACGGTTGGCCGTCCTGCAATGGCTTCCACTGTTGCTGGCTATGTCCAGGCTGATCATTCTGGCCGGAGACTTCAAATGCGTCATCGACACTAAACTGGGACATTCAACTGGACGCCACGTACAGAGTCCTGATGGAAACAGTAAAAGATGCCAAGTTGAACGACGTCTTCAGCATGCCGGCAGACAGAGTGCAGCGTAGATACACCTGGTCATGGGCAGACGGGTCTATATGCTCAAGGATAGATTACCTGTTTGAGTCCCGACTTTCTCGGTCAGATCCACCGAGGTCAAGCCAGTGTTCTTTTATGACCACTGCTTCCTGCTGGCTGACTGTCACCTACAGGACGAGAAGTGGGCTGGTAAGCGAACGCGGAAGATGAACACAAAGTTGTTGACCCCAGGCAACATTGAGGAGCTCAAGAGGGGTTGCACAGGTTGGAGAACCGTGAAGCCCCTCTTTGAGTCTCAGCGGAGTGGTGGGAAAATGTTAAAGGGAACATCAAGATGTTCTTCATCCTCAAAGTTATTCAGGAGGCAAGAGAGAGGTGGAGAAACCTGTCCCAACTAAAGTAAAGTATGCAGAACCTGATCCTGCTGGAAATGATGCGGGTCGATGTCGTGGAGAGCCTCCAGGAGGTGAAGGGCCAGGAAGCCTCGCTTTTTGCCTTGGAGGCGTCCAGGATAATCTTACAGTCCAGAGTCCGCTCCGTGGAACAGGAAGAGAAGTGCTCACGTTTCTTTTTCCAGAAGGTACTCAAAGAGAGCTGCGTGCTCAGCAGCCTAAAGGAAGAAAATGGCTCAATAATGTGATCTCATGCTGACATCATGAGTATCATCAAATCCTTCGATGCCAGTCTGTGTGACTCGAAGCCAACTGACAACGCGGCCTCCCAGTCATTCCTGTCCTCGATAATGGAGGTCTTAGACGACAGAACACGGGATGGGCTGGACTAGCCACTATCTCTGGATGAGCTGACAAAGGCCCTTGAGTAATTCAAAAATAATAAAACTCCCATAAGCGAAGGATTACCAATTGAGTTCTACTCTGGTCTATGGGACTTCATTGGCCAGGACCAGGTGGACGTATATGTCGGTATGCTTCTAGCAGGTACCATGAGCGAAACCATGAGGAAAGGCATCATTAACAGCATTTACAAGCAGAAGCAGGAGAGGGAGGAAATTAGTAATTGGCAACCAATTTCGCTACTAAATGTAGATGACAAAATCTCTTCAAAGGTCATCACTAAATGGGTCAGGTCTGGTCTAGGATTGGATATTCACCATGACAAAAACCGTGCTCTACCGGGTAGGAAGATCGCTGAAAGACTTGGACTCCTCAGGGATACGATTGCCTACGTGCAGGACAGGGGGGTGGACAGGGGGGTGGACAGGGGGGTCTCATCAGCCTGAACCAGGAGAAAGCCTTTGACAGGATATCGCAAACGTGCATGAGAGATGTTCTGTCCAAAATGGGCTTTGGGGAGGGAGGGAATCTGCAATAGGATCCAACTGCTCTACACCAACATTGTCAATGCAGTCTCAATCAATGGGTGGGAATCAGATAGCCTCCCAGTCAGATCTGGAGTCAGGCAGAGCTGCCCTCTCTCTCCTGCCTTGTGTGTGTGCTGCATAGAACCATTTGCTGAGTCCATCAGGATGCGTTTCTGAGAGGGGTGATTACTCCTGGCATTTGGAGCCTACAGTTTAAGGCCTCCATGTATATGGATGATGTCGCCGTTTTCTGCTCAGATCCATTGGGCTTGCACAGACTCAGGTGCATCTTCGACCAGTTCAAATGGGCCTCTGGGGCCAAGGTAAACCGAGGCAAGAGTGAGGCCATGCTTTTCGGGAACTGGGTCGACCAATCCTCTATCCCTTTCACCATCAGGACTGAAGGTGCTGGTTATTTGGTTTGGAGGGGCTGGGACGTCCGCCAAGTCTTGGGAGTAGCATATCAGTAAAGTTAGGCAGAAACTGTGCAGATGGGAGAAACTGTTGTTCTCCATCGCGAGTAAAAACCTGGTCATCATTTGTGAGGTACTGTCAGTGTTGTGAAATGCAGCACAGGCCTGGCCTATTCCCAGAACCTGTGCCGCCGCAGTCACCTGGGCCATCTTCCACTTCATGTGGAGATCAAGATGGACCATGTCCAAAGGCACACGAATTTACAAAGATCTGGGCAATGGGGCAAAAAATAAACATTCCCAATGCATCAAGCTGTGTGTTAATCCCAGATATGCAATCACCAAGTGTCACTCCGTGCTGAGGTACTACCTGTCCCTGGTGTAGTGAAGGATATGCCTGCCTTCACTGCAGTGGAGCCATTCCATATCACCTGTCCTTAATGGAAACATTTATGAAGAAAACCACCTTTGACCACAAGTCCATCAGGAAGTGGTCAGCACGTCGTGTCCTTGAGACCTTTGGAAAAGGAGAGGTGGTTCCCTGGGCAGTCTGTCAAAGTCATTTGGCAGAATGTCTCATCGCCAGAACTTTCAAACAAGCACCAAAATATGGATTGGCTGGTGGTGAGAAGGGCTCTGCCGGTAGGATCCTTTATGCATGCCTGGACTCTCTGCCCCACCGCACACTGCCCTCGAAGCGGCTGTGGAGGGGATGAGACTGTCGCACACCTCCTTCTGGAATGTGCTTATGCAAGGGAAGTCTGGAGAGGAATGCAGTGGTGCTTGTCGAGGTTCGTCCCGAAAAGCTTCGTGACATGGGACTCCATGCTCTCCAGACTGTTCCCTTGGACTCACACTGAGACGAACATCAACTGTGCCTGGAGGATTATCAACTCGGTCAAAGACGCTCTTTGATCTGCACGAAACCTGTTGCTCTTCCAGCTGAAGGAGTTGACCCCGACTGAGTGTTGCAGACTGGCACATTCCAAGGTCCAGGACTACGTGTAGAGGGATGCGTTGAAGCTCGGGGCAGCTGCTGCCAAGGCCTGGTGGGGAAAGACTACCATGTAAGTTCTGCCTGCCAACGAAGAACAGGGGCCAACCCAGTAATTGGGCTCCACTGCCACCTCAGCCAAATACCTGGATGTTAATATACAGACTTGTATATACGAATGATTAAGGCCGATCTTGTATCGAAAGAAAGACAATGTATATATATGAATGGGAACACCAATTCTTTAGATATCAATATGATCTTTATGAATTAAGTATATTTTTGAAATAAGAAAATTACTCGCTGCACTCTTCCTCACGTCCGTAGTCCCATGCACTGAAAATAATTGGCAAACAAGCCTAATACTTAGTGACAGAAGCACATTAGGTTACTGTGATTTGTGAACAAAGATGTCAAAAATAATGTTTAATACTTAACTCCTGGAGTAAACGAGGACTTGACTCAATATTGTAGGGCCTGGTAACAGCCAGACAGACTGACAGACACAAACTCACACAGATGCACACACTCTCTCTCACACACATAGACGCGCGTGCACACACACACACTCGCACACATACACACACAGGCACACACACAGATGCACACTCTCACACAAACTCTTGTGCGCGTGCACACACACACTCACATTCTCTCACACTCACTCACACACGGGCACACACATACACACTCAGTCACACAATTACACAGGGACACGGAATGACAAAGTAATGTTGGTATTGTCAAATATTAAAGTCCACTAAACAGTCCCTGCGTGTCCGATGAACAAAAGGATATTCACACACCTGGGTCAGGCTCAAAACTCACCTCGCTCTGACACTGACAGGCTCCTGTCTCACACTCCGGATTGGAATCAGATGCTGTGTTTGGGAGCAGGACGTAGCATCATGGGATTAAGGCGACTGTCCATGTAGATATTCAGAACCAGCAATCTAATGGTATCAGAACAGAATAGAGGGAATTTAAAAAAAAAACCTTGCTGTTGAATTTGTGGAGTAGTTCTGTTTTTGTTATGTCTGTGTGTAAGATGGAGAGTCAGTTTAAATCAGTATCTTTTGTCAGATTACACTGCGTTTTTAAATTGTTGATTTGGGAATCATCGAGGGAGCTTCACTCTGTATCTAACGCTGTGCTGTCCCTTTCTGGGGGCAGTTGATGGGGATACAGTAATTCCAGCTTTATAGTGTATCTCACCCCATTCTGTCCGTTTCATGAGAGTGTTCGATGGGGACAGTGTAGCGGGATCTTTATTTTGAAACCGGAGTAGACTGTTCGGCCACTCAGTACTGTGCCATCATTCAATTGTATCATGGCCGTTCTGTGTCTTAACCCCATATTCCTTCCTTGGGCCCATATCTCTCAATACCTTCACTGAACAAATATTTATCCATTGCACATGATCCCGCATCCACTGCTGTTTGTGGATGTTAGTTCCAAACCTCTCCCATCTTTTGTGTTTCAACGTTCTTCTGAACATCTCTCCTGAACGTTCTGGAATCCCTTTGTTCCCTCTTGTTATCGAATCATTTATCTTGATCTCTCCTGTCTCACCCTGTTTATATCTTGACGGCTTCTATCAGATCACTCCTTTACCTTCTCCATTCCAGAGGAAACAGGTCTCCTTTGTATAATCTCTCCTCATAATGTAAACGCTGACGTCTAGGGTCATTCTTGTAAAGCTCCTTTGTGCTCCCTCTTTATACTCCACTCACTTGCTTGCACTGGCATAGGTTTTCCCTTAGCCCAGTCTATAAATATTGCTCCTTAATTCCAAGGTACGATCTGCACTGTCTAAAACGCTGCCTCACTTTGTACCTATACACGTGCTGTTGCTGTCCTGGGAGTGTATGGCTGGAAGAGCGTAGAGAGAGCTTTAAGGAGAAAGTGAGGACTGCAGATGCTGGAGATCAGAGCCGAAAATGTGTTGCTGGAAAATTGCAGCAGGTCAGCCAGCATCCAGGAGCAGGAGAATCGACGTTTCGGGCAGGAGCTCTTCTTCAGGAATGAGGAAAGTGTGTCCAGCAGGCTAAGATAAAAGGTAGGGAAGAGAGATTTGGGGGAGGGGCGTTGGAAATGCGATAGGTGGAAGGAGGTCAAGGTGAGGGTGATAGGCCAGAGATGGGGTGGGTGCGGATAGGTCAGGAAGAAGATTGCAGGCTAGGAAGATGTTGCTGAGTTCGAGGGATTTGACTGAGACAAGGTGGGGGGAGGGGAAATGAGGAAACTGGAGAAATCTGAGTTCATCCCTTGTGGTTGGAGGGTTCGTAGGCGGAAGATGAGACGTTCTTCCTTCAACCGTCGTTTGCTATGGACTGGCGATGGAGGAGTCCGAGGACCTGCATGTCCTTGGTGGAGTGGGAGGGGGAGTTGAAGTGTTGAGCCACGGGGTGGTTGGGTTGGTTGGTCCGGGTGTCCCAAAGGTGTTCTCTGAAACGTTCCGCAAATAGGCGGCCTGTCTCCCCAATATAGAGGAGGCTACACCGGGTGCAGTGGACGGAATAAATGATGTGTGTGGAGGTGCAGGAGAATTTGTGGCGGATATGGAAGAATCCCTTGGGGCCTTGGAGGGAAATAAGGAGGGAGATGGAGGCGCAAGTTTTGCATTTCTTGCGGTTGCAGGGGAAGATGCCATGAGTGGAGGTTGGGTTGGTGGGGGGTGTGGACCTGACGAGGGAGTCACGGAGGGAGTGGTCTTTTCGGAATGCTGATAGGGGAGGGGAGGGAAATATATCCCTGGTGGTGGGGTCCGTTTGGAGGTGGCAGAAATGACGGCGGATTATACGCTGTATATGGAGGTTGGTGGGATGGTAGGTGAGGATCAGTGGGGTTCTGTCCTGGTGGCGTTTGGAGGGGCGGGGCTCAATGTGGAGGAGCAGGAAGTGGAGGAGATGCGGTGCAGGGCATCATCGATCATGTCTGCTGGGAAATTGTGGTCTTTGAAGAAGGAGGCCATCTGGGTTGTACGGTATTGGAACTGGTCCTCCTGGGAGCAGATGCGGCAGGGACGAAGGAATTGGGAATATGGGATGGCGTTTTTACAGGGGGCAGGGTGGGAGGAGGTGTAGTCTAGTGTAGCTGTGGGAGTCGGTCGGTTTAAAGTAAATGTCCGTGTTGATTCGGTCGCCCGAGATAGAAATGGAAAGGTCGAGGAAGGGGATGGAAGAGTCTGAGATGTTCCAGGTGAATTTAAGGTCGGGGTGGGAGGTGTTGGTAAAGTGGATGAACTGTTCAGCCTCCTCATGGAGGCACGAGGCAGCGCCAATACAGTCATCGATGTAGCGGAGGAAAAGGTGGAGGGTGGTGCCAGTGTAGCTGCGGAAGATGGACTGTTCCACATATCCTACGAAAAGGCAGGCATAGCTGAGCCCCATGCGGGTGCCCATGGCTACTCCTTTGGTTTGGAGGAAGTGGGAGGATTGGAAGGAGAAGTTGTTCAGGGTGAGGACCAGTTCAGTCAGTCGAAGGAGGGTGTCAGTGGAAGGGTATTGGTTGGAACGGCGGTAAAGGAAGAAGCGGAGGGCTTTGAGTTCTTCATGATGAGGGATGGAGTTGTACAGGGGCTGGATGTCCTTGGTGAAGATAAGGCGTTGCGGACCTGGGAAACGAAAATCATGGAGGAGGTAGAGGGCGTAGGTGGTGTCCCGAACGTAGGTGGGGAGTTCTTGGACTAAGGGGGACAGGACCGTGTCGAGGTATGCAGTGATGAGTTCGGTGGGGCAGGAGCAGGCTGAGACAATGGGTCGGCCGGGGCAGTCAGGTTTGTGGATTTTGGGCAGGAGGTAGAAACGGGAGGTGCGAGGTTATGGGACTATGAGGTTGGAGGTGGTAGATGGGAGATCTCCTGAGGAGATGAGGTCATGGATGGTCTGGGAGATGATGGTTTGGTGGTGGGAGGTGGGGTCATGGTCAAGGGGGCAGTAGAAGGAGGTGTCCGCGAGCTGGCATTTAGCCTCAGCGGTGTAAAGGTCGGTGTGCCAAACTACTACGTCTCAGCGGTGTTTAATCTGCATCCAGCCCCATATTGTAGTCCTGGGAATTTTGGATGGGAATAATGTAGTGGGTCTTCACTTTGTATCTAACTCGATGTTGTCCTTGTTCTGGAAGTGTTTGATAGGAACAGTGTCGAGGAGATTTCCTCTGACCGAGCCCCATGCTGCACCTGTGCTGGTAGCGTTCGATGGATGCAGTGTGGAAGAGTCTTTATTCTGCATCCACCTCTAAGCTGTTGCTGTTCTGGGAGTATTTGATAGCAACAATTCAGAGGCTGTTTTAGTCTATCTAACCCAGTGCTGTCCCTGTCCTGGGACTGGTCGATAGAGACAGTATCGAGGGACGTTTACTCTGTATCTAATCCCATTCTGCCAAACTCTGGGAGATTCAGATGGAGGAAGTGTCGAGAGACACATACTCTGTATCTAACCCAGTGATGGAACCGTCCTAAGTGTATTTTATGGGGAGAGGATGGAAGAAGTGCGTGATTGAATCAGTATCTAACCCCACACTGAACCTAGCCAGGAATTTGAGAAGTTCCAGTGTAGAGAGAGTTTTACTCTGAAATTAAACCATTCTTTAACTGCTCTGGAGTTTTAGATGGGACTGGTTTAGAAATGGGGAGTCTGATGAATTGGCTGGACAACTGAAATGATGTGAGATGCTTGTTGGAGGCAAGATAATTTAAGGGGGTCAAATGTAAACTGGAAGCAGGAATACAGAAAACTGCTGGTTCATTTCTCTTCTGTTACACATCTCCAAGCTTCTTTTTGGGGCTGAAATACTGTCCCTGTGGGCAATGCCTCTAAAGCTGTTTCCTGTCCCACATTATTGCATTATAAGCATGTGAATTCTCTTTGTCGAGATTGGAAATGGAGACAGGTCTTTGAAGGTGATTAAAATGCAAATTCCAGAAGCTGTTTACAGTAAATGTCTGAGAGAATGTCATGTTTCAGCAATGCTTGCCTTACTTTGCAAGCTTCTGAAAGGTTCCAATGTACAAAAGCTGAAACAGTTATCTGTTATTCTATATACAAAGCTCCTTAAAACCCTTGATTAGATTCCAGTCTGTAACTCACTTCCGGTCTCTGTTATTCTATATCTATGTGGCTGATTACGTTCACCAACTTCCTATCCCTTCGATAGGATTCCAGACTGTATCTCACTATCAGGTATCAATTATTCCAGATGTAATCCACCTTCACCCCCTCAATTAGATATGTTTGTAACTCACACTTCGGTATCTATTAAAATAAATAAACCCCGATCACTCGATTAGATTCTAATCTGTAGCCCAACTCAAATATATCTTACTCCATACATAAACCATATCGAAAGCTTGCTTATATTCCAGTCTATAACTCACTCCTGACTATCTGTTGTTCTATATGTAAACACTCCGAACCCCCTGATTAGATTCCGGTCTGTAATTCACTCCCGGATATTTGTTCTTCCTTATACAAACAACCCAAATTCCTCTATTAGATTCCAGTCTGTAACTTATTCCCGGCAATCTGTTATTTTAAATTTAACCCACCTCAAACCCTTCAATGGGTTCCATTTTGAAACTCACACTTGGGATTTATTTTAATATAAATAAACCACTTGATCCAATGATTAGATTCCGATCTGCAACTGACTTACGTATATCTGTTATCTCGTATATAACCCACTTCAAAAACCGCAATTATATTCTAGTCTGTAACACACTCCTGTGTATCTGGTGAACAATATATAAACCAACACAATCTGCTCAATCAGATTCTATTCGGTAACTCATGCCTGGGAATTTGTTATTCCTCATATAAACAAATCCAACCTCCTCGATCAGATTCTAGTCTGTAACTCACTCCTGGGTATCTGTTATTCCATATATAAACCACCCCAATCTACTCAATCCGATTCTCGTCTATAATTTAATCGTGGGCATCTGTTAATACATATATCAACCAACCCAACCTCCTCGATCAGAATCTAGTATGCAACTCACTCCTGGGTTATCTGTTGTTTCATACAAGAACACTACAAACCACTCCGATTAGATTTCAGGCTGATTTACCCACTCACTTACCATCTCTACATCCAAATATCCTTCTGTCAAACACTCTCCTTTAGTAAGTGTGTGTCTGTTTGTGTTTCACTGTCCTCTCCCAGAATATCGGGAAATTGCAATTGTCATCTGTCAGCCATTTTGCATAGGTCCATGGTGTGTGTGGAGGGGATCATTTACCAGGGAACACAGGCACAAAGTGTGAGGTTCGGGGTGGGGGGGGCATTTAAAAGTGATGTGCAAGGCAAGTTCTTCACACAAGGGGTGGTGTGTGCCTGGAACACGCTGCCAGAGGAGGTGGTGGTAGCAGACACAATAGCAGAATTCAGGAAGTACCTGGACGAATATATGAATAGGAAGGGAATAGAGGGATTTGGATGCTCGAAGTGAAGACAGCTTCAGTATGGTAGGGCAAGGTATGGCAGCACATAACTGGAGGCCTGTTCCTGTGCTGTATTGTTCTTTGCTCTTACATTCACAGTGATTTGGAAGTCGACTTGCAGGTAGCTGGGATAGTGAAGAAAGTCTTTGGTAGGCTTGGCTTTATTGGTCAGTGAATTGAGTTTCAGAAAGGAGGGGGAAAATGCTGTGGTTGTAGAGGATATTGGTTAGGCTACATGTGGAATACTGTGTGCAATTTCGGTCTCCCTGCTGTAGGAAGGAATTTGTGAAAATTGAAAGGGATCAGAAAAGATTTACAAGGATGTTGATACGTTTGGAGAGTTTTGGCTAAAGGGAGAGGTGGAATAGGCTGAGGCAAAGGCGGCTGTGGAGTGACTTTATTGAGGTTTAGAAGATCATGAGGGACATGGATAGGGCAAACAGACAAGGCCCTTTCCCAGAGCTTGGGTAGTCCAAAACTAGACGGCAGAGAGTCAGGGTGAGAGCAGAAAGATTTAAAAGGTTCATAAGGGACATCTTTTTCACGCAGAGGATGGTGCATCTATGGAATGAGTGGCCAGAAGAGGTGGTTGAAGTTGGTACAATTACAGCATTGAAAAGTCATTTGAACGCGCAGATGAATTGGAAGGCTTCAGAAGGATATGGACGAAGTGCTGACAAATGGGATTAGACTCGGTTGGGATATCTGCTTGTTATATTGAACCGAAGGGTCTTCGTCTGTGCTGTCCAATTCTGTCTCTGTGATGCTATGACATGAATGTCAATTGAGCAGGACGCTGACGTTTATTCGACATTTATCAGAACACTTACCCATGTAACTGGACTTATGCTGAGAACACTGTCGTTACTTGCGAACTGAGTTTTATCTTTGCAAGTGGGATGACGTCCTTTCCCATCGTCCCGACTGGAGAACAGTCTCTCCCCCGTGTGAAATCACTGGTGTACACTGAGCTGCGAAAAACACTTGAACCTATTCACCCTGTGAGAGCAGCTGAATGGTCTCTCATGTGCGAACACATGGATGGGAATTCAGATCCCCGCTACTTTTAAAGTATTTCAGTGTGTGGCGAGTTAGAAAATCAGTGTGAACTCACTGATGTGCCAGCCAACTGTATCAATGACTGAATCCTTTTCCAACATTCTGTGGAGAAAATGGGAGGTCATGTTGCGGCTGTACCAGGACATTGGTTTGCAATTTTTGTAATATTGCTTGCAATTCTGGTCTCCTTCCGATCAGAAGGGTGTTGTGAAACCCGAAATGGTTGAGAAAGGATTAACAAGGATGTTGCCAGAGTTGGAGGATTTGAGCCATAAGGGGAGGCTGAACAGGCAGGGGCTAATATCCCTGGAACATCAGAGGCTGAGGGGTGACCTTTTATAGGATTATAAAATCATGAGGAGCATGATTTAGGATAAATAGACAAAATCTTCTCCCTGCGGTGGGGGAGTCCAGACCTGGAAGGCATAGGTTTAGGGTGAGAGGGGAAACATTCAAAGGGACCTAGAGGCAACTTTCACGCAGAAGATGGGGCATGTAAGGAATGAGCTACCGGAGGAAGCAATGGAGGCTGGTATAATTGGAGCATTTAAAAGGCATTTGTATGGGTGTATGAATAGGAAGGGTTTGGAGGGATTTGGGCCAAGTGCTGGCAAATGGGACTACATTTGCTTTGGATATTTGGTCGGCATGGAGGAGTTGAACCGAAGGGTCTTTTTCTGCGCTGTACATCCCTATGACTCTCCGATTGAGTGGAGTATGTATGTTCTCCCTGTGTTTGCATGGGTTTATCCAGGTGCTCCGGTCTTCCACCACAGTTCAAAGATGTGCAGGTTAGGTCGATTGGCCACGTTAAAGTCCAGAGTTATGGGGATAGGGTAGGGTGCTAGGTCTGAGTGTGATGATCATTGGAAGGTTGGTGTAGTCTGGATGGGCTGAGTAGCCTCGTTCTGCACTGTATGGATTCTGTGATTCGATCTGGAACAGAAGAATGGCAAGACTGATTTGACGATTTTCCAGTTCAGATGGTGATCTGTATCTCATCGCATTATTCTCACAAGCTCCATAGTTGGTCCCCATAGTTGGTCCAATTTTTGTTTGACGGGTCACATGATCAGCTAAAACCTTGTCCATGTCGAGAAAAGTGTGTGGTTTCTCAACACTGGACCATGCTCTTTCCTTCCATGTTGAAATCCCGAAGGTGTTCAGGTTACAATAATAAACTGGGTGTCTCTTAAAATCTTGATGTCCACTTTGCTTTCAATTTCCTGATTATGAGTCCTCCTATGACCAACTGTGAATTAAAGTCAGAGTCATAGAGGTGTACAGTATGGAAATCGACCCTTCAGTCCAACTCGTCCATGCCGACTAGACACGCCAAGCCAATCTAGTCCCACCTGCCAGCACTCGGCCCATATCCCTCCAAACATTTGCTATTCATATACCCATCCAAATGCTTCTTAAATGTTGCAACTGTACCAGCCTCCACCACTTCCTCTGGCAGCTCTTTACATACACATACCACCCTCTGCATGAAAAGCTTACCCCTCAGGTCACTTTTATATCTTTTCCCTCTCACCCTCAACCTCCGTCCTCTACCTCTGGATTCCCTGGGGGGGGGGGGGGGTGGAATCTAATCCAGGGAAAAGGCCTTGTCTATTTATCCTATCTATGTCCCTCATAATTTTGTAAACCTCTGTAATGTCACCCCTCAGCCTCTGGTGCTCCAGGGAAAACAGCCCCAACCTGTATAGGCTCTCCCTACAGCTCAAATCCTCCAACCAGGGCAACATCCTTGTAATTATTTTCTCAAAACTTCCAAGTTTCACAACATCTTTCCGATAGGAAGGAGACCAGAATTGAACTCAATATTCCAACAGTGGCCTAACTAATGTCTTGTACAACCGTAACATGACCTCCCAACTCCTGTACTCAATATTCTGACCAATAAAATAAAGCATACCAAACGCCTTCTTCACTACCCTATCTACCTGCGAGTCCACACCCAAGAAGCCATGAACCTGCACTCCAAGGTATATTTGTTCACCAACACTCCTCAGGACCTTACCATTAAGTGTATAAGCCCTGCTAAAGTTTGCTTTCCCAAAATGCAGCAACTCACATTTATCTGAATTAAAACTCCATCTGCCAATTCTCAGCCTATTGGCCCATTTGATCAAGATCCTGTTGTAATCTGAGGTAACCTTCTTCGCTATCCACCATGCCTCCAATTTTGGTGTCATCTGCAAATTTACTTACTATACCTCTTATGCTCGCAACCAAATCAGTATATAAATGATGAAATGTTGCGGACCCCTCAGCGATGCTTATGGCACTCCACTGGGCACAGGCCTCCAGTCTGAAAAACAACCCTCCACCACTACCACCCTCTGTCTTCTACCTTTGAGCCAGTTCTCTGTCCAAACGATAAGTTCTCCTTGTATTCCAAAAGGTCTAATCTTACTAACCAATCTCCCAAGGAGAACCTTTTCGAACGCCTTACTGAAGTCCATGTAGATCACATCTACCGCTCTGCCCTCATCAATGATCTTTGTTACATCTTCAAAATACTCAATCAAGTTTGTGAGGCATGATTTCCCACGCACAATGCCATGTTGACTATCTCTAATCAGTCCTTGCCTTTCCAAATAAGTGTACAGCCTGTCCCTCAGGATTCCCTCCAACAACTTGCCCACCACTGACATCAGACTTACTGGTCTATTGTTTCCTGGCTTGTCCTCACCACCCTTCTTAACAATCACGTTAGCCAATCTCCAGTCTTCCAGCACCTCATTTGTGACTACCGATGATAAACATATCTCAGCAAGAGGCACATCAATCTCCTCCCGAGCTTCCCACAGAGTTCGAGGGTTTACCTGATCAGGTCCTGGGATTTATGCATTTCAAGACATCCAGCACTTCGTCCTCGGTAATCTGGACATTTTGCAAGATGTCACCATCTATTTCCCTACAGTCTATATCTTCCATATCCTTTACCACAGTAAATACTGATGCAAGATATTCATTTAGTATCTCACCCATTTTCTGTGGCTCCATACAAAGGGCGCCTAGTTGATCTTTGGGGGGTCCTTTTCTATTCCTAGTTATCCTTTTTGTCCTTAATGCATTTGTAAAAACGCTTTGGATACTCCTTAATTCTATTTGCCAAAGCTATCTCATATCCCGTTTTTGCACTCCTGATTTCCCTCTTAAGCATACTCCTACTGCCTTTATACTCTTCTAAGGATTCACTCGATCTGTCCTTTCTATACCTGACATATGCTTCCTTCATTTTCTTCACCAAACCTTTAATTTCTTTCGTCATCCAGCATTCCCTATTCCTACCAGCCTTTCCCTTCTCCATAACAGGAATATATTTTCTCTGGAATCTCGTTATCTCATTTCTGAAGGGTTCCCAATTTCCAGCCATCTCTTTATCTGCGCACATCTGCCCCCAATCAGCTTTTGAAAGTTCTGCCTAATACCGTCAATCTTGGCCGTTCTCCTATTTAGAACTTCAACTTTTACGTCTGGTCTATCCTATTTCATCACTATTTAAAAAATAATAGAGTTATGGTCATTGGCCGCAAAGTGCTCCCCCACTAACACCTCAGTCACCTGCCTTGCCTTATTTCCCAAGTGTAGGTCAAGTTTTGCACCTTCTCTTGTAGGTACATCCACATACTGAATCAGAAACTTTTCTTGCACACACTTAACAAATTCCTCTGCATCTAAACCCTTAACACTTTGTCAGTCCAAATCTATGTTTGGAATATTAATATCCCCTACCATAACCACCGTATTATTCTTACAGATAGCTGATATCTCCTTACAAATTTGTTTCTCAATTTCCTGCTGAATATTAGGCGGTCTATAATACAATCCTAATAAGGTAATCATCCATTTCTTATTTCTCAGTTCAACCAAATAACTTCCCTGGATTAATTTCCGAGAATATCCTCACTGAAACAGCTGTAATGCTATCCCTTATCGAAAACTCCAATTCCCCTTCCTCTTGCCTCCCTTTTTATCCTTCCTGTAGCATATGTATCCTGCAACATAAAGCTGCCAGTCCTGCCCATCCTTGTGCCACCTTTCTGTAATTGCTATGATACCCCTCTCCCGTGTTCCTTACTATGCTCTGAGTTCATCTGCCTTCCCCGTTAAGTCCCTTGCATTGAAATAAATGGAGTTTAATTTATCATTCCACCTGGTTCGCTGCTTTGTCCCTGCCTGGTCTGACTGTTTGACTCGCTTCTGTTCTCAACTGTACCAGTCTCAGATTGATATATTTCCTCACTATCTCCCCGGTCCAACCACACCACCCTCACTAGTTTAAATCCTGCAGAGCAGCTCTCGCAAATCTCCCTGCCAGTATATTAGTCCACTTCCAAATTATGTGCAATCCGTTTTTTCTACACGTCACTCCTACCCCAAAAGAGATTCCAATGATCCAAAAATGTGAATCCTTCTCCCATACACCAGCTCCTCAGACATGTATTCATCTGCTCTATCCTCCTATTCCTGGCCTCAATCGCTTGGAGCAGCAGGAGTAATCCAGATATTGCTATTCTCGAGGACCAGCTTTTTAAATTCCTGCCTCACTCTCTGCAATCTTCCTTCAGAATCTCAACATTTTCCCTTCCATTGTCGTTGGTTCCAATGATGACAACGACCTCCTGCTGGCCCCTCTCCCTCTTGAGATCATCCAGCACCCTGTCTCAGACATCCTTGATCCTGGCACCAGGGAAGCAATTCCAGCCTTCAGCAAAGCCAATTCACTCCATGTGATATGAATATACGATTGGAGGCACTGCATACTGCAAAGGATATGACACCTGATAATATTCTGGAAGTAGCACTTAAGACATGTCCTCCAGAATGTGCCAATCCCAAGGTCAAGCTCTTCCAGTGTAGTCGCAATATTAAGATCTGTTGACAATATGGAAAATTGTCCAGGTATGAACTGTGCACAAAACGCAGAACAAATCCAATCTGGCCAATTACCACCCCAGCAGTCTACTCTTGTCAGTAAAGTGATGGAAGTGGTCATCATGTTATTAAGCAGCATCTGCTCACTGACGCCCACTTTCTGTTTCACCAGGGTCACTCAGCTCCTGACCACATTACAGCCTTGGTTCAAACATGGACGAAAAGCTAAATTCGGAGGTGAAGTGAGACTTCCAACTCTTGACATCAAGGCTGCGTTCGACACAGTGTGGCATCAAGGAGTATGAGTAAAACTGGAATCAATCCGTGTCGGGACGAACTCTCCTGGTTCGAGTCGAACTTGACACGGAAGAAGATGGTCATGGTTGTTGTAAGTCAGTCATCTCAGCTCCAGGACACCTCTGCGGGGGTTCATCACGGTACTGTCCTTGGACCATCCATCTTTATCTCTTTAATCAATTCATCGATGACCTTCCCTTCATTAGAACTTCAAATTTGGGGATATTTGCTGATGACTGCACAGTGTTCCAGCACAATTCGCGATTCCTCAGACACTGAAAAAGCCCAGGTTCAATTGTAACGAGATCTGGACAATATACAGGCTTCGACTTACAAGCAGCAAGGAACATTTGCTCCACACCAAATGACCAGTTATGACTATCACTAGTAAGAGACAATCCAACCACCACCACTTGACATTGAATCGTGTTACCATCACTGAATGACCCACTATCAACAATGGGATATGGAGTTACAACTGACCACAAACTCAGCGGACTCTCCACATAAACACAGCAGTTGAAGAGCAAGTCAGAGGCTAAGAATACTGTGGTGATTAACTCTCCTCCTGACGCTGCAAAGTCTGTCAATCATCTGTAAAGAACAAGTCAGTGGTCTGATGGAATACTCCCCACTTGCCTGGTTGGGTGCAGTTCCAACAACATTTAAGAAGCTTGACACCATCCAGGACAAAGCAACCCGCTTGATTGACACAACATCTACAAACATTCAATCCCTCCACCACCGCGCTCTGTAGCAGCAGTGTGTATCATCAACAATATGCACTGCAGAAATTCACGAAAGATACTTACACAGCACCTTCCAAACCCACGACCACTTCCATCTTGAAGGAAATATGCGGCAGATACTTGGGAACATCAACAATATGCACTGCAGGTTGCCCTCCAAGTCACTCACCATCCTGACTTGGAAATAGATTACCGTTCCCTCACTGACCTGGGTCAAACTCGTGGAATTCCCTCCACAATGGCATTGTAGATCAACCCATAGCAGGTGGACTGCAGCGATTAATGGGGGCAGAACACCACCACCTTCTTAAGGGCAACTAGGTACAAGAAATAAATGCTGGCCAGCCAGCAGCTTCTAAATCCCATGAATGTATGTTTTTAGTTCATTGTAACCCGATTGATGATGTTACACATTTTCTTTGTATGAATCAGCTGACGTGTTGATGGGAGAATCCAAGGCCAACCAAACTGCTCGTTGGGAGACAGAAGCTTAGGAATGGTGTTTGATGTGGCAGATGATCCGGATGTTGGGAATGGAGTCGGATGTGGCAGTTAATCCAACATCCTCAGTACCTTCAAGAAAATGTATTTTTGACAGCGACTGTGGAGGCAGAGCAGAGCAAATGTTTTGAGTCCAGTGACTCTTCTGCTAGAGCTGCTGAGTTTTCCCAGCAGCTTCTGTTTTTTGCTCGGGATGAAAACTGTTTGCTTGTGGCTTCAAGTTTAAACCTGATGTAAAATTTAAAAAAAAGATATTTTTACCAACACAAACAATTATGTTGCCATCTGTAAAACAGCCCCTGAACCCATCCTGAAAACAATAAATGCAGAAGATAACAATGGGTCAGGTATCATTAACGGAGAGCAAGCGAATGCTTTGCATGTCAGTGACTCTTTAGCAGAGCTGAAGTGAAGTGTGGAGGGTATTTATTTATGCTATAGTCTGTGATGTGGGTGTTACTATAGCATAAATGCTGTCCCTCCATACTTCACTTCAGCTCTGATGAAGAGTCACCTCGACTCGAAATGTTAGCTTGCTCTCTCTCCATGAAATCTGCCTGACTCACTGTGACCTCCAGCATTGTTTGCTTTCAGTCCAGATTCCAGCATCTGCAGTAATTTATCCTAGCTCCTAAATCCATCCCTGCGTCAGCTCATAATTGGTGAATCAGTCATTCATTCCACTGTTACCTCTGGACAATTGTAACCAGCGCTGCATCAGCCTGTCAAAAGATTACAGGGGGCATAGATTTAAATTAAGGGGGGGTAGATTTAGGACTGATGTTAGGGGTAGGTTCTTCACTCACAGAATCATAAGTTCATGGAATGCCGTGCCAGTAGCAGTGGTGGACTCTCCCTCTTTATGGGTATTTAAGCGGGCATTGGATAGGTATATGGAGGATAGTGGGTTAGTGTAGGTTAGGTGGGCTTTGATCGGTGCAACATCGAGGGCCGAAGTGCCTGTACTGCGCTGTATTCTTCTATGTTCTATGTTCTATATTATAAACTCCATACATTTATTTTGTCCAAATTTCTTCCATCCTCCTGATTTGCTTTCTCAACAAATCCCATTCCCTGGTCATCCACTGACCGTAATAACCTACAGAGGGATAATCTCCACCAAATTCTCAATTTTAAATGTTTATTCGTCTCTTCAATGTGTCTCATTGTCAACCATTCATTTCTTTACATCTTTGGATTGGTGTAAATCTTCTTTTGGAAACTTCACATGAAAGTGTTCAAAGTTCTTCTGTGATGCAAATGTTACCAGCTGGTACGATGGAGAAATAAAATACAAACAATATTGTACTTAGTCAAACGGAAAGGTAGATAATAATGGCAGGCACAATAGTAAGTAGACAGGCAGGAGGATGGAAAAACACCCGTCAAGCCAGGCAGCATGTGGAGGCGGAGAAGTCAATGTTTCAGGTGTAACCCCTCTTCAGGATCGGAGGTGTAGAAGTCAGAGTCCTGAAGAAGGGTTATACCTGAAATGTCAACTTCTACACCTGCCGTCCTGAAGAACGACAACACCTGAAAATTCGATTTTCACAACTTCCGATGCTGCCTGGCTTGCTGTGTTCTTCCAGCCTCCTGCCTGTCTACTTTGGATTCCAGCATCTGCAGTTTTATTGCCTCTACCCAGAAACAATTTTAAGCGTGACAATTGGTAGCAATTTAGGATCTAAAAAGGATGAGCCAGAAAATGATCACACGAGGAACAGAATGTGAATTTGGCCTTCCATTGAAGCCAGGAACCCATTTGCATTCCCAGGCCATTTCCGATCCCATTTGTCACCTCCCCAATATCACTCACAAACCTCTTTGTGAGGATGTTCACTCCAGGCCTGCCAAGATGTAAACTGTCCATCATATTGAGGTTTAACGTGCTCCACAACTGGTTCCAAAGCTTCCGTAACATGTTGCCTGCCCTCCTGACCCAGTTTTCCAGCCATATGTTCATCCATTCAATTATTCCACTTCTATTCTCATCAACACCTGGGGCTGACAGTGATTCTGAGATTACTATGTTCTTGGTCCTACTTTTCAACTTTACTGCGAGTTGCCTGAAATCTGATTTATGGACCAAATGCCTCTACTTGCCTTCGGACTGAAGTATTTATAACCAAAATGGTTCATATCCACACCTTCCTCCTCAGGTCATTGTCACCAACATGGTTCATACCCCACCTTCATACTGAAGTCTTTATGATCATCATGGATCACATGCACGCTTTCCGACAGTCTTTTTAACCAACCTGAACCATATCCACGCCTCCCTACTGAGGTCTTTGTAATCAACATGGACCACATCCCTGCCTCTCTACTGAGGTCGTTGTGACCAACATGGACCGCATCCCCATCTTCCTGCTGAGGCCTTTGGAACGAATATCGAGTACATCCCGACCTTCCTACTGATGTCTTCGTAACTAACATGGAGCATATCCCCACCTTCCGCCTGAGGTCTTTTTGTCCAACATGGAGTGATGTCCTTTGACCCTGCTCCAGCAGAATTTCCTGCAGTTAGTTTTTGGCCCCGGCAGCAAGAAGGTTATCATGACATGCTGAAGATATGTTTATAGCTGTAGAAACTCCACCCTGTTCCCGTAAGTAAAGAACCCACTGTCAGTACTGTTTGCCCACTCTTCTTCCTCCCTTCCTATCCGGCTGAGCTGCACACAGATGTTGCTAACATAGCTCTTGTCTGAATTCCTCCACCTACACCTTTGTGACTCAGCACATTGTACAATAAAAGCTACAATTCACATAGCAGTACTGACAGTGTGAGACACAAATGGAAGGTCAATGCTGAACGAGCTCTCTGCTCGTCAGTTTTATTACTGAGGGAGTGATGTATTGTTGGAAGGTCAGTCGTACAAGAGAACCGCACGATATTAGGATAATTCTCAGTGTCTGATTCACTGACTGGTTAAGGTACAGAGCTCATTGTCTCCGCAATTTCAGTCAAGGGCCTCGTCTGTTCTCTCAAAATAACCTGATCTCTATCACGACAGAAAGAAAGGCGTCAGGAATATTCCTATTGTTTCGTGGTCAATGATTCTTCCTCACAATAGAAGATTCACAGAAACACAAGGTGACCTGGTTCTGACGATATTACTGTCTGTGGAAGGTCGGTGTGTGTAATGTAACTTTCATTTCCCTCCATTGAAACAGGGACGACACATCACGACTTAATAGACTTCATTTTCTGTGAAACACTTTGGCATGTACTAATTGGAGAAAATTCTTATTTCTGATGGAATGTGGACGAGCGGCATGGATAAATCTCAGGATTACAGGGATTATTCGACCAAATAATGTTGAGAGAAATACAACACAGTTTCACTTTAGGTTTGTGTGATGTCATCAGTTGATGGGTACCTGTGTGTGTCTGGAACTTGACAACGACCTCTTTATCTTTGGATATTTACGTCTATGGTCTTTTAGTTTGGAAGCTGAAGCACGCAGAATTTCAGAGCTAACCAAAAATTAACACTCAAAGTTACTATCCAGAGAGACGCCTGAACCCTGTTGGGGTGGATCCAGGATTAAGCGGTGGGAGAAACAGAGAGAAAGACAGAGAGACAGATCGAGAGAGAATTGACTTCTTACCCACAGACCAGGCAAGGAAGGATTGGCGATAGGCTCTAGGATTGAGAGAGGGAGAAATCACACCGCGAAGACTGATCAAAGATAAAATATGAACTGGAGTTTAGTTCTGGACAATGAAAGCAAGAGCATAGGAATCGGAACTTCCAACAATTAGTGCTGTCAGATAAAGCTGAATCAATAAAAGCTCGAGATGATCTATTCCTGAGACAAATCAATGAACTTGAGCGTGTTTTTGGAATAATGTGAGAGAAAAATAACTTTGTGTTCATTTCAATTCCTCGCCCATGCTAATCTATCACATCCAGCTCCACCTTAGTCAATCCAATTCCACCTCAATTTCTTCTCCTATCTCCAGTTCTTTATTGTCCAGTGCTTACCACTCGTTATGCGCTTCAATAGTAGGGATATAGGGATTGCCTAGGTCAGCGGAAAAGAGTGCCATTTGTGATTAAAGTTTTTATTCCACATTAAAAATCAGTTCCGGATATCCTACCAGTTTAAGTAAGTTCCAAACTTTCTCAGAATAAATCTCCCGAATATCAACTCTCCATTCCACCCAGACCCTCAATTAGTGCAGAAGAATATTTTTAGGCTAACATTTTAAGCTTTGCCATGTTCTGTCTGATCACCTCGCTGATGTTATTTTCATAGCATTGTGTTCTCTCATTGTAAAGGGAAGCAGTTTTGATCTTCTCTCTGATCACACTCACTCCGAGTCAGATCAGCCTGAGACACAATCAGTGCAGCGATCTTGTCTTCCCTGTGTTTTCTCGTGCAGCCTTATGTCTCAGACAAAGCCAGTTTACAAACCGATTGTGATGTCAGGTCTATCACTGTGATGTACGCGGTGAGGTCACATTGGTTCTGTGAGGTCACACTTTATCTGTCCCGTGCAACGAGTCTCACTGCGATCAAACAGGGAGTTACTGAAACCCTCACTGTCACCAGGTTACAATATGTTCATATTGCATGCAGAAAGCTCTTTCAGACATAGACATTGTGGTGTATGCGTGATGGGATCGTCATCATCTTTTGTGTCTTTGCATGACTGTACCCAGTATTTGGCACTAATAAGCAGTCATTGGTGATCACCAACGGCTTCAAAAAGCTGTTCTGTGAGGGAGATGAGAATTTCCATCAGTCAACATCCCACCCTATCTCTTGTGACTTCTCCATGTCCAACAAACCTATTTCTGCAAAACCCTCTAGTTCCTATACCACTCTATATTTCTGTAAAATACTACAGCTCTGACACATCTACCTATCTCTGTAACCTCCCTCGGGCACATACACCTCTCCCCACTTTGTAACCTTCTGCAGCTCAGCTACCCACCCATCTCTATTTTTTCCACAAAACTGCTTATCTCTGTAACACCCTCAAGACTCTACATCCCACCCAACCATTGTAGCCACCTCCTGTCCATACGCATCTCCATAGCACTGCATCCTCCTTTCCCCTACTCTTGAACATATCTATGTAACCTCCAACATGACCTGCAGCCTGAACCATCTGTGTAACTTCCTCTAGCAATAATACCACACCCAATGTCTGTATCATCTTCCAGAAAATTAAAACCTCCCTTTCACTCTGACCTCCTCCATCCCCTGCACCCTTCTGTATCTCTGTAACCTCTGTAGCCCCAACAACCCTCCATGACGTCTTACACAGTCATAAAGCATGGAAACAGACCTTCCAGTCTAACCAGTCCATGCTAACCATAATCCCAAACTATACTTGAATTCATGTATCACTGGACATCAGAGTGCGTCTGGTAAAATTAACAAACAGTGAAATTCACAATTAATCTTGAAGGAACTGTTTGGGTGAAGTTCACAGCACAGAAGCAGATAAGTGTATTGTTTTTAAGTGGGATCTACAGAAAGTCTGCAGTAGTGAGAAGAGTGGGTGCTTTCTTGATCAAATATCTTTTGAGATATACCTCTTGATTAAACTTAAAATATAAGCCATAACCGTTAATTTAACTTGGGGCAGTGCTTTGTACAGGAATAAGATGGTATTAATTTCTGGGTCTGTAAATTGTGAAGGAGCAAAAATGGCCTTTAGTAGAGTGATATGCACTTATTGCCAGATGTGGGAGTTCAAAGAGAGTTTAAGGGCTCTGCGGTTATATCTGCAATAAATGCTGTTGATTGATAATCTTATCAGATCGAATGGATTGGTTGGAGAGACAGTAAGAAGCAATGAGGAATTTTCAACAGCAACAGTATGTGATGGATGGCAGTGATAGGAGGGGTGGAAAGTCTCAGATACAGTCACATGGATGGGTTAACTCCAGGAAAGGTAAGAGTGGTAGGCAGCTAGTGCAGTAGCCTTCTGTGGCAATACCCATTTCAAACAAGTATGCACGTTTGGAAAATGTAGGCGGTGATGGATTCTCAGGGGAACATAATTTGGAGATGCCGGTGTTGGACTGGGGTGTACAAAGTTAAAAATCACACAACACCAGGTTATAGTCAAACTGGTTTAATTGGAAGCACACGAGCTTTCGGAGCGACGATCCTTCATCAGGTGATAATGGAGGGCTCAATCCTAAACCAGAATTTAAAGCAAGAATTTACAGTGCGATGTAACTGAAATTAAACATTGGAGAACTGATTGCCTGTTAAGCCTTTCATCTGTTAGAATACAGTGATAGTAACACTTCAGGGGAACATAGCATGAACAGCCAAGTTTCAGCTATTGAAACTGGCTCTAATGCAACTAGGGATACGTCGGGATCCAAGAAATCAAATGTATTAGGGGACACTCTAGTCAGTGGTACAGACAGACGTTACTGTGGCCATCTGCGAAAAATCAGAATGGTGTGTTGCTTCCCTGGCGCCAGGATTAAGGATGTCTCAGAGAGGGTGCAGAATGTTCTCATGGGGGAGAGAGGACAGCAAGAGGTCGTTGTCCACATTGGAACCAACGACATAGGAAGGAAATTGGTTGAGATTCTGAAGGGAGATTACAGAGAGTTAGGCAGGAATTTAAAAAGAAGTTCCTTGAGAGTAGTGATATCTGGATTACGACCGGTGCTACGAGCTAGTAAAGGCAGGAACAGGAGGATAGAGCAGATGAATGCATAGCTGGGGAGCTGCTGTATGGGAGAAGGATTCACATTTTTGGACCATTGAAATTTCTTTTGGGGTCGATGTGAACTGTACAGATTGCACCTAAATTGGAAGGGGTCGAATACACTGGCAGGAACATTTGCTAGAGCTGCTCGGCAGGATTTCAACTAGTAAGGTGAAGAAAGCGATCAATCTGAGACAGGTGCAATTGAGAACAGAAGCGAGTCAAACTGTCAGGCCAGGCAGGGATAAGGTAGGACTAATCAATTAAACTGCATTTATTTAAATGCAAGGTGCCGAACAGGGATGGTAGATGAACTCAGGGAATGGTTCGAAACATGGGACTGGGATATGATAGCAATTACAGAAACGTGGCACAAGGATGGGCCGGACTGGCAGTTTAATGCTCCAGGATACAAATGCTACAGATAGGGAGACAAGAGAGGTGGGGTAGTGGTGTTTTTGATAAGGGATAGCATTAGAGATGTGCTCAGGGAGGATATTCTAGGATATACATCCAGGGAAGTCAGTCGGGTGGAACTGAGAAATAGGAAATGGATGATTACATTATTGGGATTGTATCATAGACCCCTAATCGTCACAGGGAAATTGAGAAACAAACTTGGAAGGAGATCTCAGCCATCTGTAAGAATAATAAGGTGGTTATGGTGGGGATTTTAACTTTCCAAACATTGACTGGGATTGCCATAGTGTTCAGGGTTGAGATGGAGAGGAATGTGTTAAGTGTACACAAGAACATTTTCTGATTCAGTATGTCGGTATACCTACTAGAGAAGCTGCAAAACTTGACCTACTCTTGGGAAATAAGGCAGGGCAGGTGACTGAGTTGTCGGTGGGGGAGCACTTTGAGGCCAGCGACCATCATTCTATTAGATTTAAAATAGTGATCGAAAACGATAGACCACATTGAAAAGTTGAAATTCTAAATTGGGGAAAGCCCAATTTGGACGGCATTAGGCAAGCTCTTTCAAAAGCTGGTTCGGGGTAAATGTGCGCAGGTAAAGGGACGGCTGGAAAATGGGAAACCTTCAGAAATGAGAAAACGAGAATCCAGAGAAAGTATATTAGTGTTAAGGTGAAAGGAAAAGCTGGTAGGCATAGGGCATGCCGGATGACTAAAGAAATTGAGGATTTGATTAAGAAAAAGAAGGAAGCATATGCC
Organism: Chiloscyllium punctatum; assembly: GCF_047496795.1. Classification (NCBI taxonomy): domain Eukaryota; kingdom Metazoa; phylum Chordata; class Chondrichthyes; order Orectolobiformes; family Hemiscylliidae; genus Chiloscyllium; species Chiloscyllium punctatum. Next base: position 54,404,591 of record NC_092768.1, read on the forward strand.
AGATATAGACAGGATAGATCGAGTGAATTCTTAGAAGAGTATAAAGGCCGACGGAGTATACTTAAGAGAGAAATCAGGAGGGCAAAATGGAGACATGAAATAGATTTGGCAAATACAGATAATGAGAATTCAAAGTGTTTTTAAAATTACATTAAGGACGAAAGGATAACGAGGGATATAATCAGAAAGGCGATCTTTGTGTGGAGCCTCAAAAATGGGTAGGATCGTAAACGAGTATTTTGCATGAGCATTTTGCTGTTGAAAAGGATATGGAAGATGGTGTCACCTTGCAAAATGTCCATATTATAGTGGAGGAAGTGCTGGATTTCTTGAAATGCATAAAGGTGGAATAATCCCAAGGTACTGATCAGGTGTACCCTACAACTCTGTGGCAATCTAGAGAAGTGATTGCTGGGCCTCTTCCTGAGATATTTATATCATCGATAGTCTCGGGTGAGGTGCTGGAAAATTGGACATTGGCGAACGTGGGGCGACTGTTTAAGAAAGGTGGTTAGGACAAGCCAGAGAACTATAGACCAGTGAACCTTGCGTCAGTGGTGGGCAAATTGTTGCAGGGGATCATGAGAAACAGGATGCACATGTATTTGGAAAGGCAATGACTAATTTGAGATAGTCGACATGGCTTTGTGCGTGGGAAGTCATGTGTCACAAACTTGATTGAGTTTTTGAAGAAGTAACGAAGAGGATTGATGAGAGCCGAGCGGTAGTTGTGATCTATCTGGACTTCAGGAAGGCGTCCAACAAGCTTCCCCCTGGGAAACCGGTTAGCAAGGTTAGATCTCATGGAATAATTGGAGAACTAGCCACTTGGATAGAGAACTGGATTAAAAGTAGAAGACCGATGGTGGTGGTGGAGAATTGTTTTTCAGACTGGAGGCCTATGACCAGTGGAGTGCCACAAGGATCGGTGAAGGGTCCTCCCTTTTTGTACTTTACGTAAATGATTTGGATGTGAGCATAAGAGGTACAGTTAGTAAGTTTGCAGATGACACCAAAATTGGAAGTGTAGTGGACAGTGAAGAAGTTTACATCAGATTGCAACAGGATCTTGACCAGATGAGCCAATTGGGCGAGAATTGACAGATGGAGTTTAATTCAGATAAATGTAAGGTGTTACATTTTGCTAGAACACATACACTTGGCGGAAGGGTACTCCGGAGTGCTGCTGAACAAAGAGACGTTGGAGTGCAGGTTCACAGCTCCTTGAGCGTGGAGTCGCTGGTGGGATGGTGAAGAGCGTGTTTGGTCTGCTTTCCTTTATTGGTCAGAGTATTGAGTACAAGAATTGGGAGATCATGTTGCGGCTGTACAGGACAGTGGTTAGGCCACTGTTGGAATATTAATGCAGTTCTGGACTCCTTCCTATCAAACAGGTATTGTGAAACTTGAAAGGGTTCAGAAAAGATTTACAATGATGTTGCCAGTGTTGGAGGATTTGAGCTATGGGGACAGGCTTAACAGACTGGGGCTGTTTTCCTGGAGCGTTGGAGGCTGAGGTTTACAAAACCTTATCGAAGTTGACAAAAGTATGAGGGCATGAAGAGGATAAATAGACAAAGTATTTTCCATGGGGTGGGGGAGTCCAGAACTAGAGGGCATAGGGTTAGGGTGAGAGGGGAAAGATATTGGGCGACACGGTGGCACAGTGGTTAGCACTGCGGCCTCACAGTGCCAGAAACCCGGGTTCAATTCCCGCCTCAGGCGACTGACTGTGTGGAGTTTGCACATTCTCCCCGTGTCTGCGTGGGTTTGCTCCGGTTTCCTCCCGCAGTCCAAAGATATGCAGGGCAGGTGAATTGGCCATGCTAAATTGTCCGTAGTGTTAGGTAAGGGGTAGATGTAGGGGTCTGGGTGGGTTGCGCTTCGGTGGGTCCGTGTGGACTTGTTGGGCCGAAGGGCCTGTTTCCACACTGTAATTAATCTAATCTAATATAAAAGAGATCTAAGGGGCAACTTTTTCACACAGACGGTGGTAAGTGAATGGAATGAGCTGCCAGATGAAGTGGTGGAGCCTGGTCCAATGCACCATTTAAGAAGCATTAGGAATGGTATATGAATAGGAAGGGTTTGGAGGAATATGGGCCGGGTGCTGGCAGGTCAGACTAGATTGGATTGGAATATCTAGTCAGCATCATGGGTGGACCGAAGTGTCTGTTTCCATGTTGTATATCTCTATGTCTCTATGACTGTAAGTTGTGTCTTAATGTCATTCAATCCACATTCCAATGTCTGCAAATTGCTGCATTTGTTGCTCCCTGTAATAACATTGGGACTGCTTTTGTTGTTAGAAACTTGTTTGAATCATTTCCCCTCATGCTTTCAATGATTTTATTTTTCTATATAGAATCATGTAAATATGTGGATCTATAACTCCTTCAGAATACACATTGGATTATCTGAAGAATATTAGCTAATTCCTAAATAATATGACAGATCGATTAAATAATTCAAGTGAAGCAATTAAATAGGATGAAATATTCGTATCTATATAAGCAGCTGCGGCTACACATTCTATAACCTTGATCATACAGAGAGACCATTATTCGACATTCAGCAAATATTTTCCCAAGTGCTCTAACTCCTGTAGGCCATGTTCTGATACATTAACCATTGGCCGTTTTGTGCTGCTCAAAACACCCTCTAAACCTTTCTTATTCACGATCTTCTCTAAATCTAATTTAATCCATCACTTCCTTTGGAAACTCATTCCACACAGAACCACTTCCTGTGTCAGAAACTTGCCACTCATATTTTCTTTTAACCTTCCTCCTCTCACTTTAAAACTATGACCACTAGTCTTGAAACCACCCACCTGAGGGAACATATATGTGCCATTAACCTTATCTGAGTGCCCAATGTTTTAATCAGTCTCAGAAAGGTCATCACCTATGCTCCTATGAGAAAGGTTCAAGCTTATCCAGCCTCTCCTTATAACACAAACTCATCATTGTCAGCAACATCCTGATAAATCTTCTCTGAACTCTCTCCAGCTTAATAATACCCTTCCCATAACAGGATGCCCAGAAGCAGACACAGAACTCCAGAAAAGGCCTCACCCAAAATGTGTACAAACTCAACAGGACATCCCAACTCCTATCCTCAAAACGACTGAACAATGAATGTAAGCATGCTAAATGTCTATATGTGATGCAAACTTCAAAGAATTATGTGCCTGAAGCACTCTGTTATACAACACGAACAAAGCCCTACTTTTAATTGTGCAAATCTTGCCAAAATGCCATATCCTCACATTTATCCAAATGAAATACCATTTGCCATTTTTTAGTACATTGACTCAGATCTAGACCATGATGTAATCTTAGATAACCTTCTTCACTGTCCACAATATTACCAATCTTGTTGTCATCTGTAAACTTGTAACCATGTTTTCTATATTCCCATCTACATAATTTATAAGATGACAAACAAAAGTGGCACCAGTAGAAATCCATTGGAACACTGCTGGTCATAGGCCTCCGGTCCAATAAACAACCCTCCAGCATCACTCTCCGCCATTATGTCAATTTTGTGTTCAATTGGCAAGCTCATCCATGTGGTAAAACTTCAGTAACTAGTCTACCATGCAGAACTTTGCCTAAGGCTTCACTAATGTCCAAGTCAACAATGTCTACCGATCGTCCCCCATCAATCTTCTTGCTTACTTTCTCAAAAAAACCCAGTCAAATTTGTGAGGTGCAATTTCCCTCACACAAAACCATGTTGGCTATCCTTAATCATTCCTTGCCTCTCCAAATGTAGCCAAATCCTACTTTTCCAAATCATTTCAAACAATCCACCGCCAAGGTCAGACTCACAAGTCTATAATTTCCAGTCATCTCCTGACATCACTTCTTAAACAAAGGCACACCATTCGCCGCTCTCCAGTCATATGGCACCTTCCTGTATTTATCAGATGCTAAAAATATTTCCGCAAAGGGTCCCACAATTTCCTTCCTAACGACCCACGAAGTCCTGTGTGACACTAGATCAGTTCTCAGAGATTTATCTATCTGTATATTTTCTATGTTCTCCAGCTCATTGTTCTGAAATGTGTACTGATTTCAAAACATATTTTTTCGCTGAGTTCTCTCGCCTCCACCTCTTTTTCCATCGCAAAAACTGACGCAAAATATATAGTTTTAATACCTCTCCCATCTCCTGAGATTCAGCACAAGGACAACCTCGTTGATCTTTAAGGGGACGTACTGTCTCTGCAATTGAATTCTTACTCCTTATCAACTTCAGGAATCTCTTAAGATTATCCATCACCTTATTTACCAAGACGATCTTATATTTTCACCTTGCCTTCCTGATCTCCCTCTCAAGAATGTCCCTATACTGTTCAAAAGAGCCATTGAATCCACTTGTTTATAATTAACATATGATGCTTTTTTTGAAATTCCTGATGCGAACCAAAATATCTTGATTCATACTGTCATAGAGGCAGAGAGATATACAGCACGGAAACAGACCCTTCGGTCCAACTCATCCATGCTGGCCAGATAACCGAACCCAATCTCGTTCTACCTGGCAGCACTGGCCCATATCCCTCCAAACCCGTCCTATTGATATGCCCATCCAGATGCCTTTTCAATGTTACAATTGTACCAGCCTCCACCACTTCCCCTGGCAGCCTATTCCACGCACATACCACCCTCTGCATGAAAATGTTGCCCCTTAGGTTTCATTTATATGTTTTCCCTCTCACCCTTAACCTATAATCGCAAGATCTGGACTCCCACACCCCTATCTATGCTCCTCATGATTTTAAAAACCTCTAAAATGTTACCCCTCAGTCACCAGAACTCCAGGTAAAACTGCCCTCATTTATTCAATTGCTCCCGATAGCTCAAATTCTCCAACCCTGGCAACATCCTTGTACATCTTTTCTGAACCCTTTCAAGTTTCACTGTAGGCAATATTCCTAAAGTGGCCTAACCAATGTCCTGTCAGGCCACAGCACAACCTCTCTATCCTGTACTCAATATCCTGACAAATGAAGGAGAGCGTACCAAATGCCTTCTTCACTGTCCAAACGACCTGCGATTCGACTTTCAAGGAGCTATAAACCTGCACTCCAAGGTCTCTTTGTTCAGCAACACTCCCTAGGACCTTACCATTAAGTGTATACGTCCTGCTAAGATTTGCTTTCCCAAAATGTAGCACCTGAGTTAAACTCCACCTGCCACACTTGAGCCCACTGGACCATCTGATGAAGATCACATTGTAATCAGAGGCAATATTCTTCGCTGTCCACTACTCCTTCAATTTTGGTGTCACCTGCAAACTTACTAAGTATACCTTGTATACCTCACATCCAAATCATTTATACAAGTGATGAACTGTAATGGACTCAGCATCGCTCCTTGTGGCACTCCACTGGTCACAGGCTTCCAAACTGAAAATCAACACTCCACCACCACTCTCTGGCTTCCACCTTTGAGCAGTTTTGTATCCAAATAGCTAGTTCTCCTTGTATTCCTCGATACCTAACTTTGCCAACGACTCTCCCATGGGGAACCTTGTCAAATACCTGACTGAAGTCCACCACACTGCCCTCATCAACCTTCTTTGTTACTTCTTCAAAAAACTCAATCAAGTTTGCGAGTTATGATTTCCCACGCACAAACCCATGTTGACTACCCCTCATCAGTCCTTGCCTTTCCAAATAGGTGTACATCCTGTCCCTCATGATTTCCTCCAACGACTTGCCCACCGCCAACGTCAGGCTTACTGGTCTATAGTTCCCTGGCTTGTCCTTACCACCTTTCTTAAATAGTGGCAGCACGTTAGCCAACTTCCAGTCTTCTGGCACCTCACCTGTAAATATCGATGATGCAAATATCTCAGCAAGGGGCCCAGCAATCACTTCCCTGGATTCCCACAGATTTCTAGGGTACACCTGATCGGGTCCTGGGGATATATCCACTTTTATGCATTTTAAGACATCCAGCACTTGCCCCTCTGTAATACTGGCACTTTTCAAGACGGCACAATGTATTTCCCTATGTTCTATGCCTTTCATGTCCTTTTCCACAGTAAATGTTGATGCAAAATATTCATTTCGTATCTTGCCGTATCTCCTGCAGCTCCACACAAAGGCCGCCTTGCTGATCCTTGAGGGGCCCGACTCTCTCCCGAGTTACCCTTTTGTCATTAATGCATTTGTAAAAACCCTTTGGTATCTCGTTAACTCGATTTGCCAAAATTATCTCATGTCCACTTTTTGCCTTACTGATGTCTCTCTTAAGTAGACTCCTCCTGCCTTTATACTCTTCTCAGGATTCACTTGATTTATCCTGTCAATCCCTGACATATGTATCCTTCTTTTCCCTTTGTTCTCCTGACCTTCTAGCCATACACTTAATTCTAACAGAAACATAATGACTCTGAATGCTCGTTATCATATTCTTGAAGGCTTTTCACTGATCAGATTCCCTTTACCTGTGAACAGTTTACTCCAATCAATTTTTGGCAGTTCTTGTCTCATACACTTCAAAGTGACCATACGCCAATTGCCTTGTCTCTGTGTTGTGTAGAGCCTTTTTGCTGAGTCCATTAGGAAAGATGCCAGCCTGAGAGGGGTTACCATTCCAGGCAGCGGAGATCTGCCGGTGAAAGCTTCCCTGTACATGGACAACGTCATTGTTTTCTGCTCCGATCCTTTGTCAGTACGAAGACTCCTGAGCGTCTGAGACCAGTTGGAACTGGCTTCTGGAGCAAATGTAAATCGATGCAATAACGAGGTTCTTTGGGAACTGTGCTGACAGATTCTTTATTCCCTTACCATCAGGACAGTCTACTGGAAGGTGCTGGGAATCTGGTTTGAATGGGCCAGTGCATGAGTTCTTGAGAGGAGCACATTGCCAAATTGAGGCAGAAACTGGCCTTTTAGGAGCACCACTCCCTGCCCATTGAGAGTAAAAACCTAGTTAGCAGGTGTGAGGAACTCAGTTATTGTAAGTGGCACAGATCTGGCCCATCCACCCAAACTGTACTGTTTCAGTAACCAAAGCCACATTCCACTTCATCTGGAGTGCTAAGAAGGAGTGTGTCTGCAGGGACTCCATATAGAAAACTCTAGGTAAAGGGAGTGAAGAATATACTCAATATCACCCTCATCCTGGTGGACGCATTTGTGTGTGACTGCATCGAGCCGTGCGTAGACCCTTCATATTCAAACACCAAATGTCTCAACGTACTAAAGTTAAACCTGTACCCAGTGTTGTGAAGGATGAGCTTGGGTTCTAGGTAGTTGGATCATTCGGTATCATCTGTTCTTCGTGAAGAAAATGGCAAAGAAAAATTCATTTGACGACAAGTCCATCAGGGAGTGATCTGTATATAGAGTCCTCAAGACCCTGCCAGAAAAGGAAGGTGGATCCTGTTGGGTCGTTCCCTGATCAGACTGTAAAGTCATTTGGTAGAATGCCTCATTACCAGAACTTTCCGACAAGCCATTCCGAACAACATTGCTTGGCTTGTGGTGAGAAGGGCACGACCTCTCAGATTCTTCATGTACATCCGGGTCTGCCTGCCCCCCTGCAAGCTGCCCTCAATGCAGGGCAGAGAATGAGACCGTCGCACACTGATTCTGGGATGTGCCTTTGCAAAGGAAGTCTGGAGAAAGAAGCAATGGGTTTTGTTAAGGTTTGTCCCGAGCAGCTTTGTGATATAGGACTCTTTGGTCTACAATCTGTTCCCCAGGATGCACAACAAGACAGACATCAACAGCGCATGGGAGTCCATCAACTGAGTGAAAGACGCTCGTTTGTCCCTTTAAAACATTGCTGTCTTCCAGACCAAACAGTTGATCGAGTTTTGCAGACTGACTCATTCTAAGATCGAAGAGTACATTGTGTGGGATGCACTAAAGCTTTTGGCAATTATCACCAAGGGACAGTGGAGAATGACCACCGTCTGAATTCAAAATGGCAAATTTAAATGGGGGATCATTCAGTTATCAGACCCTTCAAATATATGACAATATATATATATAATCTTTACACAAGGAAGAAATATCTTCAGTTGTTGTTGGTTGGAGTCCAATTTCAATGTATGTTTTGTTGCCTTCATATTCTATTGTACAGAGCCAAAATGCTTCAGCAGCTATGTAGTTTGTAGATTTTAATGAAGAAAGTGTACTTTTGAAACAAAAATCCTTCCAGAGATACTGGACCCAAAACTGTCCACAATATTCCAAATGCCTTATACAGCCTGAGCAGTTCATTCCTGCTCTTGTATTCTAACCGCCTCAAATAAATAAAAGCATTACACATTCCTTCCTTACTGTCAATTGAAGCTGCAGTTTAACCTGAAGACAGCCCTGAACACAGACCAACAAGTCCCTTTGAGTTTCAGGTTTTCGAAACCTTTCTCCATTGTGTGGAACGATGCTCATGCATCAATAAATTTCAGTCTGAGTCAAATTCTGAAGCAGCGAACTTTATTAAAACTTTCTTGCAAGGACGGGTGCTTAATACAAAGGTACACCAATCAGAAGGTTACAACCCAAGTTATACAGTTTGGCTGAGTCTCTCAGTACTTCCCTGTTTATTCTATTGGCTTAGCATATAACGCGTCAAACCTATCACTATTCGCAATTGTACTCCGCCCCTGCCTACTTTCGCTCCGCCCGTCTTTACTTCTCCCACTACTCTAAGTCTGGCACACCTTACTCATGTTTGTTGTATTCCTTGTATGTCTTATTCCTGGCTCGTTTTGCTGCCTACGTGAAGGCAAACTGCTGAGCTGGCTTGACTTACTGACCTCTTCGTTCATACTATCCTTTTTATCTACTTGTCTGACTGATTTGTATAACATGTTCTATTGTTGCTCGTCCTAACCTGAACTGACTCCCTTACTTTGGTTTCATCTTTGCACACAAGGCTAGCCAGCTCAGCTCTTTGTAATTTGTTTTCCAGCTGCAGAAGCAATACTACTTTAGCCACATCTCACAATAGCCCATTGTTTGAATTTACATTTCTTGTCTTTGTATTTCCGTCATATGCCGCCTCCAAGTTGGCGAGCATCATCCTCAAGATTTCATTTAATTTGGAAACCTCCTCGAGGTCACTCATCCCCCCGTTGTTCAAAAGGTGGAGATCCTCTCCCCGACTGCTCTTTAGTGGCATTTGTGACGTCAAAGCTGTTTCAATCGGCCTTTGGGTTAGTCCTCGTGTGCAAGTTCTGATCCCCTTTTCTTTGCTATCATCTCCTTTTCAAATGCTAGGATGAACGGAATTGGCAATTGCACGGTCACACAAATGCCCCTCCAATGTAGGGTAGGTCTCAATATTCTCCCTCTACAGTACCACCACAGATCCGCTCGGGGAATCGTTAATGCCGAGTAGTTCCCTCTTGTGTCCGTTTCCGTCACGTACTCAATTTCTGTACATGATTTCAGCTCCCCAAGTGTCTGGACTAATTTGTTCCTTGTCTGTTTACAGATGGTGTGTGATTTCCGATTATGGCAGAAAACGTGGGGTGGCGCGGGATGGGAGGGGGGGTTTGTGTTAAACTTCCTTCTTTCAGGGAGGGAACATTAAAAGAAGGAGTATACAATTCTCAGTACTCAATGCGGTCTCATCCTGATACAGGTTATATTGCACGTCATGCCCCACCTGTCTCGCTTCCACTTAAGTGGAAAGGGGACTACTTGGGTCATTGGTCTCCCGGAGGCACATGCATAGCAATTGCTTTTACTTTACCCATTCAACCCAGGAATTTGTATCCCCGTGTCCTGTTTCTAATTCAATGGTCTGTTTTCAGTCTTTTACCTCTACAATTTTACAACCTTCGGTCATTGGGAGGGGCTTTACTATTAATTTCTTCTGCTCTGGTTCCGTCTTCCACCTGTATATTGAAGCAACAACCCAAGAAATCCTTCTCATCTGCTTTCATCTCTATCCCAAATGTTTTGTTTAATTGGACCCGATAGGCTTCTCCCCCAAAACACCGCTTCATGCCATCAGGTTTTCTTTATTGTTAAATATATTGGGTTGCTCTTTTTATCGGGACAGTCAAGAGCTGGCCGGAAGGGGGCCCCGCTGTAATGTAACGGGCGGATTAATCAAAAGATCATCTTCACGCTCTTCCTGCCTCCACCATCCTTTACATCCTCCATTCCAAAGATATCCCTTACACTTCTCTCTCCGAGATGCTTTCTTCCCGTGAACCCCACCCTGTGCCCTCTCTTCGGAGCCTCTTTCGTAGATATTAAGATCTGTCTCTGATAGACTGTATTGCCTCTGACTTCTTACATCTCCGCAATCCACGAGACTGGAGCTGCTATTACTAAGTAAGACGACCACACCAGGATCTGACAAAATCCTAGGGTTAGAAGAGTGAATACCGTGTACCTAAACATCACCCTCATTCTGCAATGGTACTGAAGCACTGAGAGACTTAGCATACTATACTATAGAAAATATCCCGAGCATCTCCACTGTATAATCAGTTACTTTATGTCTTTATAGCCTGAGTTCAAGTGGTTCTTTTGTCGATTCAGTTGTCCAGACTTCTCTCTCAACCGGAGATTCCACAAGCCCCTAAATCCGGGTGTAGTGAGTCCAGCCTTTTTCCGCCGTTCTTATGGCCATTTCAGTAGTCAAAAGAGCCTGGTACCGCCCCGCCCAGTCCAGTTGCAATTTAGTCTCAGTCCATGATATGACTGGTCCCAATCTCCCGGTCAGATCGGCTGGACGGCGAATTCAAAAAGGTGGGGTCTGTGCCAATAAACTCTGCGTCCTGAGGAAAGACAAAGAGGACAAGCCCAGTATATACTTCCTTAAGAACAGATGTTTAGTCTCCAGGGTTGGCAGTTCCCTTTCGTTCCCAAATAGGGCACGCCAAACAATATCTCACGCCAAACAATAGGGACAGCCCTATATATTTCCTTGGGACCACTCACACACGCAAAAGAGCTAAAGGTAAACATTTATTCCAAGAGAGTTCAGGTTTCTATTACAAATTTAGATAACTGCTCGTGAGTGTTTGGTTCATTCTCCCAACCATTTCTGATGAAGGTGGGTGCTAAGGGGTGTGGAACTCCCAGAAGATTCCTTACCCTTTCATTGTTCCCTGGAGTACTTTGAATGTAAAATGAGTTCCCTGTTCTGAATCTGAACACTCCACTATCCCGTATCTGGGGATTATGTGTTCAAATATTATCTTGGTTACCCCACTTGCGGTGGCAGTGGCTAAAGGATACGCCTCCACCCATCCAGATAGGTGATCAACTATTACCAGCATATACCTCAGTCTTCCCACCCGGGGTAATTCGGTAGAATCTACCTGGATGCTCTAAAATGGTCTTAGTCCAGGTTCTCTCCCTCCTGGGACGTGTTTCCTTTACACCTTCTTGATTACTGTTCTTGCATGTTATACGTCCCTCACATATCTGTTTGGCTATCGCATATACCCCTTGACATCCACTTTTCCTTAGGACTAAATCACACATTGCTTGCACTCCCCTGATGTAGGACAGCCATAATTTCTCGCATCATCATTTTATTCAACATTTCCCTCCCAATAGCTAACACCCAGCGCCCTGTCTTTGCAGCCCCCTAAATCTTTTAGTTTCTTTTCCTCCTTTGCAGTAAATAACGGGGCACCCTGAAAATCTGGAATTGTATGTACTAGGGAGAATATCACTGCTCCTTGTGGATCCAAGGCTGCTTTTTAAGCTACCTCAACGGCCAGGTTATTTCCTCTTACTTTCAGTTCATTCCCCTTCTGATGTCCGTTGATATGAACTTTAGCTTTTTCTCTTGGGAGGAGTCGGGATTCCAGCATTTGTTCTATCAATTCCTCATGTGCGAGTTCTTTTCTTCTGCTATTTATTAGTCCTTAGCTCTTTGCAGAAGCTAGCCAGCTCAGCTCTTTGCAGAAGCAATTATGTAATTTGTTTTCCAGCTGCAGAAGCAACACTAGTTTACCCATTTCTCACTCATTTATAAAACAGTCTCCGCCTTTCTTCTTATAATCGCAGTGCATAACCTCACACACTTTCCCACATTGCACTCCACCCTCCAAATGAACCTTTAGAGAATCCTGAACGAGGACGCACTCCAACCGAGTATCGTTGACTGTGTTTCAGATCTGGCAGCATCTGCCCAGGGAGAGATAAAGCAGAGACCGCTTCGAGTCCGGGATGCGGCCGTCCTTCGGGACAGTGCGCTTTGGGACTTGATGCTCTGACATACAATTCCTTCATCACTTTCAACACTCTGTCTGTGAGGAGTTTTTATTCTGATCCATATGATTGTGTTCACCCACACTCGGAGTCGGCTCCTTTGGTGTTTTTGTTTTCTCCCTGAAAGGGTTGTTTCTCTTTCAAGTGTTTTCCCCCTGAAGCAGCTGCTAACGGTCTCGTGGGGCACGAGGGCGGCCGTTTACAGCCATCTCCCGCGCGCGGGGCCTGAGGGAGCGTGGACTTATGCTGAAATGGCGGCGGCCGTAAACCGCCACCTCCCGCGCGCATAGACGGAGGGGGGGGGGGGGGAAACCCGGAGCTAAAATGGCAGCAGCAGCCGGTCCCACCCAGAAAGGTGCAGCGTCGGACGGACAGCGGACTGTGTCGGCAGAGTCCCGTTCCTGAATGACTAGGGGGGAGGCGGAGAGTTTCCTCTTGGTACCAATACCCTTCCCCATCAGTGGGTCATCTTCCTGTTAACTGAGGCCGGGGACCGTTCCCGATTTTATTTTATATCTTCCCCTCTCTCATTCAAACCTTTTGTCTAAATTGAACTGTACTCTGTCGGACTCTGGCTCAATCTACTAACTTACTTTCTTCGATGTGTGTAGCCAATTTCTGCGTGTTCTTTAAATGAAGCAACAGGAGAAGATATTTGGTCTCACAGTTTTAGTTTATTTTAGCAGTAAGTGGATCAAGCATACAGAGCTCTGGGTCTAGACCTTTCTGTCCCTGACAAACTATATGGTGTATCAGTTCAGAAAGTTACACCCCTTTCTGTCCCTGACCCAGTCTTTTTATATAATAAAAAACGTCATGCAATCACTGAGGTGGGATTATCTTCTGATTGGCTGTTGATCTGACTCCATTCTCCGCCTCCTAACGTTCGCGGATGTCCGAGCCCATGTGACCTTGTTTTGCCCGAATGCCGAGTATGTTTACACTCGCAGCCAGCCATATATTTATAAGTAAAACATATATGTATAACTCTTAGCAAATGTATTCTGATTCTTCAGTCACTGCCCATCTGGCCATTGCTACCGTCTCCAATCACTTTTCCCAACCCTGGAAATGCAATAACAGCCTGTCCCCTCCCTCACACTTTCCGACAGCAGAGCGATAATTATTGCTTATCCCTTCCTCACACTGTCCATCACAAGGGCAAAAATTATTGTCTCTCCCTCCCTCACACTGTACAACACCAGGGAGACAATAATTGTCTCTCCCTCCCTCACACTGTCCAACACCAGGGCAATAATTTTTGTCTCTCCCTCCCTCACACTGTCCAACACCAGGGCAATAATTATTGTCTGCCTCTCCCTCACACTGTCCAACACCAGGGCGATAATTATTGCCTCTCCCTCCCTCACACTGTCCAACACCAGGGCAATAATGATGATTGCCTGTTGTCCCCATCTCTCTGCTCGGAGAAGTTCATTGTTCCGCAGGTTAGTGACCACTACTGGCCGCAGGTGGGAACTGCAACCACTCTGCAGAAATGCTCAGTGTCCGTCAGGGTCAATGAATCAGCTCATGTGAACAAACCGATTCTGGTCTATACACTAGCACTTACTTTGTAATATATTCAGATTGAGAAATAAAACAAGATTGTACATAATACAGAATATTGTTTGGATATTTTTGAGCTTGACCAGTTACACTTCGTTTCCATAAAAGCAAATTACTGCGGATGCTGGAATCTGAAACCTAAAGAGAAAATGCTGGAAAATCTCAGCAGGTATGGCAGCATCTGTAAGGAGAGAAAAGAACTGACGTTTCGATTATAATTGACACTTTGTCAAAGCTGATCAGCTTTGTCAGCTTTGACAAAGGGTCAGTTAGACTCGTAACGTCAGCTCTATTCTCTCCTTAAAGATGCTGCCAGACCTGCTGAGATTTTCCAGCATTTTCTCTTTTGTTTACACTTTATTTCCAGCGGCTTCTATCACAATTTCAGGTTCCCAACGGGAGCAGTAGCTCACATTTTGACCTAAAACATATCCCGGTGCTACAAAAAACATTTAAATAAGGAATGGGAAGCAGTGGCAAATAAGACTTCCGAGATGGAGAGTGAGGCACTGGAAATGCACAACAGGTCAGGCAACATCTGAAGAGCATCCCCTTTTTCAGGAAATTATGTCTGAAACGTAGATTCTCCTGGTCTGCGATCTGTTGTACTTTTCCACACCACACTCCGAACTCGGATCTCCAAAACCTGCAGTTCTTACTTTCTCCAAACAGAAGTTTTCTGCAAAGCTTCTGAGATGCTGAGCAATGTTGCCTGGTTCCACATTGCAGTTTCACAGAATAATCATCAGGAAGAGCAAGCAGCAATCTGATGGATCGATTTGACACATTTATGCACTTTTCAGCAAAAATCACCAATAAATCTCACCTTAGCTTTTACCTTTGAAAATCGCCTTAAAGCTGCAACCTTAAGATGACCAGGAATCAATCCTGGATAAACTGCTTTTGTGTAAGGAATCTAGGTGAATTTCTGAAGTGTATCTTGTCTATGATACACAAGGCTGCTCCTGAGCATCGGTGATGGAGACAAGGGATGCTTGTGGCTGTGGTGCTGTGCAAGCTGCACTGTAAGTGTATTCTACTAAATATAGAGAGCACAACTACTCTCCATCGTCATTAATCCATTTCACAGATGGACACCCAGTAGTAGATCTTTTGTAAAAGCCTGTTAATTGTCAAATGAACATGATATTTCATCAGATTCACCTTTTACCTGACAATAGGCTGAGGGACATTATTTTCTCATCTGTAAAAGCTGGGTGTAAGCTGATTGACATAATTTGTGTTCCAGATGGTTAAACTCAGGGAAGTGTCAGTTATTGCATTTGGGATCCTATGTGTGTGTATTTCTATCTGTATGTGTTTCTGCGTCTGGGTCTATGTGAATCTGTCTAAGTTTTCTGACTATCTGTGTATGCGTGTCTGTGTGTGTGTGTGTGTGTTTATGTATGTGTTAGTATGTATCAGCGTTGTACTAATATTTATGTCTATGTGTGAGAGTCACATTTTGTCTGCATTTTCTCTGCAATGGGGTTACTACTTTGGGATTGGTAACAATTGAAATGTCTCTGTCCTTTTTTTGTGTATAAAGTGATACGACGCTCTTGGTCATGTTGATGTGTTCTACTTGTTTTGTGTGTGTGCCCACCCCTGCCAGCAATGTGGCACAGCTTGTTCTGGAGTGAAGTTTGCTTTTTAATTAATTTAACTAATTCAATGAATCAATATTACTGTCTCTGTCTGTCTCTCTTGAGACAGTGCTGGCCTCCCCTCACCACTACACAAGCGGAAGATTTTTGTTTCTGGGACAATTTGCTCCTGTCCGTTTTCATTATTTTTGACAGTCTCATAATGGCCTGAGTGATGCAAAGGAGCAAGGGGCTGCGCGGTGACGCCATGGAGAAGTTTAAAAATCACCAGGTTTTCGTCCAACAGATTTAATTAGAAGTGCACTAGCTTTCAGAGTGCTGCTCCTTCATCAGGTAATGGTGGCTTCCAATGAAACCTGTAACCTGGTGTTGTGTGATTTTTAACTTTGCACACACCCCAGTCTAGCACTTCAAATCCAACCCATAAAGAAGGACAGACAACAAGGAAGCAGGAAGAGGCAAGAGGTGACTCAGGCCATTCCTGTGAGTCGAGGGAGAGCGGCTCCATCGGTCAGCCAGAAGGAGGAATCAGCAGCCGCTGTCTCAAAGAATAACACTAATTTAATCGAAATGGCCCATTGCTGCCTCTATTCTCCTTTCACCATCCTGTGAGAAGGCAGCAATCACCCCCTGAAATACCAACATAAATTATTTCAACACAGAATATATGTCACTGTTAGGAAACTCAGAAGAATGACAACTTTCAACATTGTTGCTGACATTGTCTAAGGATGTGCAGGCTCGGCGGGTGAGACATGGGAAATGCAGGATTACAGGGATAGTGTGGGGAGGGGATGGGTCTGGGTGAAATGCTGTTCGAAGGGTTTGTGTGGATTCGGTGGGCCAAATAGCCTCCATATGTCCAGCCAGTATTGTATGATTCTCAATCGAAACGCGGGGCGCTGGTAGAGTACAGCTGCTTAGGCAGCATCTAAGAAGCAGGAGAGTCCACATTTCGAGCATAAGTCTTTATCAGGAATTACTCCGTGATCCCCATTGCATGATTCTCATTTGGATGGTTGCTTGGTGATAAACAGCGATGCCCACAACAAGGACTGAGTTACCCATACCAGCTGAGTTCAGCCTGAAGATATTGCGTTATCAACCTCAGGTTAAATTCACCACCAGTCGTCTCTATCAAATGAGAGAATGACCTCCAGGACAATGGTGATTGGGTCAGTAAAAGAGATACAGTGGGGCAATGTGCTCTGCCCTGGGACAATGACAGAGACACAGTGGGGTTAGGTGTGCTCTCCCCTGGGTCAGTGACAGAGACACAGTGGGGGTTAGGTGTGCTCTCCACTGCGTCAGTGACAGAGACTCAGTGGGGTCAGTGCAGTGTACCCAGGGACAGTGACCGAGACATGGTGGGGTCAGTGTGGTCTCCCCTGTGTCAGCGTGGTCTCCCCTGGGTCAATGACGGAGAAACAGTGGAGTCAGTCTCCTCCCCTTCCCCTGTGGTAGGGGCTGATGATCCTTTCCCCAAGGATTCGGACATGCTGCAGGCAGGGCTATGCTCTCGAGTACCATGGGCAGGTCAAGGCTGGTCTCGTCCCATCGAGACAAATGCAAATCTTTGTTTAATTGCTTCTGGGAGTTTTATTCTTCACAAAGAATTCTCCACGTTTCGCAAATCGTCCAAACCCTCCAATAAGGATTTTCTGTGGTAGGCATGATTTCGATTGGGAGGGGATGGAGGTTGTACTGTTTGTGGACTTCACATCACACAGTCCAGCATTAAACAATCCTCTGTACTTCAAATACGTCAGACTGTGAGGAAGCTAGGGAAGAGATTGCTAGCCCTCTTACTGAGATATTTGTGTCATTGTCAGGCATGGGTAAGGTTCCAGAAGACTGAAGGGAGGCTGATGTGGTGCCATTATTTAAGAAAGGTCGAAAGGAAAAGCCTGGAACTATACACCTGTGAGCATGACATCACTGGTGGGAAAGTTTTAACACAAAATATTTTTTAAAAAAATGTAAACTAGGAGATATCTTTCACTGAAAGAGCTTGTGGAGAGGCTGACACAGGTGGACAGCTCTGGAGAGAGTTTATTTTAATATGGAGCTTGAAAGCTGAATGTTGGATTATTCGATGAGGAGTCATTTATTTTGTTTGTTCAGTTGCGTTTGATTTCCTTTCAACATTCATGTTTTTTCCTATTTTTTCTGTGTGTCATATTAGATCTGTGGTAAAGGAATGGAAACTCATTTTCATATATAAGGTGCCATTGACAGCTCTACTTCTTAGCTTAACCCCACTGAGAGCAACCCTGAGAAACTGAGTGCGATGACCAGTAACTTTAGAGAAGGGATTACACAAGCAGAATCAGTCAGATAGATGATTTACTGTCAGGAAAGGTAAGAGAGTCGTTCAGAACTCTCCTGCTGCTATTCTTATCTCAAACGCATATTTTATTGTGTGTACTATTGAAAGAGAGAGTCTCTCAGAGGAATATAATGGCCAAGGTCTGATGAGCACTTCTAAGAATAAATTTGTGTTCAATGGTTTTGTCAAGATTTAAAAGAATCATTGCTTTGGCGACTCTCCTTTCAGAGGCACAAACAGAGATTCTGTGGCAGTGAGCATGAACCTTGGACAGTATGTTGCTTTTCTAGTGTCAGGGTGAAGGACGTTTCAAAGCGTGTGAAGCATATTGCCAAATGGGAGAAGAAGAAGCTGGACGTTGTTGTATAAGTTGGGCGGAATGATATTGTCAAGGAAAGGGTTGAGGCTTTGCAGAGTGAGTATAAATGATTGGGTAGAAGGTTAAAATGCAGACCACAAAATGTAGTGACCTCTGGTTTCCTTCCAGCCCCAAGTTCAAATGAGGGAAGATTAGAACAGATAAATCAATGGGTCAACGTGCAGGAATTATGTTTCTTGAATCTTTAGGGTCTTTTTTGGGGTAGAAAAAGGATGGGTTTCATCTGAACTGGAAACGGACCAATATCCTGGCAGGGAGATTTGCTCGTTCTATTTTCGGAGCCTGTAAACATTTAGAGATTGGGGTGGTGGCTTCCTAAGTAACAGTGAAAATAAACAGAAAGTGAGGATGCTTCTGAATCTAAAAATAAGGTAATTCGAAAAGACAGACAAGAGCCAGTCAGACAACAAAGTCATTTTGATGAATTAAACAACATTTATTTCAATGTATGACTTCTTACAGATAAGGCTGAGGAGCTCAGGACATGGATGGAAACTTGGGGCTGGGATATCATAACTATTATAGAAGCTTGGCTGAGGGAAGGACAGGACTGTCATTTCAATGTTTTGGGTTTTAGATATTACAGGAAGGATAAGAAGAGAGGCAAGAGAGGAAAGCGGGTGGCATTTTTGATTAAGGAAAACATCACGAGTATAATTGGATTAGATATTTCCGAGAGACCATTTAATGAAAATATATGGCTTGTAAGATAACTGAAGCTGAGTTGTGACCTTATGGAGGTTTATAAAATCATGAGAAGCATGGATAGGGTAAATAGACAAGATCTTTTCCCTGGAGTGGGGGAGTCCAGAACTAGAGGGAATAGCTTTAGGGTGAGAAAGGAAAGATATAAAATGGACCTAAGGGATAACGTTTTCACACAGACGTTAGTGCCTGTATGGAATGAGCTGCCAGAGGAAGTGGTGAAGGCTGATACAACTACATGGGCATATGAATAAGAATGGTTTAGAGGGTTATGAGCCATTCTTATGAGCCAAGTGCTGGCAAAAGGGACTAGATTAGGTTACGATATCAGGTCGGCATGGATGAGTTGAACCGAAGGTTCTGTTTCTGTGCTGTACACTTCTATGACTATAACTGTACCTGCACTTCCCACTTTCTCTGGCAGTCCATTCCAATAGTCAGAAGGGGTTAACTGATAGCTTTTTCAGTTCACTTCAAGATACCAAGTGTTAAATCCATTTTCCATCTATTTTTCATATTTTTCACATTTACCTGAATAGTTGAAGGAATTGAGAAGCAAACATGTAGACATCTCGAATATATGTAAGAACAATAAGCTTGTAATAGTAGGAGATTTCAATTGTCCAAACATTGACTGGGACTGCCATAATTTTAAAGAATTGGATGGTGAAGAATTTGTTAAATGTGTTCAAGAAAGCTTTCTTTATCAATATATAAATGTTTCAACTAGCGAAGGAGCAATTCCTCCTGTGTGGAAACACGTTCTTTGACCCAGCAAGTCCACGTCAATCCATGGAAGAGGATCCCATCTCCATATTTTGTAGTTAGCACACCTAAACCTGCAAACCATCAGCAATTTAGCATGGTCAATCCCCACAACTTGCACATCTTTGGGCTTTGGGCTAAAACCCACACACACATAGGGAGAATGGGATAACTCACCCAAGGGTGGAATCAAACCCAGAGCCTTTCACTTTGAGGTAGCAATGCTAACCTCTGAGCCACCATGCCAACCTATCATCTGTTTGGAAATTAGGCTGGGGAAGTGACTGAAGTGTTGATGGGGAGCACTTTGGGACTCGTGATCATAGTACTGATAGTTTTGAAACAGTTATGGAAAAGGATAAGTCTTGCATAAAAGTTAAAGTTCTCACTTGGAATAAGGCATGAGCTTTAAAAAATTGATTGGAGTAAACAGTTCTGAGATAAAAGGACGACTGACAAATGGAAGGCTTTCAATTGTGTATAACGAGAGTTCAGAACCATTGTGTTTCCGTTAGAGTGAAAGGCAAGTCTGGTAAGATAACGGAACAATGAATGAATAAATATATTAAATTTCTCATCAAGAGGGAAAGAAAAGGATCAACCGAATCTCTTGAAAAATATGAAGTGTAGTGGGGCATTCTTAAAATAGGAACTCAGGAAGGCAAAGAGGCAATGAGATAGCCTTGTCAGATATGCTTTACTATAATCCAAACACATTATGCAAATACTTTAAGAGCAAGAGATCAATTTGAGAGAGAGTAGTACTCTAAAAAGATCGATGAGATGGTCTTTCAGTTGAACTCAGGAGATGGGAGAGGCAATAAATGAATATTTTTTTTCAGTTGTGTCTGCTGAGAAAGAAATGGGTGTTAGTGAACTCAGGGTAATAAATATCGATGCTTTGAAAACAGTTCACATGATGGAAGTGGAAATGCTGGAGATCTTAAAAAACATAAAGGTAACTGAATCTCCAGGAACTGATCAAGTGTGTCCCAGAACATTGTAGGCTCCCAGTGGAAATACATTAATTACTGATAAAGATGGATGAAGTAGCGTAGAACTGGAGGGTGAAAAAGGTTACCTCAGAGTGCAACAGGATCTTGATCAGCCGGGCCAATGAGCATAGGAGTGGCAGATGGATTTTAATTTAGGTAAATGTGAGGTGCTTTCAGTTCTTGTGTCTGCTATAGCAAAGATGTACAATTCGGAGGGATTCAGAAACGATTTACAAGGATGTTACTGACACTCGAGGGTTTTAGCTATAAGAGAGAATAAATAGGCTGGGACTTTTTCCCCTGGAGCATCAGAGGCTGAAGGGTGGCCTTATAAAAGGTTATAAAATGATGAGGGGTGTGGATATGGTGAATAGCCAAGGCATTTTTTCACAGTAGAAAGAAGTCCAAACCTAAATGGCATAGGTTGAAGATGAAAGGGGGAAGATTAAAAAGGGACGAAAGGGGAACATTCTCACACAGAGAGTGGTGAGTGAATGGAATGATCTATCAGGGGAAGTGGTAGAAGCTGGAACAATTACAACATTTAAAATGCATCTGGATAGACATGTAAATAGAAAGATTCAGAGGGATAGCGATCAAATGTTGATAACGGGGACTACATTAAATCAGGATATGTGTTTGGTATGGATGAGTTGGACCAAGAAGCAAGTTTTCATGCTCTACAGCTTATAATAAGACCTTTATCATATCACATAAGAGTTAATGTTGACCTATCAAAGGTGATATTTGGTCAGGTAAGAATAACGTACTCAAGGATATAAATTACAAACAGCATCTTATTCGAGAGAATGAGTTGGGTAATCGGAAGAACTGAGAGGGGGTTTCAGACAAGAAGTGGACGCATCTCAGTAACACAGGATTGTCAGTCCCGCAATCAAAGCCCATTTTAATTCCCCCCTCACTTCCTTTCCGACCTGACCATCCTTTTCCTGCTCTATTACGACAATGAATCAGGTCACAAACTGAAGAAACAACACCTCCTGTTCCGTTTGGGCAGCATACTGCCGGAGGACTCAACATTGAGTTCTTCGATTTGAAATATCTTCTGTTCCCATCATCCAACTTCCTTTCCAAACCCACCCAA
The DNA here is from genome assembly GCF_047496795.1 of Chiloscyllium punctatum. Lineage (NCBI taxonomy): Eukaryota > Metazoa > Chordata > Chondrichthyes > Orectolobiformes > Hemiscylliidae > Chiloscyllium > Chiloscyllium punctatum. The sequence continues at coordinate 54,426,262 of NC_092768.1, forward strand.
CCCCTCAATACAGGCTCCCTTCCAAGCCCCGCCCCTCCCTTGCATTCATTTCAGCCATCTACCAGATTCATAACTCCCATTGACCAATAAGGTCTTCCCCGCTACCTGTCTTCACCTGTCCCAAACTCACCACACTGCCCCGCCCACTACCTTTATCTGCAGCTTCCCCCACACACACCACAAGTCCTGAACAAGTGCTACACCGAAAATGTTGCGTTCTCGACCTCCTGATGCTGCCTGGCTTGGCGTGTTCTCCCACCCACCTCTCCCCCACCTCCGATTGTATACCTTGTTATTGTTTTGGCATTCTTACCTGCCATGTCACTTCACTTAATTCTGCGAAATATATAATTTCTTTGATCATCACATTAGATGGTAACATTTACCACCAGAATGTCTAACAAGTTCATTAAGATATTACAAGACAAGACTCATACCAGTTCAAGAAAGCAAAGAAATCAGCGGATGATATTGGAACATGTGGAATAAAAGAGTAAGAATGTAAAATTGAGAATTTGGAGTACAACATGTCCGTGTAGATCACTGTAGTCAGTGGATGATCCAGGAATGGGAATTGTTGATAAAACACGCCAGGATTGGGTAAGAATTTGGACAAAGTAAATGTGTGGAGTTTACAATCCAAAGGCAGGCCGATATGATTGCGGGATATTAGGATGCAGAGATAACAATGGAACTGGTTTTAAAACATCAATATTTATTTCCCTGCGTTCTCTTACCTGCATTCCTTTCTCAACAGTCACAGCTGTTTAACCAATTATGAGCTGAGGTAGGGATGGCTGTGTTGCAGATGGAATTAATAATTCTTGTTGATGATGTGAATGCCCTTTTGAATTGATCTCAAACACCATTGTGAGACCATAAGCAAACAGGGTTCATCCAAAGTCAGTTCCCGCTGAGCTCCATGGAGTCAGTAAAAGTCACAAACTATTTTCTTGGAATCACTGAGGGTGTTGGCTCATTGTTCACATCTAACCGCATTCCCAAGCTTCGGATCCCGTCTGTCACAGACCCCTCTGTTTGGGCTGTGGTTTTCACCATCAATGCTGCAGCTGATTGGTGGAAAGAAACAAATAAAGAAAGGGACTGATGGCAGCTTCCGGGCGAGGGAGTTGGGGGAACTGAATGTGAACAAAGTACAGCTGAAAATATATATGTCATCAAATCACATTATAAAAGTATATTATTTAATCTTTATAAACAGGAACATTCTCATTTTTTTAAAATTATGATCCATTATCTACGGCAGCTAATGTTAACTCTCAGTTATTTGGATTTATTTATCAATTGAGCTACTTTTATAACTGGATATTTCACAGCATACTTTAACTGGTCTCTGAAATTTTTCTGCGTAACCACATAAATGCAAGCATTTGTGCAGCAACTGAAGTCTCGCAGCATATATGCGAATTGTTCAAAGAGATAATATGCAGCAGAATCTAAGAAACGACTCACACGAAAGAAATGTAAAATATACCCCAACCAGAGAAGGATGAAGCTGGCAGATATGGCAAAGAGTAAAATTACAGATTTCTTTCTGCTCTCTGTCTCTGGGTCATTCTTTGTGTTTCTCTGACCTCTCAGTCTCTTATGCACCTTAATGGCCTCAAAGATATGTCTGACAGTCAGAATGTTGATAAAGAGAATAAAAATGAATGGCAAAAATGGTGTTAAAAATTGTTCAAAATATTTAAAACATGCCCATTGCTGGCCATATGTATAACTGTAACTAGTAACACAATACACTGGAACATTGTTCATGATCTTCCAAGGTCTAAATCAAAAGTAGTTGGGAATGTTCTTTAAACAAAAGAAAATACAGATTGTTGCTAGAATCCTCATTGCAGTTTTCTCTGTACAATACTTTGTTTTCATTTGATGTAAACAAATGATGACAAATCGATCAAAGGAAAAAGCAGCAGTGAACCAGACAGAACAATCAATGGTCAAGCAGGTCAGGGCATAGATAACACTACAAACAGGAGTAATGTCCAGGAAACACCTTGGATAATAATAATACATAAATCGATTAAGTACCATTTCAGAAAGAATAAACAATAGATCAGATGTTGCCATGGCCACCAGATAGCGAGTGCTGCATGTCGAAAGACTACTCTTGCCCCGAACTAAAAATACAATCACCACGAGACTAACTGTAAGAGAGAGAAAGGAAACAAGAAGACTTGAAGTTACTAATGAAACATTCTCAACGCCTGAGCCCAGACTGTAAGTAATAGTGGCAAGATAATTGTTGCTCTGTGTCATATGAAATTTAAAGAATCTGAACAACAGCACAAACTCTTGTCTAAATGAAACATTTCAACTTTTAAAAGACAGAGGGAAGAACAGGAACAGCAGATAGCTCACAGAAATATGACCAAGTACTCAATGTGTTTTTTTTTGTTTGAGATTGGCAGTGTTTAATTTCACCTGTTTTATAGGTCATTCTGACTGGCTGGAGTTTCCCACAACACTCACGCAAATACACCTGGGATCAGTGAAACAAATAATAGGAGACACCTAACTCAGGCAGGGTTTGCAAAATTCCTGCATTCGGTTTTGGAGTCTCCACAGCTCAGATTGCCTCCAGAGTTGTATATCCACACTGTATGAACAACAGTAACAGTAACTGTAAACAGTAACAACTCCACAGTGTCAGGAAATGAATGCTGTCCACAATGTGAATGAACAAATGATCGGGCACTGAGTACTTTGTGTATGGAATTGAACATCCTGACCATCTGAAGCATGAAATTATTCAGCAATGAGTCAAACCAACATGTCCCAGGATGGATTCCCACCACAATCCGGAAGAACTATTTTAACATTTGATATGACATCCCTCTCATGTCCACAATCCTGTCCCAAATGGAAGTAGAATCCATGCAGCATCGGTCATTGCAACTTTCCGGTTTACAAATCACATATTTTACCTGGGATTAAGCAAAGCTTGCTGCCTGATGTTCAGGCTCATACACCCAATCTCCTCTCCATGTGAACGTAGAACCCCCTTCCAGATTGGAAGCAAACACCGGGACTAGGAATTTTCATAGCACTCTGCATGGAAATCACCAGAACTGTACCACAGCTTGTTCTTGGAAACTCAAGCATTATCCTATTGATGGCATCAGAGACTGACTCTCTGGATTCAGGCCAATTCTAAAGGTTAGGGGAGATGATGTCCAAATGATCGTATCACCATAGTATTAATGAAGATCCATGTAATATACTGGGGAGCTGGGTTTTGTGTCTACCATGTCAAATTGTGGAACTTCAGTTAAACAAAAACTGGACTTCCAATGTCTGATTATGACAATCCAACAGTTAGCAGTTGTTGGGGTGAAAAAGAAAAAAAAATCTCATTCCTTTTGGGAGGATAATCTGAGGTCCATACCTAGTCTGACCTAGATGTGACTCCAGATCCACAACAATCTGGTTGACTCTTAACTGATCTGTGGGAAATTAGGGAAGGGTGGTAATTGTTGGCCTAGCCAGAGGCACCCACATCCCTTTAAAGAATGAAAGAAAATGGAGGTCGCCATGCACAGCTAACACCCTGGCACAGATGACTTCTCCCTTTTTAGACCATTCTCTGGATTGGATATCACCACAGTAAATCCACTATCACTGAAATGTATCTCCCAGAATTGATCCATTTTCGAAAGTAAGAGATCCTACCAATGATTCAGTGCAGTTATCTGACGTAGGAAACAACAAAGCAAAGACCAGTACAAAGCAGAGAGAACCGAGGCAAAAGGATCTGCCTCCTGGCTTTGAGACCGGCAAGAGTTGGGAAATGCGTTGGACTCAGTAAAATAAGTGATGTCACGGATTATCCGCTGGGATATCTGATGCCCTAAATTTGGTAGGACCTCAGCAGCATGAAGGATCCAGCCATTCCACTTGGGCACCTCTCCTGCTCTCTGCCATAGAGGATATTCCAATGGACAGTAACCTTCCCTTTAGTTCAGTGGTATCCTCATGCAGATTTAGGAATAGTGATTATTTTTAAACGTATTAATGTAATCTGAGCTTTGGGAGCTAGCCCAGTTGTATTTCCTTTGCGATGGTGTTAGCAATTTGACTTTTTGAATATCTACGTTCCCTGGTGTACAGAAAGCCGACAGTGTTTTAGGGGAAGAATTGGAGAATGTTTTCCCAGCAACAGTGATGGAATGACAAAAGTCACAACTAAATCCAGCTTGAAGGCGAGCTTTCATGTTGTGGCATTTCTATGTAGCTGCTGCTCTTGTTCTTCCAGATGCTGGAGGTCATAGGCTTGTGAGGTGCTGCCAAAAAGAGACTTGGTCTGTTATTGGTTTGCATCTTATAAGTAATATTTATTGCTGGTCATGCAGTCTTTGGTTTAGGAAGTGAATCCTGAATGTGGTGATTGGCACACCGATCAATCACCTGTATGCCCTGCACAATGTGGAGCTTAGTTATTGCTTTGGGTGTCAGAGTTCCGGGATTCAAATCCCAAACTGTTACCATACGGCGGTAAGCCCTTCTGCTAATTAAACCAAAGACACAGAAATCTGTTAAAGTATGAATGACAGAGAACTCCCCAAATTCCACGAAAGACAAAAGAATCAATTTTATTCCGTTTCTCCAAAGGTGAACATTAGACAGCAACTATTCACAGCTCTAAGCCTCTTTTATCGAAATGATTTGTTATCTCCCTCCAACTGTGTAACAATATACTATACCAATAAAAGCCCCTGTTAAAATTACATAAACTTAATTTTCAAAACCAGACAGTGGCTGTTGTCGTCAGTGTCCTCCTCCTATCTCCCTGGATAGTCCTCGGACTTTTGCTGCAAAGACGTTCATATGAAAAGGTAAATTTGTGGAAAAGTGTTCTGAATGGCAGTCTCTGTCTAGATGGTAGTTTATCACTCTCTAGTTAGCGCTAATTAAATATCCACTTCTTTTTAACTGAAACATTGGATTATCTCTTTTGTTCAAGTTTAACAAAAACAATAAATTCAAATTCAATTGGGTTTTACTATCCTGCGGCATAGTTTAAAGTGATTGGTTCAATTCAAAGTGTTGCGAAAACAGCCAAATGTTGCATATTTTCAAGTTTCCAGTACACTCTGAGCCTATTAGTCAGTCATATGACAGATACTTGAACACTCTCAGTGGAACACAGCTTTCACTCTGAAAGGTACAGTACACTTCTTCAACTTCATAAGTGAGTGTTGCTCTCAGTGTTGTATTTGAGCTGCACTCAGCCAGATACATGAGGAGTATTCCATCGTTCCCCTGAACTATGCTTTCTGGATGGTGGACATGGATTGGAGTGGGAGGCAGGCAGCTTATTATTAAAGTAATCAGAGTATCTTACTTGCTGATGTGGCCACAGCACTTGAGTGGCTGGAGCAGGTCATTTTCCTGTCAACGGCCGACCGAGGTTGTTGACTGTGATGCATTCAGTGAAGTCATTGGCAGATTGGTAGGTTCTCACTGTTTGGAAATGGTCAGTGTCTCGTGTTTGCAGGCTGTGAATGTTACTTGTCGATTATCAGCCCAAGCGAGATGTTATCTCACTGGATATGGAACAGTGAGAAAATGAGGACTGCAGATGCTGGAGATCAGAGCTGAAAAATGTGTTGCTGGAAAAGCGCAGCAGGTCAGACAGCATCCAAGGAGCAGGAAAATCGACGTTTCGGGCTTAAGCCCTACTTCAGGGAAATTCCTGATTTTCTGAAGAAGGGCTTATGCCCGAAACGTAGTTTTTCCGGCTCCTTGGATGCTGGATTATGGACACAGACCTCGTCATTCCCTAATTGCTATAAATGGTCCTGAACATTGCACAATCCTGAGAAAGCATCTCTAATTTGGAGGGGAGGACATTGTTGAGACATTCAGATTCTGGATTGAAGGACATGACCCTGAAGAATTGCAGTAAAGACGTATGATGGCTGTGATGATTCTCCTCTAACAGCCATAACCATCTTCACCTGCAGTCAGGATGAAACTTAAGAGAGTTTTAATCTCATTGAGTTCAGGTTATTGCGAACTCCTCTTTGTTAATGTGTTCATAATTTGTATGTTTAAGATTACGAATTATGTTTAACTGGAGAAATGGACGTATCTGATTGAAAAAAAACATAATCAATCCTTACATAAAGGATCCTTACGCAAACCTGAGTTTCGTGCACCACAGAGTTAACATGCAGTTGTGCTGGAAGGTACAAAAAAAAAACAAGCAACGAGTGACAGAGATTAGGCTCCTTGGCAGAGTCCAAATGTTTGTCATTATCTCACTAAAAGAATAGCATTGATTGTAATTCTGGTAACTGGATTTGATAGCCATCTTAATATAGAGTTGTGTTGAGTAGACATAGAGTACACAGATGAATATAGAGTGTAGTTAATGAGAGAGACAGCAACTGAAGTTCATGAATATGGAATATTCATTCAGGGTTAGAAAACGTGGTAAATGGAGGAGTCTTGTGCGTCACATTAAATGTTCTGTAATCTGGCTGCTAATTGTACATATTCCTCTTCAACGCAGATATTAACTATAGTCATAATATTACAGGTATTGAAGCTAGTGTTTTTTTTAATTGAAACAGACATTTTTCTTTCTATTACAACAAGTTTTTTAAAATTTTTATACCTTGCTTTAAAACTGATTGATGGGTGATTCTGATCAAAACCTCTGCCTCCCAAGGAGGACCCACGTCACAAAGTGAAGAGCAGCGATTGCTGGAAAATTAACTGTGCGCAGATTATGAATTACAAATTCACCAATTGTTAATCCAAATATAATGAATAACCAATTGCGAAATTTTGTAAACGTTACCAGCTCTATATCCATCTTTATTAACGTGCAGATCATAAATTGATGTAGCCATGTCCCACAACATATCCTAACCTTGCTGGAAGATTAATCATTACCAAACTAATTATTTGAGTTAACAAAAAAACTGTTCAATCTGTTTGTCTTCAATGGGATGTCGCACATTGTAAATTTAGCACCATACATATCCAACTAGCTGTGATGATTTTCTCACTTGCAATCAATTTTTACATTTACCAACTATATTGATTGGAATTGCCCCCCGAAAGGCACTGTAGATTAACACAGTGCAGGTAGACCGCATCAGTTCAAGAAAACAGCTCACTCCCACTTTCTCAAGACCAACTGGACAGGCAATAAATGTTGGCCAATCAGCGACACCGTCATCCAACAAATGAATTTTAAAAAACAGCTGCATTAATGGACAGAACAGAAATAAGGAATGTCATAGAAGTGATGGATTTCACGGTGCATATTGCTGTGGTCCTAGTTCCCATGCAGTCAGATATTTCACTTCATTCAGATATCCACAAATAGTTAAGTTCGGTCATCAGAGGTTGGTTGACTCTCTCTAGTTTGTAATGACTTGGAGGTGCCAGTGTTGGACTGTGGTGGACACAGTAAAAATCACACAACACCAGGTTATAGTCCAACAGGTTTATTTGGAAGCTCTAGCTTTCAGAGCGCTTCTCCTTCATCAGTTGGTTATGGAAAACAATAATCAGAAATTCCTGATGAAGGAGCAGTACTCCGAATGCTAGTGCTTCCACTGTTAGGAACCATATTTCGAAGTTGGACTATAAACTGGTGAAATGTGATTGTTGGCTTTGTCCAGTTAGTAACTCATACTCAGTGTAATTTTCCTTTGAGAGATGCTCCCAGTAAGACATGGATACTGGGGTTAGTTGTTCGTCTTTGGCCAGGAACACATACTCGGATAAGTTCTAATTGATACAATGCAGATTTGCAGTGAAAGATATTCCCAATAAAACTTGCGATTACAGTCATCTCCTCTTATAGCTCCACACTTACCACAATGCTGCAATTACAGACACACACAGAAAAGCAAGCATTCTGAGTCAGTCGATCATATTTGCTCAGGTACCCACACAACACTGCAATGACGCATCCTCCCAGTTACATGAGACCACAGCAATCAGCGGGTCCAGCCTGAGGTTCATGATCCCCATTCAATACAATTCCACATTCAGTAACACCTTCACTCAGAGTGATTCCTGGAAATCGGGCTCAACAATACACAATATTCCAGTCAATCCCTGGAAAATGCAGAACCCAGGAACTACAGACAGAAGTCTTATTTTATCTCAATTGAGGACTTACACCACAGAGTTAGTTTGAAAATATTAATAGCATACATTTTGTCACACATTAGGCACTTGCCCTGCCCCTGCCAATGCCCAATAATCAAGGGTAAAATGTAACCATTAAACACAGCTTCCCACATCAGTGAGTCAGATGCTCTGGCGAAGTAACCAATGAACTTCAAGAGAAGAATAAAAGACTCCAAGAGAGCTCATTACAAAATGCTAGTTTCCACAACAGTCAGCCTTTTTGCATTGTACTAATCTCTGTCATTATGGCAGTGACATGCATTCTCTAAATCTTTCACAGTCTTCCCGGATAGCAAATGAAATTACTTTGATATCTTGCCCCCATTAACTGCATTTGCCCTCGAGTGAACTGTATTGGAAGTGAAGAAACAGATCATTATCGCATCAAAGAGTTTGATCCACTGTGTTACTCCCCTGACGTGAAAGACACTCTGCCAGATATGTCCAAGAAGGCAGGGTTCATGCAGCAACCCTGACAGTTACAATGTGCTGTGGAAATGAACAGCTCCGTGTTATCATTACTGCAAACATTTACCGCAAACATTACTGTAAACAAGATAGGGGTAAGGCTCCATGGGGGGGGGGGGGGGTGGAGGGGGTGTAAGGTAGCTGGGAAGGCCATAGGTAGATGCTGGTGGGAGATGATAGTGATAGTTCAGAGGAGAGGGTGGATCATCCAGGAAGGAAGGTGGACAGGTAGGAAAATTCAAGATGGCAGTTAAATGAAGAGTTGGACTTGGGATGAGGTGGAGGAAGGGGAGATGATGAAACTGGTGAAATCAACATTCATCCCATGTGGTTGAACAGTCCCAAGGTGAAAGATGAGGGATTCTTTCTCCAGACATTGGGTGGCTTGGATTTAACGGTTGTATAAATCCCAGGACTTGTGTGTCCATGGTGGAGTGGGTGGGGCAGTTGAATTGGTCGGCCATAAGGCGGTGGGGCTATTGGGTGCGTGTTCCCTGAAACATTCCATGACTTGGCGTCCTGATTCCCCAATGCACAGGAGACCATAACGAGAGCATAGTAGATGGAGTATTTGGATGTGAAGGACAATCTCTGCAGAATGTGGAAGGCTTCTTGAAGGTCTTAGTTGGTGGTAGTGGTGGCAAGGTAAGGTGGATTGGTGGGTAGCGCCAGCCGAACAATGGAATAGTGGAGTGAATGGCCTCTGCAGAATGCTGATCGCAGCCGCGAGAGAAATATATCTCTGGTGGTGTGGACTGTTTATAGGTGGCAGAAATGGTGGAGGATGATGAGTTGTATCCAGTGGTTTGTGTGCTGGAAAGTGAGGACCAGAGGGATTCTATCATTGTTGCACTTGGAGGGATGGGGTTCGAGGGGGTAGGTGCAGGAAGTGGAGGAGATGAGATGGGGATTATTGTTGGGCACATGAGAGTGGCAATTGCTAGCTGGCAATTTAGATCCCTCAATCGTCACAAAACTGTCGGGGTTACTGAGCTCCAAAATGTGATTTCCAATAAACCACCACACCTTGATTCCACAATTTAAACTACATGAAGCATTTCAGCTGAGCAGAAGGAGCGGACCACACTGAGCTGTCCTGAGTGGGGTCAGTTCCCTGAATGGTCATTCCCATCCAGCACAGGGTGTAGACATCAACAACTTCCCTCTAAATGACCACATGCAAACAGGCATTCCCACTTACCCCCACTGTCTGGACATTCAGAGGGCAAGGAAGACGTGACAACATTTCTAAGATGCAGATTGGCTCAAATCGACCAGTGAGATATTGAACTGCATCAATATGAGTACAGTAAATCGCAGTATAAATATCTTTATAAATCTGTCCCTGTGGCGTAAACCACAATCACTGTTCAGACTGACATCCCGTGTGACAATCGGTGCATTAATGTCCTATGCCGTGAGGCAAAGAGCACCATGTAAACCAGGGTGAACAGATTCTGTTTGCAGTGTGCTGCTGGTGGACTGTGAATGAATTGGTGACCCTGGCACGATTCCCAGCTCACCATGCCCCTCAGTGCTGAATGGCAAATTACTGGGAGATCAAAACAGCAGAGCTGACTTACACTGGAGGTTCTTGATTCTGACTGGACCCTTGGAGCCGAACAATATCAAATGTCCTAAATCACACATCAGTCACCTCAAACCAATTTGTCTTAAATCAGAGGAAAAGCCCTTCAGTACCTCCCAATCTCCACTGTTCTGAGGCATCTGGACCAGGTACAATAACAGGAATTTCACAATATTGATGGAGAACTGCACTCCGTGGTGTAACACTATTTTCTCACATTGAAAACAATAATCAAAAACATAAATACATATCTAAATTGGTACCCAAATCCTAAATAACAATCCCAAATAAATTCCCATGGGAGCACCTTCACACAGACGTGTATTATTCAGAAATATCAAAGGATAACAGCAACAGAGGGCCAGGAGGGAAACATCTTGTTTGACAAAGATGTTTGATCCTCTGTGGGAAAGCTGCTACCCCAACACTCCAGATCTCAGCGTTTGTCAGATTAAACTCTGTACTGTGCATCTTTTTACAAACGCTATAACATACACACCTTTTTTGGGGAAGAAATAATTCAACAATAAACATCATAATTGGAACCCTGTTCTCAACACCCCGCTCCTAGCGATCTGGCCTCACAAATATCCTGACCCCAACACATCCAGTCACTGAAGAAAACATACAGCATGGTCAAAGCTATTCATGCTGCCCCTCATTGATCACCCCATCACGGCCTGCCCGACTCACCCATTGCCCACCTGTAGTATCTGGGCTCCTATTTGCAGAGAGCTGCCTGAGCAAGACCCACCAACACAATCCCTTCACATCAAGGAATGCAAAACACAAGGTATCGCAAAGTGGTGGGTTGTTACAAAACTCATCTGTCCATTAGCAGGCTTTGAACTCCCGCAGAGAGAGAATGGTCTTGATAAACACTTTCTAGACCAGCCAGGGCCGGTGCTCAGCAAAACCTCATCAGTGTGGCCTCAGGGCAAACCCATTCTGCACAGTATAGAGAAACAGGCAAAAGTGCGCATCACTGAGGAGCCTCCTAATCAAACAATTGTTCACTTTTAATTCAGCAAGTGAGGATAGTATCGGTGGTGCATCAGTATTTGCCTGGCCAAATGGAAATAAAGTAGTCATCAGTCATAGAGTGGGCAAACGTCTACTGCACAGTGGCTCAATGGTTAGCATTGTGCCTCACAGTACCAGGGTCCCAGAGTCGATCCCAGCATCGGTTGACTGTCTGTGTGAAGTTTGAACATTCTCTCTATGTCTGGGTGGATTTTCTCCGGGTGCTCCGGTTTCCTCCCAAAGTCTAAATATGTGAATTGGCTGTGCTAAATTGCCCCATAGTGTTCGGTCAGTTAATCAAAGGGAAATGGGTCTGGGTGGGTTACTCTTCGGAGGGTCGGTGTGGACTGGTTGGGACGAAGGGCCTACACAGTAGGTAATGTAAAAATAAGTACAACATAAGTTGGTACAGGCCTTACCAGGAAAGCCGACGATGACAAGGCTGGTGTAGTACCCTTTCGAGAGCATCATCCTCTCCGTTCCTGCTGCGGGCATTCTGTCAGGATTGGAGAAATCTCTCAGAATTGGAGATAACACTGCTCCAGAGAATCTATTTTATATTGTGTGGTATCTCCACTGGGAAACTGTGATTACACCTTCAATTTTAAAAAAATATTTTGAACAAACAGATTACGACAACAGGTTTATTTTAATGATGTGATATCATTGTGATTTACCTCTGTAATGATTACCCGAAAGAATGGATTAATATGATTCTGTTAGGTCAGGAATGTTAGTTGCAACTTGTCTTCAAACAATAATACTTGAGTTATTTCACACACATGGTCAATCCTATCAGTACCTAAATATCCACTGATAGTCTTTTCAGTGAAGCCCTTCATTTTGCTGAGTTTATTCAGTTATTCAGTGCCTTATGTGGTATATCTCCTTGAGAGCTGTTGTACTACACACTTATCCCACTGCTTTCCTTGTTAGTTCAGTGTTACAACACATTGGGAAATTCTTTCTGTAAATGAGCACTTGCCTGAAGCTGATATTGACCACAACAACAGCTGGAACTTACTCGAGATAATATTTTATCAAAATAAAGATGAGAAATAAACTAATTCGGAACGTTAATTGTAAAACCATAGAATGATAGTATCATACGGAAGAGATGGGTTTGCTCATTCCATTCAGTTTGCACCTCCAAAATTCCTATAAAAACTGCACCGTTCCGAATTTCCAACACTTGGTCAATAGTCGTGAATATGATGACATTTTAATGTGCTCATCCAAGTCCTTTGTAAAGGGTTTGAGGATTGGCACCTCAGTTACCCGCCTGAGCAGTGTAGTGCGGACTCCTACCATCCTCTAGGTGGCATCTTCACTCTCAACCTGCTCCTTTCAACTGCACATTACACCACCTTCTCATTGGCCCTTCAACTGAGGAGAATAACTGATTTCTATCCACTTGAACATGCTCCTCATAGTCTTACATATCCTGATCTCTGCTCGGAAGAAAGCAATGCAACCTTATCCAGCCTTCCTCTTCACAGCTTATATGCTGCATCCAAGCAACGTGCGGGTGAATCTCCTTTACACTCCTTCCGATAGCATCGCATTCTTCATATTGTGCAATGACCAGAACTGGACACATACTCCAGCTGTGGATGAATCGAAGGCCAACACATGGCCAACAGCTCCAACAGAACCAGTCTGCCAATATAGAAATAGAAAGAACAATGAATGCTGTTAATCAGGAACAGAAAAAAATGAAATTTCTGAGAAAGCTAAGCAGGTCAGGCAGTATCTATAAATAATCAGAGATAGCATTTCGGGTCTGGTGATACTTCCTCAGAACTGATGCTAGTTATGAACATGTCTGTTTATACAGAAGGCAGAGTGGGGCAGGGAGTAAGGAATAAATGGGAGTTGGAAATAAAGTAGAAAAATGAGAACTGATGGATAGACAATGGAGTTGGGAACAATCAGGCTCGGAGACTGAATAGCTGTTAATGAAGACTGTTAGTGTTTTACAATGGGTAGTGTGTAATGGTAGGCTGTGTGATAACAAGGTCTGTTGTATGGAGTTGGGGCGAGGACATTGGAGAGTTCAGGCCCTAAAGTTATTGAAATCGATATTGAGTCCGCAGGGAAACAGGGTAACCAAGTCGAAAATGAAATGTTGCTCTTCCGGCTTCGCTGGAACGCTGTTGCAAGCCTCAGACAGAGATGTTGGCCAGGGAATAGGGTGGTGTGGTAAAGTGTCAGGCAGCTAGAATCTCAAGGTATTTTTTTGTGGGCAGAATGAAGTTGTTCTCCGAAGCAGTCACAAAGTCTGTGTGAACCCAATGTTGAGGAGACCACATAGTGAGCAGTGAATGCAGTGGCCTAGATTTTGGAAGTGCAGGTAAAATGCTGCTTCACCTTGAAGGTGGGTTTGTCCCCGTGGATACTGTGGGGGGAAGGAGGTAACTGGGCAGTTGTTAGCCCTTTTGCAATTGCAGGGGAAGGTGGTGTGGAGTTCTGGGAGGCTGTTGGGAGAGAAGGAAGAGTGAACCAAGGTGTCCCAGAGGGTAATTTCCCTCTAGAAGGCAGAAAAGGAGGAGGGGTTATCTGTGTCTGCTGGTGGCATCTTGCTGAAGGTGGCAGAAATAGTGGCTGATGATCTCCTGGACGGCAGTGCTGGTGGGACGCTAGGTAAAGACAAGGGGAACTATGCCACGATTGTAGGAGGAAAGAGAAGGGGGTGAGGGTGGAAGTACGGGAGATGGGTTGGTTGTGGTTGAGGGCCTTGTCAACAACGGTGCTGGGGAATCCTTGTTTGGGGAAGAAAGTGGACATTTCGAGGCTTCTTTGTTTATGTTGGCCTCATCAGAACATATGACAGAGATGGAGGAACTGGGAGAATGGAATGGTGTCTTTACAGGAAGCAATGTGTGTGGATATATAGTCCAGTTAGCTGTGTGTTTATAGTGCATGCTAGTGACCAGTCTATCTCCGACAGTAGAAACAGAGATGTCGAGGAAGTTAGGAAGGTGTCAGAGAAAGACCAAGTCAAAGTGAGGGCTGGGTGTAAATTGGAAGCGAAATCAATGACCATTTCCAATTCCAGATGAGAGTGGAGAGCAGCAGTGATGAACTGATCGGCATCTCTCAAATGCCTCCTTCTCTGTTCCTCTGGACCACGCCCAACCCCACAACGCTTTCTCTGATATATTGATAATGTTATTAGTTCAAAGTTTTTGAGAAGATTTGTAGCTCGGGTGCTCGTTGTTGTGGTTCTATTCGCCGAGCTGGGAATTTGTGTTGCAGACGTTTCGTCCCCTGTCTAGGTGTAGGTACACGATGTTTGCTCTTCTAATCGTAGGATTCTGTCAGACCCTGGTGTGGTCATCTTACTAAGTGATAGTGCAAATTCACAAGTCATAGAAATGGATGCCTGCAGCTGAGTGGATTGTGCGAATGTAAGAAGTCAGAGGCAACACTTTAACTCAGAGATACATCTTAAGTTCTACGAAAACGCCCCCAAAGGTGATGGTGGGGAGGGGGGGTGCATGTGGTAGGGTTGACGGGACGACAGTGTCACGGAGAAATAAGTATAAAGGATATCTTTGGGATGGAGGATGTAAAGGGTGGCAGAGGCAGGAAGACCGTGAAGGTGATCTCTTGATTAATCCACTCGTCACAGTACATCGGGGCCCCTTCTGGGCCAGCTCTTGACTGTCCCGATAAAAAGTGCAACCCGATATATTTAAAAATAAAGAAAACCTTATGACATAAAGCGTTTCTTGGGGGAGAAACCTATTAGGTCCAATTAAACAAAACATTCGGGATAGAGATGAAAGCAGACGGATGTCTTGGGCTGTTGTTTCGATAAACAGGTGGAAGACGGAACCCAAGCAGAAGAAACGAATAGTAAAGTCCCTTACTCTGACGCAAAGGTGATCAAAACTGTAGAGGTAAAAGACTTAAAACAGACCTTTGAAGTAGAAACAGGATATGGGGATACAAATGCCTGGGCTGAATGGGTAAACTGCACTGTGAAAAGTCTGAATAAAAGCAACTGTTATGCATGTGTCTCTGGGCCACCAATGGCCCAAGTAGTCCCCTTTCTGCTTCGGTGGAAGCGACACAGGAGGGGCATGACATGCATGATAGCCCTGTATCAGGATGAGACCGCATGGAGAATTGAATGCCTTTTCCATTATTGTTCCCTCCCTTAAAGAAGGAAGGTTTTAAAACATCTCCCTCCATGCCCCAACCCCCAACGTTTTCTGCGGTGGTTGGAAATCACACATCGTGTGTAAACAGACGAGGATCAAATCGATCCAGATCCTTGGGGGAGCTGAAATCATGTACCAAAATTGAGTACGTGACGGAAACGGACAAGGGAGGGAACTATTCAGCACTAAGGATTCCCCGAGCTGACGTGTGGTGGTACTGCGGAGGGAAAATATTGAGACCCACACTACCTCCAGATTGGAGGGGCATGTGTGCGATTGTGCAATTGGCAATTCCGTTCACCCTGGCATTTGAAAAGGAAAAGACAGCAAAGAAAGGGGGACGGAGTAAGAGATCATTATCGGATAAATCATTTGATAATCGGATATATATGGACTCTATAGTATTTCCAAGAGGGGTACCCGATGAGTTCAAGGCTCGTTACCAGATCATAGCAGGTTTTGAATCGGCTCTCTTCTGATGGGTAACAGTGAACAAGGATGTGGACTGGATAAATTATGTTTTCTGTAATCAGCAAAGGTTCATTAATTGCACAAGAGACACAATGAAAGGCACAGCCGAGCAAATTGATGCAACCAGTAAAATGGCCTGCGGGAATAGCATGGCCCAAGATATGATCCTAGCAGAAAAAGAATGTGTGTGTGTGTGTGTGTTGTAAGGAGGGAGCTGTTGTACCTTTATTCCAAATAACACAGCCCCAGATGGATTTATTATTCGGCCCCTAACAACACTGGTGGAAGAACTAGCCGAAAACTCAGGAGTCAACACATCACTCACCGGGTGGCTAGAGTGGTGGTTTGGAAAGTGGAAGGGTGTGGTGGACTCAGTCCTTACCTCTTTAATCGTGGTGGTAGGAGTACTGACCACAATAGGATGCTGTATCATACCTTGCGCAAAAGGACTAACCCAAAGGTTGATTGAAATAGCTTTGGCCTCACAAATGCCCCTAAAGCGCAATCGGGGAGAAGGTGAACGACGGGGGCATGAGTGACCTCGGGGAGGTTTCCAAATTAAATTAAATTTCGGGGACGATGCTCACAACTTGGAGACGACATATGAGGGAAATGCAAAGACAACAAATAATAAAAATGGGAAGTTGTGAGATCTGGCTAAAGTAGTGTTGCTTCTGCAGCTGAAGACAAAATTACATAATTGCTTCTGAAAAGCACTGAGCCAACTTACACGATTGTACAATTGCTTCTGCAAAGAGCTGAGCTAGCTCGCCTTGCACGCAAAGATGAAACCTTATGAAGGGAGTCAGTTAAGATTAGGACGAGCAACAATGGAACATGTTATACAAATCAGACGGACAAGTAGATAAGGAGGATAGGTGGAAGAAAAGGTCACCGAGCCATGCCAGCTCAGCAGATTAAGTTTACATAGGGACGAGAATGATCCAAGTTAGTTACAAATAAGGGATATGGCAAACAAGAGTAAGGGGCTCTAGGCTTAGAGTAGCAGGAAAAGTAAACAAGGGTGAAGCGCAGATAGGCAGGGACGGAATACAATAGGGAATAGTGATAGGTTTGACTCGTGATATGCTAGGCCAATGAAGTCAACGGGGAATGACCGAGAGAGACTGTGTTAAACTGTATAAAGTGTGAAGTAATTTTTGGATCGCTATGCCTACATGTTAGTCACCCATCTTTCAAGAACGTTTGAATAAAGTTCGCTTTATTGAATTTGAATCGGACTGAAATTTATTAATTCATGAGCTTCGTTCCTCACACTCCTGACACTTCCTCACAGTACAGAGGAGACTGTAATGTCAATCTACCAGTCTCCTGACTCCTCCTCCCAGTCCTGGGGAGACTGCAATGTTAATCCTCCAGTCTCCTGACCCCTCCTCCCAGACAGGAGGAGACTTGTAATGTCAATCCTCCAGTCTCCTGATGCCTCCTCCCAGTTTTGGGGAGACTGCAATGTTAATCTCCAGTCTCCTGACACCTCCTGCCTGTCGTGGCGAGACTGTTATTATAATCCTCCAGTCTACTGACCTCTCCTCCCAGTCTTGAGGAGACTGTAATGTCCATCCTCCAGTCTCCTGATGCCTCCTCCCAGTCCTGGGAAGACTTTAATATAAATCCTCCAGTCTCCTGACACCTCCTCCCTGTCTGGGGAGACTGTTCTGTCAATCCTCCAGTCTCCTGACCGCTCCTCACAGTCCAGGGGAGACTTTAATATTTGAGCCAGTGGTCACACAGTTTCTCCTCTCACTTCACTCAGAAACCTCGGGTGTATCTAATCCTGTCCTGTTTCCCGCTAAGCCCGAGGGCCAACATTATTTGGGCAGTAACATGTCTCGGAAAGTTTCCCTGTTCACTACCGTATACCTGCATATTAACAGTTTGCTGATAAATATTTAAGTTGTTTTTTCAAGTTCGCTGGAAAGGTTTAAAAATAAACTCCTCATTCCCAAGTGCGAGGCCCTGCCCGCCGCAATCTCGCACAGTGTCCATTCAATGCCCGCGCCTGGAGATTCTGTGTGAGGCCTCAGGGCGGGGCGTTCCTCTACATCCATTTCCGATTGGTCAGGAAGTCTGTCAGTCTCCTGTTCATGGCCAATACGAATGAAGGTGCCGCCCTGGGAACATCGCCTGAAGTTGAATGCAGGAGAAAAGAGAAATCGCTCGAGAAACTCGGCATGTTTTGGCAGGATCTGTGGAGTTAAAGCAAAGGTCACATTTCGGATTCAGAAATTTGGTATATATGCTGAAGATGATCGGCGGGGTGAGGGTGAGGGCTGTCACTGCTGCAGTAGGTGAAGGTGGAGCTCAGGAAGAGATAGATGAGCAGTCAAACAGAGAAAGAGCTAGATCACTGTGAGGCAGAGAAAAGAATAGCTGATAATAGGACCGGCTGTGCCTGAAGCAGCCCATGTCATGACAATGGCTTGGGCTGCGGGGAAAGGATGCTGCACAAGGTGCTGAGCCTTTAAAATTGTTGAGCTTGATATTGATCCCTGAAGGCTGCAGGGAAGGTGAGCATGTTGTGTTGTGTTCTAGTTTGTGCTGAGCCTGCTGGAGCCCTGCCACAGGCCCTGATTCAAATGTTGGGGGCAGGGAACACGGTGCTGTGTGTAAGTGGCAGCACAACCGGAAAGCTTGGCCTCATTCCTCCAAAAAATGGGTGTCCCTGCAAACGGGTGTCACAGTCTATGCCCCGTCTCCCTGATATAGAGGAGAGCCAATTGTGAGCAGTGAATACCACGAACTCAGTTCAGTGAAGTGCAGAGTCTGGAGTATGGTGCTGCAAAAGCACAGCAGGTCAGGCAGCATCCAAGGGGCAGGAGAATCAAGCAAGAGCCCTCCGCCTGAAACGTCGTTTTTCCTGCCCCTCTGATGCGGTTTGAGCTGCTGTGCTTTTACCAGCACCACATTCTCGACTCTGATCTCCAGCATCTGCAGTCCTCACGTTCTCCTGAGCAACGTGCTGCTTCACCTGGAAGGTGTCTGGGGTCTTGGACAATGAGAAGGGACGAGGTAAACGGTAAATCTGTAATTGTATGGGAAGATGCCATGCGACGTGGGTTGGGAGTGGAGACGGAGTGGACCAGGGTATCCATGACGGCACGGTCCCTTCCGGATGCTGACAAGGCAGGGGAGGGGAATATTTGTTACGTGGTGGTATCTCACTGGAGCTGGTGGAAATAGCAGCCAATGATCCTTTGGACGCAGATAGAAAGCATCCAATCCAGTTGCAACACAGCATGCCGTGGCTGCTGCTGTGTCCGAAATGGCAAGAAACTGAAGAGAATCATGAACACCGCCCAGTCCATCACACAAACAAGTATTCCAATTCAAATTCCCGCTGCCTCAGGAAAGCAACCGACATCAACAAGCACCCTTCCCGTCCCAATTACACTATCGTCCACCTGCCTGCATCAGGCAAAACATATTGTATTAAATTGAATTGAATTTATTGTCACGTGAAAAGCTTTGTTTTGCAATCAGATCACACAGTTAAGTAGCATAGATAAGTAAACAATAGGTAAGAAGTGGCAAAAACAAAAACACAGAGACAGTCGAATGTTAGGAGTTTGTGAGTCCAATCGGTATTTTAACATCAGTAGGGTAGAAACTGTTTTGAAACCGGTTGGTGCGTGTGTTCACGTTTCTGTACCTTCTTCCCGATAGTAGAGGTTGAAAAGCGTTGCCAGGGTGGGATGGATGGTGGTAGCCTTCCCTTGACAGCAGGACTGGTAGATGGATGCCAAAGACAGGAGGTTGACCTTTGTGATTGTCTGGACCAAGCTCACCACTCTCTCTGCCTTCGATCTTGAATGGCATAGTTGCCATACCAGGTAGTGACACATTAAGTCAGGATGCTCTCAATGGCGCACCTATAAAAGTTGGCAAGGGTATTTGCCATCTTGCCAAAATCCCTCAGCTGCCTGAGGAAGAAGAGATGTTGTTGGGCATTTGTAACCAGTGCGTCCACATAAAGTGTCCAAGAAGGCTTGTTGTGGATGACCACTCCCAGGAGCTTGACATTGTCCATGCGGTCCAAAAGTCAGCAGATTACATTAGATTCCTTACAGTGTGAAAACAGGCTCTTTGGCCCAAAAAGTCCACACTGACCTTAAGAAGAGTAACCCAGCCAGACCCATTTCCCTCTGACTAATGCACCTAAAGCTATGGTTAATTTCACATGGCCAATTCACCTCACCTGCACATCTTTGCACTGTGGGAGGAAACCGGAGCACCCGGAGGAAACCCACGCAGATATGGGGAAAATGTGCAAACTCCATAGAGACAGTCACCCAAAGCTGGAATTGCACCTTGGTCCCTGACGCTATGAGGCAGCTTTGTTAACCACTGAGTCACCACGCCACCCCATAACATGTGCAGATTCAAGAACAACATCTTGCCTAATACTATGAAACTTCCAAATTAACCTCACAAATGTTAAATTTAATGTTAATCCTACTCACAATGCACCTTCTGTCTGCAGCTGTGACATTGTATTCTTCCCTCTGTTCTGTTACCCTAATACACTTTGTATGGTATGGGAGGATCTGCCTGTACTGCACACAAAACAAAACTTTTTTATTGTACCTATGTACATGCGATGATAATTAAGCAAAGACGGTTGGTGGCAGTGGAATCCACATTTAAGTTTAAAAAGTGGATCTTTCTGAGGCCTGGCTGGGATTGACAGGGCCTTAGCCATGTCCCATCCATTTCCTGCACTTCTGCCGTCACCATCACCTTCTCTTCCCTCCCACAAAACTGATAGGATCCTTTTGGTCCTCGCTTTCAATCCCATATGTGTCCACATCCAAAAGAGCGTTACCCACCTTTTCAACCAACTGCAGTTGCCCCCTGGCCATTGGCCAACAGAACACAGTGTATGTTAGCTGCCCCTGGAAATATAATACAGTAATAAGGACTGGGGCAGACGGAGGTTCTGTCAAAGGGCAGTTCTCATCAAGCAGATTTTGTCAGCAGCACCTCTCATCAGTTGATTCCCAGAGATCGATCTTCATTGAGCAGTCCTCACCAGGCAGGTGAAAGATGGACCAGAAGAGGAAGAAGACCGAGAGAAGAGTTCCCTACCACCTCCATGCGAAACCAGGTCCTGTCCTCTATGCTTTAATGAAATTGGAACATTTCATATTGACAGTTTATGTGTTCTCTGGTATCAGTACTAATGCCAATTGTCACTGTTGTACACTTTCTTTATCTCGTTCTTCTGGAAAGGATGTTGTGAAATTTTTGGAAAGGCTCAGAAAAAAACTTACATGGATGTTGACAGTGTTGAAGGGTTTGAGTTATAGGGAGTTGCTGAATTGGCTCGGGCTGTTATCCCTGGAGTGTCGGAGGCTGAGGGGTGACCTTATAAATGTTCTATAAAATCATTAGGGACATGGACAGTGTAAATAGATAAAGCATGTTTCCTTGGGATTCCTTGGCGGGGTGGGGGTGGGGGGTGGCGAGGTGGGGGTGGTGTTACAGAACCAATGGATTTAGATTTACAGTGAGAGAGAAAAGATTTAAACGGGACCTAAGGGCCAACTTTTTTAACGCAGAGTGTAGTGCGTGTATGGAATGAGCTGCCAGCAGAAGTGGTAAAGGCTGGTATAATTGCAACATCTAACTGGCATCTGGTTGTGTGAATGAATAAGAAGCGTTAAGAGGTATATGGGCTAAGTGCTGGCAAGTGGGACTAGATGAATTTAAGATATCTGGAGGACATGGGTGATTAGAATCAAAAGGTCTGTGTCCGTGCTGTACATCTCTGTGACTCTATAGTTAACTGATGCATCATACCGAAACTGATGCTTTGAAAACTGAATGAACAATGGAAAAAAAACTGACAAATTGCTGACTGCCTGTTTTGGGTTTTTGTGATTCCAAACACCCCAATAAAAATCAACAATAGCATATCATTTGGAAGAATTGCGTTCGATGTCAAGTGAGGCCTTTCTTGCCACTCACACCATCAAGTTACCTTTACCATGCAAATTCCTGGGGGATGAGATGAGATTATTACTCGTAAATGGCGAGAGACCTATTGGGGATTATTGCTCGGTACAATGCTCATTATTACTTAACCTTGCCTTATTAATACACAGTATCCTATTTTGCCACTTGCCAAATGGAAACGAGGTGTCGAAAACTTTTGACACAAAAGTTAGTGAATCCCTGTGACACCAGCTCGCCACTTATTTCTCTGGACATCTACCTTGGATACTCAGCATTACCATCTTAGGGTGTGGTCAATTGGCAACGGCCACATGCACCCCATGTGTATGGACACTGATATGCAACATGTATCATCTGATATGTGCTAACCTTTCTGCATCATCGCAGCAAAGCAAAAACCTTCTTACAATACATGATCAGAGTGGTTCTGGAAAGCACAGCAAGTCAGATAGCGTTCGAGGAGCAGGCAAATCGAGATTTCGGGCAAAACGTTTTCAGATTTTCCTGTTCCTCGGATGCTGTCTGACCGGCTGTGCTTTTCCAGCACCACTCTAATCTTGACTCTAATCATCAGCATCTGCAGTACCCACCTCCGCCTTCTGACAATACATGTTTGTACCGCATAGCTGCTAGGACAATTTGCACAAAAGAACAAGTACCCAGCTCACAGACTAGATGAGGCTGCATCTCTGTTGATACCTTCATGCTCCCTCTTGTGCTTCCCTGTTGCATTGCTTTGCCTTTTAGCATTTTGGCCCCTCAGATAGACCTTAAAGATCACAAAATTTTGTTTTGCTGTGCCGTTTAGTCAAAGTATCTTCGGCTGTAACTGTAGGGGGAAAAAAGTTAGCGTTTCAAGTCTGGTGACTTTGCATCAGAATGCTAAATATGCTGTATGTATTACAAGCAGTTGGTCATTCTTCAAAAACTGATGCTTCACGTCTGAGACGACTCCCGTCAGTCAACCTGTACAATAAGTCAAGTGCAGTACCTGATATCTGTCCAGCAGTTTGGATGTGGTCAAAGAGCAGTCTAGTCAACAACAGTCAGAATAAGTGTTTTGCACATCTTCAGTGCCTTCCAGTGGGGCATAGTCTGCCTTCTCGATCCAGGTGTAACCTGTTGTGGAACTCATTTGGGGAACTCTTTGTCCTGATAAGTTTGTCATGAGAATGGAGCTTGATCTATCCTTGGGCTCCATTCATGAAAAGTCAAGAAGGATGATGAGGGCTGCTGCTCAAGAAGGGAACATGGGAAGTTAATTGTGGGATCATTGTCAGAAGGCTTTGACGCAAAGGGAACTACAATGCTGAAAGGGGACAAATCAATATATTAGGTGGGGAGATGATATAGAGTGGAAAGGGATTATGCGCATTGAGGGGAAAGAGATGGAATCCAACGTGAATGTCTGGCTAACCACTGAGCCACTGGTCTACCATTTGTTTGAGAATGCATCAAAGACTGTGAATCTCTCACATTGCACAATTGTTTCATGCATTCAAAGCATTCCTTGCAGATAGACAGCAGTTTGTCTCATCCCTTGCAGTGTTGATCTTGAGATATTGCCTAAAGAGATGGACATGCCCATGGTTGACCAGCTCCACCATTGGGTCTGATTTAACAATTTGGAATACGTTCTTACGTATTACTGGTCAGAGTGTATCACAACAAAATTGTAAGTTCCAGAATGTGCAATTTAAAAATGCATGTCCTTACATGATGGTTCACTCAGGAATATCTGAGCACATTTGCTGTGGAAATAAACCTTAATGTTTCCACTCTGTCTCATGAAATATACGCAAAGTCAAATCATTTCCACGTTGCAGAGGGAGAGGGTTATTGATTTTAATTAACATCCTGGTTTCCATGGGGAGAGAGGACACTACTAGACCTGGAATGTTTTCTTCATATGCCTGGAGTTGGAGGGTGATAGAGTGGGAGATAGACAGGTTAAGTAGGGACTTGGGAAAATTCAAATCTGCGGTGTCACCTGATGGGTGTTTAACGAAAACAAAACGACTGAGTGTGAGACTCACTGCACATACCCCGAGCTCATCAGACCTGACCAAAAATTTCCAATCACAGCTGTACCCTTGTATTGATCAAGATTTTCTAATCAACTTGTTCAATGATGTTATTTCACACCACTGAAACAATTGAGAGTGGAAACCTCACCTCCTGGCTCAGAGTCACTGAATCACTACCACTGTGCAACAAAAACCCTCTTTGATTTATATGTTAGCTCAATTAGCTGAACAGCTGCATATGTGATACCAACAGTACAGGTCCAACTCCTGCATCAGCTGAGGTTTCCATGGCTTCTCAATCTAACTTTTCCTTTAATTTCAAAACTATATTTTATTCATCAAGAAAATTGTGTACAGTTTTGGTCACCATGTTAAACGAAAGACCTAATTAAACTGGAAAGTGTGCAAACAAGATTTCCGACGATTTTGCCAGACCTAGTTGGCCTGACTTACAGGAAGTATTTGGCCAGGATAAGACTTTTATCCTTGCATTGTAGGAGAATGAGAGATGATCTTATTGAGGTCCATAAAATCATAAGAGGCATAGATAGGACGACTGCATGTAGTCTTTTCCCCAGGGATGGGAGTTGAAAAGTAGAGGGCAGAGGCTTAAGGTGAGAGGCGAAAGATTTAAGAAGGACCTGAGGGGGCAACGTATTCACGCAGAAAGTGTTTGAATTTGCAGGTACGATAGCATCATTTAAAAATATTTGCACAGGTACATGGATGGGAAAGCTGAGAGAGATATGGACCAAATGTGGGCAGTTAGAACTAGCTAACTAGGCACCATCATCAGCGTGGATCAGTTCGTGCTGAAGGGCATGTTTCCATGCTGTATTTCTCTATGATTTTAATACCTTTATAGATATACATAGTCACAAACACAGTTCAGTTCTGTACATTAACATGTCAACGAAACAAACATTGGAGTTTGGTCATCTAACAAACAAATAAAAGGCATCTCTTTCATCTTTCAGATTATACTTCCATATAATTAAGATACTGGGAAGGTCCAATAACGCGACAGATATACATTTAACTTTAGCAGGAAGACCTCAAGCAATGGTCTTTTCCCATTGCGCCTTGATGGCAGCTGATTCAAACTTTAATGTGTCCCTCAACACATATCTCTGATCCTTGGAATGTGCTTGTCTGTAACACTCGGTCAGGATCAACTCCTTGTTCTGGAAGACCAACAAGTATCAGGCAGACCAAATAATGTCTTTCTTTGAGTTGATGGTTCTCCAGGCGCAATCAGTGTTTCTCTTGGTGTGCGTTCGAGGGAACAGACTGGAGAGCACCATGTCCTGTGTAGTGGAGCAACTTGGGATGAATTGCGACAAAAACCACTGCATGTTTCTCCAGACTTTCTGTGCAAAGACACAATTGAGAAGGAGGTGTGTGACATTGTCTATCCCTCCACAGCTGCTTCAAGGGCAGGGTGCAGTGGCGCAGGCATACAAAAAGGATCTCGCAGGTCGTGGTCTTCTCATCACCAGCCAAGCAATGAACTGGTGATTATTGGAAAGTTCTGTGTGAGTGTATGTGTGGTTATGTGAGAATCTGTGCATGTCAATGTTTGTATATGTGGAACTGTTAGTGTGCGAGTATGTGTGTGAGTGTTTATGTGTGTATGTCTACATGGTTGCGTGTGTATCTGCATGTATGAGTCCACGCGTGACTATGTGAGTCTGCATGTGTTACTCTGTGTGTGTGTGCGTGTGTATGAGAGAGAGACATTGTGCGTGTATCTGTGCATGTGAGTGCGTATGTCAGTATGCAATCGTGTGTGTAGATCTGCATGTTTTTGCATTTGAGTGTGTATTTACCTGAGCATGTATGTCTGTGTGAGCCCGTGTATGTTACTGTTTGATTCAGAAGTGAAATGGCTCTTCATGTGCATATCATAGATTCTGTCTGTCTTGTGGTTCTGTAATTATTGACTGCAGGACAGTCTGTGTTATCATGTAAGGAGCTTCTTTCCATCAGGCAGCTCAAAGTGCCACAGATAAGCAATTTAGGATGAGAACTGACCTGTTGTTAGTTCTAATGTTGTTGGTGATGGCGCAGCTAGGCATTGCTGACGAATTTGTGAAATAACACCTTTCTTTTGAACATGAGCCCATCTCGCCTGAAACAGACTTCACAAGCATTTAGAAGGGCAGACTAAAGTCACTCATTCCCCTGAAGACCAAGTTCCATTCCTTTGATTTTAGGCTCTTGTCAGCTAAAACCAATCATTTAATATGTGCAATAATTGCTCGCAGGATTCTAAGCCAAGATTTACTGTACAATCCTGATTTCCCAGAGGGCACTCAGAAATAAATCTGGAGTCACGTGTAAAACAGACCAGGTAATTTTCTTCGCTGAGGGCATTAATGAAGGAGCTATTCCCTTGTTTCACCACCACCAACGGGTCGGGGTAATCAACAGCATTTATACATCTGACATTAGACTTTTTGAATATGATTCAATTTTAATCAGCGCCATGATGAGATTGGAAAGTGGTCCCTCGGTACATGAGCTTAATGGTCCAGTGATAGCCGCTCCCAGTCCACCATCCAGTCAATGGGCATTTGGTGAACTATTGCAGACGCTTCCCATGAGTGAACAACCCACTTCTGTTCTAAAAGGTTTTGTCCTTTTGATTTTGTTTGGAATAAATAAACAATAGATTATACCATTTCAAACCATCCCATGTCAACCTGTCCTTGATCACATCATAGTTACAATTGGCAAATAGTTCTTCCTGGGGATGTCCTGTGTTCATTATACACCAGTTTGTCATCACTGACTGAGAGAGCATTCATCTTTACAGTTCCTGTGTCCATCTAACGGGATTGGTTGTAAGTTGCGGTCCCTGACTGCAGGCATCAATGAACTGCTCTTCTTTTTGTTCCAGGTGTGTGTGCGCGTGTGTGTGCGCGCGTGCGCGCATGTGTGTGTGTGTGTGTGTGTGTGTGTGTGTGTGTGTGTGTGTGTGTGTGTGTGTGTGTGTGTGTGTGTTTGGGTGTGTGTGTGTGTGTGTGTGTGTGTGTGCGTCTCAGACAGAGAGAGAGACAGAGTGGCCAGCAGAGGGAGAGAGTGAGTGTGAATTTGTGCCTCGTGTTTGATGCGTATTGTCACAGCTGCTCAGCTGAGCACGTTGCTGCAAATGGACACAAGGCGCAGTTACGTTATCCCTGTCTAAACATCTCTGTTTCTCTGTTAACGGCTCTCTCTCCCTTGACTTTCCACGACACCTTACTGCCCCTCTATATCCTTTCTTGCCTTTCTTTCAGCTCCTTTCCACATTTATCCTCCCCCCCTTTCTGTCTGGGAAACCCTGGGCAAAATGTATGAGCGTGTTTACCCTTTCCATCCTTCTCATAATCTTACACACTTCTAAAAGTCCCCCTTCAGTCTCCTATGCACGAAAGAAAAATGTTCTGGCTTGTCCAACCTCTCCCTGTAACTCGGACATTTGAGTCCTGCCACATTCTTGCACTTTTTTTTTGCACTGTTTCCAATGTAATACCTTCCTTCCTATAGCAAGGTGACCAAAACTCAACACAACACTCCAAGTGCAACTCACCGATATTCTGTACAACTGCAACATTACTTCCTAACTTCTATACTCAATGTCTTGTCTGATGAATGTCATTGCACTAAAATCGCTCCCCGCTGCCCTGTCGACCTGTGACTGTACTTTCTAAAAACAGTGCACCTGAACTCCAAGATCCCTCTGTTCTAATACACTCCTTACGGCCCTGCCATTCTGTTTGAAACTCCTACCGAGATTTGACTTTCCGAAATGCAAGCCCTCACACTTATCTCGATTAGACTCCATTCTCTATTTCTCAACCCACTCGCCCAGCTGATCAAGGTCCTGCAATTTCTGATAACCTTCATGTCCATGGTACCACCTATTTTAGTATCATCAGCAAACTTACAAATCATGCCTTGTACATTCTCATCCAAATTATTGATACAGATAACAAACAATAACGGGCCCAGCAGCGATCCTTGAGGTACACCACTAGTCACAGGGCTCCAGTCCAACAAGCATCCTTCCACTATTACCCTCTGCTCCCTACTGTCAAACCAATTGTGTAACCAACTTGTCAGCTCCACGGATTACATGCGATTTAACGCTCCAGAGCAGCTTACCATCTGGAATCTCATCAAAAGCCTTACTGAAATTCATATAGAACACATCTACAGCCCTGCACTTATCAACCTTCCTGGTCACTTCAGCAAAGAACTGTCCCAAATTTGTTAAGCACAATGTCCCATGAAGAAAGCCATGCTGACGACTCCTTATCAGCCCTTGTCTTTCCAAATGCATGGATATTTTATCCCTCAGAATCTTCTCAAGTAAATTATCCACCACAGAAGTTAAGCTTATTGGTGTTTAATTTCATTCACTAACAGGATGTCAGCTAAATTGGCTGTCCAGCATTTATCCCCCATTTCCCATCGGCCCTTGAGAAGGTAGTACTGAGCTACCTCATTGAAGTACTGACAGAATTCCAGAGTCAAACTGAGCTTTTGGAAAAATGGAATGTAGCAGAAATTAAACTGCTGCTTTCTCTGTTTCTGCTCCTGGTTTAACATTTAACCAGTTAGTTTGTGCTAAGTCTCCTCAGTCTATTTTATAAATAATATCAATTCGCATCTCACAGTATTTCAGTTCTGTAACTTTGTCTCCCTGGACTACCTGCGTCTTCCAAAAGACAATTGGCATGTCATCTGCAAAGCCTGAAGCTCTGTCCCCTGAATCCAAGTCCAATACATTCATATAGAACCGAAAAAAGCAGTCCGAATCTGAACATCCGTGCAATAGCACTGTGTAGCTCCATTCAATAATTTCCAGAGATGCTCAGGATGCCAATGTCTATTGAAAGGGACGGATTGAAGGCAATTTGTACCAGTTCAGAGCAGTGCTGGAGAAATTAATGAGAACTAATACATTAAGAGTGTTGTTCATCTGAAGTCCAGGTGACTGATGTGTGTTTGGGAGGTGGCGGTGCTAGTGGGGGGAGTGTTGGCTGGGGGAAGACTGGGGCTGTGGCGAAGGTAGGGAGAGCCAGCCGTGTCGCTTCTACTCCAACCACTTGGTCATCAGGTGCGATTGGGCAGGTCAGGGGGCCAGCTTCTTGCCCAGGACCCAGAGACACAGCTACTGCAGGAGATAGGGCTGCAGCCGCAGATTCCCTGAGGTCAGAGCTGGGGCTCAAAGGAGTGGGACAGGGCTCGGGCTCGGGTTCAGGGTCCCCGTAGCCAGGTGTTGCAGGGTGAGGATCCAGCACAGAGGGAGACACATTGGGGCGGGGTTCAGGCAAGGAATTGGGGGATGGGGGTATGGTTCCTGGGCCTGTGCTGAGTCTTTCGCAGGGACATTGTTGCACTGGGGTGGGGCCAGATCGAGGGTCCAATTCCGGGGGGAAAGGGTCCCTGAGCATGGTGTTCCATCCATGGGGCAGCAGAGGGGGAGTGGGTGCGGCAGTGCCAGCCATGATCACTGGTGTGGGCAGGGCTGCCTTCTGGGTGGGGCAGTGCTTCCTAACCTGCCCCACGCCGCAGCACAAGTGGCACCATATGCCGCATGCTGTCCTGAATGCACGGTTGGCCACACCCTCGCTGGACATGATGAATGAACCTGAAGTGACCTGCTCCCGGATTAGGCTGGTGAACACCTGGCTCCAGTAGGAGTACATATGTCTTATGGCAGGGTCCTTCAAACCAAGCAGGAGTGGCAGCACACCCAACTGCATTTCCCCTAGTGTTTAGAGATGTGGGAGGGGGAGCTCACTGCCAATAAACGGCAGGACTTTGGAGATCACATAAGTTTGGACCATGATCTCCAAGGGACGATGGGGAAGAATGTCCTTCCCACAGACAGACCATTCTTCACAGCCAGATGGAACACCTGCTTCGTCTTAAACTGAAACATGGACTTCCCATACATGTGGGCCATAGCGATGATGGCCAGTGAGACAACCACACCAGGCATGGCCTTAACTGCAGGTGTCAATGGTCATGCTTGGGTGATAATTGGTCTTTACTCCCAGGCGTTTAGTTCGGTGCCTGAAGGGGGCTGGGGTCGTCGTCGGGGTTGGAACATTCGAACCTAAGGCAGTCATTCCAACCGGCTTAAGTACGACTTGAGCCTGCCATTTTGAGTCTCGCAATTGTGTGCTGCTGGACAGTCTCGGGTGGTTCTCCTCTTCATGGGGTTCAGGCAATGGTGACCAAACCTAGACTGAATGGTCCAGGCAACAGCGGTGACCAACTCTAGACTGGATGGCTCTGAAAACAGCGATGACCAACCGGAGACTGAATGGCTCAGGAAATAGTGGTGACCAGCCCTCGACTGGATGCCCGGGAAAGAGCGATGACTAAACCTAGACAGGATGGCCCGGGAAACACTGGTGACCAACCCGAGATTGAATGCGCCAGGCAACAGCTGTGACCAGCCCTAGACTGGATGGGATTATGCATGCGTTGAGTTCAAGGAACTGTTTCAAAAATAAACAGAGGTGCATGAACTAATGATCTGTTCAGAAGAGAAAATCACCAGCACATGCAGTCTTTTATTGCCAGGTAAGCAGAGAGAGTCTCACAATCATCATTGTCCAGGACTGTTTCTGCCCCGACCATCCTCTCCTCAGGGGAAGTGCAGCAAACGCTCCTGCAGATCACGAACACGGATCCATAAAGCACTCTGTGAAGACACTATGTTCCAGGTGAACACATCACTCACAGCTAGCCAATTATTTCTTATCACGGGGGCTCTGTGGTTTGGACTGTGTCACAGATCCATCTGGGATTAAGTCTGGCCTTGCATTACTGTGAGTGTGGATTTTAGATTATATTCCCGAAAGTGTAGAAACAAGACCTTCGACCGAACAAGTCCACACCGACCCTCCAAAGAGCAACTCACCCAGAAACATTTCCCTACCTTTCCCCCTGACTAATGCACCTAACACTATAGGCCATTTATCATGACCAAATCTACCTAAACTGCACATCTTTAGACTGTGGGGGGGAACCCAGCGCACTGAAGGAACCCACGCAGACACAGGGAGAAGGTGCAAACTCCGTGCACCGTTTTCCTCAGAACTATGTGGGTTTCCTCCCACTGTCCACAGATGGGCAGGTTAGATGGACTGGCCACGCGAAATGCAGGGCTACAGGGATAGGGCAGAGGGGTGAGCCTGGGTAGGATGTTCTTTTGAGAGTCAGTAAGGACTTGTTGGGACAAATGGCCTGTTTCCACACTGTAGGATTCTCCAGTCTTTTTATATATTACATCACCACTAATAGTTACCTTGTGCCTTCTTACCTGCTTTCGCTGTCATGTCCTTCAATTTTGTTGAAGGTGGAGGCCGATAGAAGATTAGTCCTCTGGGGCAGATGGGAATGTGGATCTGATGTGACACTTGAATGGAGGCTAGACCAGATTCGAAGGGCTGAATCGGCTACTGCTGTTAATTACCTTTGTTTCCATGAATCCATCAACGGATAACAGGGTGTTCCTGTGCGTGATCCACTGCTGGGTGCTATACTCAGATCCATGTGATTCTGATGATGAAATCCTGCCTGTTTGTATGAAGTTGCTGAACTGGAAACACTGTGGTTGTCTCTGTACTGCATTCGGCCGCTTGACTGTCTTTAAGTGAACAATTTCCGAGATCAGTTTCTGCACTCCATTTCTGATCTTCTCTCTGAATCTGGACAGAGTTACCACATAAAATAATGTCCTTGTGCTGCAGCTTAAATCCTTGATCATATATCCGATGTAAGGCAATGTATTGCCCTTTCCAAGAATAGTTCCATTAACCTTAACATATAAGAAGTTGAGACAATACACTAACCATAGAAGTATAAAGCTGATGGATATGCTGAAGTGGGAATTCACAGACTTCCTGCGGCTCTCCATCCCTGCGTCTTTGTGACTTTCCCTTGCTCTGGCCCCTCAGTGTCTTCCAGACTCGACTGGCCACTAAAATATGCCTGACTGTCAGAGAGTTCATCAACATAATTAACACGAACGCAATGAACGGGGTTAAAATATTGTCAAACATTTCAAATCCCAGCCATCCTAGGGTCAGTGAAGTACTTTGACTTTATCCAGCAATACCATGGAACATTGTCAATTACATTCATGTGTCGAAACTGAAAATAGAAAGGAAAATTTTTTTGTACCAGTCGTAGCTACAGCCACAGCCAATGCTTTCTCTGTCCAATAGTTTCTTTCCAGTTTCAGGCACCAAATGGTCACAAAACGATCAAAGGAGAAAAGGATAGTGAACCAGGTGGAACAGTCTGTGGCTGCAAAACCAAGACAAAGAGAGCACGGCCCACAGGGGCGATATCCAGGAAGCACCTTGAGAAGTAACACATATTGAGTCACATCAGTATGATGTTAGTGACAATAAACAGTAGATCTGCTGTTGCCATGGCCATCAGGCAACGAATGTTACAGTTAGAAAGACAACAATTTCCCCGTGCGACAACCAGAATCAATGCTATATTAACTGCAAGAGACAAAGGTAAAAATGAAATTGGAGATTATTGAACAATTATTCTCCACATCAGCACAGAAAACAATACAATATCTTTGTACCTAAATGGGTCGGTGGGGATGGTTCAGCGCACTAAGCTAAAAAGGACAGCTCCAATCCTGACTAATTTCGAAGCTGCACATTCCTGGTTTTAACTAAGTCGGCTCAAGGAATTGACATCACGTCAAGGTGGCATTGCTTGGAAGGTGAATAGCGGGATGTTTAAATGGGATTTAAAGAAAGCAATGTTTACTCAGAGTGGTGGGCGTCAGGAATGCACTGCTTTAGAGCATAGTTGAGGTGGGAAAACTCACAACCTATTCAAAAGTATTTGGATGATCACTCAAAGCTTCCGAGCATTCGAGGCTCTGAATCCACGTGTGAGAGTTGGGACAGGTGTATACATAGTGTCTCTTTAATCGCAGAAGCTGGATGGACCACTTCTGCACCGTAGGTTTCCACAATACTAAGAATTGTTCCTGGTAGGCAGGTTGGGAAGTTAACATCTTAATGAATTAAATCAAGGAGCTGTAAATTTGGAAACATTGAACCAAAACAGAAAACCTGGAGAAAATCAGCAAGTAAGACAGCATCTGTGGAGAGAGAAACTGAGTTCATGTTTCTTTTCCAGAATCACTCTTCATCAGAACAGATTCTTCTGAAGAAGGGTCTCTGTCCTCAAAACGTTAGCTGTTTTCTCCCCTTACAAGACTATATCATTGCAACCAAAAGAGAGGGTTTCATTCGTAAAGGGATTGAAATACAAAGATTTGATATTCATCTACTATGGAATATTTGTTAGAACGCACTGAGCAGCCCGGTGTGGTTCTGATGACCTATGGCAAAAAAACATGTGTGGATACACTAAAGAACATGTAATTGTTTGCCGGAGAATGATTGAAAAAAGACGAGAACATTTTGTGTCATTATGAAGGGAATAAACCATTGTCTAAGAGCTCTCTGTCATGATGAACTGAGGATCTGTTAACTCACTGAGCTGCTCACGGTTTGGAAATGCAACAATTCCTTGACGTATTCAGCAAATGTTATACTTTGGCACGTGCACTGACTCAGCAAAGATTGCAAAACACAAACAGGGAAATATGTTGCTTTTCTTTCATTCTCTGCATTCTTATTAAAATTCTTTCGGAATGTAACTGTTGATATTTTATAAATAAAGTACATAATGCAACATTAAACAGTGGCACAGTGGTTAGCACTGCTGCCTCACAGCGCCTGAGACCCGGGTTTAATTCCTGCCTCAGGCGACTGACTGTGTGGAGTTTGCACGTTCTCCCCTTGTCTGCGTGGGTTTCCTCCGGGTGTTCCGGTTTCCTCCCACAGTCCAAAGATGTGCAGGTCAGGTGAATTGGCCATGCGAAATTGCCCGTAATGTTAGGTAAGGGGTAAATGTAGGGGTATGTGTGGGTTACGCTTCGGTGGGTCGGTGTGGACTTGTTGGGCTGAAGGGCCTGTTTCCACACTGTAACGTAATCTAAACGGCCGTTTCAGGAGTGCAATTACTGATTGTCACTGCTCCAGGACTGTGTGGAGTAAAACATAATATAATACGAATTAGCCTCTCTCTCTTTCTATCTCTACTGTACTCTGATCTCGTTGGGGCTATTAATATTTAAACTGATGATCTGTATACCCAGCAGTTCGTATAGAGAACGAGGCAACATGATTTCACAATTCTGTATTTTTTTTATATAATGATAATAATTAAACAAGGTAGGTAGTAGATATCTAATGATACAAATCATAAATTCTTATATTCTAAACTTAGTTTATGTTTTCCTTCCCGGGAAAGATTGTTTTGTGGATTATCAAAATTATGAAGTAAAAGCATTTCTCCAGGTAGCCATCGCCATCTGGAATTCACTTGAACAATTCTCAACTTTTCTCTTTCACACAGAATTGCAGGAAAGTTATGACAGAGAAAGAGATTACTAAGCCCATCTTGTCTGCATCAGATACCTGTTATAATCCTCCTTTCCAGAAGCTGCTCCACAGCCTTGAAGGTTCCTTCTCTTCAGTTGCAGATGCTGGCTCCCATTAAATAATTTGCAAGTTATCAACTCGAGCTCCACCATTGAGCAGCGAATTCAAATCACAACATTATCTTTTAAGGAGAGGGGTTTGCTCTCGTGTCCTGGATGGTGTTTCCAGTAATCACCCTCAGTCTCTGTTCCCTGATGAATGGCCATATCCATTCGGGGTGACAAGTCCCTGTCCAAGAGCCTTGTTATTCCATACACATGTATCACGAGCAGCCTCTGCCTCCTCTGATCGAAAAGAAACAACCTGAATCCTATTCACCTTCCTGTAAATGCTGCAGCAATTTCCCTGTGCTGGGAACATTCCTGTCAGTCTCCCCTGTACTTTTTTCCAGTGCAATTCTATCCTCACCGTTACATGATGACGAGAACTGTGTAGATAACTGCAGCTATGAGCTACACGGTATCTTATGTCGTTCCAGTGTTGCATGTTTTGCAGGGAGTGAGGGAATTAGTTCTGGGTCTGGTGCAGTAATGTTGGGAGAGCTGACATGGAATTGTATCCCAGATGTCTGGTCGGGATCTGGGGCAGGTCGTTAATCTGGAGGAATTCACTCTGATCGAATGTGGGATCCAGTTTCTCAGGATTTATGCTATGCGTCAACCCTGAAATCACCTGATGTAATTGCAGAACAACTTAGATCTCAGACTGAAAATAGCTTGTTGGATCACAACCTTATTTGTTCTTGTTTTAATTAAGTGACCTCCTGCTGAGTCATAAACACACAATGCAACAAATTCTGTTTTGAGAACCAAACTGAACTGATAAATTAGAATAATCCAAAATCATGTACTTGTAACCAAGATTCAACGGCAATGAACCCAAAGTAAATGTATTATCCCATGATACTCAAGACAATGCATACATTTAATTGAACATAAACCATCATTTCTCTGTAATACAATGCACCACTCTTGGTGCAGGTCCATTCAAAAAAATTGTAGAATCGGTCTAAATTCAGAAGGCCATAAGACCATGTCACATATGAGCAGAAATAAGGCCATTCCGCCCATGTAGTCTGCTCAGCCATTCAATCGTGGCGGGTCAGTTTTTACAAACACGTTCATCTGCTTTGAAGCCCTCAACAACCAAGAACCTACCTATCTCTGTTTCAAACATACTCAATGACGTGGCCTCCGCAGCCTTCCATGGCAACGAATTCCATAGATTCACCACTGTCTGACTGAAGAAGTTTCTCCTTGTCTCCATTCTAAAGTGTCTTCCCTTTTCTGGAAGGCTGTTCCCTCGGGTCCGAGTCTCTCCTGCCAATTGAAAATCGTCTCAGCGTCCACTCTGTACAGGGCATTTAGTATTCAGATACCTAATCATCTTTCTAAAGTGTCCCAAATTCCGCAAACGTGATTGTTATATTAACCCTTTCATTCCTGGGATCACCTTTGTAAAAGTCCTCTGGACCTGCTTCGTAGCCAGTACATTCATCCTGAGAACTGAGGCCCAAATTACTCACAGTACACTAAATGTGGTTTGGCCATGGCTTTTCAAGCCTCAGAAGTACATCACTGCTTTTATTTTCTAGTCCCCGCGATGTATATGACAACATTGTATTTACCTGTTGTGGTTCTGTTCGCCGAGCTGGGTATTTCTGGTGCAGACGTTTCGTCCCCTGTCTAGGTGACATCCTCAGTGCTTGGGAGCCTCCTGTGAAGCGCTTCTGTGATCTTTCCTCCGGCAGTTGCAGTGGTTTGAATCTGCCGCTTCCAGTTGTTAGTTCCAGCTGTCCACTGCAGTGGTCGGTATATAGGGTCCAGGTCAAAGTGCTTATTGATTGAATCTGTGGATGAGTGCCCTGTCTCTAGGAATTCCCTGGCTGTTCTCTGTTTGACTTGGCCTTTCATAGTACTGTTGTCCCAGTCGAACTCATGTTGCTTGCCCTCTGTGTGTGTGGATACTAAGGATAGGTGGTCGTGTCGTTTCGTGGCTCGTTGGTGTTCATGGATGCGGATCGGTAGCTGTCTTCCTGTTTGTCCTATTCAGTGTTTTGTGCACACAAACCAACAGCCACACTCAGACAGCAACTCACCAGGACAAAGGACCCGATACCCAGCATGAGCAAAATCAATGTAGTGCACAAAATCCCATGCAAGGACTGCACAAAACATTACTTTTATGCTGCGCTTTTCCAGCAACACATTTTTAAGCTCTGATCTCAAGCATCTGCAGTCCTCACTTTCTCCTATCATGGGATTATGGCAGTCAAGAAACTGAAAAAAGCTGACTGACTAGTTCTGAATGAACAAACAGACTTGATCAAGTCCAGGGTGAAATATTACGATAACAATCAAGGAGCTTTAGATAAAATAAAAACTGCAGATGCTGGAATTTAAAATAGACAGGCAGGAGGCTGGAAAAACGCAACAAGCCAGGCAGTATCAGGAGGTGGAGAAGTTGACTTTTCGGGGTGTTAACCTTCTTCAGGTCAGAAGAGTTACACAAAAAAGGTTGACTTTACCTCCTGAAGCTGCCTAAATTGTTGTGTTCCTCCAGCATCAAGAAGGACACTGAACCGCATCAGAACGTTTGAGGGGGGGGGGGGGATTGCATGGGGATGGGGTCAGAGGCGTGAACGGGCAAGTGTAGAAAGTAAAGACTCAGAGGTCCGAGGTTGCAGTGCCATTCACAAGGTTTGATCACCAATTACCCATTTAATCACAAATGCTTGGCCTTTGACAATAGCCTCGCCCTGAATCTCGCATTGAGCATCTCAATATCCCTGACACTCAGCAATTTATGAGAGCCAGGTCTTCCTGATTAACTCAGATACCAGCCGCAGTCAGGGAGCTCATATACTCTGATGTCCAGTTGACCGACCTCATTACAAACAGCACAGGTCGTAAATGCAGCGTGTTCTTGATAGTAGAATTATAGGAGTCGGGCAAGAGATTGAAAAGCTGAACCCTGAGTTACTCCGATTGCTCATTCAGGCGACGAAAATGTGCCAGGAGCAGGCCTCTGAACATTTTGAATATTGATGATGCTTCTGGAGCTAGTGCGATGGAATAACTTTGAAACGTTGGATTCTTCTGAATAGAATAAGGTCTGCAACCCTTCTAAGGAGACATGCTCCTACTGTTTTGGAGTATTTAATCGAACCTGTCAGAGGGCTTCAATCTTGAAAACAAACACAGTCAGGAAGAAAATAATGCTGGTCAAGTGAAGGAGAAAATCTGTGAATGAAAGAGAAAAGCAGCTGAAAGACTTTCGAGACCTAGAAGAATGTAATGCTTCCGAATGCTCGCCTTCAGGATCAAATACTACCCTGACATGCCTCACAGATTCAGGGGCAGGCCTCTTTGTGGAGTGATGCAGTTTGTTTTCCCCGAGATCTTCAATCATGTTTGGGTGAAGTGGTGCAGTTCCTGCCGGAAGCTCACTTGTTGTATTTGATGACACTGACCTCTGGAAGAATACATAGATATCTCGAAATACAACTACCCAAGGTCATAACGCACACTTGAAAAGCTTCCTCTTACATATCAGTGCATTGAACTTACACAAGAACACAGAAAAGAGGAGGCAGCAATTCAGTATACTTTCTTTAAAAAGTCCAATATACCTCTGCACACAGAAATCGGTTCTGCTGAACATGTGTTCCACTGAATGGAATCACAATGAATGCATTTCCATTGAACAAATGGAAGATATTAACCCGGCAGTTCCACACTTGTTACCACATCTCAGATCTCAATATCCAGTTGAAACTGAATAACGGATCCAGTGCTTATCAGAAAACAGGCATTCCCTTGCCTCTCCCAGTATTGCACCCCAGGAACAAATGCACCTTGCAAACAAAGCTGCAAGAAATTCATGTCTCACTGATTTCCAGTTGTCCTGGCTCCTCTTTTCCATCAAACATCTTTCTCCCAAATTCCAGCCGGAGCCTCCTTTACTTTTCGCTCACTTGCAATCTCTCGTTTTTGCCCTTGCAGCCTCGGTCTCTCATCTCCTTTGTATCCATCTCTGCTTCTTGGAACCTCACAGAGTTAAAACCAGGAGATATTGGAGTGGGATCCGGCAGTTCAGCCCATCGAGTCTGCCCCACCATTCCATCATGGCCGATATGTTTCTCAATTCCATTCTCTTGTCTTCACCGCTTAAATGTTGATTCACTTACCAATCAAGAACCTATCAGTAGCCGTCTGACATACACACCATGACTTACTGCTCAAAGCCCTCTGCAGCAATGAATTCCACAGTTTCACAACCCTCTAGCTGAAGAAATTCTTCCTCACCTCACTTCAAAAGGATCGTCGCTTAAATGTGAGGCTGTGCTCTTGCATCCGAGTCGCTCCTTCCAGTGGAACATCTCCTTCATACGCTGTCGAAAGGTCTCTCAGTATTCCTTAGTTTTCAATCAGATCCCCACTCATGCTTCTAAATTCCATTGACGACAGACACAGACTCTTCAACTCACAATATCTTTCTTATGAACTTCCTCTCGACCCCACTTCAACTCTACCACATTAGATTTGGGGCCCACAGCTGCTCACAATATACCAAATGCAGCCTTAACTCAGCAGAATTCAGTTTCAGCAGGACATTCCTGCTCTTTGTATTCCAGCTGTTTTGAAATGAATGCTAACATTGCATTTACCTTTCTAACTGCCAACTGAACCTGTACCGGTGAAGATAGGAGATATAAAAACCAGTGAATAAAGGTAGTATTTGTCTATAGACTCAAAAACAGTGCTAGAGACAGACAAGGAGGCATTAAGCAGTGGATAGTCAGGGTATGCCTGCAATCATGGCTGATTCTAACCAACATGTAGGTTGTACACACTAAACTAACAATGACGCTGTAGGGGACAATTTGCTGAAGTTTGCATGTGATGTTGCTTCAACCCAACTTATTGAGAAAGAAACTTGAGAACAGGCTATTCTGATTGGTAGTTGTGCAATG
Organism: Chiloscyllium punctatum; assembly: GCF_047496795.1. Classification (NCBI taxonomy): domain Eukaryota; kingdom Metazoa; phylum Chordata; class Chondrichthyes; order Orectolobiformes; family Hemiscylliidae; genus Chiloscyllium; species Chiloscyllium punctatum. The sequence goes on from NC_092768.1 coordinate 54,465,693, forward strand.
ATCTCGTATTAATTACCAATCTAATTGTATTGGGTTAAAGTGAACATAACATGCAAGAATTGTTTATGGAACTTGAGAATGAGAACATCAAAGGGTTGATGTATAAATTGGCAAGATGGATTGAGGAATCTCTGTAAAAAGGTTGGTAGTAGATAGCCAATTTGTAATTAGATGCGTAGCAACCTCTAACCATTTAACAAATCAATGCATCATTTAACATTTCTTCCAAATGGGATCACTACCCCCTTCCAGAGTAATTTTTTGCCATTCCTTACTTTAAGTCAAAAGAGCCTCCAAGAGGCCAACAGCCCTGGCACCATCCATAAAGGTCATGACAAAAAGGATTCACACACGCGGAACCTTGTATTTCATGGAGCACTGTATCTGTCGGTATTCCCGGTGGAATGATCGGGTCTCCTACCTGTTGCCATGATCTTATTACCTTAAAATATATTTGTTCTGTTCACTTTTCCATCTTTGGGCCTTCTTCTTCAGAGAGCCCTGACTGCTGGCTCGATTTCCGATTTCTGTCATCTACAAAGAGACGTCACTCACCAAGAAAAGAAAAGTGGAAACAAACTGTTACCGCACCCACATGCACTAATCCAGTATAAGTGCTCACTGATGTTTCTCTTCTGACAAAAAGATCTCGAAGTCTCGAGCAAATTTCGTTTGGGTACCGACCAGTTCTTAGTCTCTCTCACTGACCTGGTAAGTTTAGTCTTCTCCACGAACTTGCCTCAACTGTTTAGTCGCGTGACCCAGCTGGAGCCAACTGCCAGATGCGAGATGGTCCCTGTACTACACGTCCATGAGGGTAACACCAGACCAAGGCCCATTTCAGCCAAGACTGCCCCGCCCACTATTTCCACGGTTTCCTTCTTTCCTTTGGCTTTTTTTTTCTGATCACAAACTAATTGGGAATCTGCCTGACTACTTCAGATTCTGTCGAGGAAATTACTTAGTCTGAGACTTTGAGTCATGTTTCAAGAAGCTTTATTTTTCATGAATTCATGGAGAGGCTATCACCCATTCTCCACTGTCTCACAGCACTCCCTCGAGCTGAACAGTCAGTCTATAATTTTACAATGATACAAGCAACTTTGCTTTCATTCCGCACTTTACAATAATTCAAAATAGAAATAAGCACAGTGCAGCTTTCATCTTGATTTTCAAGGAAGGATAAGCTAATGAGCTCAAGCAGATCGTGATAGCCTGTGATAATCTCCCTACATTTCATCAAATTATAATGTCACAATCTCAGTCTTTATCCCCAGCAGTAATTTCCTAATTCAAGATATTCCTAATATTAACTCGAAAGGCTGAGAGCCAAGATAGCTTTTACCTTGGTCAAGCATGCCATGAATCATATGCCTTCTTTCCCTGTCAAAATACCTTTTGAGCATAATCGTATGGCATACTCTGTGAGATTTCGTTCTGTCTGGAGTCCCTATCAAGTCGTTCACTTTACTCAATCTCCTTTTGACATGATAGGATTCACCAAACCTTGCTTTTAAACGTTCACATATCACTGGAAGTAACAATACTGATAGCAAACTTGTAATTTTTTGATTTCTTGTCTGCTTCCTCTTTCATCGTATGCTGCAATACCTTTAAATGCTGTCCTTCCATCTCCCCACATCTAATTAATTCTTCCTAACATTTCACACACAATCCAGATATATGGTCTCTACATTCAGACTTACCAGTTTCTCTTTCATTAATTTTAACAGTCCTCTCACTTCATGGCCCAAAACTAATTCAATTGCCTGTATTTGGTTGATCCATTTGGTGTATCTCTGATTGCAAAAAGCATAAACGGATTTCTCTTATTCCAATCTTTAGGATAGTCTTGATTGTAAGCCCTCAACATTGTCTTTAATATCTGATGCCACTTTTGTAGCGCTCCCTGCAATTCTGGATGAGATGCAGTAGATTTCACTTGTTTTATTTTCCAACTATCCATAACCTACTTGAATAGTTTGGATGTGATGTTTGACCCTGGATCTGATTGCATCTCTGTTAGTAGTCCGTATCTTGTGAAAAGTTTGAGTAATCCCTCTACAATTCTTTTAGCTGTGATATTGTGTAATGGAATGGCTTCTGGAAATCTAGACGACACATCCATTATTGTTAACAAATACTGATTCCCACTTTTTGTTTGAGTTAGTGGACCGATGCAGCCAATTAAATGTTTCCACAAGTGCAAGAATAGTTATTAAAGGTGCGGGTTTTATTACTGCCTGTGGTTTTACTACTGCCTGTGGTTTTACAATTACCTGACATGTATTACACATCTGGCAAAATTCAAATACATCCTTGTGCAAATGTTTTTGTATTTTAGTTTGTGTTTTCCTCACTTCCAAATGCCCCCAAATGGTAGCTTATTTCCCAATTGCAACCATCCTTCCCATAACCCACTAGCAATGCGATTTGATAAACTTCTGCCCATTTCTCATCTGCCTGAATATGCAATGTTCTGTATTTCCTCATTAAGGCATGAGTTTTAAGGTAATAGCATTCAGGGATACACACAGATTCCATTTCATAGTATGCCTTTATATACAACTGCTTTACATTTCCATCTTTCTGCTGTAACTCAGTTACGTTATCTGACCTAAAGAAGTCTGCATTGTCATCTATCTGCTCCTGGTTTGTCTCAAATATCAGATCAAACAGGATCTCTGCTAAATCCACTTCAACTTCCTTATCTGTACACATCGATGTCTCTTGTTTCAACTGGTGACTTTGTGACCTTGCTACCACTCAGTCAGGAAAGATTCCAGGATATGTGCCCTGCAACAGTTGCCTGAGTTTTCAGTGGTGTTTCAACCACAGTACCGGTGAATCTGTTATATCATTAGCAAGGACAAATTTTATTCCTGGAACTGAGAGCCAGTACTCCAACATGATACCTTCGCTCTTTTCTGGGCATTCGAACCTCACTTTACATATTTCAGCACTTTTTGTCTCACCGTGAATTCCTGTTACTAGTGCCCTTCTGGCAATAGTCATTCAGAGGTACATAACTCTTAAACTTTCAACATCAGAGATTGCAACCTTTTTAGTTGGTGCTCCTGGCCTATGAAAATAAATTTCACCTTCACAGGTATGCGGTTTAAGACTATCTGGCACTTCCTCCTTAACCAACCTTCGACCAGCTTGTACATTCTGGTGCAGCTTTCTAACCTTCACTGTGCTTTCCATTACAACTCCAACAATATTCAATGATTTATCCTGTTTTCATACCTCTGGCTTCTCAGTGCTTTCCCTAACCCACCAACACTATGATTTCATGTGACTTACTTTACTTCAGATAAAAACACCAGAACTTATTAACATCTCTGTTTCCTTTTTACCATATGATAAGTTTTCCGAATGACCTTCACTGAGGTCTTCCTTTCCCTATCCACGTTGTGAATTTGTCTCTTCCCCAGTTTCTATCCGTCATTGATTGAAACTGATTCTGGAAGCCAAACTTTGATTCATGGTCACCTGATAATCATCAGCCATTTCAGCTGCTAACCTCGCCATGTTTCATTCTCTGCTATTCCATACGAGTTCTTATTACTTCAGGAAGGAGTGAACGCCTCCAAAATAATTGTCTTTCAAGACTTGCTCTATTTTTAATGCCCTAATCCACCTATTGAAATGATATTGATTGTTCCGTTCAAACTGAATATCGATTTGACTAGTGTCCCTCATTAGATTCCTAAAACATTGTATGTAGGTTGCTGGCACAAGCTTATATGCAATTAAGATGGTTTTATTTACCTCCTCATAAACCCCAGATGCTTCCTCTGATGGTGTGGTGAATTCCTCACTCGCCCGACCTACAAACTTTGTTTGGATCAAATAAACCCACATGGCCACCACATTTATTTAGCCACCTTTCCAAATGATTGAAAAGAAAAGACTCCACATCCTTCTCATCAAATTTAGACAATGGTGAATATATTTAAGTAGTTTCAGGCCTTTGGCTACCATGTGTTTGCTAATCCTCACTAAGTTTACTTTCAGCCTTCATCTCCATCATTTAAAGTGACTTTCCTGTTTCAGTGCTAATTTCTGGAGTTTGTACTCTCTCTCTCTTTCTTCCTTTCCTTTTCTGTCTCTCATTTTCTCTCTCTTCCCTTTATCTTTCTATCTCTTCTCTCTCTCTTTCTCCCTTTTCTTTCTTTTTTCTTTTCCTTTTTGTTCTGCGAAAGCGATTCTTTATTTTTTCCCTTTCCACTACTTTTATTCATAATTCACACTATATAATTTCTGCTGTCCTTGCCTTGTCTCTTGTCTCTAACTCGAGATCCTTCATTTTCAGTTGAATTTTAGCCGTCTCTAAAGATTTTGATGTCGTGTCATGTAAATGCTGAGCTCCTGCTGTAATTATCTCTGCTTTCCTCACGGAAGGAGACAGCTCCCACCCCATCCTGTCTGCTAGTTCCAGCGGTATGGTCTTAATCACCTTTTGCAAACCCCAAGGTCACCTTTTCCACCTCCAGAAACCTCTTGGTAACTGAAAGACCCATTGCTATCCCAAACACTGTTTCAACCAATCGAGTTCAAAACCCAGAACAAAAGATACTAACAACTACCACTCGCTGCCTTCGAGACCAACAACCCTCATCCCAAATCGGAACTCTGGAACAATTCCTAGATGAGCCCCCACTCTGTAATGGAAATGGCTAGCACCATCCAAATATTTCAAGAAGGTAGCCCAAACCCTCACTTCCTTAGTTGTTTTAAGCAGGTGTAAAGTAGATATTCCAGAGCGAAATATCTGGCCTAAGCACATAGTTTGAAACAAAACAAACTTTATTTCCAAGAATTCTGAATGAAACACAAACAAAACCGAACAGAATACAAAATAAATTAAAATAATCGAAAACCAAACAGATTATCCCAAATTAATGATGCTGTTCCAATACATGCAACACACCCCATAAATAAATCTTGTCACCAAAGGGAAAATCAAACCCAGGTCTTACAGGACAGAAGTCAGAGAGAGAGGACCAGGCCGGACCTTCATCTGTGGGTCCAGCAGATTCAAAACACTGGTGCTAAAATCCAAAACAAACCATAGAGAAGCTGAGCTGAGAGAACGGGCCTCTTTCATTGTACAAGGGTTTCAATTTCAAAAACTTGAAAGCCTGTTGCATGAGGCAGTCTCTCTTAGTTATAATCAAACTGGCCCTAAAACCCTTCAGCTAATACTTTCCGGAGTCTGGGTCTTTTACAATGTCTCTGAAAAAGAACCCAAGGAAAAAATCAACTTGTTAAAGCAACAGCTTCATTCCATTCAGTAGGTCTGGCAGCATCGGGAGAGAGAAATCTGAGCTAATGTTTCATCTCCACTTTCTCAGAAAATGGATCAGTAACATTATCTCTGACTTCACTCCACAAATGGTGCCAGACCAGCTGAATTTTTGCAGCTATTTGATGTGATTTGATATTAGCACAAGTACCTAAGAGCAATGAAAAGTTTTGTTTCGTGCTCGGTACAGGAAAATTATAACATACAAATAACAGGGTGATTAAACAAAGAGAGGTAGACAAAGTTACGTCAACACGGGATGGTACAAAAACAAGAACAACATTGGATTGCTCAAATTTTAAATCTATTCAAAGTCAAATAACAAGAGGGAAGATGCTGGTCTGGAACCTGTTGGTACGTGGAATGAAGCTTTTGCATCTTCTGTCTGGTGGAAGAAGGTGGAAGAGATTATATCTGGAATGGAAGCGATATGTGATGATATTGTCTGCCTTTCCAGGAACGAGAAGTGCAGGTACAGCCAGTGGACAGGACGTAGGCTTATGTGATGGTCTAGGCCTTGTTCACAACTTCCTTAAAGTCCTAGGTGGAGAAGTGTCTGGAAAAAGCCATGATGCTCCCTGATCTAATGTTTTCTGTAGTGTATCTGAAAAGGTTGGTAAGTATCCTTATGGAAATGCCGAATTTCCCAAGCATCCTGAGGAAGAAGGAGCATTATTGTGCCTGCTTGACCATCGCATCTCCGTGGGTGGTCAGAACAGATTGTTGGTTATTGTCACTGCAAAGGAACCAGACGCTCTCAATTGTATCCAATTCAGCTTCTGTTTTGATTTCTGATATCAAATATCCACAGTCCTTTTACTAGATATTATTATCCCAGTTCCACAATGGCGTTGTTAGTTACCTATCATTACGAAAAACAAGGAACTATTTCAATGATGCATTTTTCATAGAATGACATGCGCGTGAATGAAGAGGACATGTCAACAATCCATGAACATCCTTTCAGCTTATGTTTTTTTTCTAGTCAGAGAGTCATAGACTGATACAGTCTGGAAAAAGGCCCTTCGGCCCAAACTGCTCAATGCTGACCATGTGCTAGTTCCAATTGCTTGCATTTGGTCCATATACTTTTAAACCTTTCCCATCCCTGTACGTATTCAAATGAATTTTAAATGTTGTTATTGTACCTCCCTCAATCACTGTCTCTGGCAACTCATTCCATTCACTCTCTGTGTGAAACCATTGCCACCCCCCCCCCCCCCCCAGGTCATTTCTAAATCTTTCCCCTCTCACCTCAACATCTGCCCTCTAGTTTTCAATTCTCCGTCCCTGGGAAAAAGGATATAAGAATTCATCCTATCTCTCCCCCTCATGTTTTTATACACCTCAAGAAAGTCACCCCTCATTCTCCTGCTCCAACGTATTAATCTGATGCTACAGATGGCCCACTGAACTTCATGGACACTTTGCTATAAGTTGGTCGATCTGTTTGAAGTCTGCCTCATTTAACACATACACAGTGCCACACCACATAATGCAGTGTCTTTTCAATGTTTGGCTGGCAGATTGGTGACAATAGTTTTTCCATGTCCCACCTTTGTCAGTAGGTGGTGGTACTGAGCCTGTGTTGGAAATGGACAATGAAGCCTCCTGCACAGAGTCTATTCTCTGTCATTTCCACCTTCAATGTTGTGTACAAACAATGAAATTCGAGTGATGTGGTAATTGATAATCAGCAGAATGTTTCTGTGCCTGTGGCCGTACCCATGGCCTGATGCCATGAGTCCTCATGGGGACAGTCATCAATATGAGCACTTCCATGGTATCAAAATCCCCCCAACCATTACCCCCCCCCCCCCACCCCACCTTGACTGTATTCCACGGGGCTGCTCCCTCTGCTGGCTCTGTCCTGCCAGTGGGACAGGACGTGCCCTGAGATGACCATCGTGTTGTCTGGGATATTGTCTGGAAAGTGGGATTCCATGAGCGAGACTAATATCAATTGTTGCTGGACTAATCTGTGACAAATATACTGCACGTAAGGTTTAAGTTTTATACAATAAAGAGTTAACTCCACTTTATTTCTTAGACTCTTAAAATCAAACCAAACTATTTTTTTTTCCGTTGGAGATTATTCACTTCAATAATATGAATGCACTTCTAATTACTTCTAACTTTAATAACTGTAGTAACAAGCTGATTATTGCTCAGTTCAATAACAGCAGTCAACAACTGATTCATGTTCCGATGAGTAAACACGTGATTTTTGCACGATAATTTCCATCAAAAACATAATTGAAATGGCCGGAATCTAAATACAGTAATACAGTCTTTATGGATCACACTGGCACCTCCATTAAAGAGTGACCAGCTCCTAACTATCTCCGGACAGCTCCCAAACTGGATCTGGACAGTGATGCAAACATATCCTCACAACAAACAATTTAGATTTGCCCTTGAACAAGGGGGAAGTGCATGCAGCAGATTGGCCAATGGACTAGCACAGAGCTGACAATGACCATGTCTGGTAGGTTTGTCCATGTTGATGACAACTAGTATGTCACATAAACTTCATAACTCTCCACTTTGGAGCAGATCCTTATTGAAGGGCTTAGAAAAGTGATGGATGAAATAGCACCTTGCATTGAATCCGTTATCAACAATATCCAATGCCTGTCAGGTCCAACATCCCAGTGTCCAAACAAAGTTTAGATTAGATTAGAGTACTTACAGTGTGGAAATAGGCCCTTCGGCCCAACAAGTCCACACCGCCCCGCCGAAGCGCAACCCACCCAAACCCCTATATCTACCCCTTACCTAACACTACGGTGTAATTTAGCATGGCTAATTCACCTGACCTGCACATCTTTGGACTGTGGGAGGAAACCGGATTTCCCGGAGGAAACCCACGCAGACACGGGGAGAACGTGCAAACTCCACACAGTCAGTCGCCTGAGGCGGGAATGGAACCCGGGTCTCTGGCGCTGTGAGGCAGCAGTGCTAACCGCTGTGCCACCGTGCCGCCCATGTAGTTGTTCATCTACATGGATGTCCAGCATGATCCCTACTAACATTATTGTGTGCGATCACACTCGAAATTTTATTCAGATGTTTTCAACATCATATTGATCATTAACAGCAAAGTATCATTCTTGAAGATGATAAATCTTTTTAACATAGCCACTTGATTGCCCAAGAAACAAATCCACTCACTTGTTTAGTTCAATTTTAAGACTGAAATCTAATGAAAACATAGCACCCAAATGATGAGTCTGATTATCACAGCAGGATCATATTATTACTTAGTCAAAGCACTTTAAGGATAACCAATTATTTCCCCTTGAATGCACCTAATTGTTTTCTTGGCAATAATTATTGCGTCATGTCGCACTACAGGTGACCACCTCGACACCATATACACACACACAGGCACTCCGATACACACACATACACACGGTCGCACATATACACAGACACGCAGTCAGGCACTCACACACACACCCTTACAGTCTCACATACTCCCACACTCACATGCATCCTCTCAGAGACTTAGACCACGCTACACTCACGCACGCACATATACACTCTCTCACACAGACACTCACAAACTCCCCCATTCCCAGACAAACACACACACTCCTACAGAAACACACACTCCCACACTCACACATGCACTACCTCACATACTTAAGGCACTCTGCACTCAAGTACACACACATATATATTCTCTCTCACACTCTCAAACCCCCTACCCAGACAGACACACACAAAGACCCACATGCACATATATACATATAGGGTTGACGGGTGCATTTGGATTGAAATGCTACATTGCACTTTGCTCAAAAACTGCATGAATTCATATAAGACTCTAACATCTCACTTTTTAGCTTGCAATCAGTCTAAACATTATGGCACAAAAAGAGAACACACGGGGCTAACACCTTGGACATATTGTCTCCCTAAAATCAATTGTTACAGTTAACCTGAGAATGCAACTTTTTTAAAATTGTTTTGTGATTTACACATGAAAGAAGTTAATCTATCATGGTATTCGAAAAGATGAAAGACTCAACAAACAATCAAGGTATTTTTCAACGTATAATTTCAGTTACACCACACTGTAAACTTTTTCCATAAATTCTGTGGCAATTGTGTCCTCCACAACCACCTGATGAAGGAGCAGCATTCCGAAAGCTGGTGTGCTTCCAATTAAACTTGTTGGATTATAACCTGATGTTGTGTGATTTTTAACTTTGTTCATTGGCATCTCCAAATATGACAGCATGAGGAGTACTCGCTCTACTCAGGATAAAATAGTTAGATGCCTTCCTAAAAAATACAGGTTTAGTATAGATAATGGAGGGAACGTTGGGCCTATCTTTGTGACTTTCCAGAGTATCTGGGTAATCCATGATAACATAGTTTGGTCCTGAACGTAAAGGCTGGAAACCATTTACTTGAATGAGGTGGATCTCTTGATAAAAAACGTGGTCGATGTCCCAAAATTGTTGTACACATCCAACAGAAGGGACAATATTAGTGCTATTAGGAGTGTTATAATGAAGGTGGGTGTTGTTACCCACCCCACAAAGGGTTTGAATCCCAGTGGCAATTGACTCACATTCCTCCTCAAGGCATACACATGGGATGCGGGGTCCTTCAGGGAAGCCGTGACAACTGATATATTTAATCATTGCACAGGATAATTTTAGGCACTCTGACATAAGCACATCCCCATCTGTACACCCGCATCCCTTCCTCGTGTCGAAATTTGAATCGGATATCACGGATTTTTTGGAGGGAGTCCACAGTCCTGTAAATACTTTCGAACCATTCAATACCTCCATGTTAGGATTTGGAAGGCTAAAACGGTTCAGGGAGTCTATTGTTGAAGTAAGGGCGTAACTTCATTCTCTCCAAATATTTTATTATGGGTTTCTAGAAACAAATTTTTAGTGAAGGATAACATTCCCACCCACTCCCACCCCCCCCCCCTCCCCCCCGCCCATCACGTTTTCTCTGGTATTACGTGATCTATCGGAAAAGGGACAAGGCTTTCCAGGGATGCCCATAGTACAAATGAAATCAAACTGGCACACAGAACCTTTACAAGGTAAAGGCCATTTAGACGTGTTCTGTAAATGAACTGTTCAATCTTTTTGATGCAGTTGACCACTGCAATCATCATTCTTAGTAACATTCAGTCTCTCGGCACATAAGAACATCTTCCCGGAATAGATGGTACACAGTCTCTGGTTGTTCAGGATTGCACAGGAAAACTGTCCCTTCTTGTGCGTCAAAGCTGACAATGGCAAGTCCACACAATAAGGCAAGTTCGATTTTAATCAAACCCCCCCACTCCCCCCCTCCCCCCGTCTTGTAAGGGGCCCGTCTGTTGAGCTTGCAATGATGGAGATGAACCCAGGCAGAACGTTCGGCGACCTTAGCAGCAGTTGGGGTGGTGAGGAGGACCAGGAAGGGTCCTTCCCAACAAGTCTGGAGGTCATGGGGTGTCCATTGTAACAAATTAATCAAACTCAAATAGCCCACTTCAGTAAACATATTGCCCACACTGGCAAAAGGCTCCTTCATTTTATGCATTGCACGACATATTTCTTTCTTACCCATTATTTTCCAACTTTATATGGAGGAGCCCCGGCATTGGCAAATTAAGCAAACCTAATTTTTATAAATCCAGCTTCGCAAAGAGGTAATAATCTACGAAGTTTTGCTTCCAAAAAAAAATCAATATTACCTAAAATTCATATTAGTTCCGCAATGTTTTGTATTCTTTTTAAAAACATACATTAACCTTGTGGCCAATCAAATGGACTGATCTACAGCTGTAGTTAAGAGCATTTACAATTAAGTGTAGAAATCTGGTGGTGATTTTGAGCTGAAACGTTTGTGATGAGCATTGGCTGGAGGGAAATGCTGTGCCCAAATTATGGTAACACGACACAAAGCTTTCAAACTACACTGAAATTTTCTAATATTGAGCTAACCCTAGAAATTGGAAATTGGTACAGCCTTAAAATTATAAATGATCTCACTCAGTATAAAATATCTAATAATAGCTCAGCCAGACACTCCTTCTTAGATCTAACAGCCCAGTCCAAAGAAAAATCAAATCAACCAGTGCGCATTCTTGTAAGCTCCATACACAAAACAAAAACATTTACACTTAGTGTCCATGTATGAAATCAAATCACTTGATAATTCAGTCAGTAGTATGTTGTAGTATAAAGTGCCTGCATTATTTCAGGAGTGGTAATTTACAAATTACTTCCAAATTTCTCAACAATATGGAAAACGATGCAAACACTAAACCTCCTTACAGACAGTAAGCAAAAGAAAAATCAACCTCAACATTGTGAATTGGCATTGCACAGACAGTCTCATTCCCATGTGATTTCTGCACCTTACTCAGGTCGAACTTATCCATCTTTAGTGTCTCACCGGGTTTTGCTGTGGATCAAAAGTTTTGGGTGTAAGGCTGCCTGCTTGGAAGCTGCATATACTTGCCCACTACATTTGAATCTGTATCAGTTTCATCAGAATGAGCTGAACATCTTGATAATCGTCACATTGTATGTAAAAAATAGCATTACTATAACACTGGCCACTTGGCGGGTTAAAACTGTTCAATGTTCCCACAACGCTCGAATATCATGGATCATATTAAAAGCACAATGAAGAGTCAATGTATATTAGTAAATTTTCCTTTTGATAGGATGAAAGCATGTCTATTCCCAACATCATTTCCGAGGTAACATTAAAGACTCATTACTCCACATTGGCCACATTTCAACAGTTAAAGCAATGGCGACGCATGTGTTTTTTGCTGCCTTATTCCCAGTCTCAAATGTGAAGTGCTGGGGAATTCCTGTCCCCATTTTCAGGATCCCCTCAGGAAAAGTTTGCCCAGCAGTGGTCGTCGGTTAGGTACATGAGGTACATTCCGCACTCAGTGGGTATCCTGATTCCAATCAGCCATATCAGGGCTAGCATATGGCTTTTGGAATCGAAAGGGCAGTGGATATAATATGTTTTATCTGTAACTTGCATCTTGGTTCGGTCCCATTCTGGCCATCCCAATAAAGAAAACACCGCTCACCTCACTTGAGATGGGAAATCCCTGGACTGGTTCGGACTGTTGGCCTGGAATTTGACAGTGACTCCCGGTGGAAAACATTTCAAAAACATAGGGTTCTGAAAAGATAACTGGGCGTCTTGATTATTGTTCAATTGTTTGTCACTTCCATCAGACAGATAGCCAGATCTGTCAATCTTTTAACAGAAGCCATTCATATTCAGGCGACTCCCAGAATATTACTGCATTTACATCCGTATCACCCTTGAACAGATTGAGCAAATTTGCCAGTTTGGTCTTGCGTATCTATAATTCAGGGTGGGAACACAATAAGACTTTTTACAAACTGTACTCTGCTGCTTTGTCCTTCTAATTGCATCATTGTCTTCCCTTCTGTTGTTGATCTCCAAGCCTCTCTTTTCATTTTAACCTTGTTTAACCAATTTATCAATTTACGGTTATTTAACTTTAAAGCCTGTTCCTAACTCTGTATTTTGGAATCTTGATTGTCATAATCTGAAAGTCAGTCTTAGGAATTGATTTTTAGCTAATCAGTAATTGCAGGAGGAGAATAACTAAATCGGCGATTTGTCTCGGTCGCTTGTCCTGATCACTGTATCACATTGTTGTGACACTATGGAGCCTGCTAACTCCATGGCAATGGGGCAGTGATGCGACAAAATAAGTAGTAATTGATTTACCACCCTATTGCTTGATATGTTTGGCTGTCCCTATTGGTCAAAGGGTGGTTTGCGGGGTGACGGCAGTACCTGCTTAAGTCAGGTACTAGTACTTTTGCATTTGTTAGGGACACCTAATGATGTGGATAAAATTCAGGTTGGATTTTGGAAGACCACTCAGTGGAGTGATGCCAAGCATATTTTGTGCCTTACTGAGTGTAGCTGAAGAAAATACAGGAAAATAAGTTTTTAATTATTTTAGTGGACGTTGGAGGATCAACAGAGCTTAGTTCTCTTGGTCTTGTTTTGAGAGCAGATCTCCTCTGTGATCTGCTGTTCCCTGCACTTTGCTTGGATTTGTTCACACTGATAATTCTGGACTTCTTGCCCCTTGAATTGCGGAAGCTGCACTGAGAGTCGGGAGGAGAGTCGGGAGGAGCTCTTCAGCCAACTGGCGGCGGGGGGGGGGGGGGGTGAGGAGGATTCTCACGATGACCTTTCCCATGATGGACAGTGGGGAAGTCTTTCTGTACGGTCGAACCTATCACCTTTCTTGATGATGTTCACAGTATTGGCGTCTCTTCGATCTCCCAGCATGCTCCCATCATTCCAGACAAGGATGGTGAGGTGGATTCATGTCAAGAATGACTGTCGACCATATTTTAGTGTTTCACTGGGGATTCCATCTGTGCCGGTGGCTTTGCTGTTGTTCTGTTGTTGGAAGTATTTTGCTGTCAGGATGGGTTAGAGGTTCACTGAGGTGGTGATGGGTATTGTGTGTCATGAATACTTGTGCTGATTGCTGTGATTGGTGGAAGAGGCCCTCATAGTGCTCTCTCCAGCGAATGCTGACCACCTCTTAGTCTTTGATAAGGGACTCTCTATGTTTGGTTCTCAGTGGGGTCACTCCCTGGGTACTCGGGCTCTAGATGGCTTTGATTGCGCTGAAGAAGCTGCACACATTGTGGCTGACAGTGAGTTAGTGAATCTCCAGCTGACTCTCTCCACCCAACATCAATTCTTTAGGCTCTGGCTTCTTTGTTTAACCTTGGCCTTCAGTTGCGTCTCCGCTTGTTTCCTTTGGCTGGAGTTATGGTGCAGCTGCCGGTTCAGGAATACCTCACGTTTGCAGTCTCGGATTTCCTGGATCTACAGCTTATTCTCACAGAACCACTCCTAGGGTTTCCTAGTCGAGAGGCCAAGAGTATCCACACAGCTTCTGACTGACACCATTAGATTAGATTACCTCCAGTGTGGAAACATGCCCTTCGGCCCAACAGGTCCACACCGACCCTCCGAAGAGCAACCCACCCAGACCCATTCCCCTACATTTCCCCCTTCACCTCAGACTAGGGGCAATTTAGCATGGCCAATTCACCTAACCTGCACATTTTTCGACTGTGGGAGGAAACCAGAGCACCCGGAGGAAACCCACACAGACACGGGGAGAATGAGCAAAATTCACACAGACAGTTGCCAGAGGCAGGAATTGATGCCAGGTATCTGGCACTGTGAGACATCAGTGCTAACAACTGTGCACCGTGCTCCCCACTGGGAGGGGTTTCGGGCAGGTCAGATGCTGTGGACACTCTGTGACTCAGGTATCTTCGTCACCATCAAGTCGGCTGTGAGACACTGCTTGAGAAACACTTCCTTCAGCGGGATAGCGATAGTTTGAGGCTGGTGTGGAATGAATCTTTTGTCTCCTCCATTGTGTCTAGATTCAGGGCAGAGGCACTGATGGCTCTGATGTACTGCTTCTGGCCCAGGATTTGTCAGAGGGTCATGAAGAGGTCATCTCTCAACAGGAGGATATTTTGGGCCGTCTGACGAGTTTGTTCTGGTGAACCCGATCCCGTAGAGACAGTGTTCTGCATTTGCTTTTCCCGAAGAAGGTGTACCCGCCATCTTGTCCTTTAAGTTGCCTTTCTCCTGCCAGTCATATCCCACTCATGGTGGTGATGTCAATGTTATAATGCTGGGTGATGGCAACAGTGTATCATTCAGGTTTATTGTTGTTGGGGTTATCCATCAGGCTCTTGATGTCCCAGCTGCAGATTCACTTGAGGATGGGTCAGGGTTGGGATGGAAGCTGCCTGTTCCAACCACCACACTGTCCCAACGGAGGGAGGTCTGGAGCCAATGGCAGGGAAAATCCAAGAGAACTGAAGGCCAGACTCTGCTTTAGGAGGCTGTTGGGTTTCTTTGAATAAGGACTAGACTAGACAGTGTTTCTGTTACTATCGGAAATTTGTTTGGGGGAACAAGTAACTTGTGATGACGCTGAGTAACCAATTTTTTCTTTTTGCTGAAATGCTACCTTCTGAGTTCAATGACAAATCTACTTGGCTTTATCAAGGAGTATCTGAAAATTCTTCTCAACACTCTAATTTCTGACTATGTTGAGTCTGCCCAGACCATGCAATGAATTCTATGCATCATGGATAATGTCTGTAAGAAGTAAAACACAAAATTCGAGTTGACATCAACACTCCATATATGGTCTTTTATTTTTCACTCCAAGAACACAGAAATCCATTGGACAACATTGCTTTGTTTTACCTCAGAAAGACACAAACTGCTGATTTTGGTTTATTATACGTGTGTGTATGTGTCTGAGATCATATAAAGAGATGACTATTCATGCTTCTTTATTACTGATGATGATCTTAATCAAGGCTTACATCTTCATTAAGTAAGTTGTGTTTGATTACAAATGAGTTGTGTTTATTAAACGAAGTCTGGTTTATGCATCTTTTTTTATTTCAGCCTGACACAGATCGAATGTTTAATTCAGCAAAAGTACAGTCTCCTAATTTTGCACCCCTGCCATGGACACTATCTAATGGCACTTCCTTGTGCTTCTGCAAAAAAAAAACTGAACTACATCCCCCTATAGTTCCTCCATTACGCACCCACCCTATATCAAAGTCACTGAATCTCCATACATGCTTCTCCCCGTTGGTGAGTGCCTGCAGACCAGAGGCCGACAAAGAAATTAAAGAAGCTGCCCAGAATATTTTCCAAAGCAAAGTGAGAACCTGCAGGAGATGTTGTATTGCACAGTGAGCAGAACTGATAGAAAGAATGAGAATTTGTGGACGTGGTTCCAATCAAGGAGCTGCTTTGTACTGGAGAATGTCAGTCCTCTTTAGTGTTGTTGGGGTGCACTTATCGACGTCAATGGTGAGTTATCCGTCATGCTCCCACCTTGTAGGTGATGGACAGATTCTGGGAGATGGGGGTTTGAGGAGGTGAGTTACTCTCTGCAGGATTCCGAGCATCTGAACAGCTCTTGGAGCCACACTATTTGTATCACTGCACCTGTTGAGTTTCTAGTCAATGGTAACTGTCCGATTGTTGATAAGAAGGAATTTAATATCGACAATGCCATTGATACACAGTGATTAAGAGTTAGATTCTCTCTTGCTAGACATGGACATTGTACTTTATTATTTGAACATTATTTGCCATTTATCAACCCAAGCTTGGATATTGTCCAGGTCTTGCACAATTTAGATATGGACTGCCTCAGGAATTGAGGGGTCCTTGACAGTAAAGTCGCATGTAGAAAGGATAGTGAAGAAGGCCTTTGGTATGCTTTCAGTTAGTGGTCAGAGCATTGAGTGCAGGAGTTGGGTGGTCATCTTCTGGCTCTATAGGACATTGGTTAGGTCACTTTTGGAATACTGCGTGCAACTCTTGTCTCCTTCCTGTGGGAAGAATGTTGTGAAACCAGAAAGGTTTCAGAAAAAAAATTACAAGGATGTTGCCAGGTATGAGCTGAAGGATGGGGCTTCTTTCACTTGAGTATGGGAATCTAAGGGGTGACGTTATAGAAGTTTATCAAATCATGAGAGACATGGCCAGTGTAAACAGACAAGATATTTCCCTGGGGTGGAAGAAGTGCAGGAGTAGAGGGAATAGGTTTAAGGTGAGAGGCGAAAGATATAAAACGGACCAAAGGGGCAAACTTTTCACGCAGAGGTTGATGCATGTATAGAATAAGCTGGCAGAATATGTAGTGGAGACTGGTACATATACAACATTTAAAAGACATCTGGATGGGTACCTGAATAGGAAGGGTTGAGAGGGATATGGGCCAAGTTCTACCAAATGGTACTAGATTGGGCTGGAATATGTTGTCAGCATGGACGGGTTGGACTAAAGGGTCTGTTTTCATGTTGTACATCTCTATACTTTATGATTCACAATTGTGCTGTGCGTTTTAGTTAGTTTTCATTAGCGAGTGTCCTACTCTTGGAACAAAGGTGATTACTGAAGCAACTGAAGATGGTTGGGCCAACGACACTACCCTGAGGAAGGGTAAGGCTCCTTGATGCAATATTCAGTCAAATTTGACCTTTTTGTCAAGGTTAGTCACTCTCACCTCATCTCTGTAATGCCTCTCTTTTCCCATGTCTGCAACGAAAGTTATTATGAGGTCGGAAGGCAACTGGCCCTGGCTGAAACCTGACTGATTGCCTTTTAACGTGTCCTAGCTTTGCAAGTATTTTTTTAATAGTGATCCTTTCCATTGCTTTGGTACTCCTGGAGAGTAGACAAATAAGGTTACAATGGTTAGGTTGAGGTTTTCCAGCCTATGATACTTAGAGTCATAGAGAATTACAGCACAGAAACAGACGTTTCAGTGCAAGTCGTCCATGCCGTCCAGATATCCCAACTTAATCCTGTCCATTTTCCAGCACCTGGCCAGAATATTTTTCTAAAACCTTCCTATTCATATATCCATTCAGATGCCTGTTGAATGTACCAGCCTCCATCAGTACCTCTGGCAGCTCATTCCGTGCACCCACCACCCTCTGCGTAAAAAGGTTGTCCCTTAGGTCACTTTTCATTCTTTCCCCGCTTGCCCTAAAACTATGCCCTCTTGTTATGGACTCCCCCACCTCATGTTTTATAAAACATCTATAAGGTTACCCCTCAACCTCTGAAGTTCCAGGGAAATAAGTCACATCCTATTCAACTTCTCCCTACAGCTCAAATCCTCCATCCCTGGCAACATCCTTGTAAATCTTCTCTTATCCCTTGCAAGCTCTGCGACATCTTTCCTATAAGAAGGAGACCAGAATTGCAGGCAATATTCCAAAAATGGCCTAACCAATGTCCTTTATAGCCACAACATGCCTTCCCATACACAATGCTCTGACCAATAAAAGAAAGCATACCAAATGCCTTCTTCACTATCCTGTGTACTTGTGACTATTTTCAAGGAACTATGAACCTGCAGTCCAAGGTCTCTTTAGTCAACAACTCTCCCTAGAAAAGTAACATTAAGTGTATAAATCCTGCTTTGATTTGCTGTCCCAACATGCAACACCTCACATTTCTCTAAATTAAGCTCCATTTGCCACTCCTCAGCCCATGAGCCCATCTGATCATGGTCCCGTTGTACTCTGAGCTAATCATCTTCGGTGTCCAATAAACCTTCAATTTTGGTGTCATCTGCAAACTTACTTACTATGCCTCATATTTTCAAATCCAAGTCATTTATGTAAATGACAAAAAGTAGTGGACTGAGCACTCATTTCTGTGGCACACCGCTGGTCAGAGGTCTCCAGTCTGAAAACGACCCTCCACCACCACCCTCAGCCTTTGAGCCAGCTCTGTATCCAAAAGGCTAGTTATCCCCGTATTCTGTGAGATCTATCCTTGCTAATCAGTCTCCCATGTGGAACCTTGTCGAATACCTTACTGATGTCCATATAGATCAGATCCACACTCTGACCTCATCAATCCTCTTTGTGACTTCTTCAGAAAACTCAGTCCAGTTTGTGAGACATGATTACCCTCGCACACAGCCATGCTAACTATCCCAAACCAGTCTTTGACTTTCCCAATACATGTAAATCCCATCCCTCAGGATTCCCTCCAACAACCCGCCACCTTGGGAAATTGCCCAATTGTCAGATGAATACCAGTGCTTTAACTGTCCTGGAACAACTTGGCACAGAGCAGCATTGTGAAATAGAGTTAGAAAAGTGTTTCCCAGGCAATATTTATCATTGACACCTGGACCAATGGTTTCATTGCATCAGATCAAATATGGGCCAGGGCACATCCTATTGATTCCCATTAACTTTTACCCACAACACGCTTCCCTGCTGCCATATCACTAAGTTAAACCACTAAGAGGAAGTACTGAGTAAGAAACGGCAAAGGATATGCATAGGAATCTCTCTTTCTATCCCTAACGCAATCTCTACTTTCAGAAGTCTTGCTATGACTCTTTTGCTGAGAAAACATCAAGAACAATGTTTGTGTGAAGTTTTGTAGCTCGGTTGCTCGTTGTTGTGGTTCCGTTCGCTGAGCTGGGAATTCGTTTTGCAGACGTTTCGTCCTCTGTCTAGGTGACATCTTGAGTGCTTGGGAGCCTCCTGAGAAACGCTTCTGTGATCTTTCCTCCGGCATTTGTAGTGGTTTGAATCTGCTGCTTCCGGTTGTCAGTTCCAGCTGTCTGTCGCAATGGTCGATATATTGGGTCCAGATCGATGTGCTTATTGATTGAATCTGTGGATGAGTGCCATGCCTGTAGGAATTCCCTGGCTGTTCTCTGTTTGGCTTGGCCTATAATAGTAGTGTTGTCCCAGTCTAACTCATGTTGCTTGTCATCTGTATGTGTGGCTGCTAAGGATAGCTGGTCGTGTTGTTTCGTGCCTAGTTGGTGTTCATGGATGTGGATCGTTAGCTGTCTTTCTATTTGTCCTGGAATCACCCGAGTTCCGAGAGCTGTTCAGTCAGAGAGAGACAACTGCTGCTAAGCCTAACCTAAGGATCATCTTGCCTCTCTACATCTCACATCAATCGCATAACCAATTGTGTTAACGGATTCTGACATATGACATTATGATTGAGGGAGCGGCAACCACAATGCCAATTATTTATTCAACTGAAGTTCTGGAATTCGTCATGATAAGACTTGACGGAGATGAGTACTGCAGATGCTGGAGATTAGAGTCAAGTGGTGCTGCAACAGCATCCGAGGAGAAGGAAAACTGACATTTGTGAAAAGGCCGCTCATCAGAAATGCAGGAATATCGAAGTTTTCGGCGAAAGCCCTTCATCAGGACGAACTAATCATGATAAGACTTGACCTGAATCCATCATAACAAATGTGATACTTTTGTTCCAATAACAAAAATTAGGGTTTTGTGTATTGCTATTTATCATTGAGAGTAGAATTAATTTGTCGTTATTTAGTTTCTAGAAAATGTGAATGTTGACAAAGTGGGGCTCAAAGTTGAACTAAATTGAATTGACTGTGAACAATTGTGCAAGCATCAATTTTGCTTCTGATTGAGATGGATATTTGCTCAGTGGGAATCCTGAAGGAATCATGGATGAACGCAGTGAAATGTTTATCCGTGCAAAGGGATGTATTAAGTAGAAACTTTGAAGAATAATTTACGTGTGTAAGGTGTATGTGCTGTGTGTGTGTTTGCATGTGAGTGTGTGTGTGTGTGTGTGTGTGTGTGTATGTGTGTGTTTATAACACCTCAGACACTCTTCCACATTATGAGTGTTTTATTAAGAATTCTTTCTTTCACTTAGTTTTAAAGGACGTTAGAATGTCTTGATCCTCCAGGTGCTCTGGTTTCCTCCCACAATCCAAAGGTGTGCTAGTTTGGTGAATTGGCCAAGCTGAAATGCCCACAGTGTTCAGGTTTGAGTAGGTCGGGTGCATTTGTCGAGGGTGGGGGAGTGACAATGGATGGGTTGCTCTTCGGAGGACATTTTTAGCTGAAGGGCCTGTTTCCACGCTGTAATGATTCTATTCTATACTGTAGGTTTGGAAAGCTTAAAAGTGAACACGTCCTGTGGTCTGCAGGAGTTGTAACCAAGGAAATGATGGTGAAAATTACAAGTATTGTGACCAAACCTTTAATTTCCCTTCAGCTACTCAGGATGTGTCAGAGGACATCAGCACAGCTGATGTGTTCCCACTTTTCAAGATGGGTGATGGAGATTAACCTGGAACGACAGATCAGTGATTCCCAATGCATGGAGAAAATTCTAAACTTGAGAATTAACGTCTATTTTGAGAGGCAAGGCTTCACTAGAGGGACAAAATGACTCACAGATCTGCTTGGATTTTTCGAAGGGTTGACCAGGTTTGTCGATGGGGGTAGGTCCACTAATGCAGTTTATATGATTTTCATCAAAGCCTTTGACAAGGCCCCACATGGGAGATTGATAACTCAGGCAAAAGCACATGGCATCCAGAAGTAATTAGCAAATTGGTTTCAAATTTGGCTGAGTCAGAGGAGGCAGATGGCTGCTATGTAATTGTAGGCTGGTGTCCAGTGGAAAATCACTGGGATGAATGTTGGATTCATTATTGTTTGAGATATTCATAACAGATAACAAGAAGTGTGCCTGTTTATGTGTGAACGCGTGTGTATGTGTCTATGTCTATGTGTTTGTATGTGAGTGCGTGTGTGTGTGCGTGTGCGTGTGCATGTGTGTGCGTGCACGTGTGTCAGCGTGTGTCAGCGTGTATTTGTGTATCTGATTGTGCTTGTGAGTTGTAGGGGGTGGGATGGTTGGGGATGATAATTAAGTTTACAATGACACAAATATTGACCAGGTGATTGACAGTGAGGAAAATATTCTTAGATTGCAAATAGAAATAGGCAGATTAGTCAAATGGGCAGAACACTGGCAGGTAGAATTTAACCATGATAAACCTGGAGATGATACACTTTGCCAGACGTTGCAAGACAAGGCAGCACTCAATGAATGGTACAACACTAGGAAGGGCAAAGGAACAAAAATGTCTTGAGGAGCTTGTTACCAGACCTATGAAGGTATTAGAACAGGTTAATACGGTAGTAAAGAAGGCGTATGGGATATGTGCCTTCACAATTCAAACCACAGATAATAAGAGCAGGGAGGTCCTGTTGGAGTAATTTAGGTGATTGGAGCAAGGTTTCGGGGAGATGTGAGAGGTAGGTATTTTACACAGCGAGTGGTGAGTGCATGGAATGCATTGCCGGTCGTGTTGTAGAGTGAGGTGCATTTAGCACATTTAAGCGACTTTTGGCTAGGCACATGTGTGATAGTAATATGTAGGTTAGTTTTATCTTAGAGTAGTAGAAAAGGTCGGCAGAACATTGTGGGGTGAAGCGACTCTGCTGTTCTGTGTTCTATTGTATGCAAGTCTGGTCAGTGCACCACAGGAAGGATGCAATTGCATTAATGGAAACCAAGCAGGTTCACCAGAATGTTGCTTGTACTGTAGCAATTCGTCTGTGAAGGGGAAGTCTAGATGAACACAGGTTGTTTTCTTCAGAGCAGAGTTAAGAGCATCTGTGCGAGGCATGGATAGAGTGAACGGAAAGGAGATGTTTCCATTAGTTGAATGGCCAATAACAGTGTGGTTTAAGCTGAAAGGCAGAATCGTCAGAGAGGACATTAGGATAACTCTCCTCGACTTCATGGTGGTACGGGCCTGCAATAGAAATGCAAAAACTCAGAAAATTAATTGGATGAACATCAAAAGTCATACCATTCAAGTTTATGGGCCAAATGCTGGAAAGTAAGAATGCTGTAGATTTAGTGTAATTTTAGTGGGACAAGCACAATGGGCCGATGGGTCTCTGCTGTTCAATGTGATTCTATCATTCTAGAATTCTGCAGTGCAGGCTCTGAATTAGTTTCATTGATTCTTGTATTTGTTTTGAGAAACTTTGTGTACGCTCCAGCTATTGTTGTAGTCAATATCAGCTTCAGGTTCTCTGTTGGAATTCTCATTCACAGATAGAATTTCCCAATGGAGTTGGAAAACTGAATTAACAAGGAATGCAGTGGGACAATGGGGTGCAGTAGAATAGCTCTCAAGGAGCTCTACAAACAAGAGGTAATGAATGACTGAATAAACTCAGCAAAATGACGGTCATCACTGAAATGAATATCGAAAAATATTTTGAAATTGATGGGACTGATAGTGAGTGAAATAATGCAAGTCTGGTTGTTTGAAGACAAATTGCAATGAACATTTCAGACCAAAAAAGATCAGATTAATCCAGTCCTTGGAGTATTCAAGATTGATATCACTGCATTAAAATAAACGTGTTACCGTTCAAAAACGATTTGCAAGATAATGAAAGTGTCATAATATTTTCCCAGTGGAGAGCCCAAACAAGATAGGACAGTCTCTGGAATTGCCTCATGTCCAATTACGAGCTAATTCTCCAATGCTGAGCGATTGTCATCTGTAGGAAAGGAGACAGTGTTTCACAAAAAAAACAATAAATATTATCCAAGGCTAAGGATTTTTAAAATGTACAACATCATCCTTCCCGTTGTTAGTGTGGCTGGTAAGTCTTTTAACCAATTAAGTTATATAAATATCCACATTTCTACTGTATGCCTGATAACTATTTTGTTTCCACTTAGCAAGGCAAATCCCAAGCCAAATCATAGTGTCCTCACTTATGGAGTTTGAAGCGAATAGTTTTTCAGTTAGGAGGCTCCTCAGTAATGTACAGTATTGTCTGTTTCTCCATACTGTGCAGAATTGGTTTACACTGAGGCCAGGTTGATGAAATTTGGCTGAGCACAGACCCTGTATTGAGGCACATGGTGGCTGAGCATTTTGCACTGCTGCCTCACAGCGCCAGGGACCCAGGTTCAATTCCAGCCTCTACGCGCGTTTGCACATTCTCCCCGTGTCCATGTGGGTTTCCTCAGGGTCCTCCAGTTTCCTCCCACAAAGATGTGCAGGTTAGGTGGATTGGGCATGCTAAATTGCCCACACTGTTCAGGGAGTAGTGTCAGTTTGGTTCATTAGTCAGGGGTAATGTGGAGTATAGAGAATCGGTCTGTGTGGATTACTCTTTAGTGGGTTGCTGTGGTCTTGGGCGAAATGGTCTCATTTCACACTGTCGGAATTCTATCGATTGCTATAATGTGTGCAGCAAATGACTCTCTCTCTGTAGCAATTCAAAGCCTGCTATCGGTCAGATGCGTTTCGTAACAAGCCACCTCCTAGTCATACGTGGTGTTTCCTATTCATGAAGTGAAGGTATTTTGTTGCTGGAGCTCACTCAGGCAACTTGTTCCAAATAAGACCACAAGTACAATGTTGACAATATGTGGTTGAGAAGGTTGTTATGTAGTGATAAGTGAGGGTCAGTACGGATGGCTTCCACCATCCTGAGTGTTTTTATCAGTCAATGCATGTGTGGGGACCTGGTACTTGTGAGGGACACATCACTGGGATGAGTGTTGGGTACAGGGTTCCAATCATAATGTGTATTTTTGAATTATTTGATTGTCAAAAAGACGTGCCAGTTGTGCCATTGGTAAAACAATGCACAACACTGTGGTGCGGACTTTAATAGGACAAATGCTGAGATCTGGTGTGTAGTGGCAGCAGCTCTCCCATAGAGGATCATACAACTTCGTCTATCAGGATGTTTGCCACCTTGCCCTTTGTTGCCGTTATCATTTCACGTTCTCCAAATAATAATTGTCTCTGTTAATGTGCTTGTATAGGAAGCAGGAGAACATCTTCAAGGTGGTCTTGCTTGGAAGAGGCTTCGCAGTAAGGTCTACAGTGACTGAGGGAAAGTGAGGACGGCAGATGAGGGAGATTCAGAATGGAAAGTGTGGCGCTGGAAAAACACCGCAGGTCGAGCAGCATCGAAGGAGCAGAAGAGTTGATGTTTCAGTCATTAGCCATTCATCAGTCCTCGCTTGCTGGCTGACTTGCTGTGCTTTTCCAGTGCCACACTTTTCGACTCTGACTCTCCAGCCTCTGTAGTCCTCACTTTCTCTTCATGTGAAGGTGCTCCCAATTGTATTTGTTTGTGATTGTTATTTCAGTTTTGGCTATCAATTTGGAAAACAGTTTGTTATTGTTATTATTATTTTGTTAGTACTGACATTTTGCAGATGAATACTCTGGAAGTGTTTTGAGGCCAATTCACTGTATGGCTATAGTATTACACCATGGAATTCAGTACTCCATCAATTTTGTGAAATCTGTTTTATTGTACCTGGCCCAGAGGCCTCAGAACGGTGGAGATTGGGTGATACAACAGGATTTTGTTTTCATTGATGAAAGACAAGTTGGTTTGTGGTGACTGAAATGTGGTTTAGGTTTTTTGATATTGTTGTGCTGCTCTGAGGCTCCAATCTGGATCAAGAATCTCCAGCCCCATAAAGAGAGAAAATCCGTCCTGCTGCTGTGCTCTCTAGTTGGCCTGATGTTCAGTATTGAATGATTCGGTAAGTCAGAAACTGTAAATGAATCAGTAGTTGATTCATAGATCATCAGGAGCACACCGCTAAAAGAATATGGATCATCTGTCAAGTCTGATATAGCATGATGCACTTTGTATCATGGTGTGGGACATCATTGCACTGATTGCCAACGGGATGTCTGTCCAAATAATAATTGTAATTTACACCACAGGGAGAGGTTTATATAAATTCATAAATTCCAATAGAAATAATATACTTACATCAGAGCTGTTCAAGACCTTGCTGGGAATTTTAGTGCATCTGTCTCTTGGAAATTTTATTGCATCATGCTCGCATTTTGAATTATTGGAAAGCAGGGGTGAGTGGGAATGACTACTCGCCTGTGCTCACATTGTAGGAAATTGTTCATGACCAGACCCTGAGCTGGATGAGGATGGTCATTCGGGGAACGGACCCTACACAGGGCAGTTCAGTATGTTCATAGCCACCTGGTTGGATGACGATTCTGAAGAAGGGTCATTTGAACCGAAACGTTAACTCTATTTTTTCTCCACAGATGCTGCCAGTGATTAATGTTTTCGTTCCGGATTTATAGCACCCGCAGTTCTTTCAATTTTTATTTGACATTTTTCATGCTCAAATCACTGCATCAACGTCAGGTGGTTTATTGAAGGTCACATTTAGGTGCTGAGTGACCTCAGACTGTTTTGTGCCTATTGAGGAATGGCAAGAGTATTGGGGTGGGAGTGAGGTAGTATTGAAGGGACTCATTACTACCAGTTAACAATTGAAAGTTTAAAAATGTTTGCAGTAATACCAATACTGAGCTGAACATTTCCACGATACATTGTAAATGTCAGGGCTGCTGCTGGCTGGGACGTATCTGACACAGTGTGTTTCTTATCAAGGGAGTAACACAGTGGATCAGATTCTCTGATGCAATAACAACTTGTGTCTTCAATTCCAAAATATTTCATAAGAAGGAAATGCTTTTGTTGGAGTGCTGGGTGGAAAGATCACAAACAAAATTCATTTAGGAGCAGATCAGACTTCTAAGATTTAAAGAATACGTCACAAAATCTGATTCGGCGATGCCGGTGTTGGACTGGGGTGTACACAGTTAAAAATCACACAACACCAGGTGATAGTCCAACAGGTTTAATTGGAAGCGCACGAGCTTTCGGAGCGACGCTCCTTCATCAGGTGATTGTTAATTAAACTTGTTCGACTATAACCTGGTGTTGTGTGCTTTTTAACTTTGTTCACAAAATCTGGATCATATCAAAGGATCATAAAATCCCACATTGCAGATAGAGGCCATTCAGTCTATCAGGTCTGCGCTAACCCTCCAAAGAGTATGCCACCAAAATTCCCCACTGTACCACCGTAATCCTGCATTTATCAAAGCTACGACACATTGACTGCACATATTTGGACTGTGGGAGGAAATTGGAGCATCCGCTGAAAACCCACACAGGCATGGGGAGAATGTCTAAAGTCCTACAGACAGTCCTCGAAGGCTAGAATTAAATCTGGGTCCCTGGCGTTGCAAGGCAGCAATGATAAGCACAATGCCACCAGAGGTGATGGCTACGGCAATTTATATTCATGCCACATAAATGCCAGGCAATAATGATGACAATACCAATCTAATATCCACCCTATGACATTCACTGCTACTATTCCTGAATCCGTCCTTATCAACATCTTGGGGATTACCATTGAGTGGAAAATCGTTGGACTTACATGATGAACACAGTGGTTGGAAGAGAAGGTCAGCGTCTAGGAATACCGCAGTGAATACCTCAATTCCTGATTCCCAAAGCCTGTCCACCATCAATAAAGCAAAAATGAGGAGTACAATGGAATTTAACCCAACTTCCCTGGATGGGTGCAACTCCAACAATACTCAGGAATTTTAACACCATCAGGATGAATCAGCCCGTTTGATTGGTATCACATCCGCATGCGTCCGCTGTCGCAAACACTGATGCTCAGGATTAGTGTGTACCATCTACAAAATGCACTGCAGAAATTCACCAAACATCCTGAGACAGTACCATCCAAAACCAAGATCTTGATCATCTAGAAGGACAGGCTAGTAGATACGTGGACAAACTACCATCCCAAAGTTCTCCTCCAAGTCAAAGGATGAGTATTTATACTCACTGCTTTCCTTCCCGGCTGCCCCTCTGGTCCTCCTCACTTCTCCCGCTTCTCCCGCTCCTTCTGTGAAAGAGAAAACATCGCTGCCCGCTACCGATAAGTAATTTTTTAAAACTGCCTTACCTTAGCTGCAATTTTCCGGGTTCGTCTGACCTCCGCTGATGCTCGCACTCAAAATGCGATTTTGATAATAAGTTTACAAACTGAAATGTCCCGATGGAGATAAACAGATGTGATGTCTTTTTCATAAAGGGAAAGTAGCAGAGCTACAATATTGATTCAATAAAATGCCTTACAGACGAAAGACTCAACAGACAATCAGGACAGTTTCCAATGTATAACTTCAGTTAAATAACACTGTAAACTTTTTGTTATCAAGTCTGTGCCTTACAATTGTGTCCTCCACAACCACCAGATGAAGGAGCGGCGCTCCGAAACCTAGTGCTTCCAATTAAACCTGTTGGACGATAACCTGGTGGTGTGTGATTTTTAACTTTGTACACCTCAGTCCGACACCAAAACTTTAAGCTTAGATTTCAACAGGGGGACTGTGAGCAGTGACAGAAGAGAGACTGTTCTAAAACGGAACCATTTGGCTCTGTTAATGGATAACTGAGGATTGCTGTTGTTTTGACAACAAGTTGAAGTTGACCAATTAATTGACCAATTAATTAACATTCAGCCATTCAAAGCCAAATGAATTTAGAAACTGATGGTGTTTACAGCATGAAACCAATCACGTTGCAAGAATTTTGTGCATCATTAGGAATACATCAAACAGG
Source organism: Chiloscyllium punctatum (assembly GCF_047496795.1). NCBI lineage: Eukaryota > Metazoa > Chordata > Chondrichthyes > Orectolobiformes > Hemiscylliidae > Chiloscyllium > Chiloscyllium punctatum. The sequence goes on from NC_092768.1 coordinate 54,493,920, forward strand.
GATTTTTGGAAGTTGGTCCTTGCTAACTGCTCATCAAAACAGACAGCACGTGTCACCTGAAAGGGGCTCTCAAAAGGAAATCTCAGAAGGCACTATCTATCAAAGATACCTTTTCCATTAAAAACATAAACAAATAAGATACTCATCTAAGGAGAAGACAGCAGAATCGGAAGGATGGATGGAAGACAGCATAAGAGAGAGTGTATGGACTTTGAGACATTAAGTTGATTTCATGTTAAATAACTGTATTATTAGAGCAGCTTTTTAATATCATCAGGATCAGGTAGCAATTAGTTAACGGAAAGGGGGTTCAGATTTGTTAATAGTTTTGTCGAGTGTTCACTGTTAGTGTTAGGAAAAATGAATTGTTACTTTTTCTTTAAACCGTGAAAATCAGGAGTTTCTTTCACTTACAGTTTTCGGAGATCTTGGTGTGGTGAACTTTTTTGGGCGTTTTCGTTTTAATTATCAGAGAGGTTCGACATCCATGTTGTAACAAATTGAGCACTTGTCGCCCAGGATTTGAAATAATTGTGTGTTCAGGTCCCAGGTAGGGGTTTAACTCTGAGATCTGCCTGGTTCATTACAGGACCTGAACGGATCTGAATGGATTTGGACAGATTCAAAGAGACTTGGGGATTAGTGTCCTAATATTTAGATAAACCATAGGTGATGATACCTGTTTAATTTCGGTTATTTGTGGTTGATTCGATGAAAAGTCAGAGAAATGCCACTTTCAGTTACTTGTTTGCTGGGGCGCTGGTGGGGGTGGGGAGGGAAAGGAAACTTGGGGAGTTTTACAGAAGGTGAGCAGGGAAAAGCTGCTGGAAGTGGCAGACAAGCTGGAGCTGGGGTTGTCTGTGAAGAAAGAAGAAGCTGTTACAGAAATAACTCGACATTTTAATGTGCTGGAAAAGTCATCAGAATCTTTGCCAACGGTTAAAATTCAATTTAAAATGAAGCAGCTTGATTTAGAGGCAAATTAAAAAGAAATGTAAAGGGAAATAAAACTGTTTGAATTATGTTTATAAGCAAAGGGGAAAGAAAGAGAGAGAAGCTCTTGTCACTTCTTCAACATTCTGTTCTTACACATAAGCAAAACGAAAAAGAGAGTTTGAACTTCAGAAGTTGCAAATTTATCAGGAAAGTCAATTCAAAAGGGGAGGCGAAGGGAGAGGTAGAGATACATACTAACAGGTTAAAACATTCCCACCTTATGATGAGAAAGCTCTCGAAGCCTACTTTATTTCATTTTTAAAAGTGGCTAGGCAGATGGAGTGGTCAGAGAACTCTTGGGGAATGTTAATTCAGACTTAGCCGGTAGGCCAGTGCGAGTGAGGTGTTTGCAGCACCGTCAGATAAGGGCTCACAGGATTATGCAGATGTCAAACAGACAATGTTAATTGTCTACGGATTGGTATCAGAAGTGTACAGGCAGAGGTCCAGAACCATAAGTCTGACCTGATTCCTTCTTTGAGTTTGAAAGAATTACCAGAGCAATTTTGATAGATGGGTGTGGGCCTTTAAAGCAGACAAGTCATGTGAGGCTGTAAGAGAGGCTATTCCACTTAAGGAGTTTAAAAACTTATTCCAGAGATGGTAAGAATTCATGTGGATGAACAGAATGTTCAAAAGTGACAAGAGCTGCAGAGACAGCAGTCGAATATTAATGGCACTGAGAGCAAAATTCTGTTTCCGACAGGAATTTAATTCCATGAGGGATACAAATCGGGAGAAGGGGAGATCCTTTACCACAACAAAGAAAAGAATATCACCTTTTAACTGGTGAGAAGATTTGTAGCTCGGGTGCTTGCTGTTGTGCTTCTGTTCTCTGACCTGGGAATTTGTGTTGCAGACGTTTCGTCCCCTGTCTTGGTGACATCCTCAGTGCTTGGGAGCCTCCTGTGAAGCGCTTCTGTGATCCTTCCACCGGAAAATGCCAGAGGAAAGATCACAGAAGCACTTCACAGGAGGCTCCCAAGCACTAAGGATGTCACCTAGACAGGGGACGAAACGTCTGCAACACAAATTCCCAGCTCGGCGAACAGAACCACAACAACCTTAAAACTAGCTAGTCACATGTGAAAAAAGTAGTGTGGTAAGGTGGGACACACAAAGTCCCAGTGCAGTTTGTTGAAGAAAGGTATTGTGGGAAAATACGTGGCAAAAAAAAAAACAAGACAGTAGAATTAGTGCAAGTAGCAAAGGAAACCCCAAGGAAAGTGACAAAGAGACAAGAGAGTACACAGACGAGGGCTGGGTATTGAATTAGTGACTCATCTCTATAAAGACACCACCTCTGGGTTAAAACTTACTCAGGAAGAACGGGGGAGATGGGAACGAGGTTGTAATTTTAAGGGATACAGTATCTGAACGATCTCTAATCGTGTGAAGTGGAAGTATTTGCACTCTTTCTCACATATTAACAAAAAGGCCGAAAATTTTTGGAATAGATGGATAGGAATGATTATCCCACTATGTAAGATCAGGTTGGAGAGCCAATCAAGACTGGGAAAGTGATAGTTGGAGTGATTAACAGAGTGTCAGGAATACAGTTTGTTTTTGGAAATAATCTAGCAGGATCCAAGGTGGGAGTGATGCCTCTTGTGGTGGGCAATCCAAAGAAAACCAGTGAACTGAGGAGTTAAAAAGAAAAATATCCTGGACCTTTTCCAAACTGTACTGTAATAAGTTACAGCAAAAAAAAATCTAAAGAGAAAAATGAAGGTGTTGAGATTCAATTACCCAACACCACGCATGAGGAAAATGGGTAGGAAAAAGCTAAACAGGTAGAGGGTCAGGCAGAGGTCTTTAGTCTTGAAAGGCGAATGGATTTACAATGGAAAGATGAGGCAATAAAATCCCTAATATGATACATATACAGGAAAGAAATTATAATGTTTTCCTGAGGGTTATTTATCTTAAGGGTAGAATCCTAAGGTGAAAATGGAAACCACAGCAGGTAAATTCAGAGGACAAACTGGTGGCCGTGCACCAGATTGTGTTGCTGCTAGCTTACAGGCAGGAGACTTTTGTGGATATACCCATTTCAAACAAGTATGCTGTTTTGGAAAATGTCGGGGGTGATGGATTCTCAGGGGAACGTAGCACGAACAGCCATGTTTCTGGTATTGAGACTGGCTCTAATGCAACGAGGGGTCCATCGTCTTCCAAGAGATCAATTGTATTAGAGGATTCTGTAGTCAAAGGTACAGATAAATGTTTCTATGGCCAGCAGAGAAAAAGCAGAGTGGTTTGTTGTTTCCCTGGTGCCAGGATCAAGGATGTCTCAGAGAGGGTGCAGAATGTTCTGAAGGGGGAGAGGGGCCAGCAAGAGGTCATTGCCCACATTGGAATCAACGATATTGGAAGGGAAAAGGTTCAGATTCTGAAGGGAGATTACAGAGAGTTTGGCTGAAATTTAAAAAGGTGGTCCTCAAGGGTAGTACTATCTGGATTACTCACGTGCTACGAGTTAGTGAGGGCAGGAATAGGATGATAGAGAAGATGAATGCATGGATGAGGAGCTCGTGTATGGGAGAAGGATTCACATTTTTGGATCATTGGAATCTCTTTTGGGGTAGAAGTGACCTATACAGGAAGGACGGGTTGCACGTAAATTGGAAGGGGACTAATATACTGGCAAGGAATTTTGCGAGAACTGCTTGGGAGGATTTAAACTAGTAAGCTTGGCGGTGGGTGGGGGAGAGGAGGTGGGAGCGACCCAGGCAGATAGTAAGGAAAGAGATCGATCTGAGACGGCTACAGCTGAGAACAGAAGTGAGTCAAACAGTCAGGGCAGGCAAGGTAGGATTAATAAATTAAACTGCATTTATTTTAAACCAAAGGGCCTAACAGGGAAGACAGATGAACTCAGGACATGGTTAGGAACATGGGACTGGGATATCATAGCTATTATGGAAACATGGCTCAGGGGTGGGCAGGCCTGGCAGCTTAATGTTCCAGGAAATAAATGCTACTGGAGGGATGGAAAGGGAGGCAAGAGAGGAGGGGGAGTGACATTTTTGATAAAGGAGAGCATTACAGCTGTGCTGAGGGAGGATATTCCCGGAAATACATCCAGGGAAGCTATTTGGGTGGAACTGAGAAAAAAGAAAGAGGTGAACACCTTATTGGGATTGCATTATAGACTCCCTCAATAGTCAGAGGGAAATTGAGAAACAAACTTGTAAGGAGATCTCAGCTATCTGTAAGAATAATAGGGTAGTTATGGTAGGGATTTTAACTTTCCAAACATCGACTGGGACTGCCATAGTGTTAGAGGTTTAGATGGAGAGGAATTTCTTAAGTGTGTACAAGACAATTTTCTGATTCAGTATGTGGGTGTACCTACTAGAGAAGGTGCAAAACCTGACATACTCTTGGTTAATAAGGCAGGTCAGGTGACTGAGGTGTCAGTGGGGGAGCAATTTGGGGCCAGCGACCATCATTCTATTAGATTTAAAATAGTGATCGAAAAGGATAGACCAGATGAAAAGTTGAAGTTCTAAATTGGAGAAAGGTCAATTTTGACGGTATTAGGCAAGAACTTTTGAAAGCTGATTGGAGGCAGATGTTCGCAGGTAAAGGGACATCTGGAACGACATAATAAGAATCCAGAGAAAGTATATTTCTGTTAGGGTGTAAAGGAAGATTGGTAGGTATGGGAATGCTAGATGACGAAAGGAATTGAGGGTTTGTTTAAAAAGCAGAAGGAAGCATATGTCAGGTGTAGACAGGATAGATCTAGTGAATCCTTTGAAGAGTATAAAAAAAAGTAGTATACTTGAGAGGGAAATCAGGAGGGCAAAACGGGGATATGACATAGCTTTGGCAAATAGAATTAAGGAGAATCCAAAGGGCTTTTACAAATATATTAAGGATAAAAGGGTAACTTGGGAGAGAATAGGGCCCCTCAAAGATCAGCAAGGCGTCCTTTGTGTGGAACCACAGTAAATGGGGGAGATACTAAATGAATATTCTGCATCAGTATTCACAGTGGAAAAGAATATGGAACATATAGATTGTAGGGAAATCGATGGTGACATCTTGCAAAATGTCCAGATTACAGAGGAGGAAGTGCTGGATGTCTTGAAATGGTTAAAGGTGTATAAATCCCCAGGACCTGATCAGGTGTTCTCGAGAACTCTGTGGGAAGCTGGAGAAGTGATACCGGGCCTCTTGCTGAGGTATTTGTATCATCGATAGTCATAGGTGAGGTGCCAGACGACTGGATGTTGGCAAAAGGGTGGTAAAGACAAGCCAGGGAACTACAGACCGGTGAGTCTGACATCGGTGGTGGTCAAGTTGTTGGAGGCAATCCTGATGGACAGGATGTACATGTACTTGGAAAGGCAACGACTGATTCTTGATAGTCTACGTGGCTTTGTGCATGGGAAATCGTGTCTCACAAACTTGATTGAGTTTTTTTGAAGAAGTAACAAATAAGATTGATGAGGGCAGAGCAGTAGATGTGATCGATATGAACTTCAGTAAGGCGTTCGACAAGGTTCCCTAGGGGAAACTGATGAGCAAGGTTAGATCTCATGGAATACAGGGAGAACTAGCCATTTGGATACATAACTGGCTCAAAGGTAGAAGACAGAAGGTGGTGGTGGAGGGTTGTTTTTCAGACTGGAGGCCTGTGACCAGTGGAGTGCCACAAGGATCTGAACTGGATCCTCTACTTGTTGTAATTTACATAAATGATTTAGATGCAAGCATAAGAGGTAGAGTCAGTAAGTTTGCAGATGACACCAAAATTGGAGGTGTAGTGGACAGCGAAGAGGGTTAGCTCAGATTACAACAGGATCTGGACCTGATGGACCAATGGGCTGAGAGGTGGCAGATGGAGTATAATTCAGATAAATGTGAGGTGCTGCAGTTTGGGAAAACCAATCTTCGCAAGACTTATACACTTAATGGTAAGATCCCAGGGAGTGTTGCTGAACAACGATACCTTGCAGTGCAGGTTCATAGCTCCTGGAAAGTGGAATCGCAGGTAGATAGGATAGTGAAGAATGCTTTCCTTTATTGGTCAGAGTATTGAGTACAGGAGTTGAGAGATCATATTGCGGCTGTACAGGATATTGGTTCAACCACTGTTGGATTATTGCGTGCAATTCTGGTATCATTCCTTTTAGAAAGATGTTGTGGAATTTGAAAGGGCCCAGAAAATTTTTACAAGGAAGTTGCCATTGTTGGAGGATCTGAGCTGCAGGGAGTGGCTGAACAGGCTGGGGCTGTTTTCCCTGGAGCGTCGGAGGCTGAGGGGAAACCTTATAGAGGTTAACAAAATTATGAGCGTCATGGATAGGATAAATTGACAAACTTTTTTCCCTGGGGTCGTCGAGTCCAGAAATAAAGGGCATAGGTTTAGGGTGAGAGGGGAAAGATGTAAAACAGACCTAAGTGGCAACCTTTTCACAGAGAGTGGCACGTTTATTGAATGAGCTGCCAGAGGCTGCGGTGGAGGCTGGTATAATTGCGGCATTTAAGAGGCATTTAGATGTAAATGAATAGGAAGAATTTGAAGGGGTATGGGCCGGGTGCTGGCAGTGGGACTAGATTGGGTTGGGATATCTGGTCAGCATGGACAAGCTGGACCGAAAAGTCTGTTTCCATGCTATACATCTCTATGAATCTATGACTCTAAATATTATGAGTGGCATCTGTATTGCCAGTAGGAGGTGATCTAGGTGTGAGGAAGACTCTTAGGCTAATGTGCAAAAGCACATCTCATGGCCTCGACTGCTTTAGGGTGTGGTTGAATTTTGCCTTTCCTGTAAAATGTGCCAAAGGTTAGGAAAGTCTCCAGAAAAACATATGTTAATTACTGCCACAGAGAATGACATGGATTATAATGTCTCAAAATAAATTAATGAGGAAGAGCTTGAAGAATTGGATAGGATAATGAGCTGTCTTTCTCAGCAGTAAAAAAAAATAAGTTGAAAGGTTTGTTGCAGGAGTATGAGTACACATGTAAAATTTGAATGGGGAGGACTAACACTATTGTGCCTGAAAGAAAAGTAGGGAATGCTGTTCCAATTATGCAACACCCCTACAGGCCTACACCACTTAAATCAGCACAGGTCCAGAAGGAAGTGGATGTGATGCTCAACAAAGACATCATCAATGTAAAATCCATGACTGCAGATGATAATGAAGGGATTTTGCCTGACACGTTGATTTTCCTGCTTGTCGGATGCTGCCTGAACTGCAGCACTTTTCCAACACCACTCTACTCCAGAAGATATCATCAAGCCAAGTCAGAGTGAGAAGAGTTCGCTGATCTTGTTAATTCCCAAAGTTGATGAGACTCAACAGTTTTGTGTGAACTCTCAGAAGATCAGCACTATAACTAAATCAAACTCATATCCAATACCAAGTTTGGAGGACTGTATGGAAAACATTGGAGAAGCCACTTTACCTCGCCAGGTTGGACGTACTGCGTGGTTATTAGTAAGTGAAAATGGAAGTTGTCAGAGAAAGCGAAATAAACTTGTGTTTGTAACCCCAAATGGGCTATATCAATTCAAAGTGATGTCTTTTGGAATGAAGAAAGCACCCACCACATTCCAAAGACTCATGAAGACAGTTGCAGCAGGATTAAATATTTGTGCCATATCGCTTGATGGTGTAGTGATCTTCAACCCCTCATGGAAAGATCACATGATACAGTTGGCAGATCTCTTTGAATGATCACAAGAGAAAAACCGGATATAAGCTTAAAGAAACATAATTTGTGAAGATACAGGTGCAATTCTAAGACATAACACTGAACAGGGAAGGTTGTCCCAAGGAAAGTGAAACAGAAAGCCATCAGGGAATTTCCACAACCATCATTGAATGCAGAGGTGATTCGATTTTTGAGTTACCACTGACAGATTTATGAATGAGGAACACGAACTTTTGGCAGACAAAACAACTCCAGGAGGCATTTGAGAATTTAAAAGTCATGTTAACCACCACACCAATTTTAGCTAATCCAAATTTTTTGAAACCCTTTAAAGTTGCAATCGATGCCAGTTGGTGCTGTGATGTTGGAATTGAAAGGGCAACTGGGTATTTTTCAAAGAAACTCACTGTACACCAGAGAAACTGATCCACCATCGTAAAAGAGTTATTAAGTTTGTACAGGCCTTACAACATCTTAATCTTTACGTTCAGAACAATGTTTCGGAGATAGTTGTTTACACGGACAAAATCCATTCACACTTTTGGACACATTGAAAAACAAAAAATGTGAGACTAATTCATTGGAGTGTTATGTTGCAGGCTTTTACGCGACAAATTGAAGTTGTTGTGGGTCGGATAAATGTCATCGCAGATGCGTAATCACGGTCTGAAAAGACAACGTGAACATAAGATAGCACTGATATAGTCAAATATTCATATTTTAGCAGCAATACATTAATGACTTATGTTTCTCGCAATGACAGTGTGAAGATTTCGAGAGGAAAAGAAATGAAGCTATCTTTTCATCATGATGGTGCATTGTTTTCTTCAGGGGAAGGTGTTATGAAGCAGGTAGAATAACAGGGAATTGAAAAGCACTGAACCATGCTCTTCCCTTTCATGTTCAAAATGCGATGATATTTAGGTTACAACAATAAACTGGATGACTCTCTCAAATCCAGATGTGAACTTTGGTTTCAATTTCCTGATTACAAATCCTCCCCTCTGATACACTGTAAACTATTTGAAACTTTATTATAACTGGAAGCTGATGGTATTGTGGTATTAACACGGGACTATTAATGCAGCGACCCAGGTGAAGTTCTGGGGACATGGATTCAAATCCTGCTCTGACAGAGGTGGAATCTATTTTTTTCTTTCTAAAAAAAACTGGGATTAAGAATCTATTGGTCATGAAACGATTGCTGATTGTCAAAAAAAATCCATCTGGTTCACTAATACCCTTTTGGGGAGGAAATCTACCATCCTTCCCTGGTCTGTGCTCGGTATGAATTAGGGGAAATGAGGAAAAGGTATGAAATCCTGATCTGGCCAGCAAGTCTGTCCGACGAATGGGTCGGGCAGCATTCATGGAGAGAGAGCAAGCTAACATTTCCAGTCAAAATGATGCTTCGTCAGATCTGAAGTGAAGTATGGAGTGACAACATTTATGCTCCAGTGACACCCACATCACCAGCCCCACAGGCTAGAGCATCAATACAGTCCCTGCGCACTTCACTTCAGCTCTGATAAAGAGTCATTTACACTCGAATCATTTGCTTGCTCTCCACGGATGCTGTCTGACCCGTTGTGATCTCCAGCATTTCTTCTGTTCAGTATGGATTTAGGAGATGTTTTGCAGATAGAAACAACGATTCTTGGTGATGGTGGAAATATCTTTTTTTTTAAAATTTACCTCAGGTTCAAATTCGAAGCCACAAGCAAACCCGGTTCATCCAGCACAAAAACAGAAGTTTCTGGGAAAACGTGGCAGCTCTATCAGAAGAGTCACTGGACTCAAAACATTTACTCGGCTTTGACTCCACAGATGCTGTCAAAAAAACATTTTCATGAAGTTGCTGAGGATGTCAGATCATCTGCCACATCCGACCCCATTCCCAAGCTTTAGATCATCTGCCATATCCAACACGATTCCTAAGCTTCTGTATCCCACTGAGCAGTTCGGTTGGCCTTGGATTCTCCCACCAACACATCAGTTGATTCACAGAAAGAAGCAAACAAATAAAGAGAGTAACATCCACCATCAGGTTACGGTGAACTTCTTTTCCCTTAAAAACTTACATTTATGGGATTCGGGAGTTGCTAGCTGGCCAGTGTCTATTAATACCCCTAGTTAGAGGCATAGAGTCGTAAAGATGTACAGCATGAAAACAGACTCTTCGGTCCAACCCGTACATGCCGACCAGATATCCCAACACAATCTAGAGCCACCTGCCAGCACTCGAACCAAATTCTTCCAAACCCTTCCTATTCATCTCTTCATCCAAATGCCTTTTAAACGTTGTAATTGCAACAGCCTCCACCACTTCCTCTGGCAGTTCATTCCATACGCATACCAACCTCTGTGTGAAAGATTTGCCCCTTAGGTCTCTTTTATATCTTTCTCCTCTCACCCTAAACCTATGCCCTCTAGTTCTGGACACACAGACCCGAGGGAACAGACTTTATCTATTTAACCTATCCATGCCCTTCATAATTTTGTAAACGGCTATAAGGTCACCCCTCAGCCTCCGATGCTCCATGGAAAACAGCCCTATCCTGTTCAAGCTCATACTCGAGGTCAAATCCTCCAACCCTGGCAATATCCTTGTAAATCTTTTCTGAACTCTATCAAGTTTGACAACATCCTTCCGATAGGAAGGAGACCAGAATCCAAATGCATCCAAATGGCTAGTTTTACTATATACCATGAGATCTAACCTTGCTAACCAATTCCCCCATGCGGAGCCTTGCTGAACACTTTACTGAAATCCAAATAGATCACGTCCACTCCTCTGCCCTTATCCATCCTCTTTGCGACTTGTTCAAAAAACTCTATTAAGGTTGTGAGACATGATTTCCCAAGCACAAAGCCATGTCGACTATCTCTAATCTGCCCTTGCCTTTCTCAGTAGATGTAAGTCCTTTCCCTCAGGATTCCCTCCAACAACTAGCCCACCACCGACGTCAGTCTCACTGGTTTATAGTTCCCTGGCTTGTCCTTACCACCTTACTTAAACAGTAATATCACGTTTGCCAACCTCCCGTCTTCCATCACCTAACCTGTGACTATCAATGAAACATATATCTCAGCAAGGGCCCCAGAAAGCACTTCCCACTCTTCCCACAAAGTTCCAGGGCACACCTGATCAACTCCTGGGCACATATCCACTTGAATGCGTTTCAAGTCAACCAGCACCTCCTCTTCTGTCATATGGACATTTTTCAAGATGTCACCATCCAATTCCCCACATTCTATATTTTCAGCCAAGCTTGGAATTAGTCCGAGGTCCCTCGAGCTTTGAGCCAGCATTGCTAAGCAGTGTGCCACATTGCTGTTCCTGACTGTGGGAAGGGATTCACTCAATCATCCCAACTGTTAATACATGATCACATTCACACTGAGGAGTTGGCGTTTAAATATCCAAATTATGCGAAATGGAGTAAAAGTGCTTTGGAAGTCACACACCATTAATGTGTACACATTGAGGAGAGTCCACCCTGATGTTCTCAATACAGACCTGGCTTCAGGCAACCAGCTCATCAAACCGTATTCACACCGGGGCGTGGCACAGGCGAGGCCATGGGCGGGGGACCATTCACCTCCGCAGAATGTGTTAACTGACACATTAGCAACTTGACACTGACCTTTTCATGATCCACACACTGTAATGCTTTAACAGTAGCGGGGATCTGATTTCCCATCCATTGTTCATGCATGAAAGATCATTCAGATGCTGTCACAGGGTAGGTGGGTTCAAGTGTTCTTCCCACCTCAGCATACACCAGTGAGTTCACACGGGGGAGAGACTGTTCTCCAATCAGGACGATGGGAACGGATTTGCTTCGTCATCCCACTTGCAAAGATAGCCCACAAGAAACTGCAGTGATTGAATTGTTCAAAGCATCAACCAAGTTACAGGGGTAAATATTCTGGGTAAATGTAAAATAAAAGTCAGCGTCCTGTTCAACTGACAACTCACAGAGTCACAGAGACAGAAGTGGACAACACAGAAGAAGACCCTTCAGTTTAACTCGACAACCTGATATCGTAACCCAACCCAGTCCCATTTGCCAGCACTGGGCCCCTATCCCTCTAACCCTTTCAAATTCATGTACCCATCCAAATGCCTTTTAAATGCTGTAATTGTACCAGGCTCCACCACTTTCTCTGGCAGCCCATTCCACATATGCACCACCCTCTGTGTGAACATGCTGCCCCTAAGGTACCTTTTATATCTTTCCCCTCTCACCCTAAAGTTATACTGTGTAGTTCTAGACTCCCCCACTACAGGGAAAAGACCTTATTAATTTAATTTATCCATGCCCTTCATGATTTTATAAACCTCTATAAAATCACCCCTCAGCCTCCGATGCTCCACGGAAAACAGCCACAGCCGATTCAGCTTATTCCTATAGCTGAAACTCTCCAAACCTGGCAACATCCTTGTAAATCTTTTATTAACCATTTCCAGTTTCACAACAGCCTTCCTGTCGCAGGAAGACCGAAATTGCACACAGTATTCCAACAGTGGCCTAACCAATGTCTTGTAGAGCAGCAGCATGAACACCCCCAACTCCTACACTCAATGCACTGACCAATAAAGTCAAGCATACCAAAGACCTTCTTCACCATTCAATCTACTAAAACTCCAATTTCAAATAACTGTGAACATAAGAACAAAGAGCAAGACAGCACAGGAACATGCCCTTTGGCCCTCCAAGTATGCGATGCCACACCTTGCCCTTCCATACTAAAGCTGCCTTCACATGGTTCATCCAAATCCCTCTATTCCCTTCCTACTCATGTCTTCATCCAGGTACTTCCTGAATGCTGCTATTGTGTCTGCATCCACTACCTCCTCTGGCAGCGCGTTCCAGACACAAACCGCCCTTCGTGTGAAGAACTTGCCTTGCACATCTCTTTTAAACGTCCCCCTCGCACTTTGTCCACTAGTAAATGATTTTACTCACACCATGAACCAATTCAAAATAGCGGACAGGTGAATATGGCAATTTACTGATATTCTGGGAGAGGAGAGTGAAACAGATAGACAGTCACTCGCTGAAAAAAGGACATGGTTTGGCAGGTGGATATTTGGATGTCGAGATGGTAAGTGAGTGGGTAAAACATTGTCCAAGCGTGATGTCTTATCGAAGTGCTCTTATATCGAATGACAGATAGCTCGGAGTGAGTTACAGACTGGGATATAATCGAAGAGTTCAGGGCGGTTTATATTGAGACGAACAAATTCTAGGGAATGAGTTACAGACCAGAATCTCATCGAGAGATTCATTGCGGTTGTTGGGCAGAGACAAAGAAACATGGAAGTGAGTTAGAGGTAGGAATCGTATTGAGGGATGCAGAGTAGTTTATATTTAGAGTGACAGATGCATGGAAGCGAGTTACAGATTCAAATCTGATTGAGAACTTTATAGACAGAATAACAGATACCCGGGAGTGAGTTGCAGACTGGAATCTAATCCAGGAGTTTGGGAGGGTTCATGTAGAGAGTCGCAGCGATATGGGAGCGAATTACAAATTTGAATCTGATTCAGCTTTTCGGAATGCTTTATATATGGACAAAGTGAGGACTGCACATGCTGGAGATCAGAGCTGAAAATGTGTTGCTGGAAAAGCACAGGAGATCAGGCAGCATCCAAGGAACAGGAGAATCGACGTTTCGGGCATCAGACCTTCTTCAGGAATGAGGAAAGTGTGTCCAGCAGGTTAAGATAAAAGGTAGGGAGGAGGGACTTGGGGGAGGGGCGTTGGGATTGCGATAGGTGGAGGGAGGTCAAGGTGAGGGTGACAGGCCGGAGTGGGGTGGGGGGCGAAGAGGTCAGGAAGAAGATTGCAGGTTAGGAAGGCGGTGCTGAGTTCCAGGAATTTGACTGAGATAAGGTGGGGGGAGGGGAAATGAGGAAACTGGAGAATACTCAGATCTTAACCTGCTGGATACACTTTCCTCATTCCTGAAGAAGGGCTGATGCCCGAAACGTCGATTCTCCTGTTCCTTGGATGCTGCCTGACCTGCTGTGCTTTTCCAGCAACACATTTTCATGCTTTATATATGGAATAGCACAGACCCAAGAGTGAGTAACAGTTTGGAATTTAATTGAGAACATTTGGAGTGGCTTGCTTGGAGAGTGACTGACACTCAGCAATCAGTTACAGACTAGAATCTAATTGTGGGATTCGGGATGGTTTATATAAACGGAATAATAGATACTCAGGCGTGTGCTACACGCTGGAATCTAATTTTGGAGGTCGGGTTGGATTATATGTGTAATAACAAATATACATGAATGAGTTACAGACTGGAATCTAATTGATGAATCGGGCGGTTTATTTTTATATTAAATAAACAAGTATGTGTTACAAACTGGAAACTAATTGAGGGATTTGAGGTGAGTTATGTATAGAATAATAGATGCCTGGGAGTGAGTTACAAAGTGGAATCTAATTGAAATGCCTGAAGCTAGTTAGATTTTGAAGAACAGATACCTGAAATGAGTTATCGACTAGAATGTGATCGAGGAGGTTGGGTTGGTTTATATATGGACTAACAGATACCCAGGAGTGAGTTACAGACTGGAATCTGATTGAGGAGCTTGTGTTCATTGATATGTAGAATAACAGATACCCAGGAGTGAGATACTGTTGAGAATATAATTGATGTTTTTGAGGTGATTTATATGTGGGCTAACAGATATATGTGAGTGTGTATCAGTTTCAAAATGGAATATATTGAAGGTTTTAAGATGAGTTATGTACAGAATAACAGATTCCCGGGAATAAGTTACAGACTGGAATCTAATTGTGGTTTTTTGGGGGAGTTTATATATGGAATAACAGATAATCAGGAGTGACTTACCGACTGGAATCCAAGCGAGGTTTTGATAATGTTTGGGTATGGAGTAACTGATATACGTGAGTGGGGGACAGATTAGAATCTAATCGATTGAATGGGCTTTATTTATAAAAAGAAGACACCCAAGTGTGAGTTACAAACTGAGATCTAATTGAGGGGATTGATGTGTATTATGTCTGGAATAATTGATACCCGGGAGTGAGATATAGTCTGGAGTCTAATGAAGGGGTTTGAGATGTCGAACGTAAAAAGCCACAGATATATGTGAGTGAGTTGCATATTGGAATTCGAGCGAAGGGTTTGAGGTGTTTTTTATATGTAGAATAACAAAGACCCGGGAGTGATTTGCATATTGGAATCCTATCGATGGTTTTGAAGTAGTTTTTATATGTAGAATAACAGAGAATCGGGAATGAGTTCTATATTGCAATCCGATCGAGGGGTTTGAGGTGGGTTTTATATGTAGAATAACAGAGACCGGGAGTGAGTTACAGACTGGAATCTAATCAAGGAATTTAAGGTGGTTTGTGTCCAGAATAACAGATAGCTGTTTCAGTTTATGTACATTTGAATCTTTCAGAATCATGCAAAGTCAGGGAAACATTGCTGAAGGGTGACTTTGTCTCAGGCATTTACTGTAAACAGCTCTGGAATCTGCATTTTAATCACCTTCAAAGAGCTTTCTCCATTTCCAAACCTCTACAAATAGTATTCACATGTTTATCATGCAATAATGTAGGACAGGAAACAGCTTTAGAGACGTTGCCCACAGGGACAGTGTTTCATCACCAAACTGAAACTTGGAGATATGTAACAGAACTGAAATGAACCAGCAGCTTTCTATGTTCCTACTCCCAGTTGAACATTTGACCGCTTAATTTATCCTGCCTCCAACAAGCATCGTTTCACATCTCATATTATTTCAGTTTGACTGCCAACTCATCAGACTCCACAAACCTTAACCAGTCCGATCTAAAATTCCAGACAAGATAGAGAATGGGTTAGTTTCAGAGTAAAGCTCTCTCTACACTATAACTTTTCAAATTCTTGGCCGTGTTCAGTGTGGGGTTAGATACTGCTTCAATCAGCCACTTCCCCCATATTGTTCCAATCAAACATAATCAGGGCCGCTCGATCACTGGGTTAGATACAGAGTCTGTGTCCCAAACACTCCCTCCATCTGAAAATCCCGGAGATTGGGAGAATGGAATTAGATACAGAGTAAAGATCCCTCGATACTGTCCCCATCAACCACTCCCAGGACTGGGTCAGCTTGGTGTTAGTCAGAGTTAATCTCCCTCTACACTGTTCCTATCATTCACAGGACAGGGACAACAGCGAGTTTGATAGAGAGTAAAGACCCCTGTACAATGTCCCATCCAAAACTCACCGGACAGTACAACATGGGGAAGGATGCAGAGTAAACCTCTCTCACTACATTTCCTGGCATCCACTCCCAGGATGGCAACAGCACGGGATTAAGTACAAAGTTAGGCAACGTAGACAGAGCAGATGGTACCTTGGAATTACAAAGGGACTTTGATAGACTGGGCTAATGGGAAAATCTGTTAGATGGACATCATTGCAAGCAAGTGAGTGGAGTAGAAACAGAGAGTATAAAGGAGGTTTACAAGAATGATCCTGGACTTCAGGGGTCACATTCTGAGGAGAGATTAAACAAAGGAGGCCTGCTGCTCTGGAATCGAGAAGGTAAGGGGGTGATCTGATCAAAGCCTTCAAGATATAAACTGGGTGAGACAGGCTAGATCAAGATAAACGATTCCTGCTGGCTGCAGACTCGAGAACAAGAAGGAACAAAGTCTGAGAATTCGGGTCCAAAGCATTCAGGAGAGATGTTTGGAAGCATTTTGTTGCACAAAGGATGAGAGAAATTTGGAACTCTCTTCCACAAACAGCAGTGGATGCTGGATCATCTGTGATGGATACTTTTTCACTTAGTGAAGTTATTGATGGAATGGGCCAAAGAAAGGAATATGGGGCTAGGCCACAGATCAGCCATGATCCCATTGAATGATGGAACAGGATAGAGAGGTTGAATGGCCTACTCCATTTCCAATGCTCCAAAATAAAGATCCCCAACGCTGTCCCCATCAAACACTCTCAGAAAGGTACAGGATGGGGTTAGATACACAATAAAGCTGCCTTTACTGTATCCCCATCGACCACCCCCAGGAACGGACACCACAGTGTTAGATACAGAGTGAATATCCCTCGATGTTATCCAAATCAAAAATTTAAAAAGCAGGAATAATCGTCTGGAAAATACTGATTTAAGCTGATTCTCTACTCTTCCCAGTTTACACACAGATACACAAGAACTAAACTACTCCACAAATTCAACACCAACGCCTTTGTTTGATTCCCTCTGTTCTGTTCTGATTCCGTGAGATTGCTGATTCTGAACATCCACATGGATTGACGTCCTAATCCCATGGTGCCACATCCTGCTCCCAAACACTGCATCTGATTCCAATCCGGCGTGTGAGATAGGAGACTCTCAGAGCTGAAAATGTGTTGTTGGAAAAGCGCAGCAGGTCAGGCAGCATCAAAGGAACAGGAGAATCGACGTTTCAGGTATAAGCCCTTCTTCAGTCTGCAGTCCTCACTTTCTCCTCCTTTCTCACTGACACTCAGTGTCAGACGGAGGTGAGTCTTGAGCCGGACCCAGGTGTATGAATGTCCTGTGTTCATCTGACGCCCAGGGATTGTTTAGTGAAGCTTTAATATTTGACAATGCCAACATTATTTTATCATTCTGTGTCCCTGTGTAACTGCGGAAGCGAGCGTGTGTATGTCTGTGTGTGTCTGTGCGGGTCCTGGTGCAGGTATGTCTGCGTTGATGTACGTTTGTGTGTCTGTATGTGCCTGTGTGTGTGTGAGAGAGTGTGCGTGTATCTGTGAGCGTGTGTGTGTCTGTGTGTGAGTGATTGTGTCAGTATATGTGCCTGTTACTAGGGCTCTGCAATATTGCGTTAAGTCCCCCTTCACTCCAGGACTTAGTATTAAACATTATTTCCTGCATCCTTGTTCATAAATCACAATACTCTAATGTGCTTGTGTCACAAAGTATTAGGCTGGTTTGCCGATTATTCCGAGGGCATGGGATTAGGGAAGTGAGGAAGCCTTGCTTCGTCTGCAGATGCAGTCCGCAAGAGCAGCAAGTGATTAGCAAGGTGAAGGGATTGTTCATGTTCATTGGCTCACGGGATGTGTGCATCAGTGGCTGGGCCCAACATTTATCCGCTATTCCCTTTAGCCCTGAGAAGGTGGTATTGAGCTGCCTTATTGAAACACTGCACGTCTTCAAACTAATATTTTTAGAGCAACAGAATGTAGCAGAAATTAAATCATAGTCTTCTGTGCTTCTGCTCCCCTTCTAATACGTAAAAAAAAATTGGTTTATACTGAGTTAGGGACTGAAATCTCTTCGATGGTGCAGAGTGAGTTTCAGTCATAAATCTAATTGAGAGATGGGGGGATTAATATACAGAGTAACAGGTCACAGGGAATATGTTGCAGATAGGAGTATAGGCAAGGGTATGACGTGGTTCACAATTGACTAACCAATGCCGGGGAGTGAGGTACAGACTGGAATCTAACAGGAGTTTTTGATGTTTCGACATGGAATCACACATACTCAGGAGTGAGATATGGGCTGGAATCTAATGGACAGTTTCGGAGACTCGTGTTATTAAGTGTTTGGAGCATTTATTTACAGAATAATGTAGACTCGGGAGAGACATCCAGGCTAGAATCTGATTTCAGGGGATTTTAGATATAGAATAGTAGATGCCCAGAAATGAGATACTGACTGGAATGAATATCTTTTAGAATGGATTGCAGGTTTTGGTTCATTGATATGTAAATCCCAGAGTTTCTTTTTAACGTCACATTCTTGAAATAACTTTAAAAGATGAAAGACTTAACAGCCAACTAGGATTGTTCAATATATCATTTCGGTTGCATGACAGTGTAACCTTTTGCAATAAATTCTGTGTCTTATGATCGTACTCCACAACCACCTGATGAAGAAGCAGTGTTCCGAAAGCTAATGCTTCCAACTAAGCCTGCTGGACGAGATCCTGGGTTGTGTGATTTTTAACCATGTCCACCCCAGTCCAACACCGGCACCCCGACATCAGAGTAGATATACAGAAGCGATTACACAGCAGGATCAGTTAGATAGATAATTGACTATCTGGATAGGTAACAGGGTAGTTCGGAGTTTTCATGTGGCCGTTGCTCTCTCAAGCAGATATTCCGTTTTGAATTGAATTGAAGCTGAATTGAATTCATTTATTCAATTCCCGAGGCACAGTGAAGAGCTTTATCTTGCAAGCAATACAGGCAGATTAAAGAGTTAAGTTGTAACGATAAGTAAATAACAGGTAAACAGTAGCAAAAATAAACCAAAGAGACAGGCGAATGCAAAGAGTTTGTGAGTCCTTTCAATATTCCAACAACAGTAGGGTAGAAACTGTTTCAAAACCAGCTGGTGCGTGTATTCAGGCTTATGTACCTTCTTCCTGATCGTAGAGGTTGTAGAAAAACATTGCCAGGGCGGGATGGATCTTTGAGAATGCTGGCAGCCTTTCCTTGACAGCAGGTCTGGTAGATGGATTTTATAGATGGGAGGTTAGCCTTTGTGATTATCCGGGGGCCGAGTTCATCATCTCTGTAACCGTCACCAATCTTGAATGGTACAGTTACCATACTAGGTAGGGATACATCCAGACAAAATGCTCTCGATGGCGCACCTATAAAAGTTAGCAAAGGTATTCAAGTCTCTCGGGGGCAAGCAGAAAGAGGAGTCAGAGCTTGGGCAGCAAAAATGAACCGTGTTAAACCGGTTTGTCAAGATTCAAAAGAACAATTGTTACAGGAGACGGCCCTGTCAGGGGCACAGTGAAGACATTTCGCAGAAGTATATGTGAACCTAGGATAGTATGTTGCTTTTCTGGTGCCACGGTGAAGGACATCGCAAAATATTGATGCAGATTGTCAAAGGGGGGAGTGGGAAGCTGGAAGTTCTTGTGTACATTGGGAGGAATGACATCATCACGGCAAGGGTGAGGGCTTTGCAGAGTGAGTGTAAGAGCTTGGGTCGAAAATAAATGAAATAGAACATAGAGTCATAGAGATGTACAGCACGGAAATAGACCATTCAGTCAAACCCGTCCATGTCGACCAGATATCCCAACCCAATCTAGTCCCACCTGCCAGCACCCGGCCCATATCCCTCCAAACCCTTCCTATTCATAAACCCATCAAAATGCCTCTTAAATGTTGCAATTGTACCAGCCTCCACTACTTCCTCTGGCAACTCATTCCATACCCGTACCACCGTCTGTGTGAATAACGTTTCCCCTGAGGTCCTTTTCATTTCTTTCCCCTCTCACCCTAAACCTATGCCCTCTACTTCTGGACTCCCTCACCCCAGGATAAAGACTTTGCCTATTTACCCTATCCATGCCCCTCATGATTTTGTGAACCACTATAAGGTCACCCCTCTTCCTCTGACCCTCCAGGGAAAACAGCCCCAGACTTTTCAGCGTCTCCCTATAGCTCAAATCCTCCAACCCTGGCAACATCCTTGTAATTATTTTCTGAACCCTTCCAAGATTCATAACATTTTTCTGATAGGAAGGAGACCAGAATTGCACGCAATATTCCAACAGTGACCTAACCAATGTCCTGTACAGCCGTAACATAACCTCCCAACTCCTGTACTCAATACTCTGACCAATAAAGGAAAGCATACTAAACGCCGTCTACACTATCTTATCTACCTGCGACTTCACGTTAAAGGAGCTGTGAACCGAAACTCCAAGATCTTTTTGTTCAGCAACACTCCCTAGGACCTTGCCATTAAGTGTATAAGTCCATTTAAGATTTGCTTTCCCAAAATGGAGCATCTCGCACTTATCTGAATTAAACTCCATCTACCACTTCTCAGCCCATTGGCCCATCTGGTCAAGATGCTGTTGCAATCTCAGGTAACCCTATTCACTGTCCACTACACCTCCTATTTTGGTGTCATCTGAAAACTTATTGACTGTACCTCCTGTGCTCGAATCCAAAGCATTTATGTAAATGACAAAAAGTAGAGGAGATTTACGACTGGTCCCAATTTCAAATTAGAAGAGAACAGGGCAGATAAATCACAGCTGAAAATTTGCAGGGATTCCATTTCGAGGATGATTGGGATATCTTCCGGTACTGAAACGGCCTGTTCAAAAAGGGAGGGTTTCACCTGAAATGCGAAGAGACCGATATTCTGGTGGGTTCTATTTCGAGAGGCTGTGAACCCTTTGTTTTGTGAAGGGGGAGGTTGGGGCTTTCCTATGTAATAGTGAACATAGACAGAAAGATGAGGATGGTTCTGAATCAGAAAAGAGCAAGTTAGTTAGAAAATATCGTGAACAGCAATTCAGAGCGCAATGGAAATCTGAAAAATTAACTATTTATTTCTGAACAGATACGGCTGATGAACTCAGAGTCTGTCTGGCAACATAGAACTCGACTGTCAGAGAGATTACAGAAACTTGGCTGAGGCAAGGACAAGACAGGCTGCTCAATGTTCTGGGTTTTATATGTTATATGAAGGATAGAAAGCGAGGCAAGAGAGGAGGGGGATAGCATTATTGATTGAGGAAGAGAGGAGGGGTCTTAATATACAGTGTAACGGATACCGGGGAGTGAGTTATACATTGGAGTATATTCGAGTATATATAGTGTGGATCACATCTAATTATCCCGTACTGGGAAGTGAACTGCAGTCTAGAATCTAACTGAGGCGTCTCGAGTGTTTAAACATGGAATCACAGATACTCAATTACCACTGTACTTTGTGCAGCTATTATTGAAGAACCATGTCGTGAAAATCTATGGTTTGAAATGAGAAATGAGCATGAAATGACCACCTTGATAGGATTGAACTCCCGGACCCCCAGTAATCAGTGGGTAATCGAGTAGAAAATATGTTGAGATCTAAAATGTATGTTAGAATAATAATGTTATAATAACAGGGAATATAATTTTCCTAATCCGGCACCATTTGGAAAAGTGTGGTAAGGAGAGTTCAGAGCATGTTGCTCCTGTTGAAATAAAAGGCAAAGCTGGTGAGATTAGGGAACAATGGATGAATAAAAGTATTGAAGTTCTCATCAAGAATAAAAAAAAAATCATATATTAGATACAGAATATTGGGAAAACTGGATCTCTTGAAGGCGATAAGGAGGATGGGGGCCTTCCTATGAAAGAAATCAGGAAGGCAAAGATTCATTTGAGATAGCCCTGGCAGAGAAGGTCAAGGATAATCCAAACAGGTTCGACAAAGACATTACCAGCCAGACAGCAACTCCAGAAAGAGCGAGACCCGTTGAAAACTAGCAAGATTATCTTTGTGTTGAACTTCAGATGAATATTTTGCATCAGTTTTTACTGTTGAGAAAGAAATGGAGGCCAGCAGAGTGTGCGGAGGCCTCTTCTGGATTAATGTGCACAATTCTGGTTGCCCTGTTACAGGAAGGATTAAACTGGAGAGGGTTCAAGAAATATTTCCCAAGATGTTGACGGAATGGAGGGTTTTCGAGGTAAAAATAGACTGGAAAGGCTCGGACTTTACTCACTCGGACATTGAAGGGGGAGGGTTGACCTTATTGCGGTTTATACAACCATGAGGTGCAAAGAGAAGGTAAACGACATGATCTTACCCATCGGGTGGGGGAACCTCAGAGTAAGGGGTCATATTTAAAGGTGAAAGGAGAAAGATTTAAAAAGGACATGAGGTGGACCATTTTTACCCAGAGAGTGATTTGGGTGTTGGAAAGAACTGCAAGGGAAAATGATGATTGCAGATGCAGTTACAACGTTTAAAAGGCAGATAGTCCCAGACATGTACAGCACAAAAACACACCCTGCTGTCCAACTTTCAATGCTTATTAGATACCCTAAATAAATCTTTTCCCGTTTGTCAGACGTTGTCCCATATCCCTCTAAACACTTCCCATTCATATAACCATCCTCCACCACTTCCCCAGGCATACATGCAACACCCTCTGTGTGAACAAGTTGCCCTTTAGGTCCCTTTCAAATCTTTTAATTCTCACTGTAAGCCAATGCCCTCTTGTTTTAACCTGTCCATGCCCATCATGAGTTAATAAACCTCAATAAGGTCACCCATCAAATTCCAATGCCCCAGGGAAAACAGCCCAGCCTATTCAGCATCTCCTGAAGCTCAAACTCATCGACACTGACAACATCCCTGTAAATCCTTTCTGAACCCTTTCAAGTTTCCCAACATCATTTCTATGGGGGGAGACCAGAACTGAACGTACTGTTCCAAAAGTGGCCGCACCAATGTCCTGTACAGCCGCAACATGACCTCCTAATTCATATACTCGATGTTCTGACAAATAAAGGAAAGCATTACAAATGCCTTCTTCACTATCTTATGGACCTGCGACTTTCTACATGAACCTGAACTCCAATGTCTCTTTGTTCAGCAACACTCTCCAGGACTTAATTAAATGTGTAGGTCCTGCCCTGATTTTCCTTTCCAAGATGCGCATTTGGATAAGTTCATGAACAGGAAAGGATTATTGGGATGCAGACCAAGCACAGGCTGGTGGGACTTTTTAGTTTGGTTTATGGTTGGTGTGGACAGGTTGGACCGAAGGGTTTGTTTCTGTGCTTTCTGACTCTGTGAGTCTATGACATTACAGCAGGCAGTCAAATGACAGATTAATTTCTGCACATGCTCCCTTTGTCCTCCACCCCAAGCGGACTGGGACAATGCATGGGGAGTGTTGCGGATGGCTGGAGACACAGAGGTTCTCTTATACACAGTGAGTGTGCAACTGGGGAACGACAGAATGAGCGGCTCAAGAGAGATTAAGACACACAGGGGAAGGAAATTCGGCCTGGATCATGGAAGGGGAAGGTGCTAAGTTTGTGAAACTGCAACATGTGCCAGGGTGGGTGCGCAAAAAGAGAGAGAGAAAGTGAAACATGAAGAAAGAAGGGAAGAGTGTGAAAAAATATCCACAAAGTTGAATGCAGAAGTAGGGCAGAAAACGATGAAAAGAAAGGCTGTTTTAAGAAAGATAGAGAGATAGTGTGTGTGAGAGAATATTGAGAGAGAAATGTGGAAAGTAAGAGAGAGAGAGCGAGAAAAGAAGAAAGCTCAGAGAGCGATAAACACGAGGAAAAGAAAGACATGACTAGATTAACGTGATGATACTCTCCATCCAGTTTGGTCCCAGCTCTCTCGATGGTCTCCCACGCTCCCTCTTTCCCACTGGGGTAGACCCTGCTCCAGGTACTTGCTTAAGGAAGGGCTAGTTCAGGGAGCGAATGGGGTATTAGAGGTTTAAACTAGGATTGAGATACAAACACTACCCACACATAGAGACAGAACAATACAAATGCACACTCCCTGCTCAGTGAACATGGCGAAAGCGACAGTAGCTTCCAGAACCTGTTTAAAATGCCCCCAGGTGTGTCACTCAAAGATGCCCTCTCCACCGAAATCCCAGCTCATCCAGTCAGCTCCAAGCTCCCTCTCGCTGTGGAAAACCTCCCCAGTGATGGAGCACAACCAGAGTCATTTTGGTGGGATTAGAGGGAGGAAGCAAGGGAGATAGGTGTGAGAGAAAGCAACAGGTCCAGATTGCCTTCTGTCTGTTGCTGCTTAACATTTTACTGTCTTGGAATGAAAGTTGCATATATTGTCATCCTGATCAAATTCCTTTTGTCTTTGGGTTTTACGATTTGATCGATGACAAAATCAGAACTTGCGATTGCCGGGAATCAAACACAGGTCACCTGTCTGGACGGCAGTTGTACTCACCACGATAGCATCATCAATATCCACTTTAACTCAACATAATCTCCAAATTCGCTTCAAACAGACCTTTATCATGAAAAATTAAACAGAGCTGATGTTGACCCACTGAAGGTGATATTAGGTCACGTGGCAGTAACTGATATAACGATGCAGATTTCCAGGAACATCAAAAATCGTAAGGAGAAGCTGGGTCATTGGATGGTGCAGAGAGAGAGTCCAGAAATCCCTCTGGTTGGGCTTGGATTCCCATCAACCCATCAGATGGTTCATCGGAAGGAAGGAATAAAGAAATGCAATAATACAAGGGATTGGATGGAAATGAAGTATGTTACTGCTGAAAATAAACTTGCAATCAGAAGACACAAAATATTTACAGGGCATGATTTACTTTTTAGAACAGAAGCTTTTTTTTCCTTTCGTTGAGACGTATGGATCAGCGAATTCAGTGAGGAAGAGTGGAGAGGACTCTGTCGGTGTGTTTCTCTCTCTGTGCTTGTAGTGAACAATGATCCTTTCCTCCAGCTCATTTATACATGTATCTGTGTCACCCACTGAGAACTGATTGCTTGAGATGAATGTATCTTTCGTACATGTCTAACTCCTCTTTCAGTTTTGCTGTTGGTGTTCAGCTTTCTACTAACTGTTGATCCTTGCTAACATCACTTTACACTGGCTTTACTCATGCAGTCTCTTTAACTCTGTTCCTCAGATGCTGTCATTCATTGCCCATGAGAAAGGACTGTTATGTTGCTGCTCCACCTTTTCCTTCCATCCATGTGTCACATGGACTCCTCGTTGGATTATCTACTGCAGCTAATGTTGGCTGTCAGTTACTTGGATTTGCTCATCAATTGAATTATTTTTATGACTGGATATTTCACTGCATTTCTTAACTGATCTCTGATTTTTTTCTGTGTCACCACATAAATAATTGCATTTGTGCAGCAACTTAGATTCCGCAACATATATGCAACTTCTTTAAAGAGACGGTAGTCTCTGTAAATCAAGGAATCACCAGCTTGAAAGAACTTTAAAACATACAGAAACCACAACAGAATGAAGCTGGTAGTTATGGCAAAGAGTAAAATCACAGAATTCTTTCTGCTCTCTATCTCTGAGTCATTCTCTACTTTTTTCTGAGCCCTGAGTCCCTTACGGATCTTCACGGCCTCGAAGATGTGTCGGGCAGTCAGAATGTTGAGAAAGAGAATAAAAGTGAATGGTAACATTGGTGTCAAAAAATGTTCAAAGTACTGAAAACTTTCCCACCGGTCACGATTATAACTCGACCTGGTATCACAGTACCATGGCACATTGTTAATAATCTTTTCAGGTTCAAAACGAAAGTAGTTGGGAATGTTCTTTAAAGAAAAGAAAATGCAGATTGTTGCAACAACTCTCTTTGCAATTTTCTCTGTACAATACTGACTTTTTATCTGATGAAAACAAATGGCAACAAATCGATCAAAAGTAAAAACGACAGTGAACCAGACAGAACAATCAATGGTCAAGCAGGCCACAACATAGTTCACACTACAAACAGGAGTGATGTTCAGGAAACACCGTGGATAATAATAATACGGAAATCGGTGAAGTACGACGTCGAAAACAATGAACAATAGATCAGATGTTGCCATGGCGACCAGATAGCAAGTGGTGCACGTAGAAAGATTGCACTTCCACCGAGCTAAGATTAGAATCACGACTAGACTAACTGTAAGAGAGAGAACGGAATAAACAGATTTGAAGTTACTGATTAAATATTCGCTGATGCCTGAGCCCAGACTTAAAATAATGGCACAAAAATGATTGTTGCTCCATGTCAGATGAAACTTGAAGAGGCTGAACCACAACAGCAACCTCTCACTAATTGAATCATTTGCACTTTTAAAAGACAGAGGGAAAAACATGAACAGCAGATTACTAACAAAAACGCGTCATAGACACAATGTTTTTTTGGATTGGCAGCGGCTGATTTCACCTGTTTTATTGGTTATTCAGAATGGCTGGAGATTTCCCTGAGACCACAAATTCCACACAATGACACCTTGAATCAGTAAAACAAAAAATGGGAGATACCTAATATTGACGTTGATTGCAAAATTTCTATCTTTGGTTTTGCAGTCTCCCCTCCTCAGATTGTCCCCAGAGTTGTATATCCCCATTTTCTGAATGACTGAATCACTCCACACTGTCCAGGAATGAATGCTATCCACAATGTGGATGAACAAATGATCGGGCAAAGAATCACTCTGTCATGGACAGGATTGAACACTCTGACAATCTGTACCATGGAAGTACTCAGCAGTGAATCCAAGCATCATGTCTCAAACTGCATACCCACTAAAATCATAATCACTGCAACATTTGACATGGACTCTCCCATATGTCCAATATCGTATACCACAGCCCCGACCCAGACAAACCCTGAATCCATGCTGCATTGTTCATTGCAACTTTCTGGTTTTCGACAATGCACAATTTATCAGGGATTAAGTGAAACTTCCTGCTTGATGTCCAGGCTCATGCTCCCAAATTTCTCTCCTTGTGAGTAGAGATCCCCCTCCCAGATTCCAAAAACACACTGCAGCTGTGAATCCCCATCACCTAACTAGCATGCTCCATGGCAATTATTAGAGACTATTTCTGTGATAGAATCATAGAAACCCTACTGTGCGGAAAGAGGCCATTCGGCCCATCCATTAAGCAGGAAACCTCTGAGAGCATCCTAAACACAACATCCCGAACCTAATATCCTGGACACTATGGGGAAACCCATCTTATGTGCACACCTTTTGATTGCGAGAAGAAACAAGAGCTCCTGAAGGAAGTCCGCGCAGACATGGGGAGAATGTGCCAGCTCCTCACAGTCATTCACGGGTGGAATCGAACCCAGGCCTTTGACACTGAATGACCACAATGCTAACGACTGTGCTACCATGTCACCCTTAAATCTCTATGGATTCACACCATTACCAAAGATGTTGGAGGACGATGGCCTAATGGACCTATCACGAGACTGTTAATTCATAGAGGTAGGCAATGATCTGGGGAGCTGGGTTAAATATTCCACATGGCAGATAGGGGAATTTCAATATGTCTAATTATTACGATGAAACGGTTACCAGTTGTCCAGAAGAAAAACCATCTCATTCACTGATGTTCTTTGGGGAGGGCAATGTGCCATCCTTACCTCATCGGCTTTACTTGCGACTCCAGACCCATGAAAACCAGGTTGACTTTTACCTGCCCTTTGGGCAATTTAGAAAGTGTGGCAAATGTCGACCTACACAGCGACACCCAAAGCCCTTCAATGAATACAAAATGGAGTTTCTCATGCACAGCCAACTCCCTGCTGCAGCCATTGCTCCCTTTTTCTGGCTTTCTCTGGGATTGGATATAAACACACCGAGTGCATCGTTACAAATATGAAATGATCAACTCCAAATTTGATCCAATTTCAAAGATCCAAAATTGCAGGAAGATGAGGCATTCTTCCTCCAGGTGTCAGTTGTTAGGGTTTGACAATGGAGGAGGCCCAGGACCTGCAAGGGCTTGTGGAGTGGGAGAGTGAGTTGACGTGTTCAGCCATGGGGTGGTGGCATTGGTCGGTTCAGGTCCCAGAGATGTGAAGTGCCAAACCTGCACCCACACCTCTACTTTCACATCTGTCCAAGGCCCCAAGTGATCCTTCGACAGAAGTTGCTGTTTCTGTTTCTGATTTCCAGTATCCACAGTTCTTTCAGTAGTTTTTTCGAAGAGACAGTGTTCTGTAACATGAACATTCTGTCATTGGCTGCCCTTGGAGTTTTTTTTATACTTCTCTTGAAGTTCAGTCTTTACTTTCCCAGAGGATCCTCCACATTGATGTCGGGTGCTGTGTGATCAACTGCTCTGCATGATGGATTTAACCCTTGACGTACTCAGCATTGCACTGCGGCAGAAATGTACCTGTACATCCACAAATGTCATTTGCTGTATCAATTACACATGATGTAGTCTCCTCCACATTGGAGAGGCAGGATGCCAATTTGCGGATAATTTCAGAGAACATCTCTGAGACTCCCACACCAACTGTTATGAACATGTGGGTGCACGTTAAGAGGGTTAAATGCAGCAGAACTACCAGACACAGCACCAAATGTTCTCAGTAAGGTAATACTTGATCGAACAACTGGATTAGCTCATTGCCTGGAGTCACAAAAAAATTTGAATTCGGCCAATCAGTTTACATTACAGAACGAAAATTGTCAAACTCCAATCCAGTTTGAATTGAGAATATAAGCAATTTTAAAACCCAATGACACTATCTGATGCTCTGGGGTATATGACTGGGATAATTGAACAGTTGGGAGGAGAACTGCCAAGCCACCAGCATTTAACCAGACTGCCCGAAAAAACAGCTGTCTGAAACATTCCTTTTCAATCTGTAACCTCTGATGTAGAAATTCCTATGAAGAGGAAAAGAAGACACAGCAATATCCAAATAGATAAACTGAAAGCTGCCTGGTTTTGCGATGAGAAATGTTGTCTTGTAAATCTTAATTGGGAGTTTTATCCGACGAGAATTATAGAAGAGGAGGTAAAAGATAGGTTAGAGTAAGTATTTGTACATTGTTGTCAGTTAATTATTCACTTCTATACTTTGAGAAATAAAATAGTTAATTTTCACTTTAAATAGATCTTGGCCTTTCGAAATTTTACAGATCACAGACAAATCTTTAATGTGTTTCTGGTTTTAAATTAAGCAGGAAAGTTAACACCAACCAACCTCATTGCCCCATGGCTGAACACTTGAACTCTCCCTCCCACTCCCCAAAGCACATGCCAGTCCTGAGCCTCCTCCATTGCCAAAGCCTAATCACCCGATGCCTGGAGGAAGAACGTCTCACCTTCTGCCTTGGGACCCTCCAACGGCCTAGAATTAATGTTGAATTTCCCAATTTTCCCATTTCCCCACATCCAACTTAATGCAGGCCCAACTCTCCAACTTGGCACTGCCTTCTTTAACTGTCCTAACTGTCCATCCTCCTTCCCACCTATCAGCTCCACCCTCCTCTCCGACCTATCACTTTCACCCCCACCTTCATCTACCTATTGCATTCCCAGTTACCTTACACCCCAGCCCCACACCACCTCGCGTTTATCTCTCTACCCCCTCGCCCCACAAGCGTCATTCCTGATGAAGGGCTGATGCCTGAAATGTCGATTCTGCTGCTCCTCGAATGCTGCCTGACTTGCTGTGCCTTTAAAACACCACACTGTCGACACTGCGCCATTACAGTGCTGAGTACGTCAAGGGATAAATCCATCATGCAGAGCAGTGGATCACACAGCACGCCACATCAGTGAGAAGGATCCTCTGGGGAAGTAAAGACTGAACTTCGAGAGAAGAATAAGACAAATCTCCAAGGGCAGCCAATAACAGAATGTTCATGTTTCATAACACTGTCTCTTCGAATAAAAACTACTGAAAGAACTGTGGATACTGGAAATCAGAAACAGTAAAACAATTTCTGGAAAAGGTCAGCAGGCCTGGCGCGTCTGTGGAGAAAAATCACAGTGAACCTTTCAGCTACAATTATTGGATCTGAAACATTAACTCTGATTTCTCTCCACAGATGCTGCCAGACCTGCTGACGTTTTCCAGCAATATCTGTTTTTTTGGGGGGAACTGATGTTCACAGTTTTCTGTAATACACTAACCTCTGGCACTATGGCAGTCATGTTCTCTGAATCTTATTGTCTTGTTGGATACCATATGAAATTCGTTTTGATGTTAGTTACCCAACACTCCAGAAATAACCTTTTCCCTCAAGGGAACTATTTGGAATTGAAGAAAGGGGATCTTTTTGCATTCAAGAGTTTGATCAAGAGTGCTACTCCCCCGATGTAAAACGCACAGTGTCAGATAATTCCCATTGTATGTATGTATGTATCCCTGAGATTTTCAATCTGCCGTGGGAATGTTCAGCTCAGTGCTACTGTTACTTGAAACATTTTATAAACTTCCAAGTGCTAGCTGGCAACAATAAGTCCCTTCAATACTAACTCACTCCCATTTCAACACAATTGCCATTCATCAATAGTTTACTCATCACCTACATGTCATCTCCAATAAACCACCCCACCTGTAAACCACAATCACTGTTTGAACAATCATCCCGTGTGACAATCGGTGCAATGATGCTCCATGCTATGGGGCAAAGAATATTATGCACACCAAGGTCAACAGTGCGCATGTCTTTATGACAATCAAAGAATTCAACAACACACATCATAATTCATATTCTTTGAGCTGTGTGCTACTGATGGACATGATTCAACTGGGGACGCAGGTCTGTCATTCAACTCACTGAGTCCCTTCGGACTAAACATCATGTCAACTGAAGATCCCAACAACAGGGTTGTTCCTCTGTAGTGTGCATCATTATATGTTTCTCTATACTGTGCAGAATGGGTTTGCCCTGAGGCCACATCGATGGGATTTGGCTGAGCACTGGCCCTGGCTCATCTAGAAAGTGTTTAGCAAGATCATTCTCTCTCTCTGGGAGGTCAAAGCCTGAAATTGGTCAGAAGGGTTTTGTAACAACCCACCTCTGTGGGTTGTTACCTGGCGTTTGCCATTCCTTTATGTTAAGGGATTGCGTTGTTAGATCATGGTCAGGCAGTTCCCTCCGAATGGGAGCGCAGATACAACAGGAGGGTAACGATCGAGTTAAGCAAGTCATTATAGTCAACAGTCAGCTATCAGTCAAATTGGCCGGATGTTCTTGATCGCGATAAACACAACAATGACAAATATCCTAAATCGCACATCAGTCTTTCATTAGTGAAAACAAACCAGTCATTCATCAGTGAAAAATCCTGTTGAACCACCCAATTTCCACCGTTCTGAGTTCTGTGGACCAGGTAAAAAAACAGAGATTTCACAAAGTTGTCAGAACACTGCACTCCATGGTATAACACTATGGCCTCACAGTGGATCGATCTAAAAAAAAATATCCAGAGGATTCTTCTGTCAGTACCAACAAAATAACAATAACAATAATCAAAATGATAATAAGACTTATCAAATTGGCAACCACAGACGAAATAACAATCCCAAACGAATGTACATGGGAGCCCCTTCACATTGACCAATATTGTTCCAGGAATATCAAGGGTAACAGCAACAAAGGCCAAAGTGGGAAATATCCTGTTGGACAAAGCTGTTTGATCCTCTGCTTGAGTGTTGCCACCACTGTACTCCAAATCGCAGTGTTTTTCCTCATAAACTCCACACCACCACACTGTCCAACATTACCAAATGGCGCAACTCACTCATCATTTGACTGTCAAATAATTTAACATTACGCATCATAATTGGAACACTGTGCTTAATGCCCCCTCCCAGTGATCCTTCCTCACAAATCTCTTGCCCCCACGCGTGCGTTGACTGAATGAAACAGACAAGATGGTTACACCTATCCATGCTAACATTCACTAATCACTCTGAAATGACTTGCTCAACTCGATCGTTGCCCTCCTGTTGTATCTGTGTTCCCATTTGGAGGGAGCTGCCTGACTATGATCTAACAACACAATCCCTTAACATAAAGGAATGGGAAACACCAGGTATCACAAATAGATGGGTTGTTACAAAACCCTTCAGACCAATTTCAGGCTTTGAACTGCCAGAGAGAGAAGTGTTGCTAAACACTTTCTCGTCGAGCCAGGGCCAGTGCTCAGCCAAATCCCATCGATGTGGCCTCAGGGCAAACCAATTCTGCACAGTATAGAGAAACATACAATGATACAGAGGAACCGCCTAATCAATTTTTTTTTCAACTCAGTAAGTGAGGATACTGACAACTGGCGTCAGTATTTGTCTCGTTAATGGAAATAAAATGATTAAGTGACATGCAGTCGAAAAAGTCTGATTTAATGCAGAGATGTATACAACTTAAGTTATTACATGACTTACCAGGAATACCAACAACAGCAAGGATGGTGTAGTATACTTTGGCGACCTTTTGTTCTGGACGATGCATTTTGTTGTTTGTGAAACAACCTCTTCCTGCTGCTGGCAATCTGTCGGGCCAGAAGAATTTTCTCAAAATTGGAACTGACGCAGTGATTTTTTTTTATATTCTGCATGGCATCTCCACTGGGAAAATGTAATTATATCATCAAATGTTTTCTATCATTTTGGACAAACAAATTATGTCAACGGGTTTATTATAATGATGTGATATCTTTGAGATTTGCCTCTGTCATTGAATACCCCAAAAGAAGGATTAATCTGAATTTATTAGGCATCAAAGTTAATTTCAATTTGTCCTCAAACGACAATACTTATATTATTTCAGATGCTATCAATGCCATAAGTATTTATTTCAGATCTGATAGTCCTTTCAGTGAAGCTCTTCATTTTGCTGACGTTACTCAGTCATTCAGTACCTCATGCTGCCCAGCTCGTTGAGAGCTGTTCTACTGCACACTATTATCCCACTGCTGCTCTTGCTCATTCAGTTTTCCAACTCATTTAGGAAGTTTGATCTGTGAACCAGCACTCTAATACTGAACTTGATGCTGATACTGATCACAGCAAGAACTGGAACTTACACTCAGACAAATACGAGAAAAGAAACTAATTCAGAACCTTCCCTTCAGAATTGTAGAATAACAGAATCAGATAGAACTGAGGAAGCTGGGCGGCCCATCATGTTTGTTCCCCCCAAAATTATACTGAATCTCCAGTCGTCCCATTTTCTAGCACATGGTCAATTGCCTTGAATGTTATGATATTTCAAGTGTTCATCAAGTATTTTAGGAAGGTTGCTGTTTAAGGTTTTTTAAAATTTCCCATTTCAACTACCCTCCCGGTCAGTGTGTTGCAGGCCCCTTCCATCCTCGAGGTGAGAAGAGTTTTCCTCATGTTTCCCTGAGCCTTTCAGCTTGAAGTTTTCCAGCCTTGTTATTGGCCTTTAGACAAAGGGGAAAAAAAACTACTGTTTCTCTGCACTGTCCAAATCCCTTATCGTATTATATAACCCGATTCCTGCTCTAAAGAAAGCAGCCAGAGTTTATAAGCCACCCTCATCACATCTGCATTGTGACACCTTCAACAACATTTTTGGGACAATCTCCTTTGCACTCCCTCCAGTCCAATCACCTCCATCCTCTGGTGCAGTGACCAGAACTGCACACAATTCTCCAACTCTGGCCGAAATAAAGTCCTGAAAATGTGTTGCTGGAAAGCACAGCAGGTCAGGCAGCATCCAAGGAACAGGAGAATCGACGTTTCGGGCATACGCCATTCTTCCTCATTCCTGAAGAAGGGCTTATGCCTGAAACATCGATTCTACTATTCCTTAGATGGTGCCTGACCTGCTGCGCTTTTCCAGCAACACATTTTCAGCTCTGATCTCCAGCATCTGCAGTCCTCACGTTCTCCTCGAAATAAAGTCCTGATTGATTCAGTTTTTTGAAGTGGTAACCAAGAAGTTCTATGAGGGCAGTGCGATAGCCATTTTGTACATGGACTTTAGCAAGACGTTCTACAAGGTATCGCAAGGGTAATTTGTTGAGTAAGGTTAAATCTCATGGGATCCAGGAGAGCTAGCCAACTGGATCCAAATTTGGCTTCATGGTCGAAAGTGTTGTGAATGGACTGTAGAGGTACTGTGCTTTTCAGAAAGTTGAAAAGCTAGCAAAACTGCCTGACACAGCACAAAGTGTTCTACACAAGATAACAATGTAACACATGGTTGACACAAATAGAGCAACTCGGTTCTATGAGACAAAAATCAATTCAAATTCAGCCAGTCAGTTTAACTTGTGCCCCAAGTCACCAAACTCCAATGAAGTTTGATTTTAATATTTTAACAATATTAAAACCAATGAAACGATCTGATGTTTTGGGATATAAAACCAGACATTTTTGAACAGTTGAGAGAGAACTGCCATGTAGACTGCTAGCTCAGGAGCTCTTCGAAAGTTACCTGACTGGGGAAGGTGTTTGCACAGCAGAACGTTGAAGCCGGCCTGGAGGGAATCTACAGAGGCAAATATACAAAGGAAATTCCGCAAATCTGACTGGGTTTGAAACGGGATTTTTTCACTGTAAATCTTAATCGGGATTTTTTTGTTAGACAAGTATTGCAGAGTGGGAGGTAAAAGATAACTCTAAGAGACAGGAGTGAGGAATAGATAAGGGTTTTCCTATTTTCTGTTGGACAGAAAGAATAAAGTTGTTTTTTTTTTCAATTAAATAGTGACATCTGGGATAGTTCTTCGAGTTTTAACTTGTTACAGCATGGGCTAAATATTTTCTGTGTTGCTAGTGTAAATTAGCAGAGGGATTTACTCCATACCATAACAGTTTGGGGGCTTACGATCGTGATTTGAAAATGTTTATAGAGATACACTCTGAGATTTGGACAGATTTGAATAGATTCGAGATACAAAAAAGGCCAGTTGATTTAAAAACTAGCAGGTTAGTGTCCTTTAAATAAAAGATAGGTGAGGCAATTTGTTTAAGTTGGGTGACTTGAAATCAGTAAAATTAAAACTAAGAGAAATGGCTGTTAAAATTGCCAAAGAGACTCTTGGATTTGAAGATGATTCTCAAATTTGCCAAGAAAGTTTCGAAGGAAAGAAAAAGGCCATACTTCTGGAATTAGCAAAGAAGTAAGATTTGGGTTTAACTAAGGACAAAAGTAAAGTGGAAATTATAAGAGAATTACTCAAACACTTTTGTGTGTCAGAGAAACAGACAAGCGCAGTAGAGATGGAAAAACTTGAATTACAATTGAGAAAAATGGAGTGAGAATATAAACAAAGGGAGAGAGAGAAGGAAGAGAAAGAGAGAGAAGCAAAAGAGAGAAAAAGAAGATTCTTACCTGAGCAAAGGAGAAATGGAGAGAGGAAGAGGGAGAGAGCGAGAGAGGAAAAAGAGAGAGAAGGTGTTAACTGAGCAAAAAGAAAGAGAATCTGTATTTGACAAGTTGCGACTTGGTCAACAAAGTCAAGTTAACAGGATGGAGATTATAACAGGAGGTCATGATATGTACAGATATGTCAAAACTCTGCCCCGTTTTGATGAGAAAGATGTTGGGACCTTCTTTATTTCACTTGAAAAATTGGCTAGGCAGATGGTGCGGTCCGAGTATTTATGAGTAAAGCTAGTTCAGACTAAACTGAGAGGCAGAGCTAGTGATACCAGATGAGGGGGTCGAAAGATTATGAGGAGTTCAAGCAGGCAATTTTAAGTGTTTATGAATTAGTACCACAAGCATACAGACAGCAGTTCAGAAACAAAAAGAAGGAACGATGTCAGACTTATGTTGAGTTTGAAAGAAGATAACATAGTAATTTTGATAGATAGGTGCGTGCTTTTAAAAAACGATAGGTCCTCTCAGGATCTAAGAGAGATTGTTCTGCATGAGGAGTTTAAAAACTCACTTCCACAGATGGTACGAAATCACATGAAGGGACTGAAATGTCAGGAAGTGAGAAGGGCAGCAGAATTAGCAGATGAGTGCATGTTGGTGCATAAGACAAGCTTTTAGCCAGAATTTCATCCATGAGGGAGAGGAGTTGTAAGAAGGAAAGATAAAAAAATTATGAAGCCAAGAGTAGAGATCACTGTAAGAATTTACCACAGGATAAGGCAGAAGCCAAGTGGGTGGAAAGTAGGTGAAAGGCCTCAGTGTTTACTCTGTGGTGAAGTGAGACACATAGAGTCACAGTGCTGGTTGTTAAAGAAAGGCATTGCGGGAAAAGATGTGGTAAACGAAACTCTGCCGGTGGCATTAGTGAGGGGAATCCAAGAAGAGCCAAGGAGCTGCAAGAGAGTGCACAGACCAGGCAGGAACTGGATATGGAGTTAGTACCTGATCTCTTACTAAGAATTCACTTCTAGGGGTGAAATTTACTCAGAAAGAACAAGGGGTCAACGACAAGAAGTTATAATTTTGAGAGATACAGAATTTAACCAGAAAGAGATGATTGAATTTGCACTCTTCCTGGTCTGTTACCCAAGAGTGTGGTAATTTGTGGAATACAGAGGAACGCTGATTATCAGAAGATGATCTCAAGATCCAAATAGAAACATTACGTCAAAGACCTGTTTTAAAGCTAATTGCATCTTTTGTTTAAACGTACAATGATTAAAACCGAATCCAGCTCATTGAAATGCGTCCAGGAGCTGTTCTGGAGAGTCCAGGCACCGTCTCTAAATGACTGACCTCCCGCCTTCTCTCTCTTTCCCCACACTTTCCGTGGAGGTCTACATATGGGTGAAGCCTGAACACCCCCTTCTGCAGATAACCTCTTCAACATTGTCCTGTACAGGGCAGAGATGGAACCTTCCAAAAAGTTGCAGTAGAATGTATAAGTGTGTATGTGTGTGTGTGTGTGTGTGTCTGTGTGCGTACTATTGGAAACTTACGCCACAAAAGGAGCAGCAGTCCTACTGCTGGTGTCCAGTCCATCTGCCCAGGAGTTGGGGGTGTCGGCCGGGAGGCGGAGGTTCGGACGGTGGTCGGACAGGGGCGCACAGTTGGGAGTGCAGGGTTGGGGGTGCGGGTGGGAGAGTGCGCGGGTGGTGGATGAGGTTGGGGCGGGTCGAGTTTTGGGGAGCTGTGGTTGGGGGTTGGGGACAGATAGGTTTGGGGGCCAGGTCAGGGGATTGGAAGGGTTTGGGGGCGGGAGCTAGATTGGGGGCTGGTGGAACACACGCACGTTGTGCTGTGCCTAGTCTCCTGAACAGTTAAAACTCTTCACAGAAAACCCCGAGCCCCAGAGGACATCAATTAACCGAATAATCAATTATCTGAGCGAAATAGTGCCCACCCACCTCGTTTGGATAATCGAGATTCGACTGTAAATGGACAGAAAGTAAGCGTTCCCTATGTAAGATCAGGTTGCAGTACTAACTCAAGACGGGGGAAGTTGCAGTGTGAGTGATTGGCGGAGTGTCAGTTCCAGGAATCCAGTTTGTTCTTGGGAATGATTTGGCTGGGTTCACGGTGGTCCCTTGTTGTGGAGAAGCCCAAGGATGACCAAGAAACTGAGCAGTTGAAACAGACATATCCTGGTATTTTCCCAGACTGTTAAGCAGCTGGATACCACTATCATAAATCACAGCATGAAGCAAAAACTAAAGAGAAAGATGAAGGAGTTGAGGTTCAGTTAGTGGACACCCTGTTTGCTGTAATGGTGCAGGAAAAACCTGAACAGGCAGAGGGTCAGACAGAATTGTTTAGTCCTGAAAGGCTCAGAATCTTTCAACAGGAAGACAAGACGAAAAACGATATGTGTGTGAATGCATACCCCGAAAAGCAGGCAGTGGATATTCCTGAGGGTTATTATCTGAAAGATAGAATCCTGCAGTCAAAGTGGAGACCATGGCAGGTTAGTGCAGAGGAGAACTGGTCCGAAGTGCACCAGATTGTGTTGTCAGTGGCAAACACACAGGTGTTACATGTAGCACATGAACTACCTGTAGATGGTCACTGAGGAATAAGAACGACTCAGGCTAAGGTACAAAAACATTTTTATTGGCCTGGAGTGCATCAGGATACGGTTCATTTTTGCTGTATAGGTGATACATGCCAAATGGTAAGGCAGGCAGCTTTGTTGCCAATTCCCGTATCCGAAGAACCTTTCACGTGGGTCATAATTGATTCTGTATGTCTGCTCCCGAGAACCAAACGTGGGAACCAATACTTGTTAACCATAATGGATGTGACGACCACATTTTCAGAGGCAACTCCATGATGGAGTGTGAAGGCAAAAAGGGTGGTAGAGGAGATTGTAGCCTTCTTCACACGGTATGGGCTACCCAAAAATATTCACTCGTATCAAGGGTCAAATTTTACTGCAAGGCTGTTTAAGTAGGTTATGGATAGCTTCAGTATTCAGCACTTTAACTCCAGTGTATACCATTCTGAATCCAAGGGACCTTTCGAAATGTGGCATTCAGACCTTGAAGACCATGTTGAGAGCATACATGTCAGGATTACCCAAATGATTGGATAAATGATTCGTAATGTTTGCCATTAGAGATGCCCAACCGAACCTATCACTTCAGTCCCTTCGAGTTAATGTTCAGGCATGAAGTGAGAAGCCCTTTGAAATGAATTAAAGTAAAAAAATGCCAGGACCAAAGTCGGGAGTCGAGAATCAGGAGGTGTGCGGTGACTATTAGGAGCTGTCTGGGTCTCAGTGGGTATCCTGGCATGAAACCGCCATTGTTGAAAAATGTGGTGCTGGTAAAGACACAGCAGGCCAGGCAGTATCCGAGAAGCAGGAGAATCGACGTTTCAGGCATAAGTTCTTCTGCAGAACCCCCATTCCTCAGATAAACACATAGAGATAAACAGACACACACACAGATATACACAAGCGAAGATATGCACTGTCAGACACACGCTAATATGCACTAACATACACACATGCATGTACACAGATATACATCGGTAGTCAATGTCACAGATGCATAGACAGAAGCACACACACTCAGGTACAGAAACATACATTGATAGAGGCACACACATATACACAGAAACAGACACACATGCACCCACAGAAATGCAGACACATAAACAGACAGAAACACTTACACAGACAAACACACATAGATCACACACAGAGACACACAAACATACATATACACGCAGACACTCACAAACACATACATCTTCACCGACAAAGAGACACCCATACACACACACAAGCAAGCATATTCCTGTCCTTTCCCCATGTCCTTATTCTCATTTTGTTTTACCCCTTTTTTCCCATTGTCTTTCTGCGCAATCTATTCCCCCTTATCTATACTCTCCATTGTTTTCTCCTCCACCTATTGCCCCCAAATCTATTTCCCTCATCGATTTAGACCATGTGTATTTCCCTATCATCCTCCCCAGTCCATTCCACATATCTATTCCCCAAATCATCTTCCCCAACAGTCAATTCCTCATGTCAATTTCCCCAATTATCCTCCCCAACAGTCTATTTCCCATGTCTATTTCCCTGAATCATCTCCCCGCAAGCCTATTCTGCATGTGGATTCCCCCATCATCCTCCCCCAGTCTATTCCATGTGTCGATTCCCCCAATCATCTTTCCACCAGTCTATTCCTCATGTCTATTTCCCCCAATCATCTTCCTCAACAGTCTATTCCCCATGTCTATTCCCCCGAATCATCTCCCCCCAAGTGTATTCCACATGTCTATTTCCCCAATCATCCTCCACCAGTCTATTCCGCATATCTATTCCCCCAATCATCTTTCCCCGGTCTATTCCCCATGTCTAATCCCCTCCCGAGCCTATTCCCCATGTCGATTCCCCCCAGTCTATTCGCCATGTCTATTTACCCCATCATCTTCCACCTCCCCAGTCTATTCTCTATGTCTTTTCCCTCCCAGTCTATTACCCCCACTGTCTAAGATGGAGGAGCGTGAACAAGAGGCAGAATGTAAAACACAGGGGAGGAGCTGTGTCCACAGGAAGGGGATGCAATAAGGCCATTCAGGGTCAAATCCTGAGGAGCCAGACATGACTGGGAACATTCAATGGGTAGAGGCAGATACGACGGACAGAAGGGGCTCCATGTCTGTCATAAATCTTCTGTAACTCTGAGAATGGGATCTTGCTGTCCAGTGAAGTGGTCAGTTACAGACCGGTCATTCCAGACTCATTTTCCTCTGCCCCAGGGAGTGGGGCTCAGGGCAATCTTGACGGGGAGCATAATATTTGAATGAGGGAATGAATTTGAGAGAGGAATGGAATTGAAGGACAAAATCGTTTTGGGAGTGCAAAACTGGGTCAGCACTTTCAGGTCTGAAAGAGAAAAGGAGAGAGGGTGATAGTGATGGTGAGAGAGAAAGAGAGATGGAGAGAGTGGAGATTGAGAAAAAGGGAGGGAGAGAGACAAAAGCACAGGGAGAGATAGAGGGAGAGGCCAGAGAGAGAGAAGGCCAGAGATTGAGGGCACCGGGGAAATGTCAGACAAAGACAAACATGATGCTGGGACATGGACAGACTGAAGGGCTGATCCTCACTATTCAGTTGGTGCCAGCTCTCCCTCAGTGGTTTGTCCCAGCCCCACTCTCCCATGAGGGATTGACCCTGCTCCTGGGGTTTGTTGCAGCCTGTAATGTATTAGTGTGTCTCTTTCTCAATACTGATCCTCCGACAGTGCGGCACTCCCTTAGCACGGACCTTCTGATATCCTGACAAAATTCTTCAAAATATTGTGAGCCCATAGGCAACCCCATCATTGCCATGAGTTTCCATCATAAATGCAGAGATCCAACTGAAAATAGAGAACGTGTGCTGGTTGAATTGAACTCTCTTAGACACAATGGTTTTGTTACAAATTCCCCAGGAGGCCAAACATCAGAGGCATACTGTGAGCAATGACATCTTCCTAACAACCTCACTATCCTTCAAAAGAAAAATGAGGTCAGTGAGGAGCACCCTTGTACTGGTGGTGACTGCTGGCATTTGGGCTACTTCTTTCTGCTGACCTTCCAGTATTGAACATCGAACCGAGCAGAACAGAGCATTATGGCACATAGTGGATATCATCTCATTCTGCTCAATAAAATCCCGAACACATCAAACCAAATGTCCAGTTGCAGAGCAGCATTGGAAATATTGCTTCATTGTTTCTGCACTGAACGTCAGGATAGATTGTAGAATCGCTACAGTGTGAAAACAGGCCCTTCAGCCCAACAAGTCCACACTGATCCTCCATAGAGTGACCCACCTAGGTGCATTCCATCAACCCTACATTTACACCTGGCTAATGCACCTAACCTATACTCCCTAAACACTGTGAGCAATTCAACATGGCCAATTTACCTAACCTACACATCGTTGGACTGTGGGAGGAAACCGGAGCACCCTGCACTCTCCCGTTCTCTGTCACCTCCACCAGCCTTTCCACCCCTATCTCTGTAACCTCTTGAAGCCCCTACACCCCTCGCTATCTCTATTATCTCCTCCATCCCCTACGTCCTCCTCATCAATGTCACCTCCACCAGCCTCAACATCCCTCCCTATCTATGTTACTTCCAGCAACCCTCTAAACCTCTCCCTATCTCTGAATCCTTTTCTAGCACCTACACCCTCTCAATATCTGTAACCTCTTCCCATCCCCGCACAATTCTCGATCTCTGTCACCTCCACCATCCTCTATATCTCTCCTTATCTCAGTAACTCCTCTTTATCTCTGGAAACATATCCATCCCTTCCATCCCGCCCTCTCTGTGTATCCACCTCCTCCAATCTACCTTTACAACTCGCGACCCCAATATTCCATCAGAACATGACTCACAACATCAACTAGGAGCTTTGCATTTTATGTTTTCTGTGCGATACTTTGATGTTTGGAATCCATGTGAGGTTTGTGAAGCATGGTCTGTCCCTGGTTGTATTTGTCATGTTACTGTCCACTCGAAACAATCCATTTCCAAACCGTCGAGGAGACTGTGAATAGTTTCAGGCTTGGTTCCAGAAGGAGGAATGTGTCCAATGAAGGGTCAACAAAATAAAAAAGAGAGGATTTCAAACACTGCCTTGAGAGAAATGACGGAGAAAAGTAAGACAATATAACTTGGGATTAAGTCCATAAAAAAAAGCAGCAGGCAAGGCCATTCGGCCCCTCGAGCCTGCTCCACCATTCAACAGGATCATGGCTGATGCGAAATACCTCACATCCATTTCCATTTTAGGTTAGAGGAGGAGGGAATGAGGGAGACCCTACTTTGTAGGACCTGGGGTTTAGAACACACCCACTCTAATAGTAATCACTTACCTTCCCGACCGGCTTTGCGCTCCGCCTGAACTTCCGCCCAGCTCCCGCCGCTCTCTGCTGCAAAAAGGTGACCGCTTTGGAAAACATCTACCTTCTGTCCAAGAAAAAGACCCTGAGCTTCCAATTGCCTACCACACCACCCTGTTCCCTGGCCAACATCTCCATCTCAGGATTTCTGCGGTGTTCCAGCAAAGCTAGAAGAACAACACCTCATTTTCAGCTTGGGGACCCTGCAGCCCTCTGGACTCAACATCGAGTTCAATAGATTTTGGGCCTGAGCTCTCCCATTTCCTCGTCGCCTACTCCATACACCAGGCCTTCTTATCACATAGTCTGCTATTCCACACTATCTATTGTTAACTACTATCAGTCTCCATTAATAGGCATTCATTGTCCCAGCGAGCTCATTATCAACTTCCTTGTCCAACTGTTCCATGTCTTTGGGCTCCAACCCCATCTATTGTTTACCCTTAACCACTCTCCCTCCCTATCATCTACATATAAACCAACATTTGCCTTGTTACCATCAGTTCAGAGGAAAGTTCAGTGACTGTCTGGTAGAGCGTGAATGAAATGGTTACAACCACGGACAGTAATCAGTAACCCAGGTTCGATTCTTGCCTCGAGTAACTGTGTGGATTTTGCTCATTCTCCCCGTGTCTGCGTGGGTTTCCTTCGGGTGCTCCGGTTTCCTCCCACAGTGCAAAGATGAGCAGGTTTAGGTGAATTGGCCATGCTAAATTGCCCATAGTGTTAGCTGCTTTAGTCAGTGGAAATGGGTTTGGGTGGGTTACTCGTCGGAGGATCACTGTGGTCTTCTTTGGTCGAAGGGCCTGTTTCCACACTGTAGGGAATCTAATCTGAAGGGAATCTAGTCTAACCCTGTTAACATCCCTATTGTGATCCCACAGTAAACACTAACCTGGTGAAAGTCCCTAACTACTGACAGTAATAACTAACCCGTTTACCATCCCTTGCCACTGACAATAATCACTAAACCAGTTAACGTCCCTAACCACTGACAGTAATCACCAACCCGGTTAGCATCCCCAACCACAGACATTAATCAATAATCTGGTCAGTATCCCTAACCACCAATAGTAATCCCTAATCCAGTTAATGTCCCTAGCCACTGACAATAATCACTAACCCAGTTAACATCTCTAACCGTTGACTGTAATCGCTAACCCGCTAATTTCCCTAACTGCTGACAGTAATCACCAACCCAGTTAACATCCCTAATCACTGACAAAAATCACCAACCTAGTTAGCATCCCTACCTTTCGAGAGTAATCACTAACCCGGTTAACATCCCTAACCACCGGCAGTAATCACTAACACAGTTAACGTCACTAACCACTGAGAGTAATCACCAACCCGCTAAACATCCCTAACAACCGGCAGTAATCACTAACCCGGTTAGCATCCCTAACCACCTTAAGTCATCACTAACCCGTTTAACATCCCGAACCACCAACAGTTATCACTAACCCAATTGACGTCCCTAACCACTGACAATAATCACTAACCTGATTAAAATCTCTAATCACCAAAAGTAATCACTAACCCCGTTAACGTCCCTAACCACGGACAGTAATCTCCCATCCCCCCACCCCCCCACCCCCCGGTTAACATCCAGAACCACAAACAGTAAACTCTAACCCAGTTAACATCTCTAACCACTGGTGGTAATCACTAACCCAGTTAACGTCCCTAACCAGGGACAGTAATCACTAACCCAGTGAACATCCAGAAACACGGACAGTAAAAACAAATCCATTTAATGTCCCTAACCACTGATGGCAATCACGAACCTGGTTAACAACCCTGTCCACTGACAGTTATCACTAACCCAGTTAACATCCCTAACCACTGATGGTAATGACAAACCCAGATTCTCCCTCGTTCTGACTCTCATTCCCGGTGTCTAACTCTCTCTCTCTGTCTCAAGGACAAGATAATACGATCAGTCTGCCTCTACAGATTTGTCTCTAATATAATCTCTATTTCTTCCCATTCTGGTTGGTGTGTGAAATTGCCATGTTGGAACTGAAGGTCGGATTGGGGATAATTAGGAATGATGAGAGGGAAGGAGCCTGATTGTCCCAGA
Organism: Chiloscyllium punctatum; assembly: GCF_047496795.1. NCBI lineage: Eukaryota > Metazoa > Chordata > Chondrichthyes > Orectolobiformes > Hemiscylliidae > Chiloscyllium > Chiloscyllium punctatum. The sequence continues at coordinate 54,538,265 of NC_092768.1, forward strand.
GAGAGGATTCCAGGCCAATGGGCTCGGCATCAGAAGAGCCAGCGGAGGAGCAGAGTGAGGATTGGTATTCGATGATGGGGTAGTAAAACGGGGTGTTGGTGAGAGTTCAGTGAATTTTAACATTGCATCTCTGTTTCTATTTCAAACTCTGTGTCTGACTTTGTCTCTACCTCTCTGAATCTTGCCCTCTGTCTTTCCCCAACTCTCTTTCCTCCATCTACCTGCACCTCTACACACCTCTGTCCCTCCCTCTCTCCCCCCTCAGTTCCCATCCTCCCTCTCCTCAGCCCTCCCTCTCTGCAACTCTTACTCTTACCCTCCTTCCTCCTGTCCTTTTCTCTCCTCTATCTCTGGACTGCTTCCTCTCTGCTCACCGCCTCCTCCTCCCATCATTCAACACACATACTTTCTCGGTCTGCCGGTCTCCCGCTCCTTCTCTCTATCTACATTTGTGTCTATGTTTTTTTTATCTCTCTCTCTCCCACCCTCCCTTCTTCTCTTTCTCTGTCTATCGCCCTTGCTCTCGTTCCCACTATATCCTTCTCCATCGGCATGTCTCTGTTTCTCTGTCTCTCCCCGTCTCTCTCTCACTCTCTCCCTTTACCCCTAACCTCTCTGTTTCGTCTCTTTTCCACTGTATAACTGCCGGTCTGTCTCTCCCTCTCTCTCGTTTTCTCCCACCCCCAACCATATCTCTCTCTCTCTCTATCGTTTTTTTTTCTGTGACTCTCTGTTACTCTCACTCTCTGTCTCTCTCTCTGTCTCTCTCTCTCCCTCCAATAACCCAGTACCACGTACGGAAAACCTCCTACCTTATCGTGGACTACCTTGATGTGGACTATATCGGCAACCTCCAGAAAAAGATCCGCCTTTCAGTAAAGTGCTGGAAGGGATCATCAACAGTGCTATCACGCAGCACCTGCTCAGCAATAACCTGCTCAGTGACGCCCAGTTTGGAATCCGCCAGGGCTGCTCAGATCCTGATCTCATTACAGCTTTGGTTCAAACATGGACAAAAGAGTTCAATTCCTCAGGTGAGGTGGGAGTGACAGACCTTGAACAACAAAGCTGCATTTGACAAATTGTGGCATCAAGGAGCCCGGTAAAAATTAGAATCAATGGGCATCGGGTGGAAAACACTCTGCTGGCTAGAGTCATACCTGGCACAATGGAAGATGGTTGTGGGTGTGGAGGGTCAGTCATCTCAGCTCCAGGACATCTCTGCAGGAGTCCCTCAGAACACCACAAGGAGTCGCTCATGGGGCACAACAATCTTCAGCTGCATCATCAATGTCATCAGGAGAGAAGTGGGAATATTCGCTGATGATTGTAACTGTCTTCAGCACCATTCGTGACTCGTCAGATACTGAAGCAGTCTGTACTCAACTGCAACAAGACCTGGACAATATCCAGACTGGTGTCGACAAATGGCAAGTAACCTTCGCGCCACACAAATACCAGGCAATGACCATCACCACTAAGAGACATTGTCACCACTGCCCTTGAAATTCAACTTTATTACCATCACGGGATTCCCCACTGTCAACATCCTTGGGATTACCATTGACTAGAATTCAAATGACTCACCACATAAATGCAGTGGCTACAAGAAGAGGTTAGAGACTAGGGATGCTGTGGTGAGTAACTCACCTCCTGACACAGCAAAGTCTATTCACCATCTCCATGGCACAAGTCAGGAGTATAATGGAATACTCCCCACTTGATTGGATAGACGCAGCTCCAATAATGCTCAAGAAGCTTGACACAAACTAGGGCAAAGCAACCCGCTTGATTGGCACCACATCACCTGGCAGCACATCACCCGTCACCACATCACCCAGGGAAAAGTCCCAGCATGTCATGCCTCTCCTTGTGACTCAAACCGGCCAGTCCTGGTAACCTCCTCGTAAATATTTTCAGAATCCCTTCTACTTTAATAATATTATTCCTAAAGCAGGGCGTCCCGAACTGTATGCACTGTTTTAAAAGTGGCATTACCAACAAGGCATCCCAACTCCTATGTTCGGTGCTCTGATCAATGAAGGATGATGTGCCAAACACTGCCTTCACCGCCCTGTCTACCTGTAACACCACTTTCAAGGAAGGGTGTATCTGAAAGTTACGCTCACTATCCGCCCAGGCAAACATTCCAGACCCGCACCACCCACTGGCTGAAAACACTTTCTCTGAGTAAACTTTCCGTATGTGAGTACGCAGTGCCAGTTGTAGTTTTATTCCAGTTCAATATCCCTTCCTCAATGAGAACTGAAGTTTCAGCTCAACATTATTTTCAACCAATTTGCTATTGTTAAAATTTGTGTCTTTAGATTAATCATTATTTGTACATAATAACCATTTTGTTACCATGAACCTTACCACATTCTCAAAAAAAAATGAGTCGACAAGCAGCGGCAGTCATTTCGCAGCCGATAACAATAGGAATGAACAATGGTTGATTAGAACCGCTAAGAAAAACAAATTTAGGATTTAAATTGAGAGTCGCGAACCAGATAATTTTAATGGATTTCAGAGTTGGAAACTGTGCTGGTGTTATATGATGAAATTAGATTTTGAATACATGAATTTCCAGTTTATATTGAAAATTCTTATCAAATCTCATACTCAATAGGAAGAAAATTGTAATTTAATATCAGAAGGAAAATTGTGCATAATAGAACACTCCTGATCATTTTAATGTATACAACCCTAAGCAGATTTGAATCATTTTTGCGATATGAAAATCTGTCTGAATTAACAGTGAAATGTTTCAGCCACTTGTTCAGTTTCCATCACTCAATTAGGGAATATACTTATATTAGTCAATATTTTTAAAACATTTCTGCAAGGTTTGTGAAGGTTTGTAGCTCATGTTCAGATTTAGGGTGTAGTTTGCTCGCTGTGCTATAGGTTTGATACCCAGACGTTTCGTTACCTGGTTAGGTAACATCATCAGTGGCGACCTCCAAGTGAAGCGAAGCTGTTGCCTTCTGCTTTCTATTTATGTCTTTTTTCCTGGATGGGGTTCCTGGGGTTTGTGGTGATGTCATTTCCTGTTCGTTTTCTGAGGCATATACAGAAAGACGACAAACACTGACCAAATACTTAACTACACCAGCAACCATCCCAAAACACACAAACGAAGCTGTATCAGAACACTATTGCAACGAGCCACCACACACAGCGACACAGAGAAACTACGCAACTCAGAGGAGAACCAATGTATTCAAGAAGAACGGATACTCAAAAAATACAGTGCGCAGTTTCCTCAAGAACCAAACCACGACAAGCGGACCAAAAACAGCCAGAAGCTGAAGCACCTTACCATACATCAAAGAAGTTTCAGAAATGACAGCCAGACTACTAAGACCCCTCAGAATCCGAGTAGCACACAAACCCACCAACACTCTCAAACAAATACTAACAAACTTAAAAGACCCAGTGCAACCCATGGACAAAACCAACGTCATCTACAAAATTCCATGCAAGGACTGCCACAAACAATGCATAGGACAAACAGGAAGAAAGTTAGCCACCAGGATACACGAACACCAGCTAGCCACAAAAAAGACACGGCACTCTCCCTCGTAGCCCGACACAGGGATGAAAAAAAGCTACCATTTAGACTGGGGCAACACATCTATCCTTTGACAGGCTAAGCAAAGGCATGCCAGATAATTCCTGGAGACCTGCCACTCCAGCCACAACGCCATAAACAAACACATAGATCTAGATGCCATCTATAACCCCCTCAGAAAACGAACTGGAAATGACATCACCACAAACCCCAGGAAACCCATCCAGGAGAAAGATATAAATAGAATGCAGGAGACAACACCTTCGCTTCACTTGGAGGTCACCACTGATGATGTTACCTAGCCAGGTAATTAAACGTCTGGATCTCAAACCTCCAGCTCTGCGAGCAAACCTACACCCTAAATCTCAACCTGAGCTTCCAACCTTCACAAACCTTGCAATACCCTCATTTCTCATTTTGCTCCTTCTGATCCGCAGACTTCGCTATAATCATCTCACAGATCCTTGTGCCGAGGATCTTGCCTCTACTGTCAGTACAAAACACACTTTGAAGTATTTGTATCTGTCACGAAACTCCTTCACAGACCAATCATTCCCCATTCAAACCCACCTCATAAAATGAACCGGAAGTAAGAGGAAATAAATAAGAGTCATGCAAGCTCAGCAGATTACCTTCACGTAGACAGTAAAACGAGCCAGGACGAAGACGCATAAGGAATACAACAAACAAGAGTAAGGGGTGCCAGACTTAGAGTCGTGGAAGAAGTAAACAAGGGCCTACTTGTTAGCCACCCTTAGTGGGCGTAACTTTCTGAAATAAATTTCAGTCCGAGTCAAATTCTGAAGCAGCGATCCTTCTTGAAACATTCTTGCAAGGACGGGTGGCTAGAAGGTCAAGAGAACAAAGGAAAAAGAAGGATGCATATGTCAGGTATTGACAGGATAAATCAAGGGAATCCTTAGAGTATAATGGCAGGAGGAGTCTACTTAAGAGAGACATCAGGAAGGCAAAAAAGTAGACATGAGATAACTTTGGCAAATAGAGTTCAGGAAAATCCAAAAGTTTTTTTCAACAAATACATTAAGAACCAAAGCATAACAAACGAGAGAATCGGACTCCTCAAGGATCAGCAAGGTGGCCTTTGTGTGGAGCCGCAGGAGATGGGGCAAGTTACGAAGTGAATATTTCACATCAACAATTACTGTGGAAAAGGACACGGAAGATAAACAACGTAAGGAAATATTTCATGCCATCTTGAAAAACGTCGATATTACAGAGGAGGAACTGCTGGATGTCTTAAAAAGCATAAAAGTGTATAAATCCCCAGGTACCGACCAGTTGTACCCGAGAAATCTGTGGGAAGCTAGGCAAGTGATTGCCAGGCCCGTTTCTGAGATATTTGCATCATCGATAGTCACAGGTGTGGTGACAGAAGACTGGAAGTTGGTTAACGTGATGCCACTATTTAAGAAAGTTGGTAAGGACAAGCCAGGGAATTATAGATCGGTGAGACTGACATCGGTGGTGGGCAAGTGTTGGAGAGAATCCTGCGGGACAGGATGTACACTTATTTGGAAAGGCGGGACTGATGAGGAATAGTCACCATGGGTTTGCGCGTGGGAAATCATATCTCACGAACTTGATTGATTTTTTTGAAGAGGTAACAAAGAGGATTGATGAGGGCAGTGTGTTAGACGTGATCTACATGGACTTCAGTAAAGGTATTCGACAAGGTTCCCCATGGAAGTCTTGTTATCAAAGTTAGGACTCATGGAATACAAGGAGAACTAGCTATTTGGATACAGAATTGCTCAAACGTGGAAGACAGAGTGGTGGTGGAGCATTGCTTTTCAGTTTGGAAGCCTGTGACCAGTGGAGAACCACAAGGATCGGTGCTAGGTCCATGACAGTTCATCACTGATATAAATGATTTGGATGTGAGGTATAAGAAGTATAGATAGGAAGTTTGTGGATGATAACAAAATTGAAGGAGTAGTGGACAGCGAAGAAGGTTGCCTCCGCTTACAATGTGATCTTGATCTGATGAGCGAATGGGCTCAGTTGTGGCAGATGGAGTTTAACTTAGATAAATGCGAAGTGTTGCATTTTGGGAAATCAAATGTTGGCAGGACTTTTACACTTAATGGCAAGGTTCTAGGGCGTGTTGCTGAATAAAGAGACCTTGGCGTGCAGGTGTAGAGCTCCTTGAAAGTAGAGTCGCATGTAGATAGGATAGTGAAAAAGACATTTGGTACGCTCTCCTCTATTGGTCAGAATCTTGAATACAGGATAGAGAGATTGTGTTGCGGCTGTACAGCACATTGGTTAGGCCACTTCAGGAATATTGCGTACAGTTCTGGTCTCCTTCCTATCGAATGATGTTGTGAAATTTGAAAGGGTTCAGATAAGATGTACAAGGATGCTGCCAGGGTTGGAGAACTTGAGCTATCGGGAGAGATGGAATAAACGAGGTGTAGTTTTTCCATGAGCTTTGGTTACTGAGAGGTAACCTTATTGACGTTTTTTTAAAATCATGAGGAGCATAGATGGGGGTGTAGGAGTCCAGAACTAACGATTATAGGATAAGGGTGAGAGGGGAAAGATATAAATGAGACCTAAGGGGCAGCATTTTCACGCAGAGTGTGGTATAAGCAATGAATTGGCTTCCAGAGGAAGTGGTGGAGGCTGGTACTATTGCAAAATTTAAAAGGCATCTGGATGGGCACATCAATAGGACGGGTTTGGAATCATATGGGCCAGTGCTGCCAGGTAGAACGAGATTGGGTTGGTTTATTTGGTCAGCATGGACGAGTTGGACAGAAGGGTCTGTTTCCGTGCTGTGTATCGCTCTGCCTCTATGACTGCATAAATCAAGATATTGTGATTCTCATCAGGAATTTTAAAAAGAATCATGTGTTAATTATAAACAAGTGGATTCAATGAATTTCTTGAACAGTATAGGGGCATACTTGAGAGGGAGATCAGGAAGGCAAGGAGAAAATATAAGATATTATCGGCAAATAAGATTATGGATAATCCTCAGAGATTCCTCAAGTTGATGAGGAGTATGAATGTAATTCCAGAGAGAGTATGTCTCCTTAAAGATCAACAAGGTTGTCCTTGTGTTGAATCTCAGTAGAATGGAGAGATATTAAAAGAATATTTTGCATCAGCTTTTGCGATGGAAAAGGAGGTGGAGGCTAGAGAACTCAGTGACAAAATGGTGATTTGAGATCAGTTCACGTTGCAGAACAATGTGCTGGAGATCATAGAAAATACAAAACTGGATAAATCTCTGAGACCTGATCTAGTGTCGCGCAGGACTTCGTGGGTAGTTAGGGAGGAAATTGTGGGGCTCTTTGTAGAAATATTTGTTGCATCTATAAATACAGTATGGTGCCATATGACGAGGGAGTGGCAATGCTATGCCTTTGTTAAAGAAGTGATGTCAGGAGAAGCCTGTGAATTATAAACCTGTGAGTCCGACTTTGGCGTTGGATTGTTTGAAATGATTTGGAAAAATAGAATTTGGATACATTTAGAGAGGCAATGAATGATTAGGTATAGTCAACATGCTTTAGTTTGTGAGGGAAATTGCATCTCACAATTTTGATTGAGTTTTTTGTGAAAGTAAGCAAGACGATTGATGAGGGCAGAGCGGTAGACATTGTTGACTTGGACATTTGTGAAGTATTTGACAAAGTTCTGCATGGTAGACTAGTTACTAAAGTTGGACCACATGGAAGAGCATTCCAATTGAATACAAAATTGATATTATGGCGTAGAGTGATATTTTCCGTCCAGAGGCCTATGACCACTGGGACTGGTACTGGTGCCACTTTTGTTTGTCATCTAATAAATTATGTACTTGAGAATATAGAAAACATGCTTAGTAGGTTGACTGATGACATCAAGATTGGTGATATTGTGGCGAGTGAAGAAGGTTATCTAAGATTACATAGTGATCTAGATCTGAGTCAATGTACTAAAGAGTGGCAAATGGCATTTCATTTGAATAAATATGAGGATATGGCATTTTGGCAAGATTTACACAATTAAAAGTAGGGCCTTTGGTAGTGTTGTAGGGCAGAGTGCTTCAGGTATATAATTCTTCGAAATTTGCATTACAAAAAGACAGGGTAGTCAAGAAGACAGTTAGCATGCTTGCCTTCGTTGCTCAGTCGTTTTGAGGATAGGAGTTGGGATGTCCTGTTGAGGTTGTACAGGATGTTGGTGATGCCTTTTCTGGAGTACTGTGTCTGCTTCTGGGCACCCTGTTATAGGAAGGGTATTATTAAGCTGGAGAGGGTTCAGTGTAGATTTGTCAGGATGTTGCTGACAATGGAAAGTTTGTATTATAAGGAGAAGCTGGATAAGCTTGGAACTTTCTCATTGGAGCATAGATGATCACCTTACTGAGACTGATAAAACCCTGGGGCAATTAGATAAGGTTAATGGCAGATGTCGTTTCCCTCGGGTAAGTGATTTCAAGAATAGAGGCCGTATTTTTAAAGTGAGCGGAGGAAGGTTTAAATAAAATATGAGTGGCAACTTTCTTACACAGCGAATGGTTCTGTGTGGAATGAGCTTCCAAAGGAAGTAGTGGATTAAAAGACATTTAGAGAAGAACATGAATAAGAAATGTTTAGAGGGTGTTTTGAGCAGCAAAAAACGGCCAATGGTTAATGTTGCAGAACATGGCTGACAGTAGTTAGAGAACTTGGGAAGATAGTTGCTTAATGTAGAATAATGGTCTCTCTGTATAATCAAGGTTATAGAATGTGCAGCCGCAGTTGCTTACATAGATAGGAATATTTCATACTAATTAATTGCTTCACTTGAATTAGTTAATCAACCTGTTACAATATTGAGGTTTTAATTCGCATTCTTCAGATAATCAGATATGTATTCCGAAGTCGTTATAGATCCACATATATACATGACTCTATATAGAAAAATAAAATCATTAAAAGGTGGAGAGGAAAAGATTCAAACCAGTTTCCAACAATAAAGGCCGTCCCCATGTTATTACAGGGAGCAACAAATGCAGCAATTTGCAGACATTGGAATGTGGATTGAATGACATTAGGACATTAGAGTCATAGAGACATAGAGATGTACAGCATGGAAACAGACCCTTCGGACCACCCATCCATGCAGACCAGATATCCCAATCTGATCTAGTCCCACTTGCCAGCACCCGGCCCGTACCCCTCCAAACATTTCCTATTCATATACTAATCCAAATGCCTCGTAAATGTTGCAATTGTATCAGTCTCCACCACTTCCTCTGGCAGCTCATTCCATACACGTACCGCTCTCTCTGTGAAAAAGTTGCCCCTTATGTATCTTTTATATCTTTCCCCTCTCACCCTAAACCTATGCCCTCTAGTTCTGGACTCCCCCACCCCAGGGAAAATACTTTGTCTATTTATCCTGCCATGCCCTCATAGTTTTGTAAACTTCGATGAGGTTTACAAAAGCTCAGCCTCTGACGGTCCAGGAAAACAGCCCCAGCCTGTTTAGACTCTCCCCATAGCTCAATCCTCCAACCCTGGCAACATCCTTGTAATTCTTTTCTGAACCCTTTCAAATTTCACAATATCTGTTTGATAGGAAGGAAACCAGAATTGCAAACAATATTCCAACAATGGCCTAACCAATGTCCTGTAGAGGCACAACATGACCTCCCAACTCCTGTACTTAATACTCTGACCAACATAAGAAAACAAACCAACCATGTTCTTAACAATCACACCTACCTGCTACTCCTCCCTCAAGGAGCCATGAACCTGCACTCCAAGGTCTCTTGTGCAGCAACACTCAGGAACCTACCACCAAGAGCATGCGTCCTGCCAAGATTTGCTTTCACAAAATGCAACACCTCACATTTATCTAAATTAAACTCCATCTGCCACTTCTCGGCCCATTGACCCATCTGATCAAGCTCCTGTTGTAATCTGAGTTAACATTCTTCACTGTCCAAGACACTTCCAATGTTTTTGTCATCTACAAACTTACTAACTGTATCTCTTATGCTTGTTCTGAGGGAGTGGCTGAGGAAATAGCGGAGGCGTTCGTTGAGATCTTTCAAAAGTCACTGGAGTCACGGAAATTCCCAGATGATTGGAAGATCGCTGTTGTAACCCACTTGTTCAAGAAAGGATCAAGACAAATGATCGAAAATTATAGGCCAACTAGCCTAACCTCCGCTGTTGGTAAAATTCTAGAATTCATAATTTAGGATGAGGTTTCTAAACTCTTGGAAGAGCAGGGTCGGATTAGAATAAGTCAACATGGATTTAGTAAGGGGAGGTCGTGCCTTACAAACCTGTTGGAATTCTTTGAAGAAGTGACAAGTAGGTTAGATCAGGGAAACCCACTGAATGTGGTCTATCTAGACTTACAAAAGACCTTTGATAAGGTACCACACGGGAGGCTGCTGAGTAAGGTGAAGGCCCATGGTGTTCGAGGTGAGCTAATGGTATGGATTGAGGATTGGCTGTCTGACAGAAGGCAGAGAGTTTGGATAAAAGGTTCTTTTTTGGAATGGCAGCCAGTGACAAGTGGTGTCCCGAAGGGATCAGTGTTGGGGCCGCAGCTGTTCACGTTATATATTAATTATCTGGAAGAAGGGACTGGGGACATTCTAGCGAAGTTTGCCAATGATACCAAGTTAGGTGGACAGACAGGTAGTACTGAGGATGTGGGGAGGCTGCAGAAGGATCGAGACAGTTTGCGAGAGTGGTCCAGGAAATGACTGATCGAATTCAATGTGAGCAAATGCGAGGTCTTACACTTTGGAAAAAAGAATACAAGCATGGACTACTTTCTAACCTAAGAAAATTCATAAAGCTAAAGTACAAAGGGATCTGGGAGTGCTAGTCGAGGATTCTCTTAAGGTAAACATGCAGGTTGAGTCCGTGATTAAGAAAGCGAATGCAATGTTGTCATTTATCTCAAGAGGGTTAGAATATAAAAGCACAGTTGTGCTACTAAGACTTTATAAACTCTGGTTAGGCCCCATTTGAGGTACTGGGTCCAGTTTTGGTCCCCACACCTCAGGAAGGATATACTGGCACTGGAGCGCGTACAGCGGAGATTCACACGTATGATACCTGGAATGGTAGGTCTAACATACGAGGAACGGCTGAGGATCCTGGGAATGTATTCATTGGAGTTTAGAAGATTAAGGGGAGATCTAATAGAAACTTACAAGATAATACATTGCTTGGAAAGGGTGGATGCTAGGAAATTGTTTCAGTTAGGCGAGGAGACTAGGACCCGTGGACACAGCCTTAGAATTAGAGGGTGGTAAATTCAGAACACAAATGTGGAGTCATTTCTTCAGCCAGAGCGTGATGGGCCTGTGGAGTTCATTGCCGTGGAGTGAAGTGGAGGCCGGGACGTTATATGTCTTCAAGGCAGAGATTGAAACGCTATCGACCTTGATAGAACTTGTTCAAACTCTTGTGCCAAGATTAACCCTTCATTCCATAAATTGGTGGACTGAACATCCTCTGACCTGCTTCCATACCAATTATTTAATTTTGCATAAATGTGATGAAATCTGAACAACGTATGGGAGGTCACGTTGCTGTTGTACAGGACATTGGTTAAGCGAAAGTGAGGACTGCAGATGCTGGTGATCAGAGTCAAGATTAGAGTCGTACTGGAAAAGCCACAGGTCAGGCAGCATCCGAGGAGAGGAAAATTGACGTTTTGGGCAAAACACTTTCATCTGGAATGAGAAGATGAAGGGCTTCCTGATGAAGGGTTTTGCTGGAAACGTCAATTTTCCTGCTCCTCGGATGCTGCCTGATATGCTGTGCTTTTCCAGCACCACTCTAATCAGGACTTTGGTTGGGCCATCTTTGCAACATTGCATGAAATTCTGGTTTCTTCCTAATGGAAGGATGTTGTGAAAATTAGCAGGGTTCAGAAAGGATTTACAAGGATGTTGCCACGATTGAAGGTTTTCAGCCATACGGAGAGGCTGAATAGGCTGGGGCTGTTTTTCCTGGAGTGTCAGAGGCTGAGGGATGACCTGATAGAGATTTATAAAATCATGAGGAGTGTGGATAGGGTAAATAGACAAGGTCTTTTCGCTGGGGTGGGGGAGTCCAGAACTAGAGGAAGTGGTGGAGGCCAGTACAATTACAACATGTAAAAGGCATATGGATCGGTATATGTATAGGAAGGGGTTGAAGGGATAAGCGCTGGGTGCTGACAGCTGGGACTAGATTAGGCTACGATATCTGGTGGACGTGGACGGGTTGGACCGAAACAAGGTTTCCCTGTTGTACATCTCTGATTCTATAAAGCATGTACGCAAAATAGAATCTGTTGTTACATTTGTTCTTGATTCCTCTGACAATAAAAAACAACATACCAAGGCGAATATGCTTCATGTGTATTTGTACCCAGATATTGCATGGCTTCTTATTATTGCAATACGCATTTTTCTTTTCAATTAATTCAAGGAATGTCTACTTCGATAACAAGGCCAGCATGTAATTTTTATTCCTGATTAGTCTTCTGAACGCTGTGATGATCTGTTGTTTTGAAGGCAGCAATCTATGTTGTAGAATTGCATACTATGTTTTTAATCCAGCATTAGTGAAGGAACAGGGATATAGTTCCAAATCAGGATGGTGCATGTTTTGGTGGTGAAAACTGCCTGTTGTGGAGTTGTCTATTGCCATTTTCCATCTGAGAATAACAGGTAGAAGCTCACAAAGTGTTGTTGAAACAGTATGGCAAATTGCCACAATGCATGTTGTACATATTACAGAATGAGCCCCGTGCCTATGGTTATCAGAGAGAAACAATACTTAAAATTTGATGACTGTCAAGTGAATTGCTTTGCTCTGGATAGGATTGAGCTTCTTGCTCACTCTCTCAGCGGAGCAGGTAACAGCTGTCTGGGTGGTGTTTTTGTCAGTCACGGTATCGTCCAGTTATTGTTTTTTTAACGGCTAAAATTTAAAGTTTTTTAAGCGCCTCGCGGACCCGGAAGCTGGTGTCGCGCTAGCTTACCTGGGAAGGTTTTTTTCTTATAAAAGCGCGCAGGCGAGGAACCCGAGGCACTACAGGGGTAGAGCCTCCCACCCGCTCTCCTCCTCTAACCTAATAATAAGACCCATTGTGACAAGCAGGTCAGTACTGCATTTTACTTGTTTGTTTCTTTAGATCTCGTTTTTAAAGTTTCTCTTTTAGAGGGATGGCAGTGAAGGCAGTGCAATGTTCCTCTTGCAACATGTATGAGGTGAGGGAAGCCATTAGTGTCCCTCCTGATTACACTTGCAAGAAGTGCATCCATCTCCAGCTCCTCGAAGACCGTGTTAGGGAACTGGAGCTGGAGCTGGATAAACTACGGATCATTCGGGAGGCAGAGGTGGTCATAGTTCAGAGCTTTAGGGAAGCAGTTACTCCGAAAGTTATAGAGAGATGGGTGACAGTGAGGGGGAGTGGGAAGAAGCAGCCAGTGCAGAGACCCCCTGCGGTCATTCCCCTCAAGAACAAGTATACCGTTTTGGATACTTGTCGGGGGGATGACTTATCAGGGGTAAGCAACGAGGTTCAGGCCTCTGGCACGGAGCCTGTCCCAGTTGCTCAGAAGGGAAGGGCGGAGAAAGGTAGACCAATAGTTATTGGGGACTCAATAGTGAGGGGCACAGATAGGCGGTTTTGCAGGGGCGACAGAGACTCACGATTGGTATGTTGCCTCCCAGGTGCAAGGGTACGTGATGTTTCTGATCGTGTTTTCCGGGTCCTTAAGGGGGAGGGGGAGCAGCCCCAGATCGTGGTCCACGTTGGCACCAACGACATAGGTAGGAAGAGGGGTGAGGATGTTACACAAGCTTTCGGGGAGCTAGGTTGGAAGCTCAGAGCTAGAACGAAAAGAATCGTTGTCTTTGGTTTGTTACCCGTGCCAAGCGATAGAGAGTCGAGGAATAGGGAGAGAGAAGATTTAAATGTGTGGCTACAGTGATGGTGCAGGAGGGAGGGATTCCGGTTTCTGGACAACTGGGGTTCTTTCTGGGGAAGGTGGGACCTCTATAAACAGGATGGTCTACACCTGAACCTGAGGGGCACCAGTATCCTTGGGGGGAGGTTTGCTAGTGCTCTTTGGGAGGGTTTAAACGAACACTGCAGGGGCATGGGAACCTGGACTGTAGCTTTAGGGTACAGGACCTTGATTGTAGGGAGGTTAGGAACATGGCATCGATCTCGAAGGAGGGTGCCTTTAAAAAGGAAGGTGGCTTCAAGTGTGTATACTTCAATGCCAGAAGTATAAGAAATAAGGTAGGTGAGCTTGCAGCATGGGTTGGTACCTGGGACTTCGATGTTGTGGCCATTACAGAGACGTGGGTAGAACAGGGACAGGAATGGCTGTTGCAGTTTCCAGGGTTTAAATGTTTTAGTAGGGTCACAGATGGGGGTAAACAAGGGGGAGGTGTGGCATTGTTTGTTAAGGATAGTATTGCAGCAGTAGAAAGAGTGATGGAGGAAGACTTGCCAACTGAGGTGGTGTGGGCAGAGGTTAGAAATAGGAAAGGTGAGGTCACCCTGTTAGGAGTTTTCTACAGGCCTCCTAATAGTCCGAGAGATGTAGAGGAAAGTATTGCGAGGATGATTCAGGAGAAGAGTGTAAGTAGCAGGGTGGTTGTTATGGGGGACTTTAACTTCCAAGATATTGACTGGGAAAGCTATAGCTCGATTTCGTTCGATGGGTCGGTGTTTTTCCAATGTGTGCAGGAGGATTTCCTGACACAATATGTCGACAGGCCAACAAGAGGTGAGGTGATACTGGATTTCGTTCGAGGTAACGAACCAGGCCAGGTGTTAGACTTGGAGGTAGGTGAGCACTTCGGGGGCAGTGACCACAACTCGGTGACTTTTACTCTAGTGATGGAGAGGGATAAGTGTGCACTGCAGGACAACAGTTATAGCTGGGGGCAGGGAAATTATGATGCGGTGAGGCATGACTTACGATGCATGGATTGGAAAAATAGGCTTCAAGGGAAGAACACAAATGATATGTGGAGATTGTTCAAGGAACAGCTAATGGGTGTCCTTGATAAGTATGTACCAGCCAGGCAGGGAGTAAAGGGTCTTGAGGGAGCCGTGGTTTAATAAAGAATTGGAATCCCTTGTGAAAGGGAAGAGAGCGGCCTATGTAAAGATGAGGCGTGAAGGTTCAGTTGGGGCGATTGAGAGTTATAAGGCAGCCAGGAAGGATCCATAGAGAGAGCTTAGAGCAGCGAGAAGGGGTCATGAAAAGTTCTTAGTTGGTAGGATTAGGCAAAACCCAAAGGCCTTCTATAGGTATGTCAGGAATGAGAGGATGACTAGGGTAGGTATCGGTCCAGTCGAGGATAGTAGTGGGAAGTTGTGTGTGGAGGCGGAGGAGATTGGTGAGACAAGAAATCAATACTTTTCGTCAGTATTCACTCAGGAACAGGACACTGTTGCTGATGTGAATATTGAGTCACAAGTGATTAGAATGGATGGCCTTGAGGTACGAAGGGAAGAGGTCTGGGGAATACTGGAAAGGATTAAAATAGATAAGTCCCCTAGGCCTGATGGCATTTATCCTAGGATCCTCTGGGAAGCTAGGGAGGAGATAGCGGAGCCATTGACCTTGATTATTTGGTCGTCGTTGTCTTCGGGAACAGTGCCAGAAGACTGGAGGATAGCGAATATGGTCCCCTTGTTCAAGAAGGGGAGCAGGGATAGCCCGAGTAACTATAGGCCAGTTCGTCTCACTTCTGTTGTGCGCAAAGTCTTAGAGAGAATTGTAAGGGATAGGATTTATGAACATCTGGATAGGAATAATGTGATCAAGGAAAGTCAGCATGGTTTTGTGAAGGGCAGGTCTGGCCTCACAAACCTTATTGAATTATTTGAGAAGGTGACCAAGGAAGTGGACGAGGGTAAAGCAGTAGATGTGGTGCATATGGATTTTAGCAAGGCGTTCGATAATGTACCCCATGGCAGGCTAATTCAAAAACTACGGAGGTATGGCATTGATGGTGCATTAGAGGTTTGGATTAGGAATTGGCTGGCTGGAAGGAGACAGAGGGTAGTAATTGATGGTATAGGTTCATTTTGGAGCGCAGTTACTAGCGGTGTTCCACAAGGATCTGTTTTGAGACCATTGCTGTTTGTCATTTATATAAATGACCTGGAGGAGTGGTTTGAAGGCTGGGTGAGCAAGGTTGCGGATGACACGAAAGTCGGTGGAGTTGTGGACAGCGAAGAAGGATGTGGCAGGTTACAGCGGGATATAGATAAGTTGCAGAGCTGGGCAGTAAGGTGGCAAATGGAATTCAATGTAGCTCAGTGTTAAGTCATACACTTTGGTAGGAGTAACAAGAAGATGGATTACTGGGCAAATGGTAGACTACTTGGTAGTGTGGATGAGCAGAGGGATCTTGGTGTCCATGTACACAGATCTTTGAAAGTTGCCATCCAGGTAAATAGTGCTGTGAAGAAGGCATATGGTGTACTGGGCTTTATTGGTTGAGGAATTGAGTTCCGGAATCCTGAGGTCATGTTGCAGTTGTATAAGACTCTGGTGCGGCCACATCTGGAGTATTGTGTGCAATTTTGGTCGCCATACTACAGGAAGGATGTGGAGGCATTGGAACGAGTGCAGAGGAGGTTTACCAGGATGTTGCCTGGCATGGTAGGAAGATCGTATGATGAACGGCTGAGGCACCTGTGACTTTTCTCATTGGAGAAAAGAAGGTTTAGGGGAGATTTGATAGAGGTGTACAAGATGATTAGGGGTTTAGATAGGGTTGACAGTGAGAACCTTTTTCCGTGTCTGGAGTCAGCTGTTACTAGGAGATACAGCTTTAAATTAAGGGGTGGTAGGTATAGGACAGATGTCAGGGATAGATTTTTTACTCAGCGGCTTGTGTGTTCATGTCATGCCCTGCCAGTAGCAGTGGTGGACTCTCCCTCTTTATGGGCATTTGAGCGGACATTAGACAAGCATATGGAGGTTATTGGGCTAGTGTAGGTTAGGTAGGCTTCGTTCGGCGCAACATCGAGGGCTGAAGGGCCTGTACTGCGCTGTATTTCTCTGTGTTCTATGTTCTATGAATGTTTTTAAATCTGCGCTTATCCAGGCAAGTGCTCACTATTGAATAGAAATAACATGGACTGGTCGGATCGAAGAGTCTGTTTGCGTTCTATATACACTATGACTATAATACATCTGAGCTTTTTCTTGAAAGAATGGACATGAAGTGAGTTACTCATGGCAGAAACATTAATTGCTCACCTAATCTGTGTCCATTGAATTTTTATGGTTGGTCTAATTGAGATACACATAAACTGATGTTTTATAATGGTGTTTTACACACAGCATGTAACACGGTTACAGAGTACTGTAAATGATCACTGTGCATAACTAAAGTGTTGAGACTTTCCTTCTCACGAATGGATTTTAAAAGTCTCCGTAGAAGAACAACGAGAGAAAGCAGAGTCAAACTTAAGCTGTGTGATCCAGGTTGTTTCTTCCAATAACAATAACAGTAAAAGTAGAAGTTTTCATGTGCTTAAGTACCAGTAATCTAAGTTTTAGTATTTCTAATAAATAGGTTTATGCAATAGATAAAAACTGAAGACAATACTTGTCTTTGCATTCTACTCCTTCTAACGTTACACAAGCGCAAGAAATTCATGGAGTTGGTTTCGCATTATACGTAACAGAGTTCTGAATTAATCTGTATAAAAGCTGGCGCTGGCGTGGACCTAACCTTGTTTGATATTTGTTGGCGCAACCTAATATTATGCAGGTTTTGTTTCAGTTGAGAAGGGACTATGTCAGTATTAGTGGACTCACAAATGACCATCATGCAATTATCAGTGAACACCCCTGTTTTGAACTTCTGATGGAAGGGATTTTTGTTTAATGAACCAGATCAAAGCAAACCCTCAAGTTGTTTTAAGAAATAACCCAGACCCTAAATTTTATCTTATTTTCAATTTCGGTATGATCTGTGTTCCAGGTGTCATGCGACTCGTCAAACTATCTGACGTTCAGCAAATATAGTTTATTTAAACACGACAGTTGAAATACAAACAAAAGGAATAGGAATCTAGACTAAATGTATAAATGGAAAACTTAACTGAATGACTTGGATGTGGGCTTGGAAGGGTGGGTTAGTAAATTTGCAGACGACACAAAGGTCGGTGGAGTTGTGTATAGTGACGAAGTAGTTTGCGAAGAGACATAGATAGGATGCAGAGCTCGGCTGAAAGTTGGCAAATGGAGTTTAATGTGGACAAGTGTGAGGTGATACACTTTGGTTGGAATGTAAAGTACTGGGCTAATGGTAAGATTCTTGGAAGTGCAGATGAGCAGAGAGATCTCGGTGTCCATGTAGATCCCTGAAATTGCCACCCAGACTGATCGGGTTGTGAAGAAGGCATACAGTGTTTTGGCCTTTTATTAATAGAGGGAGTGAGTTCTGGAACCAGGAGGTTATGCTGCAGCTGTACAATGCTCTGGTACGGCCACATTTGGAGTATTGTGTACAGTTCTGTTTACTGCATTATAAGAAGGATGTGAAAGCTTTGGAAAGGGTGCAGAGGAGATTTACTAGGATGTTGTCTGGTATGGAAGGAAGGTCTTACGAGGAAAGGTTGAGGGCCTTGAGGCTGTTCTCGTTAGAAAGAGGAAGGTTGAGAGGTGACTTAATAGAGGCATACAAGATAATCAGAGGGTTAGATAGGATGGACAGGGAGAGCCTCATACTGGATAAGTGGTGCTGGAAGAGCACAGCAGTTCAGGCAGCATCCACCGAGCAGCGAAATCGACGTTTCGGGCAAAAGCCCTTCATCAAGATTCCAACTATGGGAACGGCAAACACGAGGGGACACAACTTTAAAGTGAGGGGAGATAGGTCTAAAACAGATGTCAGAGGTAGTTTCTTTACTCAAAGAGGAGTAAAGGTATGGAATGCTTTGCCTGCAAAAGTAGTCGATTCGCCAACTTTAAGTGCATTCAATTCGTCATTGGTCAGGCATATGGACGTCGATGGAATTGTGTAGATGGGATGGGCTTCCGATTAGTATGACAGGGCGGTGCAACATCGAGTGCTGAAGGACCTGTACTGCGCTGTTATGTTCTATGTTCTTTAATAGGATCTGTTACTAATTAATTTTTCCAATGTAGTAATATCACGTAAACACACCCCTTGGCAAAAAACAGTAAATGTTGTTACAGATTCTCACATGCAGTTATCCAATGCAGAAGGAAACAATATTAGAGTAAGTAGCAGCTAGGGATAATACACTGAAGCTTCAACTCTTCTGAGAATCCAAACAGCTTCTGACTGCCACAGCTAAAAGAAACTAGAAAGCCTGGCCTGTTGGAGATTGCCACTTTCTTTCCACTGTTTAAAATTTAAAAAAAACCATACAAATTTGAGTTATGCCACCTCCAGTCGTCAGTTCAGTGCTTCTGCCTTTACATTCTTTCTTCAAATAAAAACCCACCGGGCATAAAGTAACATTTTTAAAGTGACAGCATGGTCACACATTGATGAAGCAGTTTGAAATTGCTCGACTTGGAATTCAGTCAAATGTAGCCTTGAAATAAAGACTAATTATTCTCAAACAAATGATGGAGATCAAATCATTGTTCGTGTTTGATAAGATTGTCAAAATATGAGCGTTCTTAATGGAATACAACGTGAATATTTGTCAACAAGTTGTTACTGGGTAAATGCTTTCCTATTTGTGATAGGATCTTTTTCTCTGCTTGATTTTCATTCACAGCATGCCATTTGCGACTTTCATGTTCCAGTTGGAACAAAGATTGGAACCATAATAAAATAGTTGAATGCGTGTGGTGCTGCGAAAACCCAGGAGGTCAGGCAGCATGCATGGAGCAGGGAAGTCGAAGTTTCGAGCGTAAGCTCTTCATCAGGAACGAGGGAGTGGCCCAAGGGAGCTTAGAGGTAAGGAGGAGGCGGTGGGAATGGGGGAAAGTTAGTTAGGAATGCGATAGCTGGACAAAGATAGGTGTGAAGGTGCAAGATCGGAGAGGAGGGTGAAGCGGATGCGCGAGACCGAAGATAGACAGTTCGGTTAAGTAAAGAAGGTGGTGCCAAGTTGGACGATTGGATCTCTGATATGATGGGAGAAGGGGAAATGAGGGCACTGGTGAAATCCGCATTGAACCCATGGAGGGTCCCGAGATGGAAGGTGAGGCATTGCTCTCAGTGTGGTCTCCTTAACATTGGGAAGATCGGATGGTAATGTGTGGCAAGTTTCAGAGAACATCTCTGGGACACACGCACTAAACAACCTCCAACTAATTTAACTCCCCCCCCCCACTCCACCAAGTACATGCAAGTGCTGGACCTCCTCTACGGTCAATCTCTTCCACCCGACCCCTGGATGAAGAACACCACATCTTCCACCTTGCGAGCCTCCAACCACACGGGATCAATATGGTTTTCACCAATTTTCTCATTTCCCCTTCTCTCACCTTCTCCCAGATCCAACCTTCCAACTTGGCACCACCCTCTTGAACTGGCTTACCAGTCCATCTTCCCTCCCACCTATCTGCTGCATCGTCCTCTCAGACCTATCACCTAAACCCCACCTTCATCCATTTATCGCATTCCCAGCTACATTCCCCACAGCTACACCTCTTCATTTATCTCTCAACTACCTTGGGCCACCCCTAATGTTCGAAACGTCCACTCTCCTGCTCCTCGGATGCTGCCTGATCAGTTGCTCTTTTCCAACACCACACTCATCGACTCTGAGCTCCAGTATATGCAATCCTCACTTTCTCCTGGGCTGTACAAAAATAGCTTGGCAATGGGTGTGGCTGGTTCTGGACAACAAACCTTCAGTACCACAGTTGGAATGTTATCAGGAGCTATCACCTTTGCAGAATCCAGTGTTTCTTGATATCGTGAGTGAGTCAAATTAGTTTACGCTATTTGTACTCAACAGATGCAGTGAGAAAATAAAACTGTTTAAATGATTCTACACTTCAAACCTGAATTAAATTACTTGATGTGTTAAAACACGACCAGAAAAATTGGTTTTAATGAAGACAATCTTCTGATGTTTGAAATAGACTAATCCTGTATATACCTCTAAGACACACATTATCTTCTCTTTTACAAATATGTCTTGTCTTTATTATTTATTTCAAGATGCAGCAAAACTGTTTACAGTTATCATTTTGTTTACAGCATATTTTATTATGCAATGAACCTCATCCTCTTTTATAGTGTTTCATTATTCAATTTAATTGTATAGTAAATTTCTTGCTAATTATTTGCGTTCACAAATAATTTTCCTGCATTTAGAGTCAAAGCAAAGAAATTCATGATCTTTTTGTCACACTGAGTGATGTTCTGTCACCTTTTTTTACCAATGTGGAGTTGCATTCCTCTGAAAAACATTTTCAAAACCAATAAGTTTAACATTCAACAATAATCCTCCTGGTTGCGTCTTCAATTAAATTTTGTAAATTAACTCTCATGTTTTAATAAATCTTTATTGAATTATTTTGTTTTGAAGTCTTTTCTCTGCTGTGCGCAAGCCTTTCCTCCATATTTGGAAATGTTTGTAATTTATGCCATATCCCCATTTTCCATTGTGTAAAAGCCGATTGTGTTGGCCCTGCTCACAGCTTTGTTAATGCTCATTTTCAGTGGAAGCCATACTGTTTTCTCCTGCCGGCCAGCTCTCAATTCCAATGCTATTGAAACTTTCTGCCTAGTTTGAGCTCAGATATTTCAGCTAATGAAAAGAACATTCATTTCTTTTTGCTCCGAGTCAAAATCCTGATCAGAGTCTGTTCAATTAAATGTCCACGCACGGAGGTGCTGTGTGACTAAGATTATAAATCTATACACTCGCACACAGGGCCTCAGGCCATATGGATTAACAATATCATATCCAAATTTTATGCCCAGCCTTTCATATGTATCTGGTCTACCCACGCATTTGCTACTTCGCCAAATCTGATTTCTCTGAGCACCCACTTCCAGTTCTGACGAGCTTTTGAGGGTTGGTTTTCCATTGAGATATACCTACATTTCAACAGCGTTTTCCTGACCGCATTTAATGTTACTCCACCATTCGTGATTAATTGGTAATTTTAGTCAGGTTTCATGTTCCTTAAAGTTGTTTGTATCATGAGTTTTTATATGATTTTTATCTCATTCTCTTCCTTTTTGTGTGAGTGAATTCCGTTCTAAGCACATCATGAGCTCAGATGAGAATGAAATCAATTAAAAGCTTTACTTCTGTCAACGGTTATGTCGATTTTGCTTACACAGCCTCATCAGTGTTGCCTCTGATGAAAGACATCAATACTCAGTTAATCTGATCGCAGAGCTCCATATAGTGTTTGGGATTTAGTGGCCAGCATACCTTTGGGTAGCTACTTGCATAATCCTTACATATACATTATTAACATGGTCAGAGTGGGAATGATGTTGACGGAATTGAGATGTTCTTTAATGTAATCTGCAATGAGCTTTCTAATGTTACAGTCAGTTAAAAACTATCTTAGTGTGTTATACATGAATGATTTAGACTTAATTTCAGAGTGATTGTTGGATGCTAAAATGTTGTGGGGTGATAAATAGTGATTACAAGAGGATATAAACAAGCTGGTTGGATGATTTGATCAGTGGCTCATGGAATTTAATGCTGAGCATTGTGGGGGATGCACTTGAGAGAGACAAACAATTCAAAAGAAAGACACGATGGCAGGACTTCGCAAGAACCAAGGATCAGAAATGATTTGGACTGGCATAAAATGGTGGTTCAGCCACAGCTAAGGAATTGTGTGCAGACATGAAATCCACATGAAGTTATTGCAATGGAAATGGAACAGAGAAGATTTCCCAGAATTTTTTTTTGTGGTGGAGATTTTCCGTTGTGAAATGAGATGGTATAAAGAGGGATGGTTTTCCTTGGAGTGAAGGACAATGTGACAGTACACAAATGAGATGCGTAAAATGCTGAAAGGTATCGATAAGGTAGACAGGAAGAATGTTTGTCCCAATTGGTGGAGGACTCAGTGCCAAGTAGGTATAGATTCAATGTGACTGAGAAGGAATTTTCAAGGTGATGCGAATGTTATTTTCATTTAGAGTATGGTGGGAATCTGGAATGCCTGGTTTGTGAGTGTGTTGAAAGCAGAAATTTTCATAGCATTTAAGAAATACTTACACGTCCAATTGTGATGCCAAGATGTTCATGTCTATGGATCAAGTGCTGGAAAACGGTAATAGAAGTTAGGTTCTTGTATTTTTGTTCACCGGGTGGCTAATTGGTCTTTTATCCATGTGCTACATACATCTATGATTCTATGATTGAGTAAATATACCTCTTTATTGCATCCTTGTTTAAAGCAATCTATGGTGCACATTTTCATTTAGTCTGTCATCACTAAGTTGCGGGAATTATTATAGTTGCAAATTAAATCTTACTTTGCTGTTCCATGCAGTCAGAAATATCTGCACCTGACATTCTCTGAAGCATTCTATAAGTGATATTTCCTGGAACATTGCAAGTCTGATGTCATTTCGAACACAAGTAATCCGTTATTCGAACAAAAGGAAGATGACAACATCGAGAGAGACCAGGGAGCAGCAAAATGGAAATAGCTGAACACACTTCAGACTGAGCCCTTCCAGGAGCAAACACGTAATGTTTGGACTTCTTGCATTTTACCAATAATCAGGTTTCTCTCTCTGTGCAGTCCTGAATAATGCTGGACACTGTGAAAATGTCAGAAAATGCACTTATTTCAGAGCAAAAGACATAGGTGAAGCAATTGAATATTGTTAGGCTGAACACATTACGCGGAAAAACGTCTAAGGGTTCTTTTGGCAAAGTGGTAGTGCCTTTACCTCGGAGCTGTAAGTTCCCAATTCAAGTATCACTCATATGTCATGACATTTCCGTGCTGTTTAATTTAAACAAAAGCGTCTACACAAAGGCACTCTTGCAGAGAAGACCAGAGGCGCGTTGATGGACCTCAAACAACTATCACATTTTCAAAGTCCGAGCGAAGTCCGAGGGTTGGGACTTAGATAAGGTGGGAGGGGCGGCGAAATGAGTAAGGTCTCCACTGCATCTCCTCCACTTCCCGATCCTCCGCTGTTGAACCCCGCCCCTTCAATCAGAACCAGGGCAGACCCCACTGGTCCTCACCTACCAACATATCAACCTCCAGACACATCGTATCATCCTTTGTCATTTCCGCCACCTCCAAACAGACCCCACCACCAAGGATACATTTCCCTCCTCTCCCCTACCAGTGTTCCAGAAAGACCACACCCTCCATGACTCCCATGTCACTTCCACACCACGCACCAAACCAACCTCCACTCCCGGCACCTTCCCCTGCAACTGCAAGAAATGCAAAACTTGCGCCCACACCTCCCCCTCACTTCCCATCAAGGCCCCAAGGGATCCTTCCATATCCATCACAAATTCATCTGAACCTCCACACACATCATTTAATGCATCCGCTACACCCGATGTGGGCTCCTCTGCATTGGGGAGACAGGCCACCTACTTGTGGAACGTTTCAGAGAAAACGTAGAACATAGAACAATACAGCACAGAACTGGCCCTTCGGCCTACGATGTTGTGCTGAACATTTGTCCGAGCGTAAGCACCTATCCATGTACCTATCCATTTGCCGCTGAAACGTCATCAATGATTCTGACTCTGCCACTTCCACAGGCAGCGCATTCCATGCCCCCACCACTCTCTGGGTAAGGAACCTACCCCTGACCTCCCCTGTACTTTCCACCCTTCACCTTAAATTTATGTCCCCTTGTAATAGCCTGTTGTACACGGGGGAAAAGTCTCTGACAGTCTACTTTATCTTTCCTGATGAAGGGCTTTTGCCCGAAACGTCGATTTCGAAGCTATTTGGATGCTGCCTGAACTGCTGTGCTCTTCCAGCACCACTAATCCAGATACTTTATCTATTCCCCTGATCATCTTCTAAACCTTTATCAAGTCACCCCTCATCCATCGCCATTCCAATGAGAAAAAGCCTAGCACTCTCAACCTATCCTCGTACGACCTATTATACATTCCAGACAACATCATGGTAAATCTCCTCTGCCCCCTCTCCAAATCTTCCACATCTTTCCTAAAAAGAGGCGAGCAGAACTGCACACAGTACTCCAAATGTGGCCTTACCACGGTCCTGTACAGTGGCAACATCAACTCGCGACTCTTGAATTCAATCCATCTGCTAATGAACTCTAATACACCATAGGCCTTCTTACAAGCTCTATCCACCTGAGTGGCAACTTCCAAAGAGCTATGAACATAGACATCAAGTTCCCTCTTTTCCTCCACCTTAGTAGGAACCCTACCGTTAACCCTATATTCTGCATTCTTATTTGTCCTTCCAAAATGGACAACCTCACACTTGACAGGGTTGAACTCCATCTGCTACTCCTCAGCCCTGCTCTGCATCATATCTAAGTCGCTTTACAGCCTACAATAGCCCTCCTCACTATCCACAACTCCACCAATCTTCGTATCGTCTGCAATTTTACTGACCCACCCTTCGGCTCCCTCTTCCAAGTCATTAATAAAAATTACAAACTACAGAGAACCCAGAACTGATCCCTGGGGAACTCCACTTGTAACTGGGCTCCAGGATGAATATTTACCATCAACCACCACTCTCTGACTTCGACCGGTCAGCCAGATCTCTATCCAACTGGACAAACTTCCCACTATCCCATGCCTCCTGACTTTCCGCATAAGCCTACCACGGGGAACCTTATCAAATGCCTTACTAAAACCCATGTACACTACATCCACTGCTCTACCGTCATCCACATGCTTGGTCACCTCCTCAAAGACTTCAATAAGACTTGTAAGGCAAGACCTACCCCTCACAAATCCGTGCTGGCTGTTCCTAATCAAGCCGTGTCTTTCCCGATGCTCAGAAATCCTATCCCTCAGTACCCTTTTCGTTACTTTGCCGAGCACCGAAGTAAGACTAACTGGCATGTAATTCCTGGGGATATCCCTATTCCCTTGTTTGAACAGGGGCACAACATTTGCCACTCTCCAGTACCCTGGTAACACCCCTGTTGACAGTGAAGACGAAAAGATCATTGCCAACGGCTCTGCAATTTCCTCTCTTGCTTCCCAGATAATCCTAGGATATATCCCTTCAGGCCCAGATGACTTGTCTATCATCAAGTTTTTCAAAATGCTCAACATGTCTTCCTTCCTAACATGTATCTCCTCTAGCTTACCAGTCCGTTCCATACTCTCCTCTTCAACAAAAACGGTCCTTCTCATTTGTAAATACTGAAGAAAAGTACACATTCAAGACCTCTCCTATATCTTCCGACTCAATACACAGTATCCAACTACTGTCCTTGATCGGACCTACCCTCGTTCTCGTCATTCTCATGTTTCTCACATACGCATAATAGGTATTTTGGTTATCCTTGATCCGACCCGCCAAAGATTTTTCTTAGCTTTTCTAATCCCTTTCTTTAGCACCCTCCTGGCTATCCTGTGTCCCCCCGATGCCCTGTCTGAACCTTGTTTCCTCAACCTTATGTAAGCCTCATTCTTCCTGTTTACAATACATTCAACCACCCTCGTCAACCGAGGTTCCCTCACACGCCCATCGCTTTCCTGCCTGACAGGTACATACATATCAAGGACACGTCGTATTTGTTCCATGAAAAAAATCCACATTTCAACGACATCCTTCCCTGACAGCCTATGCTACCAACTTATGCTCCTCAGATCCTGTCTTACAGCATCGTATTTATCCGTCCCCCAGTTGTAAAGCCTCCCCTGTTGCACGCACCTATCTCTCTCCATAACCAAGGTGAAAGTCACAGAATTGCAGTCACCATCACCAAAATGCTCACCCACTAACAAGCCCATCACTTGCCCCGGTTCGCTAACTCTGTGACACAGGCACCAACCAAACCAACCACCCCATGGTCGAACATTTTAACTCCCCCTCTCACTCCGCCAAGGACATGCAGGTACATGGCCACAAGACGCATGGACGAAGAGCACCTCATCTTCCACCTAGGAACCCTCCAACCACAAGGGATGAATGCAGATTTCTCCAGCTTCAACATTTCCCCTCCACCATCTTATCTCAGTCCTTACAGTCGGACTCAGCACCGCCTTCTTGACATGCAATCTGCTTCCCGACCTACCTGCCCCCACCCCTTCTCTGGCCTATCACCCTTAACTTAACCTCCTTCCACCAATCGTATTCCCAACGCCCCTCCCACAAGTCCCTCCTCCCTACCTTTTGACATGGCATCGATCTCGAAAGAGGGTGCCTGTAAACAGGAAGATGGCTTGAAGTGTATATACTTCAATGCCAGAAGTATAAGAAATAATGTAGATGTGCTTGCAGCATGGGTTGGTACCTGGGACTTCGATGTTGTGGCCATTACAGAGACGTGGGTAGAACAGGGACAGGAATGGCTGTTGCAGCTTCCAGGGTTTAAATGTTTTAGTAGGGTCAGAGATGGCGGTAAAAGAGGGGGAGGTGTGGCATTGCTTGTCAAGGATAGCATTATAGCAGTAGACAGGGTGATGGAGGAAGATATGCAATCTGAGGTAGTTTGGGCGGAGGTTAGAAATAGGAAAGGTGAGGTCACCCTGTTTGGAGTTTTCTACGGGCCTCCTAATAGTCCGAGGGAAGTAGAGGAAAGTATTGCGATGATGATTCAGGAGAAGTGTGAAAGTAGAAGGGTGGTTGTTACCGGGGACTTTTACTTCCCAGATATTGACTGGGAAAGCTATAGCTCGAGTTCGTTCGATGGGTCGGTGTTTGTCCAATGTGTGCAGGAGGGTTTCCTAACACAGTATGTAGACAGGCCAACAAGAGGTGAGGCGATACTGGATTTGGTTCTAGGTAATGAATCAGGCCAGGTGTTATTCTTGGAGATAGGTGAGCACTTAGGGGGCAGTGACCACATCTCGGTGACTTTTACTCTAGTGATGGAGAGGGATAAGTGTGCACTGCAGGGCAACAGTTATAGCTGGGGACAGGGAAACTATGATGCGGTGAGGCATGACTTGGGATGCGTGGATTGGAAAAATAGGCTTCAAGGGAAGAACACAAATGATAAGTGGAGATTGTTCAAGGAACAGCTAATGGGTGTCCTTGATAAGTATGTACCAGTCAGGCAGGGAGTAAAGGGTCTTGTGAGGGAGCCGTGGTTGAATAAGGAATTGGAATCCCTTGTGAAAGGGAAGAGGGCGGCCTGTGTAAAGATGAGGTGTGAAGGTTCAGATGGGGTGATTGAGATTTATAAGGTAGCCAGGAAGGATCCAAAGAGAGAGCTTAGAGCAGCGAGAAGGGGACATGAAAAGTCCTTAGTTCGTAGGATTAGGGAAAACCCAAAGGCTTTCTATAGGTATGGCAGGAATAAAAGGATGACTAGGGTATGTATCGGTCCAGTCAAGGATAGTAGTGGGAAGTTGTGCGTGGAGGCGGAGGAGATTGGAGAGACACCAAATCAATACTTTTCGTCAGTATTCACTCAGGAACAGGACACTGTTGCTGATGTGAATATTGAGTCACAAGTGATGAGAATGGATGGCCTTGAGGTAAGTAGGGAAGAGGTCTGGAGAATACTGGAAAGGATGAAAATAGATAAGTCCCCTGGGCCCGATGGCATTTATCCTAGAATCCTCTAGGAAGCTAGGAAGGAGATAGCGGAGCCATTGGCCATGATTTTTATGTCGTCGTTGTCTACGGGAATAGTGCCAGAAGACTGGAGGATAGCGAATGTGGTCCCCTTGTTCAAGAAGGGGAGCAGTGATAGCTCGAGTAACTATAGGCCAGCGAGTCTCACTTCTGTTGTGGGCAAAGTCTTAGAGAGAATTGTAAGGGATAGGATGTATGAACATCTGGAAACGAAAAATGTGATCAAGGAAAGTCAGCATGGTTTTGTGAAGGGCAGGTCGTGCCTCACAAACCTTACTGAGTTCTTTGAGAAAGTGACCAAGGAAGTGGACGAGGGTAAAGCAGTAGATGTGGTGTATATGGATTTTAGCAAGGCGATCGATAAGGTACCCCATGGTAGGCTACTGCAAAAATTACGGAGGTATGGCATTGAGGGTGCATTAGAGGCTTGGATTAGGAATTGGCTGACTGGAAGGAGACAGGGGGTAGTAGTTGATGGTATAGGTTCATCTTGGAGTGCAGTTACTAGCGGTGTTCCACAAGGATCTGTTTTGGCACTATTGCTGTTTGTCATTTTTATAAATGACCTGGAGGAGGGGTTGAAGGCTGGGTGAGCATGTTTGCGGAGGACACGAAAGTCGGTGGAGTTGTGCACAGCGAAGAAGGATGTGGCAGGATACAGCAGGATATAGATAAGTTGCAGAGCTGGGCAGACAGGTGGCAAATGGAATTCAATGTAGCTTAGTGTGAAGTCATTCACTTTGGTAGGAGAAACAAGAAGATGGGCTAATGGTAGACTACTTGGTAGTGTGGATGAGCAGAGGGATATTGGTGTCCATTTACACAGATCTTTGAAAGTTGCCACCCAGGTAAATAGTGCTGTGAAGAAGGCATATGGTGTACTGGGCTTTATTGGTTGAGGAATTGAGTTCCGGATTCCTGAGGTCATGTTGCAGTTGTATAAGTCTCTGGTGCGGCCTCATCTGGAATATTGTGAGCAGTTTTGGTCGCCATACTATAGGAAGAATGTGGAGGCATTGGAACGAGTGCAGAGGAGGTTTACCAGGATGTTGCGTGGCATGGTAGGAAGATCGTATGAGGAAAGGCTGAGGCACTTGGGGCTTTTCTCATTGGAGAAAAGAAGGTTTAGGGGAGATTTGATAGAGGTATACAAGATGATTAGGGGTTTAGATAGGGTTGACAGTGAGAACCTTTTTCCGCTAATGAAGTCAGCTGTTACTAGGGGACACAGCTTTAAATTAAGGGGTGGTAGGTATAGGACAGATGTTAGGGGTAGACATTTTACTCAGCGGGTTGTGAGTTCATGGAATGCCCTGCCAGTAGCAGTGGTGGACTCTCCCTCTTTATGGTAATTTAAGCGGGCATTGGACAAGCATATGGAGATTATTGGGCTAGTATAGTTTAGGTAGGCTTCGGTCGGCGCAACATCGAGGGCCGAAAGGCCTGCACTGCGCTGCATTTTTCTATGTTCTATGTTCTATCTTAGCCTGCTTGGCACACCTTCCTTGTTCCTGAAGAAGGGCTGATGCCTGAAACGTCGATTCTCCTGCTCATTGGATGCTGCCTGACCTGCTGCGCTTTTCCTGCAACACATTTTTCTGAATTGAGTATATTGATAATCTTAACAGCCAATGACATAACCTGATGCTTTGGGCATATAAGACCAGGTAAAATTGAACAGTCAGGAGGAGAATTGCCTATCCACCAGCAAATGAAAAGACTGCCTGAAAAATGGCTCTCTTAAAGGTGCCTTTATCAATCAGTAACCATTGAAGCAGAATCCCTCCGATGAAGAAAAGAAGATTGTAAAAGATCCAGATAGAGAACCGAAATCTGCCTGGTTTTGAGATAAGTTTTGTTGTTTTTTAGTCTTAATTGGGAGTTGCATCAGACTCTTATTGTGGAAGGGGAAGGTAAGCAATAGGTTCGAGGACAGAGTTATAAATATTTTTGTTAGTTAATTATTCTTTATTATACTTCAGGAAATAAAGTTGTTAAGTTTTACTTTGAATAATTCTTGGCCTGTCGGATTTTCACAGATCCCTGTACAGGATAAAACTTTTCAATTTTTGCTTGTTTAAATTAAGCAGGAGAGTTTACCCCCTGTCACAGCAGGAACGTTTGAAAAACTGGAGTCAATGAGATTAAAACTCTCTTTGGTTTCATCCTGTGAGAAACAGAGCTCACAATATAATAAAGGGATGACTAAGCAAGTACCCACCCCCATCCAGAAATTACTCCACAATTTAAACAGTTTAATTCTCGGTAATTCCCCGTTTACCTCATTGACATTCAAACCTATCAATATTTCTTATTGTGTTCTGCGCCTGCCCAGCTGCGCTCTGCCCTTGTTTACTTCTCCCCCTACTCCAAGCCGGGCGACCCTCCCCCCTATAAGTGACTTGGCTCGCTTCAATGCTGACATGAGGGAAATTTGCTGAGCTTGGAATATCTTGCTGTTCTTTTTCAATTTATCTATTTGTAACATCTTCAATTTTTTGCAGGCACGTTCCAGATTTGTATGCACATTTTAGCTAACTCAGAAGAAACTATGTATCTCTTTGCATAGTCTTTATTCTTGTATGCACATTTTACCTAACTCAGCTCATTTTTGAAACAATTATAAACTGGTGTAGGATAGTTCATTCACCTTACCTAAGCAAGTACAGTTGCAGAAGTAACACCAATATCCCACAATCCTGAATACATGTGAAGATGGTTATAGCTATTGAAGGTCAATCATTTGAAACATTGGACATTTCTGCAGTAGTTTGTCAGGTTCATAACCGAGGCTTTCAAATCTGAACATGCCTTAACAACGCCCTTCCCTCCAAATTGGAGATGCTTTCTTTGATTGCACAATGTTCAGCACCATTTACAATACCTTAGATAAAGAAGAAATCTGGGCCCATATCCAGTAAGATAGCATCGAGCTTAGGATTATAATTGACAAATAACATTCACATCTCACAAGCACCAGGCAATGACCATCTCAAAAGGTGAGAATTTACTCATCTCCCTGAGGGTAATTGTAACATCACCATAACTGATAGCATGGCTATCGACAATCTGGGCCAACCATTGGCAAGAAAATGGCCTGATCCAGCCTTTTAATTGCTGTGGCCACAGGTGTCGTGTCAGGTACGCTGACTACTGTGACAATGCCTCTCCAATTCATGTCCTCCAACCAGGAAGCACAGCTCAGGGCTGGAAAACAATGCTCTCCATATATCTGTCTGAGAGCAACTCAAATACAACACTGAGTGCAACACTCACAAAGCTGCACATCAGACAAACAGCCGATTGATTAGCATGCCAATCACAGCATTCAGCACTCACTCCTATCACGAAAGGTGCATATGACTAGCAATGAATACAGTGTGGTATTCTTTTTAATTTGGCTACATATTCAGAAATCTCACAGGGAATCAGGTTTGTAGAGGGGTATAGATACTTGAAGTGGGTTTCCAAACGTCCAGCAGATAGAGTGCAATGTTGATAAATATGAAGTCTTCCATCTTGTAGGAATAACAGTTAAAAGGTCTATTAATTGAACAGTAAAACGTTGCAGCCGTGCTAAGATACAGAAGCGTGATTGTGCATGAATCGCAGGAGGTTGGTCTGCAGGTGAAACTAGTAATTAAGAAAGCAAATTCGATGTTGTCCTTCACTGCTACAGGGATAGAGTTTACAAATAGAGAGGATATGTTGCAGATGTACAGGGCACTGCGTGCAGTTTTGGTCTCCTTACTTGAGAAAGGATATATTGGCACTGGAGAGGGTGCAGAGGAGATTCACTGGGCTGTTTCCGGAGGTGATGGGTTTGGCTTATGACGGATAGTCTGAGCAAACTGGCATTATATTCATTGGAATTTAGAAGAATGAGGGGATCTTATAAAAACATATAAATTTATGAAGGGAAGACATAAGATCGAAGCAGTGAGGATGTTTCCACTGACAGGTGAAACTACGAATGAGGGCACATCCTCACATGTAGGGGGAGCAGATTTAGGACTGAATTCAGGAGGACATTTTTCAACAAAATAATTGTGAATCTGTGGAATTCCTAGCCCGGTGACGCCATTGAGACGACCCCATTGAATATGTTTAAAACAAAGGTAGATGGTTTTTTTGAACAGGAAAGAAATTGAGGGTTATGGTTAAAGGGTGGTTAAGAGGAGCTGAGGCCATGAAAAGATTAGCCATGATCGTATTGAAAGGTGGAGCAGGCTCGAAGGGCAGATGGCCTACTTCTGCTTCTGCTTCTTATGTTATAAGTGTTGCAACAATTTTTTAAACTTTTTAAACATGCAGAAATAAGGCGTCCTAAATAAGCAAGTTAAGCTTCACAATGCGAATTGCATACTGCCCAATTAATGTTGGAATCTGGACAAGATTCCGACAACAGAGATCTGTCTCTGAAAGTGTAGAGTGTTTGATTCTTATGCAGTGTTGTTCTTCGAACAGGATCTTGATCAGATGGGCCAATGGGCTGAGAAATGGCAGATAGAGTTTAATTTAGTTCAATGAGAGGTGCTGCATTTTGGAAAGCAAATCTTAGCAGGACTTATACACTTAATTGTAAGGTCCCAGGGAGTGTTGCTGAAAAAAAGAGACCTGATAGTGGAGGCTCATAGCTCTTCGAAAGTGGATTCTCAGGTGGACAGGATTGTGAAGAAGGCATTTGGTATGGTTCCCTTTATTGGTCAGAGTATTGAGTACAGGAGTTGGGAGGTCAAGTTGTGGCTGTTCAGGACATTGGTTAGGCTACTGTTGGAATATTGCGTGCAGTTTTGTTCTCCTTCCTATCGGAAGCATGTTGTGAAACTTGAAAAGGTTTAGAAAACAAGTTACAAGAATGTTGCCAGGGTTGGAGGATTTCAGCTATCGGGAGAGGTCGACTAAGCAGTGGCTACTTCCTCTGGAGTGACAGAGGCTGAGAGGAGACCTTATGGAGGTTCATAAAATCATGAGGGGCATGGATAGAATAAATCGACAAAGTCTTTTCCCTGGGATGGGGGAGTCCAGAACGAGAGGGCATAGGTTTAGAGTGAGAGAGGAAATATATGAAAGAGACTTCAGTGGCAACTTTTTCACGCAAATGGTGTTACGTATATGGAATGAGCTGCCAGAGGAAGTAATGAACGTTAGTACATTTGCATCATGACCTCCCAACTCCTGTACTCAATACGCTGACCAATATAGGAAAGCATACCAAATGCCTTCTTCACTATCCTATCTACCTGAGAATCCACTTTCACGGAGCTATGAGCCTGCACTCCAAGGTCTCTTTGTTCCACAACACTCCCTAGGACCTGACCATTAAGTCCTGCTAAGATTTGTTTTCCCAAAATGCCGCACCTCGCATTTATCTGAATGAAACTCCATCTGCCACTTCTCAGCCATTGGCCCATCTGGTCAAGATCATGTTGTAATCAGTGGTATCCCTCTTTACTGTTTAGTGCACCTCCTGTTTTGGTGTCGAGAGAGAGAGTGATATTGTGCATGAGCGAGAATGGAGAGATTGTACGAGAGAGAAAGTGAGATTGTGAGATTGGGTATTAAAAAGAGAAGAAAGTGAGGACTGCAGATGCTGGAGATCAGAGCTGAAAATGTGTTGCTGGAAATGCGCAGCAGGTCAGGCAGCATCCAAGGAGCAGGAGAATCGACGTTTCGAGCATAAGCCCTTTTTCAGGAGTGTCCAGCCTGCTGGACACACTTTCCTCATTCCTGAAGAAGGGCTTCTGCGCGAAACGTCGATTCTCCTGTTCCTTGGATGCTCCCTGACCTGCTGCGCTTTTCTAGCAACACATTTTCAGTGGTAAAAAGAGAAGAAGGGTGTGTTTCTGCGTATCTCTGCCTGTGTGTCAGCGTGTCTGTCTGTGGCACTGCATATGTGTGCCTGTATGTACCAGTGACTCTCTATCTGTGTGTGTCTATCTATCTCTGTCTGACCATCTGTCTGTAGGGATATGTTTGCCTTTGTGTGTCTCAGTATGTGAATCAGTGCTTGTGCGTCTGTCTGTGTCTGTATCTCTGTTCAATGGTCTCTCTGTTGTTTTGGGGAATTCATTGATTGACATGGCGTTAAACCCTCCACTCTATCTGTCTCCGAA
Source organism: Chiloscyllium punctatum (assembly GCF_047496795.1). NCBI lineage: Eukaryota > Metazoa > Chordata > Chondrichthyes > Orectolobiformes > Hemiscylliidae > Chiloscyllium > Chiloscyllium punctatum. The sequence goes on from NC_092768.1 coordinate 54,572,661, forward strand.
AGAACTGCAGATGCTGTAAATTCACCTCCTCTCCCTTCCCCACCATCTGCAGTGACCGTTCCCTCCGGGACACCCTGATCCACTCTTCATTCCCAGAACCCCTCGCTGCCCTCACAGCCTACCAGCACATTCCCCTGCAACAGCTGAAGATGCACCACGTGCCTATTCCCCTCCTCCCTCCCCAGTATCTGAAGGCCCAAACAGAATTTCCAGGCGAAGCAGCGGTTTACCTGCCCTTCCCACAATCCAATCGACTGCATTCGCTGCTCACAAAATGGTCTCTCCTACATTAGGAAAATGAACCATAGGCCGAGTGACTGCTTCACAGAACATCAATGTTCAGACTTCAAAAAGATCCTGAGTTTTCAGCTGCCTGCCACTTTACCACCCCTGCCAAAATCTCTGTCTTAGGCTTGCTGCAGTGTTGCAAAGAAGCTCAGCGCAAACTGGAAGAACAACATCTCATTTTCTGCTTGGGGACTCTGCAGCCTTTTGGATTCAAGATCGAGTTCATGGGCGGTACAGTGGTGCAGTCGTTAGCACTGCTGCCTCACAGCGGCAGGGATCCGGGTTCAATTCCTGCCTCAGGGAACTGTCTGTATGGAGTTTGCTCCCTGTGTCTGCGTTGCATTCAACTGGGCGCTCTGGTTTCCTTCCACAGTCCAAAGATGTGCAGGCTCGGTGAATTGGCCATGCTAAATTGCCTGTAGTGTTAGTTGCATTAGTTAGTGGAATGGTTCTGGGTGGGTTGCTCTTTGGAGGGCCGGTGCAGACTTGTTGGGCCAAAGGGCCTGTTTCCACACTGTAAGTTATCTAATCTTCAACATCTTTACGGTCTCAAATCTCCCATGTCCTATCCCCCTACTCAACACGACCAGGCCTTGTTATCACCTACTCTGCAAATACGCACTACCAATGGCTAGTCACGAATAGCCTCCATTAACAGGTATTCACCCTCCCAGCCAGCTCATTATTCACTCCTTTATCCAACTGTTCTCTCTCTTTGGGCTCTATCCCCATCCATCGTTTACTTCTTACTCCCTCCCCCTACCCTATCCTCTGCATTTAAAGTGACATTTTCCCAGCTTCCCCCAGTTCTGAGGAAGGGTCACTGGTCCCGAAATGTTAACTCTGAATTCTTTTCACAGAAGCTGCCAGATTTGCAGATCTTTTCTATGACTTGGAGGCGCAGGAGCTGGACTGATGAAGGAGCGGCGCTCCAAAAGCTAGTGCTTCCAAATAAGCCAGTTAGACTAAAACCTGGTGTTGTGTAATTTTTAACTTTTAGCAACTTCTGTTTATTTTCTGATTTACAGCATCCACAGTTCTTCCGGTTTTCATTCATTCCGACAGAGGGAGCCGCTCTGCTTCGCTTCATGGCCCTGGCCCATGACAGCTCTTGCCTCCTCCCGCTTCCTCCTTGTCAACCCTTTACCATGGGGGTGGCCATTTTATGGTGACCTCACCATGAAGCCCCTTGCACCTTTGAGTCACTCAGGTCATTGTGTAGTTGCACAGGGAGGCCAGCAGGGGGTGAATTTGTATCACTTTAAACACAAGAGCTACAGGCGCAGAGAGAGAGTCCCTCCATCCTGACTGTTACCCTCATTAATATATTTAGAGCTGACAGTGAGGTAACGACAGGAACTAGGCAAATGGTGAGAATTCTGCAATGAATTTCTCCCATGCCCTGTTTTCTGAGTTTGAATGTGATTGGAAATTGGAATTCACACTGTTACAGTAGCATTTCCAAAGCTCATCTCATCACATCACCTTTAACTTGTCCATTTAGTGTTTGAGAAATATCCTGCGTTCGATTGTGACCAGTCAATAATAAACGTCTAAATGATGGAGTGGCAGGACAGGAGCTCTGTAAAGTGGTTCATCCCTTTAACTGGTGACATTCGGTACTTAAATTTCCAAGCTATGAGCTTGACTCTCAGGACTGTTCTGCTCACCTTTGGCCTGTTGTTGTCCTTGCTCTATATTTAATCTGAATGATTGGTTCTTGGCTCCCTGTAAAGGCGAGACTTTTAATTAATTAATGAAGTAACCGAATTCTGTCTGATGCAGTGTTTCTCTCACAGTGGCCCCTCTTCAATCCATAAGTCCATAAGACAGTATCGCAGAAGAAGGCCATTTAGCCCATTTGGGCTGGACGTTTCAGTGATGGCATCACAAAGTTTCACCTGAACTTTTTAATATGTCGATTAGGCGAACAGTGAGGATAGTGTTATTGGTCTGGAGATTGCAGAAATAAATGTGTGGACTGCCTTCTCTGAGTTCTGTGTGAGGAATTAATATTCTGACACGCCAGCTGGAATCAACACTGTGCTGAACAACTTAACATCCTAACCTCTTGGCTTCACTGAGTTTTTGATTGTTTGTTGAGTCTGCCCTCATGTGTTTGTTCCTCTGTTTCTAATTCTGAGAAAGAAAGTAGAGTAGCCAACATAAATGGACATGACTCAGGAGCAGGGGAGGTGATGACCTAGTGGCATTATTTCTAGATGGTTAATCCAGAGACCAGATAATGTTCTGCGGACCTGGGTTTGAATCTGGCCACGGCAGATGGTGGAATTTCAATGCAATGTAAAAATGGGCCCTGAATCTGCTGTCAATTGTTGGCAAATCCTATCTGAATCACGAATGTCCTTCAGGGAAGGAAACTGTCATCCTTTCCTGGTTGGCCTACATGTGACTCCAGACACACAGTAACATGCCCTCTGGGTGATTTAGGGATGGGCATATAACGTTGGAATAGCACCTGATGCACTCATTGCTTAATCTGGGAAAATGACCTTGGCTATTTATCTGATCCACATTCCTCATAATTCTATAAACCCCTATAACGTCACATCTCCGCCTCCGACACTCGGCCTATTCTGACAATCGTTCTCCCTATCGTTCAAGACCTCCAATCCTAGCAACATCATGGTAAATATTTTCTGTTCCCTTTCAAGTTTGACAACATCTTTCCGATAGCAAGGAGACCAGAATTGGACGTAATATTCCAAAAGTGGCCTAACGAATGCCCTTTACAGTTGCAAAATCATAGCTCAACTCCTAACCCAATGCAATGACTGATAAAGGTAAGTGAACCAAACGCCTTCTTCACTATCTTGTTATTTTTCTGACTCTCCCTTCAAATAGAATCTTGTCTATTTATGACCCTGGACCCCAATGTCTCTTTCTTCAGTCACACCTCCCATGATCCAATGATTAAGTGTATACAACCTGTCTTGATTTTCAATTCCAAAGAGCAACATCTAAATTGAACTATATCTGCCACTCCTCGGCCCATTTTCGGATGAACTGTTCTATTTAATTCCATGAGAACCCTCAGAAGGATTTGATTGTGATAGAGACTTAGATAGGGCTCCAAGCTGATAGCAATTACGCAGGAGGAAATTCCATTTTGCTGGACAATTCCTTTGGATTGTGCAGAGATAGGGAATCTGCAGATTCCCATTTTAACTCTCTTCCTGCACTGGGATAAGGACTTTCTGTCAGGTAGTGTGAGGGAACACTCCAGATTTGCCTGGATGGGTGTACCTCCAACACTCAAGAATCTAAACACCAGCTAGGACAAAGCAGTCCTTGATCGGCCAACATCCACAACCATTAACTCCCTTCACCACGATGCTCAATAGCAGCAGTTTGTGCCATCTCGATGATGCACTCCAGAAATCCAGAAATTCACCACAGATGCTGAGACAACACTTTCTAAACCATCGATCACTTCCATCTGGAAGGAGAAACGCAGCAGATTCATGGGATCGCCACCCCCCACAAGCCTCTCAACATCCTGACTTGCAAATATATCACTGTTTCCTCAGTGTCACTGGGTCAATAATTTGGGATTCTTTCTTTAACAACATTGTGGGTCGACCGACAGGAGATGGACTGCAGCAGTTCAGGAAAGCACCTCACCCTCACCTTCCCAATGGAGGCAACGAGGGGCGTACAATAAACACTGACCCAGCCAGTGACACCAACATCCCATGAATGAATTTGTAAAGTTTATTTACGGTTTGGAGACAACAGATCCCTTCTGTGGGCTTCAGTGAAGTGTTTTATTTGTTCCGAACACAGGGAATTCGTGTAAACAGCCATTTTATTGCATTCCTGTTCTTCGATGTTGCTGAGTAAATAAATGTGTTTGTGCAACAGCTTAGGTTCCGCAGCATGTAACCAACTATCTGAAATCATTTACAAAAAGCGAGTAAGTCAAGATGGAGTCTTTGAATAACATCATAGAAGAAATTTACACCAACGGTTGACCGCGGAAGGAGGTGAGGGAGTGGGAAAAAAGACAGAAGACATGCAGACAGGGAGCAAAGAGTCAGAGAAAGATGGAGGGAGATGGAGGGAATGGCGGGGCACACCCTTGGTCTGTGTTTGCACCGTTTTGTGTTCAAAATGATACAATGCCACCCTGGGCTGGCATCTCCGCGCCACTGCACGCAGTTTTCTGTATTTTTATTTAACAGAAGTAAATGGACTTAACAAAAGTAATTTTGCCCAAAAAACTTTGAGACTACATCTGGATCCGTTGTGCTCTCCATATTTAGGGATAAAATACTTGCAGTGCACTTGCTCAGCACCACTGCCACAAACTGTCTCCAACCGTGTGTCCCACTGACCAAACGCACTGCGGAAACTCACCAAGGTTCCGTACAGAGCAGCTTCCGAACCATGGCACTGTCATCAAGAATGCAAGCACAGTAGATACACGGAAAACCACCAGTTGACAATTACACATCAAACAACTCACCACCCTGACTTCAAAAACATCTCAGTTCCATACAGAGTCACAGAGTCATCGAGATGTACAGCACTGAAACAGACCCTTCGGTCCAACTCGTCCATACCGATCAAATATTCCAATCTAATCTAGTTCCATTTTCAGCACTTGGCCCATATCCCTCTAAACCTTTCCTTTTCATATACCGATCCAGATGCCTTTTAAATGTTGCAATTGTGCCATCCTCCATCACTACATGTGGCAGTTCATTCCATACACGCACCACTATCTGCGTGAAAATTTTCACCCTTAAGTCCCTTTTCTATCTTTTCCCTCTCATCCTAAACCTATGCCCTCTAGTTCTGGACTCACCCACCCCAGGAAAAAGACCTTGTTTCATTATGCTATACATGCCAGTCATAGTTTTATTAACCTCTACAAACCTCCATTATCGGAGACTTTCAAATTATGTTTGAGGTTGAGCAAATTGGGTCTCAAACCAATGTTGAAGGGTGTAGTGCTGGAAAAGCACAGCAGGTCAGGCAGCATCTGAGGAACAGGAGAATCAGCCTTTCGGCCTTTCATCAGGAATCAGAGTTGTCCTCAACTTTAATGAAGGCAATGACAAGAGTAATCACGATAACAGCAGTCTAAAGCATGCTGGGATAGTAGGAAGAGGGAAGGCGGTGGATCAGCAGGGGCAGACATTTTTGCCAATATTTCATAGTGCTCACTAAAACTTGACTTCAGTTAAAAAGGAAAATTTAATGACAAAGATAAACCTCTTGTGGTTAATGAAATAATATCCAATCATAAACAAAAGCACATAATGCAGTAAAATCTCATGATTGGTAAGAGGATTGGGAATTTTTTTTTACAATTAGGAACCAGTACTGGAAGGCTGAAAAATTGATAAAGAACAAAAAATTAATTATGAAAATACTTTGGTGCAAACCAATATCAAGAGCTTCTCCCGATTTTTTAAAAAAACGGCACAGTAACTCAGGAAGTGTGGGCTGCTTGAAGGACCAAAATGAGCAATTAATAATGAGGGACAGGGAAATGACAAATAACAAACCAATAGTTTGCATTGGTCTTCACGCTGGAGGATGCTGTAAACATCCCAAAGAGAGTCGTTAAAAGGACATTTCGCATGCATGCTTTTGCTGCTTAGTTCTCTGAGTATACGGGTTGGAAAGTCATGTTGAGGTTGTACAGGACATTGGTGAGGACACTTCTTGAGTACCATGTCCAGTTTTCATCGCACTGCTATAGGAAGAACATTATCAAGTCAGAGAGGGTTCACAATGAATTCATCAGGCTGTTGCAGGGTATGAAAGGTTTGATTTATAAAGACTGAATCCGCGGAGACCTTTTTCACTGGAATGTCGGAGTTTGAAAGGTGACTTTATGAAGTCATGAGGGGGATAGATTAGTTTCTGGTGGGTGTATTTTTTCAATGATATGGGATTACAAGACGAGGAGACATACTTTGAAGATGAAAGATTAAAAAGAAAACTTAAGGGCACTTCATTTAGTGTAAGTGCAATGAGCTTCCTGAGGAAGTGGGGGGTGCAGACACAGTTACAAATGTTTAAAAGACACTTAGAAAAGCACATCACGAGGAAAGGTTCGGAGGAAAATGAGCCAGGAGTAGACAGGTGGGACTAGATTAGTTTGGGATGATGTTCGGCATGGACTTGTTTCCATGCTGTATGATTCGATGCCTCTATTATAGTTAAGGAAGGTGCTAAGGAAATATCTGATAAGTCATATCACGAGGGACAAAGCATTTAACCAACTAATTAGACTGAAGATATCCATCTTACCAGGCTCTGATCATCTGTTTCGAAAGGGCTAAAAAGGAGTGGCTGCAGAGACAGTCCAGGCATAGGCTGAAATATTCCAGAATTGACTCGTTTCCAGAAGGACTCCAGCAAATTAGAAAGCTGCTAATATCACGGCCCTGTTCAAGGTGGAGGAGAGACAGGAAACAGGAAACTGTAGACCAGTTCACCCAAATCTGCTGCTGATGTGAGAATTCTTTCATAAGGAAGACGGAGCTGGACATTTAGAAAAGTGTAACATAATCAAAAACATAGCTTTGGGAAAAGGAAGTCACGTTTGAAAATTTGCTAGAGCTCTTGGAGGATATAACACGCAGAATTGATAAAGGGGAATTGGGAAATGTTGGGTTTTCAGAAGGCACTCAATAAGTTACGTTATTAAAAGTTATTCCTGAAGTTAGCAGCCCACAATTTTTGGGGTTAATTTATTAGAATGCATTGAGGATTAGTTAATGTGAGAATCTAAAATATGAATACAGGAATACATTGTCATGAGCAACCATTTAAAACATGCTCTTACTAACAACAAAATGGCTTCAGAATGAAAGTAACATGACAAAATGCAATTGACAATACCACTTAAAATGGCTTTTTATCCCTGCTAAAAGCTGCATTCCTGAGTACTGAATCAAAGATTAGAAGACAATGCTCCCTTTGCAGCATAGAAATAACTAGACTAGATAAGACATTACAAACCATCCTAACTGACCTTGCAATTGCAGGTGCAAAGGGTGATAAAGAAGCTTGTTTGTGTAAAACAATGTTGGTTCCCAGGAAATATCATTCGGCTAAGTGGCTGTCAATAATATCATTTTATTAAGTTTGATTGGTGATTGTTTGAATTTGCTCTGTAACCATGGCTGTAATTCTTTTCAAAAAGGGCATACAAACGTCTTTGTCTTAAGCTATGTACGCAGTTTTCTCCTAGGAACACAGAAGTGTCTAACCTCTGTGTTGCTGGACAACCTGTGCCCGGCCAAGATTGAATGAAGTGTGAAATCTTGCAGAACCAGACCGAATTACTAATGTTCTTTTGACCGATAGCAGAACCGAAAGACACTTAACGTGGGTCGGATCTTCACATGCACGGAAGATAAAATTGGGGTTGATGTTTTATTTTTGGATTGCACATATGTAATTAGAGCAGTGTCCTTCCATTGTTGTGGGTTGACCTGCACCAAATGGACAGCAGCAGTTCAGGAAGCAGTTCATGGACCCTTCTCAGGATAAACTATATGAGCAAAAAATGCTGCCCAACCAGAAATGCCACAAACCCATGAATGGATTACAAAATCCGTTTCCCTATTTGGTGTCAGGGTTACTGCTGGGGGTTCATATTCTCAGGGATCAGAAAACTGAGAAATTATCTGGTTAAAATGTATCAGGTTCTGATAGACAGAGGCTTCATCCAGCAGCTGCTGAGAAATTCTTCCCATGCTCTGGGAATCTGAAACACAATCTCAGGATAAGGAACAGCTTCTGTGGGACTCAGATGAAGTGAAGGCAATTTTCACAAAGAGTCTCCAGGTCTTTGATATTTTTCTGTTCCTGGGGAGTGTGGATGTTCTCTCACTGAGTACATTCAGGTGGGAGTACACCGATTGCTGTTATCTCAGAGAATCACAGGGTATGGGGAGGAGGCCGGATTTTTAGTTAAAAAATCAGCCACTACCATACGACTGGTTGAAAAGACTGAATGGGCAGGTCTCCTCCTGCTCCAGTTTTCTGGTTCCTTGAGTTCACAAATGAACCAATGACCAATCCATTTGGATTTGATTCCATTAAACCTTTTGTCATTTCATCTCAGCAACCTCCCTCTATTACAGATTATCGATTTCTTTCTTTAGCACTTGATGTAGAAACGGTTACTTTTCTAACTTCTGTCATTGCGACTGAAGTCGCCCATAACCCAATCATTAATCATTCCCCTGCCCACTGCTATCACACTGTTCTCTCTGGATGCTGTCTAACCTTGTCGGTTTCTCAACATGGTCTGTTTTACTTCAGATGCAAGAGACTACCTTTCCATCTTTCTGTGACCGGGATACTTTTTCCAGTCCATTCATTGATATTCTTTTCAATGACAGATAAAAGTTGTGCCACAAAGGGACATGAGAGACTTTCTGTCCTTGGCCCTTATATAATGCATCAGATGGGACATGTGTACGGACAGTGAAAATCCACCCTCAGTCAAAAAACAAAGCTAAGGATTCTTGAGGATGATGCAGGGCTAATCCACCTACTACGGTAAATGTAGCCTATTCAACCCGCCTAATATTCACATCTTTGGACTGACCCTGATTACTGTCCAGTCATTCATTGGGTTAGGGATAGAAGAAGAACCAGGGTTCCAGCTGCAGGTCACTGTCCAGAGACTCCTGTGTTAGAGACAGGGTGGAAATCAGTCAGGGTGCTCATGATCACTGTCCAGTGATTCTCTGGGATGGAGGGAGGAGATGAATCAAAGTTCCTACTCCTGATCACATCCCAGAGACTCCCGTGTTAGTGACAGAGGCGAAATCAGGAAGATCTTTTGATCACTGTCCAGTGATCCGCTAAGTTCGATAGACAGAGATCGGGGGGAAAGAAGCCAGGCTTCCTGCTCCTGAGCACTGTCCAGTGATCCCCTGGGTTAGAGAGAGAGAGACAGCTGGGGGAAAGCAGCCAGGGTTCCTGCTCCTGATCACTGTCAAGTGTCTTCCTGCTGGAACTGAATTTGAAAGCCAGCAGGGTGAACAGCATCCTGGAAAAAATATCAGCGACAGGTTTCACTTCAGCGGCTTAAAGAATACGCAACTTTGACCTGGTGAACCCACTGTGCAATGCTGACGAGCATAACTCTGTTTCTCTTTGTGCTCGGGATAATATATGTATTGTAATGTGATAAATAAAAAGTCAAATGCTCTCTGCTGTCTGGTATATTGAATTTCTGATAGCAAAACATTATACCTCGAAAGGTCCAGCCCAGCTTAGACACAGTGTAGAGCTTCATCTACATTACCCTGACAGAATATTCCCCAGTTCTCCCGAGGGTCAGCATCGAATGCTCCCAATACGGAAGGAGATCCTTAGGTCCAACTCGTCCATGCTGACCAGATCTCTGAAAATGATCGGGTCCCATTTGCCAGCACTTGGCCCATATCCCTCTAAACCCTTCCTATTCACATCGGAATCCCGATGGACTTTTGTATGTTGTTATTGTACCAGCCCCCACCACTTCCTCTGGAAGCTCAGCCTATACAGGTACAACCCTCTGCATGAAACCGCTTCTCCTCAGCTCCCTTTTCAATCTTTCCACTGTCACCTTAACCCTATGTCCTCTAGTTTTGTGCTCCTCTACCTTGAGGAGAAGAACTTGGCTATTCACCCTCCTCATGCCCACCATGACTTTATAATACTCCATAAGGTCAGCCTTCAGCCTCTGACGCTCCAGAGAGAAAAGCCCCAGCCTATTCAGTCTCTCCCACTTTATACCCAATTTCAGCATTGTGCACTCCCATGGCACGTACAACACAGGGTTAAATACAGGGTTCCGCTCCCTGTACATGACCCTAACAGTGAGTCCCGCATGTTACTTGCCAGTTTCAGCCTCGAGCTTCCCCAGGACGGGTCCAGTACATGGTTAGATGCAATGGCGAGCTCTCTCCACCTGGCCCGGACAGTGTGACCATGTGGATGTTGCTGTACTGAACGTTGTAGGACAGAGCCACCTGTGTGGAAACTGGGTTTGAGCCCCACCAAAGCAGACGATGAGGCTAATGTGTAGTCCTGTTTCGTTGCCCTGATAAATGATATCCCTGTCTAATGGTCCGTTAAGCCAGAGGCTTGATGCCACAGGGAATTTGGTGGCACCTGGTCACTGATTGGCAATCAAATTGTCTTGATTCATTGTCTTGAGTCATTGAGTCATGGAAGTTGATAGCATGGAAACAGGCTCTTTGGCCCAACTTCTCCATGCCCTCTAGTCTTAGACTTTCCTACCCTGTGGAAAAGCTGTTGGCTATCAGCATTATTCATGCCTCTCATGATCTTAATCGATTAATCCCTTTGAATGGGTGACCTGTGCTGTGGGGATAGGTGGACAGACTGGGCTTGTTTCTGCCTGAGTTTAGATGAGTTAAGGATGGCCTGATCAAAGTGTGTAATGTCTCTAATAATCTTGACATAGTTGACGGGTAATGTATGTTTCTCCTTGTGGGTGAGTTCAGACTGGGGACATGGTTTTAAAATTAGTTGGGGGGGCACCCTTTTTGGACCGAGATAAGAATTTTGTTTTTAGGGCTGTGTAACTTGGGAGCTGACAGTCCCAGAAAGTGATAGGGGTGGGGAGAATGAATATGTATAAGTTACAGGTAAATTTATTTCCTTGCATAACAAGTGCCTAAAGTTACTCGGGGTAGATGGGAATGCAGAGCCGTAAATGTACACTCACCAGCAGTAACCTTCTGAAATGGTGAAGTCGATTCTAGCGAGCAAGTGATCTACTTCAGTTCCAGTTCCAGGTGCTTCTGTGTAACAAATCAATATCTGAATGTTTATTATTATGATTCATAAGATTGATGTTGAACGCTGTTGTTTTGTGCTTGTTTGTGTGTGTGTGAGAGAGTATGTTTCTAATTGTGTTCCTGAGTATGTTGACGTGAGTCAGTGCCTGTCTGCCTGCATGTGTCCTTCCGAGCGCAAAGTCTGAATGTCGATGATCCCACAGTGTAACTGTCTATAAACCCCAATCTGTCACTGTCCTAGTAATACTTCATAAAACATACAGACTCCTGTGCACTCGCACACACTCTCACACTCAATACCAATCACCCACATCTCTCACTGTATCACACAGGGGCACCGACTCTGGCACACCCACATGCGCTCTCAAACTCAATTTCCATCACTCAGTCTCTCACACGTTGCAGCAAACTGCCTCACAGTCACAGCCCCTCACACATATTCAGTCACTCCCATTAAATCACAATGTGCACTGCAGTCCCAGATACACACACACACGCCATGCTCATTCATGTCCTTGCACACTCAGTCACTGACACAGATGTAGTCACATGCTCTTCCACACTGTCACACATCCTTGTGCGGAGACACACTGTCCCAAATTCAACAACTTCATCTGTTCAACCATATGGTCAATTACCTTAGCTGAAGGGATAATGCCCCGGGTTCACTGTTAAAATTAAAATGAGGAGCATTTAAAACAGTGAGTTTGAGGATAAGTTTCCGATAAGAGAGTGGTGGGAACCTGGAATTCACTGTCCGAGAGGGTAATTGAGATAGGAAACTTCCCAACCTTTAAAAAGCACCTGGATGAGCACATGGTATATTCAAGGCTATCGGCCTAGTGTGGAAACTTACATTAGTGTAGGGATCAGTGTGCTTTTGGTGGCAGAGACTTGATGGGTAGAATGGTCTCTCCGGTACGGTATTAATCAATGATTCTATGATATCACCTTTCTAACATTCCCAACAGGATGGAAGCATTCTGTAAATTCACTGCAAATATCGTTGTTTGATTCTCTCCATCTTGCTTTGTGAGGTTCCTGTTTCCAAACGTCCATATAAACAGTTTCCATTACATGGGAAGTGGATCCTGAGCCTGACCCAGCTGGGTGAATTTCCTGTGTTAATCTGACAAACTCGAATTGCAAAAATCCAAATAGTCTTTTGAATTCAAAGATCCTCAGAAACTGTTCTGTGTGCATGTGTGTGTGTGTGTCCATGCTTATGCGCATGCCTGTGTGTACAAGGGTGTGTGTGTGTGTGTGTGTGTAGTTGCTTGTATGCATGCCTGTGTGTACAAGGGTGCGCATGCCACCACACGTCTGCATCACGAGGGTTATTTGTCCTTTACACCATGTTAGAGTACTTCCTGTGCTCTGTTAGCGTCAAGTTAACGTTAATGCAAGATTTCATGCATTGCAGGAAGATGAGCAGGTGCCAACCAGGAGTAATTTTAAGTCAGCATTACCATCACTGCTAATGACATTACACAATATATTATACTGTGAGGAACAAAGTCGGTACCATTATATTACACTAGCATTCTTGGTCTAAACAATATTATTAAATAATTTATTGAACATTTGCTTTAATTAGCAGAATTCCACAACAGCAATTACCTATCCAGCCTTCACTAACTATCCCCTGCACTTTGGGTTCATCTTCCCTTGTCCAGGTTTAATATTTGAAAAGTCATGGCCTGAGCTTTATAGTTAGCGCCTTAATGAACCAGCCGCATTGACATAGAAAGCCACACCTTGTTTGTTGCAGGACTGCCACGAATTGTTTTGGCACAGCTATTGTATGGTCACATTTACTCTCAGGGAGATGACTTGCTGTATAAAGGCGTTGAAATTAAGGATCTCAGATGGATTTCACAAGGAGCCAGAGAATGTGAGGGAATATTTTCATTCTTCATGAAAGAATGGTAACAATACTCCATATAAAGAACATTTGCTATCCTGCTATTGCAGCCTTTGGTGTTCTTGATAAGACAATGTTATTTTTCTTCATGGACAGTGAATGTTATGTTGTTCATGTAACAGATTTCAGGAATAGTACTCATTGCAGTGTTGCTTATCCATCAGAAGGAACTGGGGAAAACAGACTTGGTGATGCACATTTATCAAGCAGCTCCCCCAGGATGAGTATGCGCAAACAAAATCAATTCTTGGAGATTATTGCAATGTTTGTGTCCAAACTAAATATTTCGTTGTAATCAAGAAATATTTAGCAATTATCTGGAAATGATTTAGACATTGCTATCAATGAAATATTAAGTTTCTTGAAAGAGCACAGACATTAAAATTTCAATCTTGTTTTGTCCTCAAATTGTTCGTGCATTGGTCTACTTTATAAAAACAAATATTTGGGAAACTCGATGTAAAATCACCTCTGACTATGACCCAAACATTTCTTGTGATATTTCTTTCTCTTCTCTCTCCCTCTTACAGCAAATCTACTGACCATTGTCATTCTCTCCTGTGGGAATTCTGGACTTTCTAAATGTTTCTTTGCTTGCATGATTGCCATGGCAACTGCAGATTTCCTGGTGATATTTTTCAATGTCATTGTGTATCACATTTTGAATTATCAGTTTCCACATTCATCTCTCTCCTACACTGTTGCTTGTAAATTCATTCTCTGCGTTAATCCTGCGACATTGGATACGTCTGTGTGGTTCACTGTCTTCTTTACAATTGACCGGTTTGCAACAATCTGTTGTCAGAAGTTTAAATCAAACTACTGTACAGTGAGAACTGCCACTGTCATTTTAACCATATTCTCAGCCCTTATTTCTTTGGAGAACATACACTTCTGGTTTGAATATGACCCCAGCCGAATAATTTACAGTGTTGCCTGGAGCTGTCGCTCCAACATGGCCTTTTATACATCGCCTGCAGGTGAGGCCTACTCTTGGCTGAAAAGTATTTTAGTTGCATGGCTGCCTTTCGGTTTGATATTACTGTTTAACTCTTTGACCGTCCAGCGTATTTTAGTGGCCAGCAAAGTCCTCAGAGGACTGCGGGATCTCAGCAATGAGAATAGCACCGACCCAGAGATGAAAAGCAGAAGGAAATCCATAGTGTTACTGCCCTATTGTGGGTAACAGCAGTCGTTAACGTTTTAACCAGCAAACTAACAACAACAGCGTATTACCGAGGGGATAACACAGCTCCAACATATATTGCCACTGAGTCTGGGTGCATTCTCATGCATTTGATTTCCTGCACAAACCCATGTATTTATGTAGCTACACAAACCAAATTCAGGGAAGAGATGATGAAGATGATGATATATCCTTTCGTTTTGATATTGGTTTTGGTTAAGAAAAGTGAAACCAAAACCTTCTTCCCAAACTAAATAAATATCCGCTTGTATTCTCACTCAGAATAGCCTAGTCTGATGTGGCTGAGGATTGCACTTGTCGAAATTAAACGTTCTCAAAATACACTGTTTCAAGTTGGACGCCTGCTCATTTCTCAGGATGAAATAATCTTCATAGTGTTTACCCTGTGTCCAGTCAATTCATTGTCACTGTTTAAACATCACAACAACCTGTTTTCATTCAGCAGCATCGCTGTTTTAATCCTGAACAGTAGTTCAGCCCTCTGAATTGCACAGCCTTACCTCCATTTCCCAGATGGATGGGAGTGCCAGCTTGAATCTATTATGACCTGCACCTGTGAGAGAGGGTTGGCTCGCTGGTCAGCTGGTTTATGATGCACAGTGATGCCAACAGCACAGCTTCAATCCCTGTGACTGACTGAGGTTCAATGCCTCTCACTGATTAAGATAACCAGGAAGGACTCTCCTCCTCAACCCGAGTAGAAAACAGAACCAGGAAATATTGTCTGTGTCAGTCTAACAGTCATCGTCAAAGACAACATTGCTACACTGCCTTTCTTAAGGAGGTTGTTATAAGATATTTCAAAATGAAGCAAAGCCAAAAGTGTTTTATGAAAGGCAAAACATGATGGCCAATTATTCCATAACCAAGGAGGATAAATCAAACAGGATGGATTAAGGGTGGCCTACAGATTAGATTAGATTAGATTAGATTACTTACAGTGTGGAAACAGGCCCTTCGGCCCAACAAGTCCACACCGCCCCGCCGAAGCGTAACCCACCCATACCCCTACATCTACATCTACATCAACCCCTTACCTAACACTACGGGCAATTTAGCATGGCCAATTCACCTGGCCTGCACATCTTTGTGACTGTGGGAGGAAACCGGAGCACCCGGAGGAAACCCACGCAGACACGGGGAGAACGTGCAAACTCCACACAGTCAGTCGCCTGAGGCGGGAATTGAACCCGGGTCTCAGGCGCTGTGAGGCAGCAGTGCTAACCACTGTGCCACCGTGCCGCCCAGTGTAGTGTACTTGAATTTCTAAAGGACATCATAGAATATTCTAAAAATAATGTTACACTCCGTTTTCACAGCACATGGTGATAAGGTGAATGTACTAGTTTCGAGCGAGAATTGAGTCATGATGAGAAACAGATGGAGGAAAAATAGGTCATTTCCAGGTCATTAAACTATAACTCGAGGTCAGTGCTGGTACATTCATCATTACAAACTGTACTCACACTAATACAGAGTCAGGAAGGAAATTAATGAGTCGAACAGTAAGAGTCTCCTTTGGGAACATATAGTTAAGGTGAGTAAATAAAAACAGCAGATGAAGGTCAGCATCTCGTATTCATCAAGGACAAGCAAAATATACATTCACTGAAGAGGTCTGGAGAACGTTGAGATACAGGGCAATCTGGGTGACCTATACAAATAAAAAATAATTATCGGACAAGTACATCAAACAATTAGGAAGAAGAAAGAAAAGCTTTTATTTGATGAGTGTTGAAGGAAATCTCGATAAGAGACCATCGGTATTGACCAACTTTATTCACAATGTATTTCCACACACATATACCATGGGAAGCAGTCAATGAACTGTTCCGAAATGAAATCGGCGACAAGGGTTAATATAGTTATTTCAGCTGATGCAATAGTCGAAAATAGTCACTAGATGGCGTACTTACACGTTCATTGGATCAAGTTAGGTTTTTCCAAAAAGAGATAGAGTCATAGTCATAGGCATTTACAGCACCAAATAGACTCTTCGCTCCAACCTGTCCATGCCAGCCAGATATCCCAACCCAATCTAATCCCACCTGCCAATACCCAGTTCATATCGCTCCAAACACTTCCTGTTCATAAACTCATCCAGATTCCTTTTAAATGTTGTAATTGTATTACCCTCCACCACTTCCTCTGGCAGCTCATTCCATACATGTACCACGCTCTGTGTTGGTTAAAACGTCTATTAATTTAGGATTGTGCAAATAATATGTAGTTCCATTGCTGATTTGACGATATTCCATCAATAAAACATTTTACTCAGAAAACTTAATTCTCAATAATGCTCACTTTTTTATGGGCAAAAACGTCATCTCTTTATTTCCAAGATCGGGTCAGACAGTTACACATAATTATTGTCACACTGTTCGTTATAAGTTTCTCTGTGTAATGATATGTTTAGCCATCTACTGCCTTTGCTGTTTGAATTCATGTATCACTGGACATCGGACTGCGTCCAGGGAAACTTAACAAATTGCGAAATTCACAACTGATCTCGAATGAACCTGTATGGGAAAAGTCACAGCACTGAAATAAATAAGTAAATAGTTTGAATTATAGCCTTACTGTAAATCTTCAAGAGTGAGTGCAGTGGGTTCTTGATTATGTGTTTTATTGAGATCTGTTACTTGATGAACCTTTAAAAATATAAGCCATACACATGAATTTCGCCTGGAGCAGTGTTTTGTCGATCAATAAGACAATGCTATTTTCTGGGCCTGAAGACGTGGGAGTTTGAGGGTACTTTACGTTTTACTGAGGATTAAATCGGCAATAAATGTCTTTGGTTATGAGTCCTTGTCAGATCGAATACATTTGTTGGAGCGACAGTTAAAAGCAATGAGGTATTTACAAGAGCAAGGGGGTGTGATGGATGGCAATTATGGGAAGGTCGAAAAATCTCAGATACAGTCAGATAGATGGGTTAACTCAGGAAAGGTAGGAGGGGTAGACGGGTAGTGTAGGAGTCTTCTGTGACTCTCCACATCTCAAACAAGAATGCTGTTTCAGAAAATTTTGGGAAGGATCGATTCTCAGGGGAATGTCACACAAACACATTTCTAGTATTGAGACTGTCTCTAAAGTAATGAGGGGTACATCAGGGTCCCTAACACAAGACATCGATTGTATTAGGGGGCTCTTGAGGAAGAGGGACAGACAGACGTTTCTGTGGCCAGCAGTGAAAAATGAGAATAGCGCGTTGCCTCCCTGGTGACAGAGTCAAGGCTGTCTCAGAGAGAGTGCAGAATGTTCTCAAAGGGGAGCAGGATCACCAATGTTATAGAACACAGGGACCCAGGAAGTGTAGAACATAATTCTTATATAATTAGTTGTAGTCCTCAGCTTGTGTTATGCAACAGGGAGACTCAGGGGTTTAGAACATAATTGTTAGATAATTAATCGTAGGGTCTCGTGTAGTGTTGTACATATTGGAATGAACGACATGGGCAGGAAAAAGAATGAGATTCTGAAGGGGAAATATCAAAAGTTAGGTAGGAATTTTAAAAAGGAGGTCCTTCAGTGTAGTAATATCTGGAATACTACCGGTTCTCCAAGTTCATGAGGGCAGGAATAGGAGGATAGAACAGATGAATATGTGGCTGAGGAGCCGGTCCATGGTATTAGAATTCACATTTTTAGATTATTGGGATCTCTTTTCGGGTAGAAGTGACCCGTGCAAAAATAACGGATTGCACCTGAATTGGAAGGGGACCAATATACTGGCAGGAAGTTTTGCGAGAGATGCTCGGGAGGATTTAAACTAGTAAAGGGTGCGGTATATTGGTGGGACCAGGGAGATACTGAGGAAAGGGATCAGTCTGAGACTGGTATAGTTGAGAAAAGAAGCAAACAGTCAGGGCAAGCAGTGACAATGCAGAGACCAATGCTGGAATGATAAATTAAACTGCAATAATTTCAATGCAGAGGCCGAACAGTGAAAGCAGATGAATTCAGGGTATGGGACTGGGATATCATAGCAATTACAGAAACGTGGCTCAGGGAAGGACGGGACTGGCAGCTCACTGATCTAGGATACAAAGACTATAGGAAGGAAATAAAGGGAGGCAAGAGAGGAGGGGGAGTGGCGTTTTTGATAATGGATAGCGTTACTACTGTACTGAGGCAGCGTATTCCTGAAAATAGATCCAGCAAAGTTATTTGGGTGGAACTGAGAAATAAGACACTTTATTTGGATTATGTTATAGACCCAGAATAGTCAGTTGCAAATTGAGAGACAAATGTATAAGGAGATTTCAGTCATCTGTAAGAGCAATAAGTTGGTTATGGGAGGGAATTTTAACTTTCCAAACACTATGGGACTGCCATAGTTTTAAGGGTTTTGATGAAGGAGAGAAATTTGTTAAGTATTTGCAAGAAAGTTTTCTGATTCAATATGTGGATGTACCTACTAGAGAAGGTGCACATTTTTACCTGCTCTTGGGAAATAAGGCAGGGCAGGTGACTGAGGTGTTAGTGGGGAAGCGCTCTGGTGCCAGCGAACATAATTCAATTAGTTTGATATTAGTGATGGAAAAGGATAGAGCAGATCTCAAAGTTGAAGTTCTAATTTGGAATATGGTCAATTGCGTTGGTATTAGGCAAGAACGACGGAATGCTGGATGACTAGAGAAATCGAGAGTTTCTTTCAGAAAAATAAGGAAGCATATGTCAGGGATAGACAGGAGAGATCGAGTGAATCCGAAGAGTGTAAAGGCTGTAGGAGTGTACTTAAGAGAGAAATCAGGAGGACAACACGTTGACATACGATAGCTTTGGCATATCGAGTTAAAGAGAATCCAAAGGGTTTTTAGAAATACATTAAGGACAAAAGGTTAACGAGGGAGGAAATCGGGCACCTCAAAGATCAGCAAGGCGGCCTTAGTGTGGAGCTGCAAAAAATGGGAGAAATGCTAAACAAACATTTTTGCATCAGTATTCACTGTGGAAAAGGCCATGGAATATATAGAATGTAGGGAAATAGATGATGACATCTTGAAAAATGTCTATATTACATAGGAGGATGTGCTGGATGTTTTGAAACGCTAAAAAGTGGATAAATCCCCAAGACTTGATCAGGTGTATCCTAGAATTCTGTGGGAATCCAGGGAAGTGATTGCTGGGCCGTTTACTGAGAGCTTCGTATCATCAATCGTAACAGGTGAGGTGCCGGAAGGCTGGACGTTGGCTAACATGGTGCCACTTTTTAAGAAAGTTGGCAATTACAAGCCAGGGAACTATAGACCAGTGAGCCTGACATCAGTGGTGGGCATATTGTTGGGGGGAATCCTGAGGGATAGACGTACGTGTATTTGGAAAGGCATGGACTGTTTAGGGATAGTCATCATGGCTTTATGCGTGTGAAATCATGCCTCACAATCTTGATGGAGTTTTTTGAAGAAATAACAAAGAGGATTGATGAGGGCAGAGCGGTGGATGTGATCTACACGGACTTCAGTAAGGCGTTCGACAAGGTCCCCCAATGGGAGACTGGTTAGCAAGATTAGGTCTCATGGAATAAGGGAGAACTCGCCATTTGGATGCAGAACTGGCTCAAACGTAGAAGACAGTGGGTGATGGTGGAGGGTTGTTTCTCAGACTGGAGGCCTGTGACGAGTGGAGTGCCACAAGGATTGGTGCTGGGTCCTCTAATTTTTGTCATATACATAAATGATTTGGATTTGAGCATAAGAGGTACAGTTAGTAATTTTGAAGATGACACCAAAATTGGTGGTATAGTGGACAGCGAAGAAGGTTACCTCAGATTACAACAGGATCTTGACCAGATGGGCCAATGGGCTGAGAAGTGGTAGGTGGAGTTTAATTTAGATTAATGTGAGGTGCTGCATTTTGGGAAATCAAATCTGAGCAGGACTTACATACTTAATGGTAAGGTCCTCGGGAGTGTTGCTGAACAAAGACAACTTGGAGTGCAAGTTAATAGTTCCTTGAACGTGGAGTCACAGGTAGATAGGATAGTGAAGAAGGCGTTTGGTAAGCTTTCACTTATTCGTCAGAGTATTGAATGAAGGATTGGGATGTCATGTTGTGGCTGTACAGGACATTGGTTCGGCCACTGTTGGAATATTACGTGCAATCATGGTCTCCTTCCTATCAGAAAATGTTGTGAAACTTGAAAGGATTCAGAAAAGATTTACAAGGATGTTGCCAGGGTTGGAGGAGTTCAGCTGTTGGGAGAGGATAAATAGACTAGAGCTGTTTACCCTGGAGCATCGCAGGCTGAGGAGTGATCTTACAGAGATTGATAAAATCATGAGGGGCATGGATAGGATAAATAGACAAAGTTTCTTTTTCCCTTGGCTGGGGGAACTAGACGGCATAGATTTGAGGTGAGAGGGCAAAGATAAAAAAGAGACCAAACGGGCAACTTTTTCAAGCAGATGGTGGTACGTGTATGGAATGAGCTGCCAGAGGAAGTGGTGGAGGCTAGTACAATTACAACATTTAAAAGGTACTTGAATGGCTATATGAGTAGGAACTGTTTGGAGGGATATGGGCCTGGTGCTGGCAGGTGGGACGACATTGGGTTGTGCTATCTGGTCGACATGGACGAGTTGGACCGAAGGGTCTGTTGCCACGCTGTACATCTCTATGACCCTAAAATCCCTGAACACTATTGCAGCCACAGTCGATGTTTGGAAAGTTAAAATCCCCTACCATAACCACCCTACTATTCTTAGAAATAACTGATATCTCCTTACAAATATGTTTCTCAATTTCCTACTGACTTTGCGGGGCGTTTATATTAGAATCCCAGTAAGGTGATCATCCCTTTCTTATTTATAATATGTAAACAATGCTCAGGCCGTTCCATTAATTATATATGAATTATGTCCTGCACCTCCTAGGTCCCTGTCTTCAGGAATAATACCCAAGGGCCTCCCTTCAATTATAGGAGAATTGTGTCCGACAACCCCTATGTCTTTCTGTTCTGCAACACTACCCATGCCCGACCATTAAGTCCATAAGATTTATGACTTATACTCCGAGGTCCTCTGAACTACAACACTACTCAAGGCCCTACCATAAAATATGCAAGAATTATGTCCTACACGCACTTGGTCCCTGTGTTCGAGAATTCTACCCAAATCGCTACAGTTAATTCTATAAGAATTATGTCCTACACCCCTGAGATCCCTGTATTCTACAACAATACTCAAGGTCCTATGATTATTGTAATTAGCTGAGAGATTTCTCCTAAATCCCCAAGTCCTTCTGTTCTACAACACTACACAAGGTCCTACCGTTAATTATCTAAGACTTATGTCCTACACTCCTGGGTCTCCCTGTTCGACAACACAACATGAGGCCCTACAATTAATTATATAAGAGTTATGTTCTATTCTCCCTTGGGCCCCCGTATTCTACAATACTGCCCAAGGCCCTACTATTAATGAAAGAAGAATAATGCCGTCACCCCCAGGTCCCCCTGTGGTACAACACAACCCAAAATCCTGCCATTATTTATATAAGAATCATGTCCTACTCACCTCCAAGTTCCCCTTGTTCTTCAGCACTACGCAAGGCTCTATTATTAATTATGCCTTGCACCCTCGATGACCCTGTGTTCCGCAACACTACTCAAGGCACACATTGGAGTATCGGTCATAAATCTTATGTCATTCACCCCATTTGTCCCCCTGTTCTTTCACACAACCCAAGGCCCTATAATTAATCAGATAAGAATTATGCCCTACACTCGCTAGTCCGCCAATTCCACAACATTATCCAAGGCTCTATAATTAATTATGTAAGAGTTATGTCCAAAACCCCCTCGGTTACCCTGTTCTACAACACTACCCAAGCGCTTCACAGCGCCAGAGACCCGGTTTCAATTCCCGCCTCAGGTGACTAACTGTGTGGAGTTTGCACGTCCTCCCTGTGTCTGCGTGGGTTTCCTCCGGGTGTTCCAGTTTCCTCCCACAGTCCAAAGATGTGTAGGTCAGGTGAATTGGCCATGCTAAATGACCTGTCGTATTAGGTAAGGGATAAATGTAGGGGCATGGGTGGGTGCACTTCGGCGGGGTAGTGTGGACTTGTTGGGCCGAAGGGCCTGTTTCCACACTGTAAGTAATCTAATCTAATCTAAACCCTTCCATTAATTATGTGAGAATTATGTCCTGCACGCCGAAATCCCTCTGTTCAAAAATACCCAGGTTCTACTTTTAATTATGTAAGAATAATGTCCTACACACAGTCGGTCCCCTTGTTCCACAACGCTACCTAAGGCCCTACAATTAATTACCTACGAATTATTTACTACAACCCCCAGGCACCTCTGTTCTACAACATGACTCAAGGCCCTGCTATATTAGAATTATGTCCTACGCCCCCTTGGTCCCTGTGCTCCACAACACCAACTAAAGCTCTATCATTAATTATAGAAGAATTTTGTCCGAAACTTCTGAAGTCCCCCTGTTCTACAACACTTCCCAAGGCCTTCCCATTAATTATGTAATGATTGTGTCCTATATCCCCTAGTTCGCCCTGTACTACAACACTATCCAAAGCCCTATCATTAATTATTTACGAATTTCTCCGAGACAACCCACTGTCCTTGTGTTCTGCAACACTACCAAAAGTCCGACAATTAATTATCTAAGAATTTTTCCTATAACCCTCAGGTCCCCCTATTCTATGACATTACCCAACGCCCTATCATTAATTATATAAGAATTATGACTACCTAGCTCCCTGTGTTCTACAACACAACCCAAGGTCCTACTATTAATTTATATAAGAATTACGTACTGTATCTCCAAACTCTCCCTGTCTACAACACTACCCAAAACCCACCCTTAATTATAAAATAATCTGTTCCAAAACACGACCCAAGGACTGCCCATTAATTATGTAAGAATTATGTCCAACACCCCCTGTGTTCAACAAAACTACCCAAGGTTCTGCCATTAATTACACAAGAATTATGCCCTGCAAGGCGTATGTCCCTCTGTTCTACAACACTTCCCAAGGCCCTACCATTAATTATACAAGAATTGTGTATTATATGGACTTGGCCACTCTGTTCTGCCGCACTGCCCAAGGGCCTACCATTTGTGATATGAGAATTATGTCGTAGCCGCCCATAGGTCCCTCTGTTTTACAACACTACCCAAGGTCCCATCTTTAATTATATAATAATTAAGTCCTACATCCCCAAGTTCCCTGTGTTGTACAACACTACCCAAGGCGCTACCATTAATTGCGTAAGAATTACGTCCTCCACATCCGAGGTCCCCGAGTTCTACAACATTACCAATGTCCCTACCATTAATTATATAACAATTGTGCACTATATGCCCTGGGTCCATCTGTTCTCTAACACTACCCAAGGCCCAACCATTACTTATGTAAGAATTATGTCCTCCAACCCCTCGGTCCCTGTGTTCGATAATACTACCCAAGGCCCTAACGTTGATGATATAGGAATTACGTCCTATACCCCCATGGTCTCTCTGTTCGACAATCCTACCCAAGGCTCTATCATTGATTATGTAAGAATTATATCCTATAACCGCTAGATCCATGTGTTCTACAATTCTTCCCAAGACTCTGGCATTAATTATATAATAAAGATGTCCTACATCCCACAGACCCCTCTGCTTTCCAACATTATCAAATCTCCTGCCATTTATTACATAATCATTATCTTCTAAGTCCCATAGATTCCCCGTTATACTCCACTACCCAAGGCCCTACCATTAATTACGTAAAAAGTATGTCCTACAACCCCTTGCTCCCAGTATTCTGCAAAGAATTTTGCAAGACCCTAACATTAATTATATAATAAGTATGTCCTAAACCACCTAGATCCCTAGGTTCTACTACACTACCCGCGGCCCTACCATTAATGACATAAGAATTATGTCCTACGCCCCCGAGGTCCCTCTGTTTTTCAACACTACCCAAGGCCCTACCAACCATTAATTATATAAGAATTGTGTACGATACGCCTTTGGTCCCCCGTCTGCAATACTGCCCAAAGGTCTACCCTTTGTTATATCAGAATTATGCCCGACATCTCCAGGTCCCTGTGTTCTGCACCCTTTAATTATATCAGAAATATGTCCTACATCCCTAAGGTCCACCGTTCTACAACTTTAGCCAAGGCCCTCAACATTAATTACATCAGAATCATGTCCTACTACCCCCTCGGTCCCCCGTCCTACAACACGACCGAGCTTTGCCAATTGTTGTCCAAGAATTTTATCTAACACAACCAAGGTCCCTATGTTGTACAACAAAACCCAAATCTCTAACATTAATTCTATCAGAATTGTGTCCTGCACCACCTCGATCCGCCGTACTGCAACACTACCCAAAGCTGTACAATTAATTACGGCGGCATTATGTCTTACGCCCACTAGGTCTCTGTGTTCTACAACACTACTAATTAATTATTATGGAAATATGTCCTACATCCCCTCGCTCCGCTGTACTTCATATATAATTATTGGTAGGGCATTGGCGAATTTTGAGGAGCAGGGGGACCTAGGGGGTGTAAGACATAATGCTTACATAATTAAGTGTACGGCCTTGGGTAGCATTGTAGAACAGAGGGACTATCCAAGTTTGTACAATTAATTACGAAAGTATTATGTCTTACACCCACTAAGTCCCTCTGTTCTACAATGCTACCCAAGGCCGTACACTTAATTATGTAAGCATTATGTCTTACACCCCCTAGGTCGCCCTGCTCCTCAAAATTCGCCAATGCCCTACCAATAATTATATATGAAATATGTCATTCACATCCTTGGTCCTTTGATCTCCAACATGACTCAATGTCCTACTGTTGACTGTTGACTGTTGACTGTTGACTGTACAAGAATTATGTCCTAAACTCATATGATGCCCTGTTCTACAATATTACCCAAGGACCGACCACTAATTATGAAAGAATTATGTCCCACATCACTGGGTCACCCTGGTTAACAATACTACCCAACGCCCTACACTTAATTAGAAAGAATTATGTCCGCAGGACCTTCTGTCCTGCAACACTACCCAATGCCAACGCATCCATTATCTCATAAATATGTACTACACTCGTGAGGTTCCTGTGTTCTGCAACACTACTCAAGACACTACAATTAATTATATCAGATTTACATCCTACACCCATGAAGACCCCTGTTCTACAGCACGACACAAGGCCCTGCCATTAATTGTATAATAAATGCGTCCTGCACCCACAAATTCCATGTGTTCTACATCAGTACCCAGGCTCGACCATTAATTAGATAAGAATTATGTCCTCAATCACCAAGGTTCTACAACACTACTCAAGGCATTACAATTAATTATGTAAGAATCATGTCCTACACTCACGACGATGCATTGTTCTACAACACTACCCAAGGCCTTCCATTAAGTACATAAGAATTATGTCCTACACACCTTGGGATGACCTGTTAGAAAACACAACGTAAGGCCCCACAATTATTTACAAAGAATTATGTCTTACCTTCCATTATGTAATAATTATGACCTACATCCACTAGGCCACTCTGTTCTACAACACTACACAAGGCACTGCTTTTAATTTTTTAAGAATTATGTCGCAGGCCCCCTAGATCTATGTGATCTACAGCACCACCCACGGTCCTACCATTAATTACGAAAGAATTACATCCTGCACCCCCTGTGTCCCTCTGTTCTACAGCACGACAAAGGCGCCACCATTAATTATATAAGAATTATGCCCTACACCTCTGAGGTCACCCTGTTCTACAACACTACCCAATGCCCTAACATTAATTCCATAAGAATTGTGTACTATACGCTTTTGGTCCCCTGTCTGCAATACTGCCCAATGCCCCACCCTTCGTTATATCAAAATTATGTCCGACATCCACAGGTCCCTGTGTTCTGCACACTTTAATTATATCAGAATTACGTCCTACAATCCTAAGGTCCCCCGTTCTACAACTCTAACCAAGTACCTAAATATTGATTACATCAGAATCATGTCCTACAATCCTTAGGTCCCCCGTCCTACAAGAAGACCCAAGCTTTGCCATTAATTGTCCAAGAATTTAGTACAACACACCCAAGGTCCCTCGGTTGTACAACAAAACCCAAAGCCCGATCATAAATTATATCAGAATTGTGTCCTGCACCACCTCGATCCAAAAGACTACAACACTACCCAAGGCCATACAATTAATTACGCAAGCATTATGTCGTACACCCACTCGGTCTGTGTTTTCGACAGCACTACAAACTAATTATTATAGAAATATATCCTACATTGCCTCGCTTCCCTGTGCTACAACACTATCCAAGTTCGTACAATTAATTATGTAAACATGATGTCTTACACCCACTGAGTCCCTCTATTCTACAACACTACCCAAGGCCCTACAATTAATTAAATAAGCATTATGTCTTACACCCCCTAGGTCCCCCTGCTCTTCAAACTGTCTCAAGGCCCTACCGTTAAATATATATGAAATATGTCCTTCACACCCTTGGTGCTTTGTTCTCCAACATGACTCAAGTTCCTACTGTTAATTGTACAAAAATTATGTCCTATTCCCCTACGTCGCCCTTTTCTACGACACTACCCAAGGACCTACCATTAATTATGAAATAATTATGTCCCACAGCAGAGGGCCACCCTGTGTGACAACACTACCCAAGGGCCTACACATAATTATAAAGAATTATGTCCTACACACCACAGAACCCTCTGTTCTGCAACACTACCCAATGCCAACACATTAATTATCTCAGAATTATGTCCTGCAAAATGCCCTACCAATTTTTTTTTAAGAACTATGTCCTGCACCCCTTAGGTCCCCTGTTCTACACCACGACCTACAATTAATTATATAAATATTATGTCCACACCCCTGAGGTCGCTGTGTCCTGCAACACTCCCCAAGTCACTGACATTAAGTATATAAGATTTGTGTCATACACCCCCAAGTTCCCCTGATCGAGAACACTACCCAAGGCCCTACCAAAAATCACTTAACAATTATGTCCTACATCACCGCAGTCTCGTTGTTCCACAACACTACCCAAGGACCTACCATTTATTATATAAGAATTATGACCTGCAACCCCTAGGTCCCTCTGTTCTACAAACACTACGCAAGGCACTGCCTGTATTTTTTAAAGAATTATGTGAGAATAATGTCCTACACCTCCTAGGTCGCCCTGTTCTACAACACTACCCAAGGCCATACCACTAATTATGTAATAATTATGTACTACACCCCTCGTTCCCCTTGTTCTACAATACGCACCCAATGTCCTCCAATTAATTAAATAAGAATAATGTACTATACCCACTACCACCCACCCAGGTTCTCATGTTCTGCAACACTGACTAAGGCCCTAACATTCGTTATATCAGAATTATGTCCTACGCCACCAGGACGTTCTGTTCGACAACACAACACTCGACCCATCAGTAATTATATCAGAATTATGTCCAACCCCTCTCGGTCGCTGAGTTGTATAACTGTACCCAAAGTCTTAGCATTAATTACATAAGAATTATATGTTACAAGCCCAATGTCTCTCTGTACTACAACAACACCCAAAGCCAACACATTAATTATCTCAGAATTATGTCCTACACCCCCTCGATCCCCCTGTGCTGCAACACAAACCAAGGCCCTGCAATCAACACTATAAGATTTATGCTCTGCAACCACGAGGATCCCTGTTCGACAAACGAGCTAAGGGCCAAGCAACGGTTGCGTGAGAATTATGCCCTATGCCCCCTTGGTCTGTGTTCTGCAACACTATCCATGGCTCTCACAATAATTACGTAAGAATTGTGTCCTATGCCCCCTTAGCCTCTGCGTTCGACAACATTACCCATGGCCCTACCATTAATAATATAAGTATTATGTTCTACAATCCCTTGGTCCCTGTGCTCAGCAACTCTACCCAAGGCCGTAATATTAATTATCTAAGAATTATGTCGTCCAGCCTCAAGGTCTCTCTGTTCGACAGCACTACCCAAGGCTCTACCATTAAATAGAATTAAGAACTAAGCCCTCCATCCCCTAGGTCCTCCGTCCTGTAACACTGCCCAAGGCCCTACTATTAGTTATATAAGTTACATATAAGCTACACCACACAGTCCCCTGTTTGACACACGATCCAAGACCCTACCATTAATTATATGAGAATTATGTCCTACACACTCTCGGTCCCTGTGCTCTGCAACACCACCCAAAGTCCTAGTATTAATTCCATAAGAATTATGTACTCTATCCCTGAGGTCCCCCGGCTCCACATCACTACCCAATGCCCCACCATTAACTATGTAAGAAATATGTTCTACTCCCCCTCGGTCTTTCTGTTCTACAACACTACCCAAGGTCCGACCATTTATTATGTAAGCATTATGTCCTACACTCGTGAGGTCCCTGTGTTCTGCAATACAACCAAAAGCGCTACAATTAATTAATTTACATCTGACACCCACGAGGTCCCTGTTGTACAACACTACACAAGGCACTGCCGTTAACAATATAATAATTATTTCCTGGACCCACAAAGTCCTTGTGTTCGACAACAGTAACCAAGGCCCAATCGTTAATTAGATAGGAATTATGCCCGAAACCCCCAAGGTTCTACAACACTACCCAAGGCACTACAATTAATTATTTAAGAATTATGTCGTACACCCACGATATTACTGGACTCCTATCGAGGAGTCAGGGATGGTTTTTATACGTAGAACAAAAGAGACCCGGGAGTGAGTTTCATATTGGAATCCGTTCGAGGGGTTTGAAGTGGTTTTTATATGAAGAATTGCAGACACCGGGAGTGAGTTACAGAGTGGAATCTAATCAAGGCTTTTAAGGTGGGTTGTATAGAGAATAACAGCTGTTTCGGTTTTTGTACACTGGAACCTTTCAGAAGCTTGCAAAGTAAGGAAAACATTACTGGAATGTGACATTGTCTCAGGCATTTACTGCAAAAAGCTTCTGGAATTTGCATTTTAATCATCTTCAAAGAGCTCTCTCCATTTCCTACCTCTGCAAAGGAAATTCGCGTTTTTATGATGTATTAACATGGGACAGGAAACAGCATTGGAGACAATGCCCACAGGAACAGTATTTCAGCCCCAACCTGAAAATTGGAGATGTGTAACAGAACAGAAATGAACCTGAAGCTTTTTGGTTCCCTGCTCCCAGTTTAACATTTGACGGCTTAATTTATCTTGCCTCCAACAAGCATCACTTATCATCTCGCATTAATTCAATTTGACTGCCAATTCATCAGATTCCCCATTTCTAAATCAGTTCCACCTAGCCAGAGCAGATCGAGAATGGGTTAGTTTCAAAGTAAAGCTCTCTGTACACTGCGACTTCTCAAATTAGCAGGCCGGGTTTGTGTGTTGGTTTAGATACTGATTCAGTCACCCACTTTCCCCATCCTGTCCCCATAACACCAGTATCCGAAACTCTCCATTAAATTCCAGCCCATATCTCACTCCTGAGTATCTGTGATTCCATATGCAAACACCCTCAGCTCCTCACTTGTTTCCAAACTGTCTCTCACTCCCCATATTTGGTTAATCAATTGTGAATCTCGACTATACTCCTGTCTGTAACTTATTCCCTGGTACCTGTTACTCTGTATATTAATCTCCCAATCCCTCAATTAGATTTCAGACTTAAACTCACTCTGCCGTATGATATAATGCATAAGCTCGCTGAAACCATCGATTAAATTCCAGTCCCTAACTAAACGGTTGAATATTAAATTGGCGGTAGGAACACAGAAAGCTAGAATTTAAATTTTACCACATTCTGTTTCTTCAAAAAATATTAGTTTGATAATGTGCAGTGTTACAATAAGTCAGCTCACTGCCACCTTGTCAAGTGCTGACGGGAATGGGTCAAGCCAGTGATGATAACATCCCGTGAACCAATGAAATTGAACAACTTGTCTTGTTAATCACTCGCTGCACTCTTCCTCACTTCCCTCATCCCATGCGCTGAAAATATTCAGCAAACCAGCCTCATACCTGGTGAAACAAGCACCTAAGATTGTTGTGATTTGTCAACAAGAATGCAGAAAATAATTTTTAATACCTAAGTCCTGGAGTGAAGAAAGACTTGACTCAATATTGCAAGGCCCAGGTAAAAGGCAGACAGACAGACAGACACGCACACGTGCGCGCGTGAGCACACACACACACACACACACAGACGCACGCGCGCACACACCCACACACACACAGATGCACTCTCTCACACACACGCTCTCTCTCCCTCTCGCACACAGACATATGCACGCTCACATACAGACACTCACACACACACACTCTCTCTCCCTCTCACACACAGACATATGCGTGTGCACGTGCACATACACAAACACAAACACTGTCTCACGCAGTTACACGGGAACACGAAATGACAAAATAATGCTGAGATTGTCAAATATTAAAGCTCTATAATCAATCCCTGGGTGTAAGATGGAAACACGACATTGACACACCTGCGTCAGGCTCAATACTCATCTTCCTCTATCTCTGAGAGGCTCTTGTCTCACACTCCGGATTGGAATCAGATGCTGTGTTTGGGAGCAGGACATGGCACCATGGCATTAGGACGACTGTTCTTGTAGATGTTCAGAACCAACAAGCTAATGGGATCAGAGCAGAACAGAAAACATCAAACAAAGACCTTGGTGTTGAATTTGTGGAGTAGATCCATTCTTTGGTCTGTGTGTCTGTGTGTAAGATGGGGAGAATAGATTGTCTGTTTAAATCAGCATCTCTTGTCAGACTATACCTGCCTTTTCAAGTTTTGATTCAGATGTCATCGAGGGAGCTTCACACTGCATCTAACCTTGTGCTTTCCGCAATCTGGGAGTGGTTGATGGGGATGCAGTAAAGGCAGCTTTATTGTGTACCTAAACCCATCGTATCCCTTTCCTGAGTGTGTTTAATGGGCACAGTGTCGCGGGATGTTTATTTTGCAGCATTGGAACAGGAGAAGACCATTCAGCCTCTCAATTCTGTCCCATCATTTAATCGGATCATGGCCGATCTGTGGCCTAACCCCATATTCCATGCTTTGGCCCATTACCTCAATACCTTCACTGAACAAGTATTTATCCATCGCAGACGATCCAGCATCCACTGCTGTTTGTGGAAGAGAGTTCCAAACCTCTCCAATCCTTTATGTATCAAAGTGTTTCCTAACATCTCTCCTAAAAGCTCTGGGCCCTAATTCTCAGACTTTTCTCCCTCTTGTTCCCGAATCTGCAACCAGCAGGAATCATTTATCTTAATCTAGCCTGTCTCACCCTGTTTATATCTTGAAGGCTTTTATCAGATCATCCTTTTGCCTTCCCCATTCTTGAGGAAACAGGCCTCCGTTGCATAATTGTTCCTCAGAGTGTAGCCCCTGAAGTCCAGGAACATTCTTGGAAAGCTCCTTTATGCTCTCTCTTTGAACTCCACACTTGCTTGCACTGACAGAGATTTTCCCCTTAGCCCAGTCAATCAATGTCCCTTTTTTTAAATTTCACGGCACCATCGGTACTGTTTATAACGCTGCCGAACTTTGTACCTAATCCTGTGCTGTTGTTGTCCTGGGACTGTATGTCAGGAACAGTGTAAAGGGAGATTTCCTCTGTATCCAGCCCCATGTTGCCCCTGTCCTGCTAATGTTCGATGGGGTCAGTATAGACGGGTCTTTAATCTGTATCTAACTCTGTGCTGTCCCAGTTCTGGGAGTGTTTGATGGGAACAGTGCAGAGGGAGATTTACTCAAACTAACTTCATGCTGGAAAGGTAAGAAGGTAGTTTAGAGTTCTTGTGTGTCTATTCCTCTCTCAAACAGACATTCTGGTTTGAATTGAATTGCATTGAATTTGAATTGATTTTATTTATTGTCACATGTACCGAGGCACAGTGAATAGCTTTGTCTTGCGAGCAATAAAGGCAGATCACCGAGTTAAGTAGCATACACAAGTAAATAATAGGTAAACAGCAGCAAAAAACAAAAACACAGGGACAGGCGAATGTGAAGAGGTTGTGAGTCCATTCAGTATTCTAACAACAGGAGAAAGTGAGGACTGCAGATGCTGGTGATCAGAGCTTAAAATGTGTTGCTGGAAAAGCGCAGCAGGTCAGGCAGCATCCAAGGAGCAGGAGAATCGACGTTTCGGGCATGAGCCTGAAGAAGGGCTCATGCCTGAAACGTCGATTCTAATGCTCCTTGGATGCTGCCTGACCTGCTGCGCTTTTCCAGCAACATATTTTCAGCAGTAGTCTAACAACAGTACGGTATAAACTGTTTCAAAACCAGCTGGTGCGTGTGTTCAGGCTTCTGTACCTTATCCCTGATGGTAGAGTTTGGAGGAAAGCATTGCCAGTATGGGATAGATCTTCGAGAATGCTGGAAGCTTTTCCTTTATGGCGACCCTCGTAGATGGATTCTATAGATGGGAGGTTTGTCTTTGCGATTGTCCGGGCCGAGTTCACCACTCTCTGTAACCGTATCCAATCTTGAATGGTACAGTTGCCATACATCCAGACGGAATGCTCTCGATGGTGCACCTATAAAAGTTGGCAAGGGTATTCAAGTATCTCAGAGCAAAGCAGAAGTGGGAGTCAGATCTTGGGCACCAAGAATGAATCATGTTAAACAGCTTTGTCAAGACTTAAAAAAAAAACTTCTTCCAGGAGACCAAAGCAGCAGTATGCGTGAACCTAGGATTGTATGTTGCTTTTCTGGTGCCAGGGTGGATGACATCTCAAAACATTTGGAGCGGATTGTCAAAGGGGAGAGAGAGAAGCCAGAAATTGTTGTGTACATTGGAAGGAATGACATCATCAGGGCAAATGTTGGGGCTTTGCAGAGTGAGTATAAGAGCTTCGACAGAAGATTAAAGAAACAGAACATCACAAGTAGTAATATCTGGTTTAGCTGCGGCCCCAGTTTCAAATGAGGGTAGAACGGGGCAGATAGGTCACTGGCTGAAGAGGTGGTACAATGTGTAGTAATTCTGTTTCTAGGATCATTGGGATCTGTTCTGGGACAGAAAAGGCCTGTTGGAAAAGGAAGGACTTCACCTGAAATGGGAAAAGACCTATATCCTGGTGGGTTCTATTTCGAGAGGTTGTGAACCCTTTGTTTTAGGGAGGGGGGACGGTGGGGCTTTCCTATGTAACAGTGAAAATAGACAAAAGGATAAGGATGGTTCTGAATCAGAAAAGAGTAAGTTAATTAGAAAAGGTAGACAGCAGCAATTCAGACCCCAAAGGAACTCTGAAGAATTAAACTGCATTTATTTATATACAGATAAGGCAAATGAACACAGGGTATGTATGACAACTTTGAACTCACCTGTCAGAGCGATTACAGAAACGGGGCTGAGGCAAGGATAAGACAGACTGCTCAGTGTTCTGGGTTTTAAATGTTATAAGAAGGATAGAAAGAGATGCAAGAGAGGAGGGGGGTAGCATTTTTGATTGAGGAAGAGAGGAGAGGGCTTAATATACAGAATAACGGGTACCAGGGTGTGAGTTACAGACTGGAGTATATTCAAGCTGTATGGTGTGATTCATAATTTATTAACCAATACTGGGAAGTGAACTACAGACTGGAATCTTACTGAGGGGATTAGGGTGATTCACCATGGTATCACAGACACTGTGATTTGTGTAGCTATTACTGAGGGACAATTTAGTGAAAATCTATGGTTTGAAATGGGAAATAAGAAAGGCTTGATCACCTTGATGGGATTGTACTAAATGCCCCCCACTCCCATATGTTGAGATCTCAGATGTATGAAAGAATTATAACATTGTAATAGCAGGGGAGTTTAATTTTCCTAATCCGGCGCCATTTAGAAAAGTGTGCTAAGGTCAGTTCAGAGGTTGTTGCTCCTGTTAGATTGAAAGGCAAGGCTGGTAAGACTAGGATCAATGGATGAAGTTCTAGTCAAGACTAAAATGAATCATATATTTGATAAAGACAATAGGGAACAACTGAATCTCTTGAAGGCTATAAAGAGTATTGGAGCATTCTTATGAAAGGAATCAGGAAGACAAAACGTGATATGAGATAGCTCTGGCAGATAATGTTCAGGATATTTCAAAAAGATTCTACAAAGACATTAAGATCCAGACAGCAACTCAGAGAGAGCAAGACCACTTAAGATTAACAAGGTTATCTTTGTGTTGATCCTCAGGAGACGAATATTTCGCATCAGTTTATATTGTTGAGAAAGAAATAGAGGCTAGAGGACTCAGGGAAACAAATACTGATGACTTGAAAGCAGAGATTACTTCACAGAAGAGAAAGTGCTAAAGGTAGATAAATCTCTAGGACCTGATCCAGTGTGTCCCCGGACATGGTGGGATGTTGAGGAGAAAATTGCAGGGCCCCCAGCAGAAATATTTGCATCATCTTTAAACATGGAAGAAATGCCAGAGGACAACAGTAGGGCTGAAACTGTTTCCTTTTGTCGAGATGTGTGGATCAGTGAATTCAGTGAGGAAGAGTGGAGAGGACTCTGTCGCTGCGTTTCCTACTCTGGGCCTGTAGTGAACAATGATCCTTTCCTCCAGCCCATTTATTTATGTATCCGTGTCACCGACTGAGAACTGATTGCTTGTGATGAATATATCTTTCGTGCATGTCGAACTCCTCTTTCGGTTTTGCTTTTGTTGTTCAGCTTTCTACTAACTGTTGCTCCTTGCTAGCAGTACTTTACACTGGCTTTGTTCCTGTAGTCTCTTTCGTTTTGATCCTCAGATGGAGTCATTCCTTGCCCATTGGAAAATGAGTGTTGTCACGGTGGTATTTCTATTTCTCCTTCAGACCATGCCTACGAGGATTCCTCTTCCCATTATCTGCTATGTCTTATGTTGGCTCTCAGTTTCTTGGATTTATTTACCAATTCAATTATTTGTAGAACTGGATATTTCACTGCACACTTTAAATGGTCTCTGATTTTTTTCAGTGTCACCACATTTGTGCAGCAACTGAGGTTCAGCAGCATATATGTGACTTCTCAAAAGTGATTCAGCGGAATCCAAGGAATAACCAGTTTAAAAGAACATTAAGACACGCATCAACCACAACAGGATGAAGCTGGTGGTAATGACAAAGAGAAAAGTCACAGACTTCATTCTGCTGTCTATCTCTGGGTCATTCTCTATTTTACCCTGAGCTCTGAATCTCTTATACATCTTCACAGCCTCGAAGATGTGTCTGGCAGTCAGAATGTTGAGAAAGAGAATAAAAGTAAATGGTAACATTACTGTTAATAAATGTTCAAGCTATTGAAAACTTTCCCACCGGTCACCATAATAACTGTCCTTGGTGTAACAGTATCATGGAACATTGTTACCAGTCTTTTTCATGTGTATATCAAAAGTAGTTAGAAATGTCCTTCAAAGAAAAGAAAATGCAGATTGTTGCTACCGCCCTCTTTGCAGTTTTCTCTGTGTAATACTGAGATTTCATCTGATAAAAACAAATGGCGACAATATATCAAAAGAAACAAAAGCAGTGAACCAGAGAGAGCACTCAATGGTCAAGTGCACCAGCGCAAAGACAACATTACAAACAGGAGTGATGTCCAAGAAATACCGTGGAAAATAATAATATGAAAATCGGTCAAGTACGACTTCAAAAGCATTGAACAGGAGATCAGATTTTACCATGGCCACCAGATAGTGATTGATGCATGTAGAAAGACCACATGTCCACCAAGCTAAGACGACAGTCACCACGAGACAAACTGTAAGAGAGAGAGAAAGAGTTGAAATTACTGATTAAACATTCTCTGATGCCTGAGCCCAGACGTAAATAATGGCAAAGATAATGGCTGCTCGATGTCATACAAAGTTTTAAAAATCTGAACCACAGCAGAAAACTCTCTCTAATTGAATCATTTACACTTTTAAAAGAGACAGGGAAGAACATGAACAGCAGATTGCTCACAAAACGCAGCCGAGGATTGTTTGGCTGCATTTCAAATACTGTGTACAGTTATGGTCGCCACATTACCAAAAGGGTGTGGACACTTTGGAGAGGATGAAGAGAAGGTTTATGAGGATATTGACTGGTATGAAAGGTTCTAGCTATAAAGAGAGGGAAGGTTTCTTTTCATTAGAAAAAAAGAGATTGAGGGGGTCTGATTGAAGTCTGATTGGTATAGACAGGATAGATAGAGGGTTTTTCCCAGGGTGAAGGATTCAATAACGAGAGGTAACACTTCCAAGGTGAGAGCAGAAAAGTTTAAGGATGATACATGCGTCAAATACTTTACACAGAGGGTTGTAGGTGCCTGGAATGCGTTGACAGCAGTGGTAGTACAGGCAGGCAGGTAGACTCATTTAAAATGCCTCTGGACAGATGCATGAGAAAGTGGGGAGCAGAGGGATACAGATGCTAAGGATTTGGGCAACAGGTTTCGACAGTCGATTTGGATTGGCTCAGGTTTGGAGGGCCGACGGGCCTGTTCCTGGGCAGTAAGTTGTACGGTAGAGTTACTAAATGAATATTTCACTTCTGTCTTTACTGAGTGAGCGTTGAGCATCTGAGCAGTACAGGGAACAATGAAGAAGAAGTTATTTGAACAACAAACATCAGCTTTCCACGTCGAGAAGCCTCCGAGTCCCGATGAGACCCATCCATCCCATTGCTGAGGGATGTCAGGGAGACATTTGCAGGCATTTGATGACAGACATTTTCCAGGTTTCTCTGAACACAGGGTTCGTCCTAGGTTCTGGAAGATTGCAAAGTGAAGCCGTTGTTCAAGAAAAGGAAAATGGATAATCAAATAAACTACAGACCTGTTGATCTGACATCAACAGTCAAGAAAGCTGATGGAGGCCATAGTACAAGATAAGTTAATTATGCAGTTAAAAAAAAAATTGCTGGACAGTCAACATTTCTGATGCAGGGTTTATGCCCGAAATTCTCCTCAGATGCTGCCTAACACTCTGTATTTTTCTATTGTCACATTTTGAGACTCTGACTCTCCAGCATCTCCAGCCCTCACTTTCTCCAAGGACAGGTTATGTCTGACAATTTTAATTGTGTTCTTTATTAAGGTGGGACACAAGCAGTGGATGGTAGTGTTTGTTTCCTTTATTCATTAACAGGATGAATTCCAAATTCAGTATTCGAAACAAAGGCGATGAAAATGATGTGGAAATCATTACAAAGGGGTAGGATTTACTTGTCATTACAGAGAAGTTGTTGCTGGGTGCTGATGATAGGGGATTAAATATCCAAAGGTATCATGTAATTCAGAAGGATAGGCAGGAGTGTGGAAGAAGCTGAGGGTCATGCTCTTAATTAAGGGTGATAGTAAGGTGATTGGGAGAGTTGATGTATGATGTAAGGAGCAAAATATTGAATCCATTCGGGTGGAGATCAAGAATAGTAATTGGACTTTAAATTCCAGATAACACAACTTTCAAGTTTAAAGAGAAACAAATCTTTATTTATGGATAGCAGTCGAGAGATTCTGGGTGACACCAGAGGAGTTTCGTAGCCTTGTGGTGGCACCCCCTCGATGAATCTCTGAACATTACATGCAAGCAGTAAGTTTTCTACTGCGCTTGGTACGACTCATCCGAATTTCTTAACATC
This sequence comes from Chiloscyllium punctatum, assembly GCF_047496795.1. Lineage (NCBI taxonomy): Eukaryota > Metazoa > Chordata > Chondrichthyes > Orectolobiformes > Hemiscylliidae > Chiloscyllium > Chiloscyllium punctatum. The sequence goes on from NC_092768.1 coordinate 54,610,530, forward strand.
GCATGGTTTTTCGCTATTGCATGATCAAACCAGGAATTTCTCAGCCTTCCATTGACTCGAGATTGCTATCTTCCTGTGAAAAGGACTGAATTGTTCACATGAGCCTGTTATTGGATTATGCACATCATCTTGTGTGAATAGGTAAGGAAGTACCGAGAAGGATCCTGAAGTGTTGTCATTGTTGGTATTCACATATTCTTGTAAATAGGTAAAGAAATATATTGATAGGAAATGATGCAGTCAGTAAGATCTATAGTCGGGGCAGACAGTCTTATCAAAGGAAACAATAAGCTTCACCCAAGGACTGGGAGCAAACACAGGTATGGCTCCATAAAATTCCTACAATTCTGAGATAGCCAGACACCCGCTGTGATTTCCCGTCTCAGCCTGTCAAAGGACAGGTACATGGTCAACCATCATCGGAAGACACTATCAGAGGGAGTTTTAACCGTTGAATTCCCAATTCTCTAAAACATTATGATAAGTCATTATCATTGGATTTTTGGACTGTTGAATCCCCAAAACTTAATCAGTAAGGTGAAGAAGTCACTGGTGGGAGGAGTCTCCATGCCACTCAATAATAATGTGACCGTGGCACAGGGGATCAATGAGAAATATCTGACACATGTCAGAATGGAATGGCAGCGGGGACATTGATTGGCCGAATCAAGGCAGGAGGGGCCGACTTAAAGACGAGTTCAAGGAACTCATCCATTCCTTGATAAGTTACTTGAACACCAAACATCAGTCTTTATTGTGGGAGGTTGTTCCCAACAATGAACTCATTTTCATGATTAGATTTGAAATTTCAGATAATTTATTGAATTCAAATTCCACCGCCCACTGTGGTGGGATTCAAACACAAGTCCTCAGAACATTCTCTGGGTCTCTAGATTAACAGTCCAACGATAACACCACTCGGCCATTGCCTCCTCCAGAGTACAGGTGTGGATGTTGTATTTTTCACAATAGAGACTCATGTAAAGTAACTGTTTAATTGTCATTTTCCATCACTGTCTCCACAGATTGCACAAAAAGTTTGACATGGTAGGGAGAAGGCTTTCCTTTATGGAACAATCTTGAACGAGACGATATAGTTTTGTATAAGGGGGTGGCAGATATAAAAAACAGAGATGAGGAGGAATTACTTCCCAAGTGATCATGAATCTGTGGAATTCACTTCCACAGAGTGCAGTGGGTGTCAGGACACTGAGTACATTCAGTTATAGAGTCATTGAGATCTCCAGCACAGAAACAGCACGGGGTAGCACAGTAGCGCACTGGTTAGCACTGCTGCCTCATAGCACCAGGGTTTCAGGTTCGATTCCATCGTTGGGTGACTATATGTGTGGATTTTGCACATCCTCCCTGTTTGATTTGAGTCGGAGCAGCGACCGAGGAAAAGTGAACCAGGGAGACTACAGCCAAAGTAAGACAGCTTGTTTTAAAATTACTTACCTGTAGCGGGCAGCTGTGTTTTTTTTCTCTCTCTTCAGAGAAAGATCGGGAGCAGCCGACGAAGTGACGGCAAACAGAGGGGCAGCCGGGAAGGAGAACAGTGAGTATAAATACTCACCCTTTCATCACCAACGGTCATTTCAGTGGGAGCAGCCGCGTGAGCTGGGCGGAAGTGAGGTTGGAGCACATAGCTGGGCGGGAAGGTAAGTGATTAGTTTTTGAGTGGGTGTGTTCTAGACCCCAGGTCCGACTCTCGTAGGGCCTCCTCTAACCTAACTTTAAAGTCCACAGGTAAGTGACTCAGTGTTCTTTTTTTTGGAGACATAGTGTACAGTCATGGCAGCGCAGGCGGTGGAATGTTCCTCCTGCATGATGTTTGAGGTAGGGGTGACCACCGATACTCCTGCTGACTTCGTCTGCAGGAAATGCAGCCAGATCCTGCTCCTCACCGAACGAGTTAGGGAACTGGAACTGTAGTTGGATGAACTGAGGATTATTCGAGAGGCTGAGGGGGTGATTGATAGAAGCTACAGGGACATAGTTACGCCGGAGAACAGAGGTAGCTGGGTAACAGTTAGAGGTGGGAAGGGGAAGAAGCAGGCAGTGCAGGGTTCCCCTATGGCCGTTCCCCTCAAAAATAAGTATACAGCTTTGGAAACTGTTGGGGGGGGGGGGAGACAGCCTTGCAGGTGTAAGCTGCAGTGAATGGGTCTGTGGCTCTGAGACTCAGAAGGGAAAGGGGGAGAGGAGGAGAGCGCTAGTTATAGGAGACTCTCTAGTTAGAGGGACGGACAGGCGGTTCTGTGGACATGGGTGAGACTCTCGAATGGTTTGTTGCCTCCCGGGTGCTAGGGTCCGAGACGTCTCGGACCGTGTCTTCAGAATCCTTAAGGGGGAGGGTGTGCAGCCAGAAGTCGTGGTACACATTGGCACCAACGACATAGGTAGGAAGAGGAGTGGGGAGGTCATTCAAGAGCTCGGAGTTAGGCTGGAAGCTTATGGCTCGGACAGACAGAGTCATCATCTCTGGTTGTTGCCGGTGCCACGTGACAGTGAGGCAAAGAATAGGGAGAGAGTGCAGTTGAACACGTGGCTGCAAGGATGGTGTAAGAGGGAGGTCTTCAGATATTTGGACAATTGGACTGCATTCTGGGGAAGGTGGGACCTGTACAAACAGGACGGGTTGCACCTGAACCAGAAGGGCACCAATATCCTGGGGGGTAGGTTTGCTAGCACTCTTCGGGGGGGGTTTAAACGAATTTGGCAGGGGGGTGGGATCCGGACTTGTAGTCCAGCAAGTAAGCTAGCTGTGTGTCAGGATGCACAAGACTGTAGGGAGGCTGTGGAGAAGGTAGCACTGACAGGGACTACTTGCGGACACAGAGATGGGCTCAAGTGCGTATACTTCAACCCAAGGAGTATCAGAAATAAGGTGGGTGAACTTAAGGCGTGGATCAGTACCTGAGACTACGATGTTGTGGCCATCACATCATCGTAGGGTGGGTGGTAAAAAAGGAGCGGGGGTGGCATTGCTAATTAGAAATGGTATAACGGCTGCAGAAAGGAAGTTTGAGGGGGATCTGCCTCTGGAGGTAGTATGGGCTGAAGTCAGAAATAGGAAAGGTGCAGTCACCTTGTTGGGTGTTTACTATAGGCCCCCCAATAGCAGCAGAGATGTGGAGAAACAGATTAGGAAACAGATTTTGGAAAGGTGCAGAAGCCACAAGGTCGTAGTCATGGGCGACTTCAACTTCCCACATATTGATTGGAAGCTCTTTAGATCAAGTAGATTGGATGGGACGGTGTTTGTGCAATGTGTCCAGGAAGCTTTTCTAACGCAGTATGTAGATTGTCCAACCAGAGGGGAGGCCATATTGGATTTGGTTCTCGGTAACGAACCGGGACAAGTGGTGGGCTTGTTAGTGGGTGAACATTTTGGTGATGGTGACCACAATTCTGTGACTTTCACCTTGGTTACGGAGAGAGTTAGGTGCGCACAAGGTAGATTTTACAATTGGGGGAAGGGAAATTTCGATGCTGTAAGACAGGATTTGAGGAGCAGAGGCTGTCAGGGAAGGATGTGGTGGAAATGTGGAACTTTTTCAAGGAGCAGATACGACGTGTCCTTGATATGTATGTACCTATCAGGCAGGAAAGAAATGGTCGTGTGAGGGAGCCTTGGTTGACGAGGGAGGTTGAATGTCTAGTAAAGAGGAAGAAGGAGGCTTACATAAGGTTGAGGAAACAGGGTTCAGACAGAGCAGTGGAGGGATACAGGATAGCCAGAAGGGACCTGAAGAAAGGGATTAGGAGAGCTAAGAGAGGGCATGAAAAATCCTTGGCGGATAGGATCAAGGATAAACCCAAGGCATTTTATGCGTATGTGAGAAACCTGAGAATGACGAAAACGAGTGTAGGTCCGATCAAGGACAGTAGTGGGAGACTGTGTATTGAGTCGGAAGAGATAGGAGAGGTCTTGAACAAGTACTTCTCTTCAGTATTTACGAACGAGAGGGACCGTATTGTTGAAGAGGAGAGTGTGAAACGGACTGATAAGCTAGAAGAGATACCTGTTAGGAAGGAAGATGTGTTGGACATTTTGAACAACTTGAGGATAGACAAGTCCCCCGGGCCTGACGGGATATATCCTCGGATTATGTGGGAAGCAAGAGAGGAAATTGCAGTACCGTTGGCAATGATCTTCTCGGCTTTACTGGCAACGGAGGTGGTACCAGGGGACTGGAGAGTAGCGAATGTTGTGCCCCTGTTCAAAAAAGGTAATAGGGATAACCCCGGGAATTACAGGCCAGTTAGTCTTACTTCTGTGGTAGGCAAAGTAATGGAAAGGGTACTGAGGGATAGGATTTACGAGTATCTGGAAAGACACTGCTTGATTAGGGACAGCCAGCACGGATTTGTGAAGGGTAGGTCTTGCCTTACAAGTCTTATTGAATTCTTCGAGGAGTTGACCAAGAATGTGGATGAGGGTAGAGCAGTGGATGTAGTGTACATGGATTTTAGTAAGGCATTTGATAAGGTTCCCCATGGTAGGCTTATGCGGAAAGTCAGGAGGCATGGGATAGAGGGAAATTTGGCCAATTGGATAGAAAACTGGCTAACCGGTCGAAGTCAGAGAGTGGTGGTAGATGGTAAATATTCAGCATGGAGTCCAGTTACAAGTGGAGTTCCACAGGGATCAGTTCTGGGTCCTCTGCTGTTTGTAATTTTTATTAATAACTTAGATGAGGGGGTCGCAGGGTGGGTCAGTAAATTCGCAGATGATACGAAGATAGGTGGAGTTGTGGACAGTGAGGAGGGCATTTGTCGTTTGCAGAGGGACTTAGATATGATGCAGAGCTGGGCTGAGGAGTGGCAGATGGAGTTCAACCCTGCCAAGTGTGAGGTTGTCCATTTTGGAAGAACAAATAAGAATGCGGAATACAGGGTCCTTAGTCAGGTGGAGGAACAGAGAGATCTTGGGGTCTGTGTACATGGATCTTTGAAAGTTGCCACTCAGGTGGATAGAGTTTGTAAGAAGGTCTATGGAGTATTATCGTTCATTAGTTGAGGGATTGAATTCAAGAGTCGTGAAGTGATGTTGCAGCTGTACAGGACTTTGGTTAGGCCACAGTTGGAGAACTGTGTGCAGTTCTGGTCGCCTCACTTTAGGAAAGATGTGGAAGCTTTGGAGAGGTTGCAGAGAAGATTTACCAGGATGTTGCCTGGAATGGAGAATAGGTCGTACGTGGATAGGTTGAGAGTTCTCGGCCTTTTCTCGTTGGAACGGCGAAGGATGAGGGGTGACTTGATAGAGGTTTAGAAGATGATCAGAGAAATAGATAGAGTAGACATTCAGAAACTTTTTCCCCGGGTACAACAGAGTGTTACAAGGGGACATAAATTTAAGGTGAAGGGTGGAAAGTATAGGGGAGATATCAGGGGTCGGTTCTTTACCCAGAGAGTGGTGGGGGCATGGAATGCGCTGCCCGTGGGAGTGGTAGAGTCAGAATCATTGGTGACCTTTAAGCGGCATTTGGATAGGTACATGGATGGGTGCTTAATCTAGGTTAGAAGTTCGGCACAACATCGTGGGCCGAAGGGTCTGTTCTGTGCTGTATTGTTCTATGTTCTATGTTCTAAACAGAACATTCGGTCCAACTTGTCCGTGCGACCAGATATCCCACATAACACTCGTCCCATTTGCTAGCATTTGACCCATGTCCCCCTCACCCCTTCCTATCCAGATGCCTTTTAAATGCTGTAATGATATCTTCCTCTGGCAGTTCATTCCACATGCAAACTCCCACGTGAAAAGGTTACCCCTTCAGTCCCTTTTATAGCTTTCTCATCTCACCTTCATCCGATGCACCCTAAATTTAGACTCCACCACTCCAGGGAAAGGACCTTGTCTAATCAACCGATCCATGCCCCTCAGGATTTTATAAACCGACATAAGGTCATCCCTCAGGCTGCAACCCTCTGGTGAAAATTCGAAGTTTCATAGCATCTTGCTGTGGAAGATCTGGCTTTTTTTCTCTCCTACCTTCCAGCCAGGTTGGGGATTCTGATGCAGTTTTTAGACCTCCACTGTGCGTTCTTTTACCGCTTTAACAAAGTCTTCCCATCAACGCTGTGACTACATGCGGCCTATTTTCTTGCGGTGGAGTTTTTTTTTTAAATTCTCTTTCACGGGTTTCCTTTTTACTCTGTGCTAAGCTGTCTTTATTATCCTCCCTGAGATCGACTTTTCCCTTCCCACCTGAAGATTTCTCTTTCCCCAATTCTATCCCTCATGGATTGAAATTGATGTCGGAAGCCACACTTTGATTTATGAAAAACTCATAATCATCAGCCATTTCAGCTGCTAACCCTGCCATTTTAACTCTCTGATCTGCCACGAATTCCTCCAAAATAATCCACTCTCTAAGAGTATCATATGTTTGATCGATTTTTAATGCCCATGTTCATCTCTCAAAATTACTTTTTTTGATCCTTTCAAGTTCAATGTATGTACGACCAGGGTCCCTCCTGTGATTCCTGAAACATTGTCTGTCGGATTCTGGGAGAGAGTGAGGACTGTAGATATTGGTTATCAGAGCAGAGAGTGGTTCTGGAAAAGCACAGCAGGTCACGCAGCATCAGGGATCAGGATAATCAATATTTCAGGCATAAGCCCTTCATCAGGATTAAGGCGAGTAGGCCAGAGGGTCTGAGAGATGGGATGGGTGGAAGGTAACTGATAATGTGGTTGGCAGATGAATGTGGGTGTGTAAGTGATCTATTGAATGGGACAGTGGAGTGGATAGTTGGGAAGGAAGATGGACACAGGTAGGACCGGTCTAGGGGCTGGTGCAGGGTTGGAGGCTTGGGACTGGGATATGGTGGGGGGAGGGGGAATGAGGAATATGGTGAAATACACATTGATCAAGTGTAGTTGCGGGTTCCGAAGATGGAAGATGAGGTGTTAATTCTCCAGGGATTGGGTGGTAAGGTTTGGTAATGTAGGAGGCCAAGGCCCTACATGTCTTTGACAGAATGGGAGGAACAGTCATGGGGCAATGGGGTTGGTTGATGTGCATGCCCCAGACAAGCTCTCTGAAATGATCTGCAAGCTTCCAAGAGATGTACTTCCACACACATCATCAACTGTATCCATTACACTCTATGCAGTCTCTTCAACATCGGGGAGATAGGATGCCAACTTATGGATTGTTTCAGAGAACGGAACAAATGACATTAACACCTGCCACTCGCTGCCTTTGAGTCCATAAACGCTAAACACCAACTGGATGTATTGCAAGATCCCAACAAGAGCCTCCAAGCTGTTATGGACGAGGCCAGAACTCTCCACGTAATTGAAGAAGGTAGCCTAGACCCTAACGTTTTCTTATTTTAAAGGCAGATGTGAAGTGGATGTTCTCGGTCTGATACAGCTGGTCAAAGCACTCGGCTTTAAGCAAAACACAATTTATTTAAACCCGACCATTGAAACATGAACAAAAAAGAGTCTAATTTAGAACAACTTAATTATTGAAAAAGTTAACCAACCTGATACTTTGCTAATTAACTATTCCATTCCAGCAACATCCCATACACACACTGCCTGCCAAAAAAAGGTAAATTCAAACACAGATTCAAACGCAGGAGGGAATAATATCCAGAGAGATTTCAGAGAGAGTCAGTCAGGAATCATTTACTGAAGCTTGCAACCATTCTGGAACTCAGAACATCCTTTACCTGCTGCAGTTATTAAAAAAAAGACGAGAAACCCTGAACTGAGAGAATTAGCTACTCCCCTTCAATTGTTCAACTGTTTTAGCTTTTAGCTTTTAGCACCCTGGACTCTTTGGTACCTCTGCCTTTTCAACCTCTCTTCCCAAATACCCAGAAGGAAGTAACCTTTTTAAAATAACACCATAGCCACAGTGTGTGGAGCAAGTGGGGACTCCTAATGCTGCAGATCAGAGTCAAAAGAGGGTGGTGCTGGAAAAGCACAGCCGGTCAGGCAGGATCGGAGGAGCTGGAGAGTCGATGTTTCGAGCATAAGCTCTTCATCAGGAATGTGGTTACGAAGACCTTTTGCTCGAAATGTCGAATTTCCTGGTCCTCGGATACTGCCTGACCGGCTGGAATTTTCCTGCACCACCCTCTTTGATTCTCGTCAGTGTGTGCGTGTGTGTGACATTAGGGTCAAGAACTCATTTAGTACAGTACTTCTTAAATATCAAACACAATTTTGTGGATCCTTGTACACAAATCACAGAAATGTGACAGTGTGAACAAGTTTGAACAAAAGTTTTTGACAAATCTTCCATCTCCTGTGTTGACAGAATTCCAGATCCATAACTGAAGCTTTCTCTGTTCCAGCCCACAGGTTAACATTATACCATTTAGTATCTATTGCCCCATCGCTTTCAGTCTGACATCGCTTCCTATCTCACTGTATTCCATCTACAGGAGACTGAAAGGTGATCATGTACAAACTGTGAGGTACAAAGCTGGGACAATGGAGTCCGAATGTGTCAGTCAGTCAACCATTTTAGATTTGTTCACGGCAGCCATTTTATGATGGCATAGCACTGACATTGACTTTACAAACAGGAAAAGATGAGAAAGAGTGGGGATAGAAAGTGACAATAAGATCAGAGAGATCATTGATGTATCGGGTTGGACAGTGTCAGTAAGAGTGAGGTCAGTAATGTCTCATTGTTGGAAACATATCTTATTCACTGAGTCCCCTCAGGAAAGCCAGTGTGTTATCCTCCGTGTCTTTCATGTGCCTCCAAATCCTCGGAATGGGGAATAAATGCTGACCTCAGCAGTAATGCACAGATTCAGTCTGTGAGAAGATTCACAATTCAAAAAGTAAGTGAAATGTTCTTGTTTAAAAAGGGCAGCTCCTACCTAGAGTACAGAAGAACAGTTCAGAGACAAATTTTCACACTGGAATGAAGTGTGACAATGCAGCATCAGTTAAAATATTTTCTGACCTGGGGATGAGGCCCTTGGTGTTTGAGTGGACAGTGTTATTGCTGGCAGATTCCAGATTCTGTTTTTGTCATTTCGTTCCAATTGATGAGCAGCAACACTCTTTCATAATTGGGGATTAATCTCATTATTGTAATTAATTTGTTCATTTTCTGAAATTTCAAAAATAGCAACAAAGCTGTGACCTTATTTTCCCCAAGGAGCTTCCACTCCATTTCAGGCAGCGTCTCTGGGAATGCATCAGTTCAGAGTTTCAAACAACGAGCTTGTCAGCTGCCCGAATACACAGATCACCTCGCACAGAAAAATGCATCTACCAATTCAACACGTGAAGAAAGTATTCTACACTGTCCTGGCTTGTATTGGCGTTCCTGGTAAAGCTTTATGAGAATTGAACTTCTGAGATCTGCTGCTGATCTGCTCTCTGGTTTTACCTTTTGAACAATAATGTCTCCAGCTCACTGACGGGTCAGCCTTATCCAGACACCAGAACAGTGACAGCAATTTACTGAGCTGCATTCTCGGTACAAATCTCCACTGACAGACTCCCAATGTCACTGATGCTGCAGCATTCTCTGAGCTCAGTGTTCTGTCATCTGTTCCGGTTTCATACGGTGTGAGGGTATGAGGTATGAGTTCTGTCGAAGTGTCACTGGACAAAGTATTTACTGAGTTCTCTCCCACATTTCCTGCCCATCGTCCTCAGTTTATTCAGCAATTGCTGCTTTGGTTCACAAATCACGCTCTGACAGTCAGACACATTTTAGTGACCAGTCTAGTCCGGAAAAGGCTGAAGGGTGAGAGCAAAGGAGAGAATCACAGAGACCCAGAGATGGAGAGCAGAAGGAAGGCTATGATTTTGCTGTTGACCATGTGTGGGCTATTCATCCTCCTGTGGTTAATCGATGTTCTGAGTTTCTTATATTATATCATTCAAGGAATCTTCCTGACAGTTATTCGGGTTCTCTGAGTCACTTTAGGAAACTTGGCTACATGCTGCGGAACCCAAGTTGTTGCACAAACACATTTATTTATGTAGCAACATTGTCTGGGTTCAGAGCGAAGATCAGTAATGCAGTAAGATACCTGGTTACATGAATTCATTGTGTTATAACTAAGTAAACCTCCACAGTGAACACCACAAGAGAGTCCTATTGTTTTCCGAGCATGAATTGCTTTTTTTTAAAACAGTCACTCATGGGATGTGAGCATTGGTGGCTGTGCCAGCATCTGTTACACGTCCCGAGTTGCCCCTTGAGAAGATTTTGGTGAGCTGCCTTCTTGAACCATTGCAGTCCACAATGCCCTGAGGGAGGGAATTGAAGGATTTTGACCCAGTGACAGAGAAGGAATGGTGATACATTTCCAACTCAGAATGGTGAGAGGCTTGACGGGGAACTTGCATAGAAGTGTATCAGCTGCTCTTGCCCTCCCGATGGGTTTGGAAGGTGCTGGCTGAGGATCTTTGATAAATTTCTGCAGTGCATCTTGTCGATGATAAACAATGCTGCCCCTGAGTGTCGAAGGTGGAGGGAGTGGATGTTTGTGGGTGTGCTGCCAATCAAGCAGCTGCTTTGCCCTGGATAGACTCGTGCTTCCTGAGTGAGTGTTGGTGCTGCACCCATCCGGGGCAAGTGGGGGGTATTCTGTCACATTTCTGACAGGGCATCCTGATCCTAATGCAGGGAGTGAGTTGAGCTGGGAACCTGTGGATTCCCCATTGCAGCATAATCCAAAAGGAGTTGTCCGGGGAAATGGAATCTCCTGCCAGATGATTCCTGTCGGCTTACAACCCACTATAAGTCTCCATCCAAACCAAATCCTTCAGAGAGTTCTTGGGAAACTAAATACAGTAGTTATTCGAAAATGTTTGATTACAAAATACTTGGTCTCATTTCTCAATATACTCCAACAGACCCCATACTAATGACATAAACAGCCAACTATGAGCTGTTTCAATGTAAGAAATTGTGGCAGATTATGCGATGCTATCAGAACTCACCCATCAAATATTCATTTATGCAACAAAATTGTTCGAGAGTCAGAGAGAACTTCAATAACACAGTAAAACATCGAGTTGCATGAATTCATTGTGTTATGAATAATTAAAACTTATGTATGACAACAAATGTTAGGCTCCCTAATTTTTAACATTAAGTTTACAAATTCCAATGTGCTGCTACAGCCCACAAACACGTATTTGTTGTCATGCTGTGAATGTTCAAAACCATGCAAGAAATATCTCTGCAGTTAAAAATGATCCAACGCTACTCTCCACTGTCCTCCCCATGCCTCTACATATGGTGCTATGGAGGATTAATTCCGTCAAAGATTCAGTCAGAGAGAGAGAGAGAGAGAGAGACAGCAGCTCACAGCATAATCCAAACTGACAGCGTTATCCACACACACACACACACACACATATACACACACAGTCGAAAAGTGTGGTTCTGAAAAAGCACATCCAGACAGGTTGCATCCGTGGCCCAGGAGAGACGACGTTTCAAGCTCAAGCTTTTCATCATGAAGAGCCTTTGCTCAAAACATCGACTTTCCTCCTCATCGGATGCTGCATCAAGAGCTGTGCTTTTCCAGCACCAAACGTTTCGACTGTAATCTGCAGCACTCACCTACTCCACAGGCACACACACACACACAGACTGACGACACACAGATTGACACACATATACGTGATTGTACACAGAAGTCCAGTGTGGAGACGGTTGCAATTTGGTTAAGGCCCCTCACTGTGGAACATGCTCATCTGGAGAAATGTTGTGCTCCCTCTGCAAAGTGGGATGTTTCTTTGAGCAGTATTTCTGATATTACACACAGTTTTTCCACTGACATTGTACCTTCTGAAGATCTGGACCCCCGCCCCCTCACCCCTCAAAGAGAGGACTTTCGGTTTGGTGATCGTTCAAAAGATTCAACAGGAGTACAGGCTGTTTAAAGCAAGCAGTCAGTTTAAACCAGTTTATTACGATGTCGGGCAAGGTTTATCCAGCAGCACAGACGTTAACACCTTCTGTGTTCTAAGGAGAAAACTGCGATATTACATTGGAAAACTAAACATTGTTCAAATGTTTTTAAGAGACAACACGCCCTTAACTGCAAGAAAAGACCAATCAAATGTAATAATGTGACATGTTGACAGTAGGCTAATTCAATGGATATTTCCTGTGAAATGGTTTTGTCTTACATAGATCATCATCTCATACTGGCAGTTCAAGCTTAGTTTGAGTAGTCAATTAATGTCTTATCATTCATTTTATGAAGAATCTTTCATCTGTTTTATCGTGAAATCCAGCTAACTCAGCAAAGCAGAACGATAGGTTCACAGTGTTAAATCATTACCTGAAGCCAAAAGGCGACATATACCTGTTGCTGCAGACAACAGCCTAAATTAAAATTTTAATTCCTCATCTCTCCACCTTTGATCATTTCTGACTACACCATAAATGAGAAAGCATGGATCAAATTAATCCAACTCAATATCAGCCAAAGACTGTCATACTTCCCTCTCCTCCGGGGATGGACCGGGACAGGCAATGGTGCTTCCTCATCTTGATCTAAGTGGAGAAGAAGCAGCTTCTGGGTGGAACCAGTGTTGAAAATAGAAGCTAATATTTTAGTATTAATACACTTACCAATATCAAGACAAAGAAAAAGACCAACTAAAACAATGGCGATCTTGACCAGCCAGTTGCACCATGAACCAAAACACCAATCTCTCCATCCTGCACTTTCATTCATTTGACTGACAAAGATATGGATGTTATCATTATGCCTAGTAATATTTTCAAGGAAGTCAGTGACTTCCATGATGCATCTACCTTTGACGATAGCACAAACTCCACCTTCCTTCACAAGTATGTAATCGAGGCCAAAACCGTTTTGTTGCGAAAATAGGCATAATTCAGAAAGCATGTCCCTAATTTCTGATAGGGCAGCAGTTGTTTCATTACTCAAGAGGTTGGGACTACAAATTAGATAATTCCGGGTTCATTGGCTCATAACTCCTTGAGATCCTCCTACAGAAGAAAAAAAAATCACTAAGAGCTGCATATCCCAAACAGTGAGTTTTGCTGTTTGATAGAACTTTTGGATTCTTCCCTTCTGCGCAAAACTCAGGGGAGACTGAACGTTTAACAGTGGAATTCGAATCTCGTTTCTCCGTAACTGGACAGGGAATAGCAGTTGGAAAGCGTGTTCCTACAGCTCCAGCACGAAGAGTGCGTGCCGTATTCAAGACAAGGTTGTTAGATTAGATTAGATTACTTACAGTATGGAAACAGGCCCTTCGGCCCAACAAGTCCACACCGCCCCGCTGAAGCGCAACCCACCCACACCCCTACATCTACCTCTTACCTAACACTACGGGCAATTTAGCATGACCTGCACATCTTTGGACTGTGGGAGGAAACCGGAGCACCCGGAGGAAACCAACGCAGACACGGGGAGAACGTGCAAACTCCACACAGACAGTCGCTTGAGGCGGGAAATGAACCCGGGTCTCTGGCGCTGTGAGGCAGCAGTGCTAACCACTGTGCCACTGTCCCGCCCACAAAACAAAAACAAAAACTAAAACAAAAACCCGTTTCACTTTAGATAACGAGGGACCTTCCCAATAAGAATCAGGCCAGTCTTTGTGACTTCCTGGAGTGTGTGGATAGTCCATGGCTACATAGTTTGAACCCAGACATAGAGGATGATAATTGTTCAGTTGAATGAAGTGGGTCCCTCAATAAGAGACGTGGTTATTATGCCAGAATGGTTACACCAAGTTTATAATTTAGAAGACATTGTTGCCGTTAGGAGTTTCAGAATGAAGGTGGGTGTTGTTACCAACCCAACAAAGGATTTGAATACCAGTGGTAGTAGAGACACATTCCTTGTTCAGGCATTCGCATGGGATGCAAGCTCCTTCAGGGAAGCAGCGACAACTGATACATTTAATCATAGTACAGGGGATAGTTCTAGGTCCTTTTACATTTGTGCAACCCCATTCCTTTCCATGATAGCAATTTGGATAGATTGTCCCAGATTTACTGGAGGAAGTCCATAGTAGGTGAGGATAGATCATAGTTAAAAGGAATATTTCGTCCTGTAAATGCTTTAGACCCATTCTATATCCCCATGGTCGGATTAGGGAGGATAAAAGAGGTCAGGGAGTCTTTTGCTGAGGTAGGTGCGTAACTAGCAACTTCATCCTCGCCAAATATCCGATTATGGTTTTCGAGAAACAAATTATTAGTGAAAGATGATATCTCCCCTTCTTCTCTTTTTTGTTATGTTCTATTTGAATGGGGGCAAGGATTACCAGGGTTTCTCGCAGTACAACTAAAAGCAAACTGGCATATAGCACCTTGACAAGGTAAAGACCATCGGGGCTTGTTGTGTAAATGGATTGTTCGATCTTGTTGATGTAGTTGACCACTATGGCATTCATCTTGTGTACTGTTCCATACATCAAAGGAGTCTCTTGGCATACAAGAACATCATCCTGACAGAGGCATGCAGTCTCTTATTGTCAGAATCACACAGATAGATGATCCCTTCTTGTGGCCAAGGCAAGTCCACATATCAGGATGCAAGTGTCTCTGATCCTCGTACTCATTTCTGCAGCAAGGCTTAGGATATCTAAAACAGAAGTAAAATTACAATTCGAAAAGTCAGCTATGATCTAATAGTCTGGTACTGACTCCTTCCTCAGTTCTCTTACATTCTAATTATCTCCATCATCTTCCGATTCATTCTCATCATCTCCATCATATCTGTCATCTCCCCTTTCTTAGATACATCTCTAATGACCTTACAAGGATGGTTGTGAACCCATGCAGACCGCCCAGCCACTTTGACAGCAGTTGGAGTTGTGAGGAAGACCTGAAAGGGTCCTTCCCATCGAGGTTGGAAGTCCACGGCGTGTCCAATGTTTGATTATGACAAAGGAGCCTGGCTCAATAGTGTGAACTCCTTCAAGGGAGGGGAGATTTTCATGAGCAGCATGTAATCGCAAAATTTTAGTTAAGGAGAGAACATAGGTGGACATATCATCCGCCATGCGGTGGAAGTGGACAGGAGCAGTGATGTTATTCCAAGGTGTGCAAAAGGCTCAACCATAAGCGAGTTCTCCCAGCAGGAGTGCAGCGTAGATGAACCAGAACCAGAGGTAATAGTTTAACCCAGGAAAGGCCAGTCTGAGAAGTTAATTTCACAAGTTTAGGTTTCAGAGTCTAATGGCAACACTCCACAAGACCTGAAGCCTGTGGGCGATAAGCACAATTAAGTTGACCTCTGATGCCAAATTGAGAGCGCAATTCCTCATTAATATCACCAATAAAATGAGTACTATTGCCAGAAGACAAACAAAGGGGAATACCAAAGTGTGGAATAATCTCCTTAAGTAGGATACTTACAACATTTTTCACATTAGCTTTGGAATTCGGGTAAGCTTCAGTGGATAGCACTGCTGCCTCACAGCGCCAAGGCCCCAGGTTCAATTCTAGGCTTGGGTGACTGTCTGTGTGGAGTTTGCACATTCTACTCGTGTCTATCTGTGCTTCCTCCAGCTGCTCCGTTTTTATCCCACAGTCCAAAGACATGCAGGTTAGGCGAATTGGCCATGCTAAAATGCCCACAGTGTTCAAGCATGTATCGAATAGGTGCATTAGTCAGGTAGGGTCGGGGGAATGGGTCTGGATAAGTTACTCTTCGGAAGGTCAGTGTGGACTTGTTGGGCTGAAGGGCCTGTTTTCACACTGTAGGGATTCTACAATCTATCCTGACGTTCAGTGCAGACAAAATGAAGCAATATTACCAGTGCTGCTCTGCAGCTGGACAGTTGGCTTGAGATGTTCTGGATTACATTGAGCAGTATGAGATGGTATACATCATGTGCCATAATGCTCTGTTTTGCTCGGTTCTATGTTCAATACTGGATGCTCAGCAGAAAAGAAGGAGCCCAGATACCAGCAGTCACAACCAGTAGAAGCGTGCTCCTCACTGACCTCACTTGCCTTTTGAAACACAACGATACTGTTAGGAAGATGTCATTGCTAACAATTTGCCTCTGAAGAACGGCCTCCTGGGGAATTTGCAACATAACTATTATGTTTAAGAGTGGCCAATTCAATCAGCACATGCTCTCATTATCTAATTGGATCTCTGCATTTATAATGATGTTACCTCCGTGCTCACTCACTTCATTATGAGGATATTGTCAGGCTATCAGAATATCGGCGCTGAGGGTGTGCCGCACTGTCGGAGGGTCAGTATTGAGGGAAAGACACACTGGCACATTCCCAGGCTGAATCAAACCCCAGGATCGACGTCAGTCCCTCATGGGAGAGTGGGAGTGGGAGAAACCATCGAGAGTCCTAGCACCAACTGAACAGTGAGTATCAGCCCTTCAGTCTGTCCATGTCCCAACTTCACGATTGTCTTTGCCTGACTTTTGCCTTGTGCTCTCACTCTATGACCTTCTCTCTCTCTGGCCTTCTCTCCCCACACTCTCTCTTTCTCTCTGTCTCTCTGTATCTTTCTCTCCCCCTCCATTTCTCAGTCTCCACTCTCTCCATCTATCTCTCTGTGTCATTACTCTCTCTCCCTCTTTCTCTCTCACCATCACTATCTCCCTCTCTCTTTCTCTCTTTCAGACCTGAAAATGCTGACCTAGTTTTGCACTTCGAAAACTATTTTGTCCTGTAATTCCACTCCCCTCCCAAATTCATGCCCTCCTTCAAATATTTTGCCCACACAAATATTTGCTTCACCAAATGTGCACCCACAAGTATTTCGCTGACCCCAATATTGCCCTGATCTCCACTCCCTGGGGCAGATGTAAATGATTCGTGACAGACTGACCTGGGATTAATTGCTTTACTGCACAGCAAGATCTTAATCCCAGAATTACATAAGATTTATGACAACGATGGAGTCCTTTCAGTCCGTGCACACTGCCCCACCCATGAAAGGATCCTAGTCCTGTCTGGCTCCTCAGGAATTGCCCTGAAGGGCCTCATTGCATCTCCTTCCTGTGGACCCAACTCCTCCACCGTGTTTCACACTCTGACTCTAGTGCTCTCCCCCATCCATCTCAGACAGTATGGATAATACATTGGCTGGGGAAATAGACATGGGGAATCAGCTGGGGGGAGGGTGGGTTTGGGAGATGATGGGGTGAGAAGACATGGGTGATACAATGGTGGAAAATAGACATGGGAAATAGACTGGGGGAGTTGATAGGGTGAGTAGACATGGGTAATACAATGGGGGGAAATAGACTGGGTGAATAAACATGGGGAATAGACTGGGGGAGAGATGATGGGGAATAGGCTTGGGGGAAGATGAAGGGGAGCAGACATGAGGAATAGATTGTGGGAAGCAGACGTTGGGAATGGACTTTGGGGAATTGACATGGGGAATAGAGTGAGAGGGGGATAATGGGGAGTAAACATAGGGAATAGACTGGGGGGAGATGATGTGGGAAATAGATATGGGAAATAGACTGGGGAAAGATGGTGGGGAAATAGTCATGGGGAAAAGACTGGGGGGAAGGTGACGGGGGAGTAGACATGGGGAAATATGATGTGGTTAAATAGACATGGGGAATAGACTGGGGGAAGATGATGGGGATTTGACATGGAGAATAGCCTGGGGGAAGATGGTTGGGGGAGTATACATGGGGAATATACTGGGGGAAGATGATGGAGAATAGACATGGAGAATAATCTGGGGGGAGATGATGGGAGTAGACATGAGGAATAGACTGGGGGATGATGATGTTATTAAATAGGCATATGGAATAGACAGGGGGGAGATGGTTGGGGGAGCAGACATGGGAAATCGACTGGGGGGATGATGATGGAAGAATAGACATGGGCAGAATAGACTGGGGGAGGGAAAGATGATGTGGTTAAGTAGCAAGGGGCCGAATAGACTGGGGGGGGAGATGATGGGGCAATAGACATGGAGAATAGACGAGAGGAAAATGATGGGGGAATAGACATGGGGAATGTACTGGGGAAGATGATGGGGGAATAGACATGGTGAATAGACTGGGGGAAGATGGTTGGGGGAGTAGACATTGGGAATAGACTGGGGAGTATGATGGGGAATAGACATGGGGCATAGACTGGAGGAATTTGATAGAGGAGTTGACATGGGGAATAGACTGGGGAGAAGATGATGGGTTTAAAGACATGGGCAGAATAGACTGGGGGAGGGGGCAAGGATGTGGTTAAATAGACTATGGGCAGAATAGACTGGGGGAGGGGAAGATGATGTGGTAAAATAGACATGGGCAGAATAGTCTGTGGGGTGCGGTGGCAAGATGTAGTGGTTAAATAGACATGGGCAGAATTGACTTGGGCAGGGGAAGATGATGGTGTTAAATAAATATGAACAGAACGTATGGGTGCATTGGTGGAGGGCCACCACCCCCTGAAAGTCCCACTACAAGCCACTCGCTACCTTGACTTGGAAATATACTGCCTTTCCTTCACAGTCAATGTGTCAAAATGCTGGAATTCCCTACCTACCAGCATTGCGGGCCAACCCACAGCAAGTGGACTGCAGCAATTCAAGAAGGCAGGTCTCCACCACATTCTCAAGGCCAAATAGGGGTGTGCTATCAATGTAGGCCAGCCAGCAACGCTCAAGCCCTACACATGAATGAAACAAAAGATATGGGGGGAATAGATAGCGGAGAAAAACAATGGGAGAAAATTGTTAGACAGATACCTACACTGACACACATACACACGCCTGCAATGGTGGTGTGGAAAGAGTTGCAATGTACTGAGGTCCCTCAGTGTGGAACACATTTAGTGGATAAAAGTTTGCTCTCTCTGCAGTGTGGAAACAGTTTGTCTTATATTCCTGGCAATATACATATTCAACAGAGGTTACACTGCAACTAAATTCAGGTAGCTCTCACTGACACATGTTGGGAGCAGACAGCGTGAATTGTATGGGTGTCTTGTCTGTGATTGTGTGTCTGTGTAGGTGTTGATGTTACTGCCCGTTTGGAGGGTGCTCTGAACTGCTGCCCTCTTTCTCTGACTGAATCTTTGAGGATAATCACTCTCCACCACCTCATGTGAAGTGGCTTGGGCAGGCCAGCTAAGGGTGGGTTTGCAACACTTGCAACAAAAGGTTAGTTGTACTGTTTTGACATTGCAAACCTGGACAGTAAACCTATGATTTGTCTGTATTGGAAGAGAAACTATTGGAATTGGGCTGAAAAATAGGGAGTTCAGACATTTATTGTCATTTGTTTGTTGTGGGTGAGGATCTGATAACATCTGTAATCACTTGCCACAATTTCTCACATTGAAACAACTTATAGTCGGCTGATTGTGACATTTGTATGGCAACCGTTGAATTGTCTTTGAGGAGTGAGACCATGTGTTTAATAGGGAACATTGCCTCATTAACTATTCTATTTAATTTCATCAGAACCCTCCAACAGATTTGATTTTTATGGAGGTGTCCAGAGGGTTGCAAGCTGATAGGAATTACCAAGTAGGTAGTTGCAATTCTCTGAAAATTTCATTTGGATTGTTCTACAATGGAGAAGATGTAGGTTCCAACTTAAGTCTCTCTCTGCACTGGTATAAGGACTCTCTGTCATGAGTGTGATGGAATACTCCCTGGCCTGAATGGAGGCAACTCCAACAATACTCAAGAAGTTTGACACCATCTCGGATGACCAGCCCGCTTGATTGGTACCACATCCACAGTTATCCACTCTCTTCATCAATGATAGTTAGTTACAGCAATGTGTATAATCTTCAAGAAACACTGCTGAAATTCAGCAAAGATCCTGAGACACCACTTTAAAACCCACAACCATTACTATCTAGAAGGAGAAGGGGAATCGAGACCTGGGAACATGACCCCATGCAAGTTCCCTTCCAAGCCTCTTACCATCTTAACTTGGAATTATTTCGCCATTCCTTCACGCTTGCTGGGTCAAAATCCTGGAATTCCCTTCCCCAGGGCATTGTGGGTCAATCTACAGCATATAGACTGCAGCGATTCAAGAAGGCATCTCACCACAACCTTCTAAAGGGGCAACAAGGGATGGGTAATAAATGCTGGGTGAGGGGGTAGTTCCCAAATCCGACGAGTGGAAATATTTTGAGAAATAATTTCATGGTCTTGAAAGAATAGAACCTTCCTGTCAGCTTCGCTGAGGAGCTTTATTTATGTATAACACAAGGAAATCGTGAAACCAGATATTTTACTGTGTTACTGATCTTTTCTCTGAATCGGGGCAATGTTGCTGCATAAATAAATGTGTTTGTGCAACAACTTAGGTTCCGCAGCATGTAACCAACTTTCCTAAAGTGACTCAGAGAACCCGAATAACTGTAAGGATAGATTCCTTCAATGATATAATATAAGAAACTCACAACATCGATTAACCATAGGAGGATGAAGCTCCCAGAGATGGTCAACAGTAAAATCACAGCCTTCTTTCTGCTCTCCATCTCTGGGTCTCTGTGATTCTCTCCTTTGCTCTCACCCTTCAGCTTCTTCCGGACTCGACTGGTCATTAAAATGTGTCTGACTGTCAAAGCATTGAGCAACAGAATTAATGTGAATGGCAGTAAAGGGGTCAAAACCGTATCAAACCAATCTAATACCACCCACCAAGTCTCAGTATAGTAGCTTAATTTTGTTACACAGTAGAATGGTACTTTGATGATTATCTTCCAGGGCTGATATTGAAAATAGAATGGGATGTTTTCTAAACAGAACAGGGTGCAGGTTGTTGCTCGAACCACAGTTGCAGTTTTCTCAGTGCAATAGTTTGTTTTCAGCTTCTGACAACAAATTGTCACAAATCGATCAAAAGAAAAAGTGACAGTGAACCAGACACTGCAATCCCTGGTTGTACATAACAGGAGCTCAGCAACAATACACACAGGAGTGATGTCCAGGAAAGACCGCTTGTAATAGGAAGTGGAAAATCTCCAAAGTTTAATATTAGTGATAATGACCATCAGATCAGCAGCTGCCAAAACCAACAGGTAGCGTGTCGTGCAAGGGGTAACACCGCACTTTCCACGAGCAAGGATAACAATTGACAGCAAATTAACTGTGGGAGACAAATCGGGGAAAATGTGGTGAATTACAGATCACAATTCCCCCCTGTATTTTCCAGAGAGTAACAATAAGATTTTCCCAGCAAAACCTGCCACACTGTGTGTGTGGAAGTGGTTCGGTGTTGAGTGAGACTGAATTTTAAGACTTTCACATCCACCCAGGATTGTAATCCAGCGTAATCACGCCAGAGATTATGGAGCTTGAACAGAAACTGAGCTCACAGTCCCTCCTAGGAGAGCAGAAGGAAGTCTGTGATTATATTTGGTTGCGGTTGATACATTTGTCTGAGTGTAATAGATTCTTCCAGTACTCAGCTCCAACTCTAGCATGTGCACAACCCTATTAGAAACTTCACCCGCAACTCAGTCTCAGGACTGGCGATGGGACTGTTAACAAATCAAACTCTCCCCTTCTCCCTGGATCAGGCCATCCCCTGCTGTTTGGATTGGACCCAAATCCTGATCGGAGCCACAACTGGACAAGGAAACAGATCATAAGGTCCTGCATAAGATTTGAAATAAAACTACTTCATGTGTCTTCCACAAGTACAGCGGAACAGAGCATGCAGGGCTCCCTTAGTGACAATGTGAGAGCTTTAGGACAGTTGTGATACTTACACTGAAAATCAACACATCCATACATCACAAGAACCTCAACGTGCAGGGATCCGGAGGGAAATCTATCAAGACTTTAATCGACTGAATGGAGACAGTAAGAAAGAGAGAATTTCCAGGTATCATCATACTTAGACGAAACTTTACAAATCAAATTTGGGCACATCTCCCACAATTCCTTGGCATCTCAAAATAAAGCCAATCTGAGATTTAAAATTCACAACTGATCAAGCATCCACTGCTGTTTGTGGAAGAGACTTCCAAACATTTCCCACCCTGTGGATGTCAAAGTGCTTCCGAACATTGCGCTGGATCGTTCTCATCTGAATTCACAGACTCAGGTCCCTCGTTCTAGAATCACAAACCGCTGGATAGAGTTCATCTTTACCTTGTGAATATCTTGTTGGACTTCACTAAAATCACTCTTTAACCTTTTCATTTCGATAGAAAACTGGAGAGATTTGTGAAATGAAACAGAAATTGTTGGAGAAACCGAGGAGGGTGGGTAGGAAATGTGGCAGAGAAATCAGAGCAAATGCTCTGGTTCCAGTGAACCTTTGTCAGAACTCATACCTCACACCGTATGAAACCGGAACAGATGACAGAACACTGAGATCAGAGAATGCTGCAGCCAGAGTGATGTTGGCACTCTCTCTCAGCGGAGAACTGTACCAAGACTGCTGCTCAGTGAATTGCTGTCACTGTTCCCGCCTCTGGATAAGGCTTACCAGTCAGTGAGCTACAGACATTATTGTTCAAAAGATAAAACCAGAGAGCAGATCAGCAGCAGATTAAAACAAGATCAATTGTCATAAAACCATACCAGGGATGCCAATAGAAGCAACAAAGGTGTAGAACGCCTTCTCTACGTGTTGAATTGGTCGATGCATTTTTCGATGTGAGGTGATCTGTCCGTTCAGGCAGCTGACAAGCTCGTCGTTTGAAACTCTGAGCTGATGCATTCCCAGATATGCTACCTTATACTGTGTGAAGCTCCTTGGGGAGATCGAGGTGACAGAATTCGTCATCTTTGTTCCTGTTTTTCAAATTTCTGTAAATGAACAACGAATTACAAGTACAATCCCAGTTATGAGGGAACGTTGCTGCCCAGTACATCGTACTGAAATAACAAAAACAGAATCTGGAATCTGCCAGCAATAACACTGTTCACTCAAACACCATGGGCCACACCCCAAGGTCACAAAATATTTCAACCAATACTGCTTCGGGAAAGTTTATTTTAAGTGTGAAAATATGCCTGAGAGCTGTCGTTCTGTACTGTCGGGTAGGAGCTGTCCTTTACAAACAAGAACATTTCACTCACTGATTGAAATGTGAATCTTTGCACACACTGAATGTGTGCATTGCTGCTGAGATCAGCATTTATTCCCCATTGGCCGAAAGTGAGTACTAGATTAGAGTGTTGCTGGAAAAGCACAGCAGGTCAGGCAGCATCCAAGGAGCCGGAAAATCGACATTCCGGGCAGGAATCCTTCATTCAGACCCATCACTGACCTCCCGCTTATGGTCACTGTTCATTTGAATCCATCACTGAATGTGGGATAAATCCTGTGGGAAATGGTGATCTATTAGCATTCAATTTTAAATATATATTAATGTTTCAATCATTAACGATTAGTGGACAATAGAGTCAAGCAGGATAAGCTGTTCACTGAAGCTAAGGATATGGCAGTGGTATTAAATGGATATTTTTCACTTGTCATGACTGACATAGTATTGAGCAGGTGAGCAGAATAGTGAGCAATAAGAGATCTGTGATCAAAGGTCAGGCAGGACTCCAGGTAGAGAAGTAACCGGAGACTCTGTAGACCGGAGAGCCATGAGAGACTGAAATGCTCAGGCATCTTCTTCCAGGTGGCAGGAGGGAGAAATGTTTGAGTGAGGAGTGTATGGGGTCTTCCACAATGCTCTAAGCCTTTTGGATGCAGCGTGTGGTGTAAATGTTTGTAACGGAGGCAAGGGAAACCCCGACGATCCTCTCAGCTGTCTGCACTCTCCGTTGTGGGTCCTAAAATCTGAGACATTGCAATTCCCGAACCAGACCGTGATACAACAGCTCAGGGCACTCTCGATGAACACTTTGTAGAATGTGGTGAGGACAGGGGTGCGCTGGGAGGTGGCCATCCTCAGCCTGCGCAGAAAGTAGAGACAATACTGTGCTTTCTTTTGTGTTGAGCTGATGTTGAGGGACCATGTGAGATTCTTCACCAGGTGGATGCAAAGACATTTGGTGCTCTTCACGATCTCGATGGGGGTACTGTCGGTGTCCAGTGGAGAGTGATCGCTCCTTGCCATCCTGCAGTCAACAACCATCTCTTTTGTTTTGTCCACGTTCAGAGACAGTTTGTTGGCTCTGCAACAGCCTATTAGCTGCTGCACCTCCTCTGTGTTGCTGACTCATCGTTCCTGCTGATGAGACCCACCATGGTCGTCTCACCAGCGAACGTTATGACGTGATTCGCACTGTACATTGCTCCACAGTTGTGTGTTCGCAGGGTGAACTGCAGTGAACTGAGCACACAGCCCTGGAGCTTCCCCACGCTCACTGTGACTGGCTTGGAGATGTTGTTCCCAAACGAGACTGACTGAGGTCTTCTAGTCAGGAAGTGAAGTATCCAATTGCAGACGAAGGTTTTTAGGCCCAGCAAACTCATCTTTCCGAACATGTGTGAGGAATGATAGTGTTAAATTCAGAACTGAAGCCTACAAACCAGTATCTGATGTAGGGAAGGGCGTTGTTAAGGCATTTTCAGATTTTAAAGCCTCGGTTATGAACCTGACAAACTACTGCAGAGATGTCCAATGGTTGAAATGATTGATCTTCAATCGCTATAACCATCTTCACATTTATTCAGGATTGTGGGATATAGGTGTTACTTCTGCAACTGTACTTGCTTATGTAAGGTGAATGAACTATCCTACGCCAGTTAATAATTGTTTCAACAAAGAGCTGAGTTAGGTAAAATGTGCATACAAGAATAAAGACTATGCAAAGGGATACATAGTTTCTTCTGAGTTAGCTAAAATGTGCATACAAATCTGGAACGTGCCTGCAAACAATGGAAGATGTTACAGATAGATAAATTGAAAAAGAACATCAAGATATTACAAGCTCAGCAAATTTCCATCATGTCAGCATTTAAGCGAGCCAAGTCGCTTATAGGGGGAGGGTCGCCCGGCTTGGAGTAGGGGAGAAGTAAGTATGGGCAGAGCGCAGCTGAGCAGGGGCAGAACACAATAAGGAATATTGATCGGTTTGAAGGTCAATGAGGTAAACGGGGAATAACCGAGAATTAAACTGTTTAAATTGTGGAGTAATTTCTGGATGGGGGTGGGTACTTGCTTAGTCATCCCTTCTTGCAATAAAACTCTCTGCTTCAGAATTTGGCTCGGACTGAAATTTATTATATTGTGAGCTCTGTTTCTCACAGGATGAAAGCAAAGAGAGTTCTAATCTCATTGACTCCAGTTTTTCAAAGGTTCCTGCTATGACAGGGGGTAAACTCTCCTGTTAAATTTAAACAAGCAAAAATTGAAAAGTTTTATCCTGTACAGGGATCTGTGAAAATCCGACAGGCCAAGAGTTATTCAAAGTAAAATTTAACAACTTTATTTCCGGAAGTATAGTAAAGAATAAATAACTAACAAATATTTATAACTCCATCCTCGAACCTATTGCTTACCTTCCCCTTCCACAATAAGCGTCTGATGCAACTCCCAATTAAGACTAAAAATCAACAAAACTTATCTCAAAAGCAGACAGATTTCGGTTCTCTATCTGGATCTTCAACAATCTTCTTTTCTTCATTGGAGGGATTCTGCTTGAATGGTTACTGATTGATAAAGATACCTTTAAGAGAGCCATTTTTCAGACAGTCTTTTCATATTCTGGTAGATAGGCAATTCTCCTCCTGACTGTTTAATTTTCCCTGGTCTTATATGCCCAAAGCATCAGGTTGTGTAATTGGCTTTTAAGATTATCAATATACT
The DNA here is from genome assembly GCF_047496795.1 of Chiloscyllium punctatum. Taxonomy (NCBI): domain Eukaryota; kingdom Metazoa; phylum Chordata; class Chondrichthyes; order Orectolobiformes; family Hemiscylliidae; genus Chiloscyllium; species Chiloscyllium punctatum. The sequence goes on from NC_092768.1 coordinate 54,636,218, forward strand.
CATTTCAGAAAAATGTGTTGCAGGAAAACGCAGCAGGTCAGGCAGCATCCAATGAGCAGGAGAATCGAAGTTTCAGGCATAAGCCCTTCTTCAGGAATGAGGAAGGTGTGCCAAGCAGGCTAAGATAAAAGGTAGGGAGGAGGGACTTGGGGGAGGGGCGTTGGGAATGCGATAGGTGGAAGGAGGTTAATGTGAGGGTGATAGACCAGAGAACGGGTGGGGGCAGGGAGGTCGGGAAGCAGATTGCAGGTCAAGAAGGCGGTGATGAGTCCGACTTTTGGGACTGAGATAAGATGGGGGAGGGGAAATGAGGAAGCTGGAGAAATCTGCATTCATCCCTTGTGGTTGGAGGGTTCCTAGGCAGAAGATGAGGTGCTCTTCCTCTAGGCATCGTGTTGCCATGGGCCTGCATGTCCTTGGAGGAATGGGAGAGGGAGTTAAAATGTTCGACCATGGGGTGGTTCGGTTGGTTTGTGCCGGTGTCGCAGAGGTAACGAACCGGGGCAAGTGATGGGCTTGTTAGTGGGTGAGCATTTTGGTGATGGTGACTACAATTATGTGACTTTCACCTTGGTGACTGAGAGAGATAATAGGTGCGTGCAACAGTGTAGGCTTTACAACTGGGGGAAGGAGAAATACGATGCTGCAAGATAGGATCTGAGGAGCACAAGTTGGGAGCAGAGGCTGTCAGGGAAGGATGTCGTTGAAATGTGGAATTTTTTCAAGGAACAAATACGACGTGCCCTTGATATGTATGTACCTGTCAGGCAGGAAAGAGATGGTCGTGTGAAGGAACCTCGGTTGACGAGGGTGGTTGAATGTCTTCTAAACAGGAACAATGAGGCTTACATAAGTTTGAGGAAACAAGGTTCAGACAGAGCGTTGGGGGGACACAGGATATCCAGGAGGGAGCTGAAGAAAGGGATTAGGAGAGCTAAGAAAAATCTTTGGCTGGTAGGATAAAGGATAACCAATGAGAAACATGAGAATGACGAGAACGAGGATAGGTCCGATCAAGGAGAGTAGTGGGATACTGTGTATTGAGTCGGAAGAGATAGGAGAGGTCTTGAATGTGTACTTTTCTTCAGTATTTACAAATGAGAAGAACCGTGTTGTTGAAGAGGAGCGTATGGAACGGACTGATAAGCTAGAGGAGATACATGTTAGGATGGAAGAGTTGTTGAGCATTTCGAAAAACTTGAGGATAGACAAGTGTACCGGGCCTGAAGGGATATATCCTAGGAATATATGGGAAGCAAGAGAGGAAATTGCAGAGCCGTTGGCAATGAACTTTTCGTCTGCACTGTCAACGGGGGTGTGACCAGGGGATTGGAGAGTGGCGAATGTTGTGCACCTGTTCAAAAAAGGGAATAGGGATAACCCCAGGAATTACACGCCAGTTAGTCTTACTTCGGTGCTAGGCAAATTAATGGAAAAGGTACTGAGGGATAGGATTTATGAGCATCTGGAATGACACTGCTTGATTAGGGACAGCCAGCACGGATTTGTGAGGGGTAGATCTTTGCCTGACAAGGCTTATTGAAGTCTTTGAGGAGGTGACCAAACATGTGGTTGAGGGTAGAGCAGTGGATGTAGGGTACATGGGTTTTAGTAAAGGCATTTGATAAGGTTCCCCGTGATCGGCTTATGCAGAAAGTCAGGAGGCATGGGATAGTGGGAAATTTGGCCAGTTGGATCGAGACTGGCGAACTGTGAATTTGCTGACATTTTCACAGTGTTCAGCATTATTCAGGACTGCACAGAGAGAGAAACTTGATTATTGGTAAAATGCAAAAAGTCCAAGCATTACGTGTTTGCTCTTGGAAGGGCTCAGTCTGAAGTGTGTTCAGCTATTTCCAATTTCCTGCACCCGGGTCTCTCCCTATGTTGTCATCTTCCTTTTGTTCGAATAACGGATTACTTGTTTTCGAAATGACATCAGTCTTGCAATGTTCCAGAAAATATCAATTATAGAATGCTTCAGAGAATGAGAGGTGCAGATATTTCAGCCTGCATGGAACAGTAATGTAAGATTTAATTTGCAACTATAATAATTCCCGCAACTTAGTGATGACAGACGAAATGAAAATGTACACCATAGCTTGCTTTAAACAAGGATGCAATCAGGAGGTATATTTACTCGATCATAGAATCATAGATGTGTGCAGCACATGGATAAAAGACCAATTAGCCACCCGGTGAACAAAAATACAAGAACCTAACTTCTATTACCGTTTTCCAGCACTTGATCCATAGACTTGAACATCTTGACATCACAATTAGACGTGTAATTATTTCTTAAATGCTATGAAAATTTCTGCTTTCACCACCCTCACAAACCAGGCATTCCAGATTCCCACCACACTCTAAATAAAAATAACATTCGCATCACCTTGAACATTCCTTCTCAGTCACATTGAATCTATACCTCCTTGGCACTGATTCCTCCACCAATTGGGAGAAACATTCTTCCTGTCTACCTTATCGATACCGTTCAGCATTTTACGCATCTCATTTGTGTACTGTCACATTGTCCTTCACTCCAAGGAAAACAATCCCTTTATACCATCTCATTTCACAACGGAAAATCTCCACCACAAAAAAAAAATTCTGGGAAAACTTCTCTGTTCCATTTCCATTGCAATAACTTCATGTGGATTTCATGTCTGCACACAATTCCTTAGCAGTGGCTGAACCACCATTTTATGCCAGTCCAAATCATTTCTGATCCTTGGTTCTTGCGAAGTCCTGCCATTGTGTCTTCCTTTTGACTTGTTTGTCTCCCTCAAGTGCATCCCCCACAAGGCTCAGCATTACATTCCATGAGCCACTGATCAAATCATCCAACCAGCTTGCTTATATCCTCTTGTAATCACTATTTATCACCCCACAACATTTTAGCATCCAACAATCTCACTGAAATTAAGTCTAAATCATTCATGTATAACACACTTAGATAGTTTTTAATTGACTGTAACATTAGAAAGCTCATTGCAGATTACATTAATGAACATCTCAATTCAGTCAACATCATTCCCACTCTGACCATGTTAATAATGTATATGTAAGGATTGTGCAAGTGGCTACCCAAAGGTATGCTGGCCACTAAATCCCAAACAGTATATGGAGCTGTGCGATGAGATTGACTGAGTATTGATGTCTCTCATCAGAGGCAACACTGATGAGGCTTTGTAAGCAAAATCGACATAACCGCTGACAGAAGAAAAGCTTTGAATTGATTTTATTCTCACCTGAGCTCATGATGTGCTTAGAAAGGAATTCACTCACACAAAAAGGAAGAGAGAGTATCGGATAAAAATCATATAGAAACTCATGATACAAACAACTTTAAGGAACATGAAACCTGACTAAAATTACCAATTAATCACGAATGGTGGAGTAACATTAAATGCGGTCAGGAAAACGCTGTTGAAATGTAGGTATATCTCAATGGAAAACCAACCCTCAAAAGCTCGTCAGAACTGGAAGTGGGTGCTCAGAGAAATCATATTTGGCGAAGTAGCAAATGCGTGGGTAGACCAGATACATATGAAAGGCTGGGCATAAAATTTGGACATGATATTATTAATCCGTATGGCCTGAGGCCCTGTGTGAGAGTGTATAGATTTATAATCTTAGTCACACAGCACCTCCGTGCATGGATATTTAATTGAACAGACTCTGATCAGGATTTTGACTAGGAGCAAAAAGAAACGAATGTTCTTTTCATTAGCTGAAATATCTGAGCTCAAACTAGGCAGAAAGTTTCAATAGCATTGGAATTGAGAGCTGGCCGGCAGGAGAAAACAGTATGGCTTCAACTGAAAATGAGCATTAACAAAGCTGTGAGCAGGGCCAACACAATCGGCTTTTACACAATGGAAAACGGGGATATGGCATAAATTACAAACATTTCCAAATATGGAGGAAAGGCTTGCGCACAGCAGAGAAAAGACTTCAAAACAAAATAATACAATAAAGATTTATTAAAACATGAGAGGTAATTTACAAAATTTAATTGAAGACGCAACTAGGAGGATTATTGTTGAATGTTAAACATATTGGTTTTGAAAATGTTTTTCAGAGGAATGCAACTCCACATTGGTAAGAAAAGGTGACAGAACATCACTCAGTGTGACTAAAAGATCGTGAATTTCTTGGTTTTGACTCTAAAGGCAGGAAAAATATTGGTGAACGCAAATAATTAGCAAGAAATTCACTATGCAATTAAATTGAAATATGAAACACTATAAAAAGATGATGAGGTTCATTGTATAATAAAATATGCTGTAAACAAAATGATAACTGTAAACAGTTTTGCTGCATCTTGAAATAAATAATAAAGACAAGGCATATTTGTAAAAGAAAAGATCATGTGTGTCTTAGAGGTATATACAGGATTAGTCTATTTCATACATCAGAAGATTGTCTTCATTAAAACCAATTTTTCTGGTCGTGTTTTAACACATCAAGTAATTTAATTCAGGTTTGAAGTGTAGAATCATTTAAACACTTTTATTTTCTCACTGCATCTGTTGAGCACAAATAGCGTAAACTAATTTGACTTACTCACGATGTCAAGAAACACTGGATTCCGCAAAGGTGATAGCTCCTGACAACATTCCAACTGTGATACTGAAGGTTTGTTGTCCAGAACCAGCCACACACATTGCCAAGCTATTTTTGTACAGCCCAGGAGAAACTGAGGATTGCATAGACTGGAGATCAGAGTCGATGTGTGTGGTGTTGGAAAAGAGCAACTGATCAGGCAGCATCCGAGAAGCAGGAGAGTGGACGTTTCGAACATTAGGTGTGGCCCAAGGTAGTTGAGAGATAAAGGAAGAGGTGTAGCTGTGGGGAATGTAGCTGGGAATGCCATAAACGGATGAAGGTGGGGTTTAGGTGATAGGTCTGAGAGGACGATGCAGCAGATAGGTGGAAGGGAAGATGGACTGGTAAGACAGTTCAAGAGGGTGGTGCCAAGTTGGAAGGTTGGATCTGGGAGAAGGTGAGAGAAGGGGAAATGAGGAAACTGGTGAAATCCATATTGATCCCGTGTGGTTGGAGGCTCCCAAGGTGGAAGATGTGGTGTTCTTCATCCAGGGGTCGGGTGGCTAGAGTTTGACTGTAGAGGAGGCCCAGACTTGCAAGGACTTGGTGGAGTGGGAGGGGGAGTTAAATTAGTTGGAGGTTGTTTCGTGCGTGTGACCCAGAGATGTTCTCTGAAACTTGCCACACATTACCATCCGATCTTCCCAATGTTAAGGAGACCACACTGAGAGCAACGCCTCACCTTCCATCTCGGGACCCTCCATGGGTTCAATGCGGATTTCACCAGTGCCCTCATTTCTCCTTCTCCCATCATATCAGAGATCCAATCTTCCAACTTGGCACCACCTTCTTGACTTAACCGAGCTGTCTATCTTCGGTCTCGCCTATCTGCTCCTCCCTCCTCTCCGATCTATCACCTTCACACCTATCTTCGTCCAACTGTCGCATTTCTAGCTAACTTTCCCCCATTCCCACCGCCTCCGACTTACCTCTCAGCTCCCTTGGGCAACTCCCTCATTCCTGATGAAGAGCTTACGCTCGAAACCTCGACTTCCCTGCTCCTTGCATGCTGCCTGACCTCCTGGGTTTTGCAGCAGCACACGCCTTCAACTATTTTATTATGGTTCCAATCTTTGTTACAACTGGAACATGAAAGTCGCAAATGGCATGCTGTGAATGAAAATCAAGCAGAGAAAAAGATCCTATCACAAATAGGAAAGCATTTACCCAGTAACAACTTCTTGACAAATATTCTCGTTGTATTCCATTAAGAACGCTCATATTTTGACAAAATTATCAAACATGAACAATGATTTGATCTCCATCTTTTGTTTGAGAATAATTAGTCTTTATTTCAAGGCAACATTTGACTGAATTCCAAGTCGAGCAATTTCAAACTGCTTCATCAGTGTGTGACCATGCTGTCACTTTAAAAATGTTACTTTATGCCTGGTGGGTTTTTATTTGAAGAAAGAGGGCAAAGGCAGAAGCACTGAACTGACGACTGTAGGTGGCATAACTCAAATTTATATTTTTTTTTATTTTAAACAATGGAAAGAAAGTGGCAATCTCCGACAGGCCAGGCTTTCTAGTTTCTTTTCGCTGTGGCAGTCAGAAGCTGTTTGGAGTCTCAGAAGAGGTGAAGCTGCGACTTACTCTGATATTGTTTCCTTCTGCACTGGATAACTGCATATGAGAATCTGTATCAACATTTACTGTTTTTTGCCAAGGGGTGTGTTTACGTGATGTTACTATATTGGAACAATTAATTAGTAACAGATCCTATTAAAGAACATAGAACATAACAGCGCAGTACAGGCCCTTCGGCCCTCGATGTTGCGCCGCCCTGTCATACTAATCGGAAGCCCATCCCATCTACACAATTCCATGTACGTCCATATGCCTGTCCAATGACGAATTGAATGCACTTAAAGTTGGCGAATCGACTACCATTGCAGGCAAAGCATTCCGTACCCTTACTCCTCATTGAGTAAAGAAACTACCTCTGACATCTGTTTTATACCTATCTCCCCTCACTTTAAAGTTGTGTCCCCTCGTGTTTGCTGTTCCCATAGTTGGAATAAGGCTCTCCTTGTCCATCCAATCTAACCCTCTGATTATCTTGTATGTCTCTATTAAGTCACCTCTCAACCTTCTTCTTTCTAACGAGAACAGCCTCAAGGCCCTCAACCTTTCCTCGTATGACATTACTTCCATAACAGGCAACATCCTAGTAAATCTCCTCTGCACCCTTTTCAAAACTTTCACATCCTTCTTATAATGCAGTAACCAGAACTGTACACAATACTCCAAATGTGGTCGTACCAGAGCTTTGTACAGCTGCAGCATAACCTCCTGGTTCCGGAACTCAATCCCTCTATTAATAAAAGGCCCAAACACCGTATGCCTTCTTCACAACCCGATCAGTCTCGGTGACAATTTCAGGGATCTACATGGACACCGAGATCTCTCTGCTCATCTGCACTTCCAAGAATCTTACCATTAGCCCAGTACTTTACATTCCAATTACTCCAACCAAAGTGTATCACCTCACACTTGTCCACATTAAACTCCATTTGCCACCTTTCAGCCGAGCTCTGCATCCTATCTATGTCTCTTTGCAAACTATTTCGTCGCGATACACAACTCCACCGACCTTTGTGTCATCTGCAAATTTACTAACCCACCCTTCCAAGCCCGCATCCAAGTCATTCAGTTAAGTTTTCCATTTATACATTTAGTCTAGATTCATATTCCTTTTGTTTGTATTTTAACTGTCGTGTTTAAATACACTATATTTGCTGAACGTCAGATAGTTTGACGAGTCGCATAACACCTGGAACACAGATCATACCTAATCTGAAAATAAGATAAAATGTAGGGTCTGGGTTCTTTCTAAAATCAACTTGAGAGGGTTTGCTTTGATCTGGTTCATTTTAAAAAAAAATCCCTTCCATCAGAAGTTCAAAACAGGGGTGTTCACTGATAATTGCATGATGGTCATTTGTGAGTCCACTAATACTGACATAGTCCCTTCTCAACTGAAACAAAACCTGGATAATATTAGGTTGCGCCAACAAATATCAAACAAGGTTTGGTCCACGCCAGCGCCAGCATTTATACAGATCAATTCAGAACTCTGTTACGTATAATGCGATACCAACTCCATGAATTTCTTGCGCTTGTGTAACGATAGAAGGAGTAGAAAGCAAAGACAAGTATTGTCTTCAGTTTTTATTTATTGCATAAAATTAATTATTAGAAACACTAAACATTAGATTACTGGTACTTAAGCACATGCAAACTTCTACTTTTACTGTTATGTTATTGGAAGAAACAACTTGGATCACACAGCTTAAGTTTGACTCTGCTTTCTCTAGTTGTTCTTCTACGGAGACTTTTAAAATCCATTCGTGAGAAGGAAAGTCTCAACACTTTAGTTATGCACAGTGATCATTTACAGTACTCTGTAACCGTGTTACATGCTGTGTGTAAAACACCATTATAAAACATCAGTTTATGTGTATCTCAATTAGACCAACCATAAAAATTCAATGGACACAGATTAGGTGAGCAATTAATGTTTCTGCAATGAGTAACTCACTTCATGCAGCCCTAAAACCTGTCCATTCTTTCAAGACAAAGCTCAGATGTATTATAGTCATATTGTATATAGAACGCAAACAGACTCTTCGATCCGACCAGTACATGTTATTTTTATTCAATAGTGATCACTTGCCTGGATAAGCGCAGATTTAAAAACATTCAAGAAGCTCAATCCTATCGAGAGCAAAGCAATTCACTTGACAGTCATCAAATTTTAAGTATTGGTTCTCTCTGACAACCATAGGCCCGGACTCATTCTGTAATATGTACAACATGCATTGTGGCAATTTACCATACTGTTTCAAAAACACTTTGTGAGCTTCTACCTGTTATGTCCAAATAGAAAATGGCAATAGACAACTCCACAACAGACAGTTTTTACCACCAAAACATGCACCATCCTGATATGGAACTATATCCCGGTTCCTTCACTTCTGCTGGATTAAAAACATAGTATGCAATTCTACCACATAGATTGCTGCCTTCAAAACAACAGATCATCACATTGTTAGAAGACTAATCAGGAATAAATATTACATGCTGGCCTTGTTATCGAAGCAGATATTCCTTAAATAAATTAAAAAGAACAAAAGCCTATTGCAATAATAAGAAGCCATGCAATATCTGGTTACAAATACACATGAAGCGTATTAGCCTTGGTATGTTGTTGTTTCTTGTCAGAGGAATCAAGAACAAATGTAACAACAGATTCTACTTTGCGTACGTGCTTCATAGAATCAGAGATGTACAACAGGGAAACCTTGTTTCGGTCCAACCCGTCCACGTCCACCAGATATCGTAACCTAATCTAGTCCCAGCTGCCAGCACCCAGCCCCTATCCCTCCAAACCCTTCCTATACATATACCTATCCATATTCCTTTTACATGTTGTAATTGTACTGGACTCCACCACTTCCTCTAGTTCTGGACGCCCCCACCCCAGCGAAAAGACCTTGTCTATTTACCCTGTCCACACTCCTTCTGATTTTATAAATTTCTATAAGGTCATCCCTCAGCCTCTGACACTCCAGGAAAAACAGCCCCAGCCTATTCAGCCTCTCCGTATGGCTGAAAACCTTCAATCGTGGCAACATCCTTGTAAATCCATTCTGAACCCTGCTAATTTTCACAACATCCTTCCATTAGGAAGAAACCAGAATCTCACCAGAATCTCATGCAATGTTGCAAAGATGGCCCAACCAATGTCCTGATTAGCGTGGTGCTGGAAAAGCACAGCATGTCAGACAGCATCCGAGGAGCAGGAAAATTGACGCTTCCAGCAAAACCCTTCAACAGGAAGCCCTTCATCTTCTCATTCCAGATGAAAGTGTTTTGCCCAAAACGTCAATTTTCCTCCTCCTCGGATGCTGCCTGAACTGTGGCTTTTCCAGTACGACGCTAATCTTGACTCTGATCACCAGCATCTGCAGTCCTCACTTTCGCTTAACCAATGTCCTGTACAACAGCAACGTGACCTCCCATGCGTTGTTCAGATTTCATCACATTTAAACTAAATAATTGGTATGGAAGCAGGTCAGAGGAAGTTCAGTCCACCAATTTATGGAATGAAGGGTTTACCTTGGCACAAGAGTTTGAACAAGTTCTATCAAGGTCGATAGCGTTTACAGGAATTAGATATGATTTTGTTTAAGCTTACACAACCCTAAATGGAATTGGCTGCTGGATAAGTAAATGCGTTTTCCCAAACTGGGGAGGTAAAGTACGAACAGGAAGTGTTTTCACCTCATTCATCCTCTTATAGAGAATAACATAAGACCATAAGACCATAAGACATAGGAGTCGAAGTAAGGCCATTCGGCCCATCGAGTCCACTCCACCTTTCTACCATGGCTGATGGCCATTTCAACTCCACTTACGCGCATTCTTCCCGTATCCCTGAATTTCTTGTGACATCAAGAATTGATCAATCTCTGCCTTGAAGACATATAGTGTCCCGGCCTCGACTTCACTCCACGGCAATGAATTCCACAGGCCCACCATGTTCTGGTTGAAGATATTCTCCACATTTCTGTTCTGAATTTACCCTCTCTAATTCTAAGTCTGTGTCCACGGGTCCTAGTCTCCTCGCCTAACTGAAACAATTTCCTAGCGTCCACCCTTTCCAAGCAATGAATTATCTTGTAAGTTTCTATTAGATCTCCCGTTAATCTTCTAAACTCCAATGAATACATTCCCAGGATCCTCAGCCGTTCCTCGTATGTTAGACCTACCATGCCAGGGATCATACATGTGAATCTCCGCTGGACGCGCTCCAGTGCTAGTATATCCTTTCTGAGGTGTGCGGACCAACACTGGACCCAGTACCTCAAATGGGGCCTAACCAGAGCTTTATAAAGTCTCAGTAGCACAACTGTGTTTTTATATTCCAACCCTCTTGAGATAAATGACAACATGTCTTAATCACGGACTCAACCTGCATGTTTACCTTTCGAGAATCCTCGACTAGCACTCCCAGATCCCCTTGTCCATTAGCTTTATGAATTTTCTTACCGGTTAGAAAGTAGTCCATGCTTGTATTCTTTTTTTCCAAAGTGTAAGACCTCGCATTTGCTTACATTGAATTCGATCAGTCATTTCCTGGACCACTCTCCAAAACTGTCTCGATCCTTCTGCAGCCTCCCCACATCCTCAGTCCGACCTGTCTGTCCACCTAACTTGGTATCATTGGCAAACTTCGCTAGAATGTCCCCAGTCCCTTCTTCCAGATAATTAATATATTACGTGAACAGCTGCGGCCCCAACACCACTTGTCACTGGCTGGCATTCCAAAAAAGAACCTTTTATTCAAACTCTCTGCCTTCTGTCAGACAGCCAATCCTCAATCCATACCATTAGCTCACCTCGAACACCATGGGCCTTCACCTTACTCAGCAGTCTCCCATGTGGCACCTTATCAAAGTCTTTTGGAAGTCGAGATAGACCACATCCACTGGGTTTTCCTGGTCTAACCTACTTGTCACTTCTTCAAAGAATTCCAACATCTTTTTCAGGCACGACCTCCCCTTACTAAATCCATGTGGACTTGTTCCAATTCGACCCTGCTCCTCCAAGAGTTTGTAATCCTCATCCTTAATTATGAATTCTAGAATTTTACCAACAACCAATGTTAAGCGAGTTGGCCTATAATTTTCCATCTTTTGTCTTGATCCTTTCTTGAACAAGTGGCTTACAACAGCGATCTTCCAATTATCTGGGAATTTCCGTGACTCCAGTGACTTTTGAAAGATCTCAACGAACGCCTCCGCTCTTTCCTCAGCCACTCCCTCAGAACAAGCATAAGAGATACAGTTAGTAAGTTTGTAGATGACAAAAACATTGGAAGTGTCTTGGACAGTGAGGAATGTTACCTCAGATTACAAAAGGATCTTGATCAGATGGGTCAATGGGCCGAGAAGTGACAGATGGAGTTTAATTTAGATAAATGCGAGGTGTGGCATTTTGTGAAAGCAAATCTCGGCAGGACGTATGCACTTGGTGGTAGGTTCCTAGGGAGTGTTGCTGAACAAAGAGACCTTGGAGTACAGATTCATGGCTCCTTGAATCTGGAGTAGCAGGTAGGTGGGATCGTTAAGAACGTGGTTGGTTTGTTTTCTTTTGTTGGTCAGATTATTAAGTATAGGAGTTGGGAGGTCATGTTGCGGCTGTACAGGACATTCGTTAGGCTATTGTTGGAATATTGTTTGCAATTCTGGTTTCCTTCCTATCAAACAGATATCGTGAAATTTGAAAGGGTTCAGAAAAGAATTACAAGGATGTTGCCAGGGTTGGAGGATTTGAGCTATGGGGAGAGTCTAAACAGGCTGGGCTGTTTTCCTGGACCGTCAGAGGCTGAGCTTTTGTAAACCATATCGAAGTTTACAAAACTATGAGGGCATGGCAGGATAAATAAACAAAGTATTTTCCCTGGGGTGGGGGAGTCCAGAACTAGAGGGCGTAGGTTTATGGTGAGAGGGGAAAGATATAAAAGATACCTAAGGTGCAACCTTTTCACAGAGAGAGCGGTACGTGTATGGAATGAGCTGCCAAAGAAAGTGGTGGAGACTGGTACAATTGCAACATTTACGAGGCCATTGGATTAGTATATGAATAGGAAATGTTTGGAGGGGTACGGGCCGGGTGCTGGCAAGTGGGACTAGATCAGATTGGGATATCTGGTCTGCATGGATGGGTGGTCCGAACGGTCTGTTTCCATGCTGTACATCTCTATGTCTCTATGACTCTAATGTCCTAATGTCATTCAATCCATATTCCAATGTCTGCAAATTGCTGTATTTGTTGCTCCCTGTAATAACATGGGGACGGACTTTATTGTTAGAAACTGGTTTGAATCTTTTCCGCTCCAGCTTTTAATGATTTTATTTTTCTACGTAGAGTCATGTATATCTGTGGATCTATAACGACTTAGGAATACATATCTGATTATCTGAAGAATGCTAATTAAACCTCAATATTGTAACAGATTGATGAACTAATTCAAGTGAAGCAAATAATTAGTATGAAATATTCGTATCTATGTAAGCAACTGCGGCTGCACATTCTATAACCTTGATTATACAGAGAGACCATGATTCTCCATTATGCAACTATCTTCCCAAGTTCTCTAACTACTGTCAGCCAAGTTCTGCAACATTAACCATTGGCCCTTATTTGTTACTCAAAACACCCTCTAAACATTTCTTGTTCATGTTCTTCTCTAAATGTCTTTTAATCCACTACTTCCTTTGGAAGCTCATTCCACACAGAACCATTCGCTGTGTAAGAAAGTTGCGACTCATATTTTCTTTAAACCTTCCTCCTCTCACATAAAAATTCGGCCTCTATTCTTGAAGTCACTCACCCGATGGAAACGACATCTGCCATTAACCTTAGCTAAGTGCCCCATGGTTTTATCAGTCTCAGTAAGGTCATCACCTATGCTGCAATGAGAAAGCTCCAAGCTTATCCAGCTTCTCCGTATAATACAAACTTTCCATTGTCAGCAACATCCTGACAAATCTACACTGAACTCTCTCCAGCTTAATAATACCCTTCCTATAACAGGCTGCCCAGAAGCAGACACAGTACTCCAGAAAAGGCCTCACCAACATCCTGTGCAACCTCAACAAAACATCCCAACTCCTATCCTCAAAACGACTGAGCAATGAAGGCAAGCATGCTACCTGTCTTCTTAAATACCCTGTCTTTTTGTGATGCAAACTTCGAAGAATTATATACCTGCAGCACTCTGCCCTACAACACGACCAAAGGCCCTACTTTTAATTGTGTAAATCTTGCCAAAATGCCATATCTTCATATTTATCCAAATGAAATGCCATTTGCCACTCTTTAGTACATTGACTCAGATCTAGATTACTATGTAATCTTCGATAACCTTCTTCACTCTCCACAATATCAGCAATCTTGATGTCATCAGTCAACTTACTAAGCATGTTTTCTATATTCTCAAGTACATAATTTATAAAATGACAAACAAAAGTGGCACCATTACCAGTCCCAGTGGTCATAGGCCTCCGGTCGGAAAAAATCCCTCTGCTATCACTCTCCGCCATAATGTCAATTTTGTATTCAGTTGGAATGCTCATCCATGTGGTCCAACTTTAGTAACTCGTCTACCATGCAGAACTTTGTCAAAGATTTGATAGAGGTGTACAAGATGATTAGGGGGTTAGATCGGGTTGACAGTGAGAACCTTTTTCCACGTATGGAGTCAGCTATTACAAGGGGGCATAGCTTTAAATTAAGGGGGGGTAGATATAGGACTGATGTTAGGGGTAGGTTCTTCACTCAGCGAGTCGTAAGTTCATGGAATGCCCTGCCAGTAGCAGTAGTGGACTCTCCCTCTTTATGGGTATTTAAGCGGGCATTGGATAGGTATGTGCAGGATAGTGGCTTAGTGTAGGTTAGGGGTGCTTTGATCGGCGCAACATCGAGGGCCGAAGGGCCTGTACTGCGTTGTAATGTTCTATGTCCTATGTTCTATTTCACAAATGTCCAAGTCAACAATGTCTACCGCTCTGCCCTCATCAATCGTCTTGCTTACTTTCACAAAAAACTCAATCAAAATTGTGAGATGCAATTTCCCTCACAAACTAAAGCATGTTGACTATACCTAATCATTCATTGCCTCTCCAAATGTATCCAAATCCTATTTTTCCAAATCATTTCAAATAATCCAACGCCAAAGTCCGACTAACAGGTTTATAATTCACAGGCTTCTCCTGACATCCCTTCTTTAACAAAGGCATAGCATTGCCACTCCCTCGTCATATGGCACCATACTGTATTTATAGATGCAACAAATATTTCTACAAAGAGCCCCACAATTTCCTTCCTAACTACCGACGAAGTCCTGCGCGACACTAGATCAGGTCTCAGAGATTTATCCAGTTTTGTATTTTCTATGATCTCCAGCACATTGTTCTGCAACGTGAACTGATCTCAAAACACCATTTTGTCACTGAGTTCTCTAGCCTCCACCTCCTTTTCCATCGCAAAAGCTGATGCAAAATATTCTTTTAATATCTCTCCATTCTACTGAGATTCAACACAAGGACAACCTTGTTGATCTTTAAGGAGACATACTCTCTCTGGAATTACATTCATACTCCTCATCAACTTGAGGAATCTCTGAGGATTATCCATAATCTTACTTGCCGATAATATCTTATATTTTCTCCTTGCCTTCCTGATCTCCCTCTCAAGTATGCCCCTATACTGTTCAAGAAATTCATTGAATCCACTTGTTTTTAATTAACACATGATTATTTTTAAAATTCCTGATGAGATTCACAATATCTTGATTTATGCAGTCAGAGAGGCAGAGCGATACACAGCACGGAAACAGACCCTTCTGTCCAACTCGTCCATGCTGACCAAATAAACCAACCCAATCTCGTTCTACCTGGCAGCACTGGCCCATATTATTCCAAACCCGTCCTATTGATGTGCCCATCCAGATGCCTTTTAAATTTTGCAATAGTACCAGCCTCCACCACTTCCTCTGGAAGTCAATTCCATGCACATACCACCCTCTGCGTGAAAATGTTGCCCCTTAGGTCTCATTTATATCTTTCCCCTTTCACCCTTATCCGATAATCGTTAGTTCTGGACTCCTACACCCCCATCTATGCTCCTCATGACTTTAAAAAAACGTCTATAAGGTTACCCCTCAGTAACCAAACCTCATGGAAAAACTACACCTCGTTTATTCCATCTCTCCCGATAGCTCAAGTTCTCCAACCCTGGCAGCATCCTTGTACATCTTTTCTGAACCCTTTCAAATTTCACAACTTCTTTCCGATAGGAAGGAGACCAGAACTGTACGCAATATTCCTAAAGTGGCCTAACAAATGTGCTGTACAGCCGCAACACAATCTCTCTATCCTGTATTCAAGATTCTGACCAATCGAGCAGAGCATTCCAAATGTCTTTTTCACTATCGTATCCACATGCGACTATACTTTCAAGGAGCTCTACACCTGCACGCCAAGGTCTCTTTATTCAGAAACACGCCCTAGAACCTTGCCATAAAGTGTATAAGTCCTGCCAACATTTGATTTCCCAAAATGCAACACCTTGCATTTATCTAAGTTAAACTCCATCTGCCACAACTGAGCCCATTCGCTCATCAGATCAAGATCACATTGTAAGCGGAGGCAACCTTCTTCGCTGTCCACTACTCCTTCAATTTTGTTATCATCTACAAACTTCCTATCTATACTTTTTATACCTCGCATCCAAATCATTTATATAAGTGATGAACTGTAATGGACCCAGCACCGATCCTTGTGGCTCACCACTGGTCACAGGCTTCCAAACTGAAAGGCAATGCTCCACCACCACTCTGTCTTCCACCTTTGAGCAATTCTGTATCCAAATAGCTAGTTCTCCTTGTATTCCATGAGACCTAACTTTGATAACAAGACTTCCATGGGGAACCTTGTCGAATACCTTTACTGAAGTCCATATAGATCACGTCGAACACACTGCTCTCATCAATCCTCTTTGTTACCTCTTCAAAAAATCAATCAAGTTTATGAGATATGATTTCCCACGCGCAAACCCATGGTGACTATTCCTCATCAGTCCTGCCTTTCCAAATAAGTGTACATCCTGTCCCGCAGGATTCTCTCCAACAATTGCCCACCACCGATGTCAGTCTCACCGATCTATAATTCCCTGGCTTGTCCTTACCACCTTTCTTAAATAGTGGCATCACGTTAACCAACTTCCAGTCTTCTGTCACCACACCTGTGACTATCGATGATGCAAATATCTCAGAAACGGGCCTGGCAATCACTTGCCGAGCTTCCCACAGATTTCTCGGGTACAACTGGTCGGTTCCTGGGGATTTATACACTTTTATGCTTTTTAAGATATCCAGCAGTTCCTCCTCTGTAATATCGACGTTTTTCAACATGGCATGAAATATTTCCTTACGTTGTTTATCTTCCGTGTCCTTTTCCACAGTAATTGTTGATGTGAAATATTCACTTCGTAACTTGCCCCATCTCCTGCGGCTCCACACAAAGGCCACCTTGCTGACCCTTGAGGAGCCCGATTCTCTCGTTTGTTATGCTTTGGGTCTTAATGTATTTGTTGAAACAAACCTTTGGATTTTCCTGAACTCTATTTGCCAAAGTTATCTCATGTCCACTTTTTGCCTTCCTGATGTCTCTCCTGAGTAGACTCCTCCTGCCTTTATATTCTAAGGATTCCCTTGATTTATCCTGTCAATACCTGACATATGCATCCTTCTTTTTCCTTTGTTCTCTTGACCTTCTAGCCTTACATTTTATTCTAACAGAAACATAACGACTCTGAATACTCGTTATCATACTCTTGAATGCTTTCCAATGATCAGACTTCCCTTTACCTGTGAACAGTTTACTCCAATCAATTTTTGGCACGACTTCTTTCATACCTTTCAAAGTAACCATGAGACAATTGCCTTGTTTGTGTGCTATGCAGAACATTTGCTGAATCCATTAGGACGGATGCCAGCCTGACAGGGGTGACTATTCCAGGCAGTGGAGTCTGAAGACCAAAGCCTCCCTGTACATGGACAACGTCACTGTTTTCATTCCGATCCTTTGTCAGTACGTAGACTCCTCAGCGTCTGAGACCAGTTGGAATTGGCCTCAGGAGCCAAGGTAATTCGAGGCAATGATGATGCTCTTTTGGAACTGTGCTGACCGATTCTTTATTCCCTTTACCATCAGGACAGATTACTGGAAGATGCTGGGAATATGGTTTGATTGGTCCGGTGTACAAATTCTTGAGGGAGCGCATTGCCAAATTGAAGCAGCAATTGGCCTTTTGGGCGCACCGCCCCCTGTCCATTGAGAGTAAAAACCTGGTCAGCAGGTGAGAGACACTGTGTTATTGGAAGTGGCACAGGTCTAGCCCATCCACCCAAACTGTACTGCTTCAGTAACCAAAGCCATCTTACACTTCATCTGTAGGGCTAAGAAGGAGTGTGTCTGCAGGGACTCCATATACAAAACTCTCGGTAAAGGAAGTGAAGAACGTACTCAATGTCACCCTCATCTTGGTGGTCACATTTGTGTGTGACAGCATCAAGCCATGTGTCGACCCTTCATATGCAAACACCAAGTGTCACAACCTACTAAGGTTAAACCTGTACCCAGTGCTGTGAAGGATGAGATTGTGCTCTAGGTAGTTGGATCATTCTGTATCATCTGTTCTTCGTGCAAAAATATGTATAGAAAAATATTTTTGACCACAAGTCCATCAGGGAGTGGTCAGCATATAGCGTCCTTAAGACCCTGCCAGAAAAGGAAGGTGGATCCTATTGGTTCGTTCACTGAGCAGACAATAAAGTAATTTGGTAGAATGCCTCATTACCAGAACTTTCCGATAAGCCATTCCAAATAACATTGCTTGGTTTGTGGTGAGAAGGGCACGACCTGTCAGATTCTTTATGTACATCTGGGTCTGTCTGCGCCACTGCAAGCTGCCACCAACACAGAGCAGAGAATGAGACTGTCGCACACTGATTCTTGGAGGTGCCTCTGCAAAGGAAGTCTGGAGAAAGATGCAATGGCTTTTGTTGAGCTTTGCCCCGAGCAGCTCTGTGATGTAGGACTCTGGTCTACAGACTATTCCCCAGGTTGCACACCGAGACAAACATCAACAGCGTGTGGGAGTCCATCATCTGAGTGAAAGACGCTCGTTGGTCTCCCCAAAACGTTGCTGTCTTCCAGACCAAAAGGTTAACCGGGTTCTGCAGACTTACACATTCTAAGGTCGAGAATTATATTGTGAAGGATGCACGAAAGCTTTTGGCAACTGTCACCAAGGAACAGTGGAGAATGACAACGGTCTGAGCTTAAAATGGAAAATTTAAATAGGGGATCATTCAGTTACAAGATCCTTCAAATATATAACACTGTAATCTTTACGCATGGAAGAAATACCTTCAGTTGTTGTTGGCTGGAGTCCAATTTCAATGTTTGCTTTGTTGCCTTCATATGCTATTGCACAGAGCCAAAATATTTCAGTAGCTATGTATATTTGTAGGGTTTTATAAATAAAGAATACTTTTGAAATAAAAATCCATCCATAGATATGGGAACCAAAACTGCCCACAATATTCCAAATGGTTTATACAGCCTGAACAGTACATTCCTGTTCTTGTATTCTAACCTCCTCAAATAAACACTAACATTGCTCTTTCCTTCCTTGCTGCCAACCAAAGCTGCAGTTTAACCTGAAGACAATCCTGAGCAGGGACGAACAAGTCCCTTTGAGTTTCAGAATTCTGAAATCTGTCCCCAGTTAGGGACGAAGTTCACATATCAATAAATTTCAGTCCGAGTCAAATTCTGAAGCAGCGATCCTTCTTGAAACATTCTTGCAAGGACGGGTGGCTAACAAGTAGGCCCTTGTTTACTTCTTCCACTACTCTAAGTCTGGCACCCCTTACTCTTGTTTGTTGTATTCCTTATGCGTCTTAGTCCTGGCTCGTTTTGCTGTCAACGTGAAGGTAATCTGCTGAGCTTGCATGACTCTTATTTATTTCCTCTTACTTCCGGTACATTCCCCTTCTGATGTCCGTTAATATGAACTTTCGCTTTATCTCTCGGGATTAACACGGATTCTAGTATTTGTTTTATCAATTCCTCATGTGCTAGTTCTATTCCTCTGCTATTGATTAGTCCTCCTTTTTGCCAGTTTTTTCCGAAGCTGTGTGTCAATCTAAATGTATATTTGGAGTCGGTGTACACCGTTCTTTCCATATCTTCTAAGGCTCTGAGAGCTCTTTCTCGGGCATAGAGTTCACAAATTTGGTCTGACCAGCCGTTAGGCCGAATGCTTCCCTCTATCCCATCGACTACAGCATGTCCATTTTGTCTCTTACCCTCAATCATCCAAGAAGACCCGTCGATAAACAACCGAGCTTCTGCATGGAGCGGGATGTCCCTTAGGTCCCTCCAGTCTGATATTCAATAATATCAAGGCAATCGTGTTCGGGATTGCCAAGGGCGCCCCCCTCGCCCCGCCACATGAATGGATCTGGATTTAAGCAACTATCTGTGACTAACACAAGGTCATTCTTATCTCTTAAAATTGCCTTATATCTCAAGATCCTAGAGCCTTTGAGCCATTGTCCTGCTCTCTGACTTAATATGGTCTGTACCTGATGTGGGGTGCTCCTCCAAAAGTAAGTTTCTGACTTCCCTGTACCAAGAAGGCTGTTGCTGCCACTGCCTGCACGCACTCTGGCCAGTAATGTAGCTTTCCATTCTTTAATTAACAATGAATATAATGCAGTCATGCTTTAAATTAATCATGAATCAGCATGACAGGTCACTGAGAATTTGCGAAGGGATCCTGCCAATTAATTTTGATTCAGACTAATACAATTAATTTATTACAAATATTAGTAATATTAATAATAATATATAATTAACAATAAATATTTATAATAATAAACAAGGTAATCATTATCTGCAATTCAGTGTGGAACCCCAACAAGTGATTTAAACATTTCACAAACTGTACTCTGCTGCTTTATCCTTCCTATTGCATCATTCCCTTCCCTTCTGTCGTTGATCTCCTTGCCTTTATTTTCATTTTAACCTCATTTAACCAATTCCACAATTTACGCTTGTCTAACTTTTAAGCCTGTTCCTAATCTAATCTTACTTGTCATATTCTCAAAGTTAATTTTACGATTTGAATTTTCAGATTATCAAAAATTGCAAGAGGAGAATAAATAAAGTTGTGGACAGTGAGGAGGGCTTTTATCGTTTGCAAAGGGACTTAGATATGATGCATAGCTGGGCTGAGGAGTGGCAGATGGAGTTCAACCCTGCCAAGTGTGAGGTTGTGCATTTTGGAAGAACAAAAAAGAATGCGGAATACAGGGTTAATGGTAGGGTTCTTAGTCAGGTGGAGGAACAGAGGGATCTTGGGGTCTATCTACATAGATCTTTGAAGGTTGCCACTCAGGTGGATAGAGTTTGTAGGAAGGCCTATGGATTATTATCGTTCATTAGCAGAGGGATTGAATTCAAGAGTCGTGAAGTGATGTTGCAGCTGTACAGGACTTTGGTTAAGCCACAGTTGGAGTACTGTGTGCAGTTCTGTTCGCCTCACTTGAGGAAAGATGTGGAAGCTTTGGAGAGGGTGCAGAGAAGATTTACCAGGATGTTGCCTGGAATGGAGAGTAGGTCGTACGAGGATAGGTTGAGAGTTCTCGGCCTTTTCTCGTTGGAACGGCGAAGGATGAGGGGTGACTTGATAGAGGTTTATAAGATGATCAGAGGAATAGATAGAGTAGACAGTCAGAAACTTTTTCCCCGGGTACAACAGAGTGTTACAAGGGGACATAAATTTAAGGTGATGGGTGGAAGGAATAGGGGAGATGTCAGGGGTGGGTTCTTTACCCAGAGAGTGGTGGGGGCATGGAATGCGCTGCCCGTGGGAGTGGTAGAGTCAGAATCATTGGCGACCTTTAAGCAGCATTTGGATACGTACATGGATGGGTGCTTAATCTAGGTTAGAATTTCGGCGCAACATCGTGGACCGAAGGGCCTGTTCTGTGATGTATTGTTCTATGTTCTATGTTCTATGTTCTAAATCGGTGATTTAGCTCATTCACTTCTCTTCGTCATTGTATCACATAGGTCTGACATTATGGAGCTTGCCAACATCATGAAATGGGACAGTGATGCTACAAAAGAAATAATGATTGGTATATCACCCTATTCCTCGATATGTTTGGCTGACCTTATTTTCCAAAGGTTGGAATGCTGGGTGACAGCAGTGCCTGCTTAAGTCAGGCAGTACTCCTTTTTCATCGGCAGGGACACCTAATGGAATTCAGCTCGAATTTTGGAAAGAGCGCTGAGTGGAGTGGTCTCAAGCATAATTTATGCATTACTGAGTGTGGATACATCTGAAGAAAATTATGGAAAATAAGAAAGTTTTCAATAGTTTTTGTGGACATTGGAGGATCAACAGAGCTTAGTTATCATTGTCTTGTTTTGAGAACAGATCTTCTTTGTGGTAATATATCAATGGTCATTTTGTAACAATATATCTGAGTAACATGCAACCTTTTTGTTTTCTTATTTAATTTATAAGTATATATTTATATATTATATATTATACAGAAATTGGGAATTAATTTATTCAGTATTCAATATGTAAAATGCATACAGTTCCCAACTTTGAAATCCACTATAATTACCCAACTTTGGTCCCTTAATTTAAATCCAAAATTAGTTTTCTTTCGTAGTCCTGACCAGTCCTTGCTCAATTGTAATTCTATAGGTCATGAAATAACCGGAGTTGCCTTAAAATTATTTGTCTCTTCAAGTTGAAAAAATATTCAAATGCATGAATTATGAACGAACCCAAGATCACAGGTAGGATTTTCCCTTGATTATTTATTACAATCTAATATTGAACTGAAACTTCAACTGTTATTGAGGAGGGGACTTACTGAATAAAGCTATGGCTGAAACATCATAATCACCAATGAAACACATCAGTCTTAAAATTAAATGGAAACGAATGAGTCTGAATCACAAAAAAGGTCATAATGTTGTTTTCCTCCATATTCAGCTGATTTGAAATCGAATAAGGTTAGCTTTTATGTAAGGGTAAAAAATGTTAGTAAGAAACTGACAGTAAGGCAGTCATGACCTGCAAAAAGAAGAGGAGCTAATATTTTATTTCATAATCACTAAAATTCCATAACCTTAAAATAAAATATGTTAAATTTCCATAATAGAAATCAGATTCAAAACATTCCTGGTGATCAAGCTTCAGGAAACAAAATACAAACATTCAATCACCAACGAACAAAAGTGCATTCGAACCGTATCACAAACGGTTAAACTTTCTATTGGAAATAAAACTCTTCTTTCTCTCTCTCTCCCGCTCTGTCTCACACACAAACACACACACACCCACCATATCTCACAGACACTTTATGAGCTTTCTGCAAAATCTCCTCTCGAGGCTTCTCGCTCCACTCCTCTATCTTTTGAATATTTTTCATGATTTAGTTGTGAAGTGTATCCTCAGTAGCCTGTCAGCTACTAGCTCTTCCTGGTCCATCCCGGAATACTTTCTCGTAGAATCTCTTAACAAGTATGACGTTTCCAATTCCTCAACATCCTCCCCAATGGACTTTCTGGAAGTACGTTGTCAGGGACCCCGCCACCATTTCCATCTCCTTTTTCCCCAGAGGCTATTTCTTTACTCCCGGCATAACCCATGTTGAGTTCCTTCGTCAGTCCCCTATTAACTGCCGGAACTCAATCCCAGCCACTAAGGCAGTACTTAAACATCAATTCTCTTGACTTGGTCCGTGCACGGACTTGCCTGGCTTGACGTCTCCTTGTGCCGACTTAAATTTCTCACCTCACAACCCTTTCGCCTGGTTCAGATAGACTCACACTGGATCTTGATCAGTCAACCAGAAGCGGGAACCCACCGCTGAGGAACACGGAACTGTTCTAAAAGGAAAGTAACATGTCTTCCCGGCTGTCAATGGTGCCTACCCCGCTGGCGATGATGGACATCCCAGACGAGCCATCAAATTGCGAGGAACGAAGGTCACGTATGAATAAATTTCAGTCCGAGTCAAATTCTGAAGCAGCGAACTTTATTGAAACGTTCTTGCAAGGTCAGGTGTATAACAAGTAGGCACACCGATCAGAAAGTTACATCCTAAGTAATACAGTTTGGCTGAGTCTCTCGGTACTTTCTAGGTTATTTCATTGGCTTAGCATATAACGTGTTAACCCTATCACTATTCCCTATTGTATTCCGCCGCTGCCTCGCTGCGCTCCACCCTTGTTTACATCTCCCACTACTCTAAGTCTGGCACACCTTACTCTTGTTTGTTGTATTCCTTATATGTTCATTCTGCTGCCTATGTGAAGGTAATCTGCTAAACTGGCATGATTCAGTGAGCTTTTTCCTTCATACTATCTTTTTTACCTACTTGTCCACCTGATTTGTATAACATGTTGTATTGTTCCTCATCCTAATCTTAACTGACTCCCTTCCTTTGGTTTCTTCTTTGCACGCAAGGCTAGCCAGCTGAGCTCTTTGCAGAAGCAAGTATGCAATTGTGCAATTTAGCTCAGCTCCTTGCAGAAACAATTATGTAATTTGGTTTCCAGCTGCAGAAGCAACACTAGTTCACCCATATCTCACACCCATTTACAGAACAGTCTCCGCCTTTCTCCTTCTAATCCCAGTGCATAACTTCACACACTTTCCCACATTGTACTCCAACCGCCAACTGAACCTTTAGAGAATCCTGAAATTGGACTTACCCCCACCGAGTATCTTTGACTGTGTTTCAGGTCTGGCAGCATCTTCTCAGAAAGAGATAAAGCAGAGACAACGTTTTGACTCCGGGGACGGCAATCTTTTGGCATTTTGGAACTTGTCACCGGGACACACAACTCCTTCATCACTTTCACCTCTCTGCCTGTGAGGAGTTTTTATTCTGATCCATATCATTGTGTTTGGCCACCCTCGGAGTCGGCTCCTTTTGTGTTTTAGTTTTCTCACCGAAAGGGTTGTTTCTCTTTAAAGAGATTTTTTTCCCCCTGAAGCAGCTGCTAACGGTCACGTGGGGCACGAGGGCGGCCAGAGACCGCCATCTCCCGCGCGCGGGGCCCGAGGGTCGGGGCCCGCAGCTAAAATGGCTTCGGCGGCCGGTCCCACCCAGAAAGAAGCAGCGTTGGATGGAAAGCGAACTGTGTCGGCAAAGTCCTGTTCCTGGAGGTCATGATAGTGATTAGTGTGGGGAGAGCGGAGAGATTCCTCTCGGTCCCATAGCCCTCTCCCTCAGTGGGTCATCTTGCCGGAAAGTGACGTCGGGATCCGTTACCGGTTTTATTTTTTATCTTCCCACTCTCTCTCTCACTCACACCCGAGGATCTTTATTTAAACTGGAAGTTATTCTTAAATAATGCATTCTGACTGTCCTGGTATAGTCACTGTCCATATGACCATTTCTACAGTCGCCAATCCCTTTTCCCACCCCTGGATTGTAACAACAGCTGGTCCCCTCCCTCGCACTGTCCAACACCAGGGCGACAATAATTGTCTCTCCTTCCCTGTCAATGTTAAACATCAGGGCGACAATGATTTTTCCGCCATCCTCCACACTGTCCAACACCAATGCGACAATAATTGCCTCTCCCTTCCTCTCACTGACCACCACCAGGGCGACCACGATTGTCGCTCCCTCCCTCACACCATCCAACACCAGGGAGCCTATGATTGTCGCTCTCTCCCTCACACTATCCAACACCAGGGAGCCTATGATTGTCGCTCCCTCCCTCACACTATCCAACACCAGGGAGCCTATGATTGTCGCTCCCTCCCTCACACTATCTAACACCAGGGAGCCTATGATTGTCTCTCTCTTCCTCACACTGACCAAAACCAGGGCGACAATGATTATCTCTCCCTTCCTCACGCTGTCCAACAGAAGGGCAATGAGGATGCTTCTCTGTAGTCTCCATCTCTCTGATCTGGGATGCTCATTGTTCCCTGGGTTAGTGACAACTACTGGCCGCAAGTGGGAACTGCAGCCACCCTGCAGAAATGCTCAGAGTCTGTCAGGGTCAATGAACAAAAACATTCTGGTCTGTACACTGAGCACTCATTTTGTAATATATACAGTTTGAGAAATAAAACAAAATTTTACATAATACAGCATATTGTTTGAATATTTTTGAGTTACAGTTTATTTCTAGCGGCTTCTATCATTGATTTCAGTTCCCAACGGGAGCATTATCTCACTTTTTGACCTAAAAATATCCCGGTGCTGCAATAGACATTTAAATAAGGAATGGGAAGCAGTGGCAAAGGAAGATTCCGAGATGGAGAGTGTGGAACTGGAAAAGCACAACAGGTCAGGCAGTATCTGAAGAGCATGCCCTTTTTCAGAAAATAATGTCTGAAACGTCGATTCTTCTGCTCTGGGACCTGTTGTGCTTTTCCTGTACCACACTCTGAACTTTGATCTCCAGCACCTGCAGTTCTCACTTTCTCCAAACAGAGGCTTTCCGCATAGCTTCTGATATGCTGAGCAATGTTGCCTGGTTCCACATTGCAATTTCACAGAATAATCATCAGAAAGTGCAAGCAGCAATCTGATGGATCTATTTGATATATTTATGTACTTGTCGGCAGAAATCACCAATAAATCTCACCTTGAGATTTTTCCTTTGAAAATCACCTGAAAAATTCAATCTTGAGATAGCCAGGATCAATCCAGGGTCAACTGCTTGGAAGGCAGGTATGTTCCCCACTATAAATCATCGCTTTGACAGCAAGCTTCCCAGTATTCCAAAACGCATTTAACTTAACAGTGATCATGACCAATTGAATGGGGCTGAAATAAATACTGAATTCACTGGAAAAGTTCAGCAGTACTGGCAGCATCTGTGAAGTGAAATCAGAGTGAAACTCTTCAATCACCAAACCCGAAATGTGGGTCTGGAAGCGTTTTTGTAAGAACCCTTGGTGAATTTCTGCAGTGAATCTTGTCTATGGTACGCACGGCTGCTCCTGAGGTCGGTGATGGAGACAAGGGATGCTTGTGGCTGTGGTGCTGAGCAAGCTGCACTGTAAGTGTACTCTATCTAAATATAGAGAGCGGAACGACTCTCCATCACCTTTAATCCATTTCACAGACGGACACCCAGTGTTTACACAGATCTTTTGTAAAAGCCCGTTAATTGTCTAAATGAACATGAGATTTCAACAGATTCAACTCTTCCCTCACAATAGGCTGAGGGACATGACATAACTGTTCCACTTTCTCATCTGTAAAACCTGGGGGTAAGCTGATTGACACAGTTTGTGTTCCAGATGGTTAAACTCAGGGAAGTGTGAGTTGCTGCATCCAGGATCCTATATGTATGTGTTTCTTATATGTATGTGTGTATGCTCAATAGTTTCTGCGTCTGTGTCGATGTGAATCTGTCTAGCTATCTGACTGTCTGCGTCTACGTGCGTGTGTTTATCTGTTAGTATGTATCAGCGTTGTACGAATATTTGTGTCTATGTTTGAGAGTCTCAATGTCAGTATACCTCTGCATTGGGGTCTCTACTTTGGGATTTGTATCAATTGAAATGTCTCTGTTCATTTTTCTTGTGTTTAAAGTGATACGACGCTCTTGGTCATGTTGATGTGTCTCTATGTGTTTTGTGTGTGTGCGTGCCCACCTCTGTCTGCAGTGGGGCACAGCTTGTCCTGGAATGAAGTTTGCTTTGTGAATTAATTTAACGAATTCAATGAATCAATATCTCTGACTCTCTGTCCGTCTCTCTTGTGTTCAAAGTGCTGGCCTCCCCACACCACGACACAAGCGGCAGATTTTTGTTTCCTGGGGACAGGTTGCCCCTGTTCCTGTTCATTCTGTTATTTCTGACACTCTCACAATGATCTGAATGATGAAAAGGCTCAAGGAACTGTGCGGTGATGCCACGCCAATATGGCCACCCTCGTGGAGATGGTTAAAAATAAAACAACACCAAGTTATAGACCAACAGGTTTAATTGGAAGTACACTAGCTTTTGGAGCGCCGCTCCTTCATCAAGTAATAATGGATTCCCATTAAACCTGTTGGACTATAACCTGGTGTTGTGTAATTTTTAACTTTGTGCACCCCAGTCCAACACCGGCATCTCCAAATCCAACCCAGGGAGAGTGACCGACAATAAGTCAGGCCATTGCAGTGAGGCGAGATAGAGTGACTGTCTCAAGGAATAAAACTTTATTAATCGAAATGGCCCATTGCGGCCTCTATTCACCTTTTACCATCTTGTGAGAAGGCAGCAATCAAACCCTGAAAAACCAACATGAATTATTTCAACATAGAATATGTATCACTGTTAGGAAACTCAGAAGTATGAGAATTTTCAACTTTGTTGTCAACATTGTCCAAGGATATGTAAGCTCGGTGGGTGAGACATGGGAAATGTTGGGTTACAGGGATAGTGTGGACAGTGGATGGGTCTGGGTGAAATGCTGTTCGAAGGGTTTGTGTGGATTCGATGGGCCAAATAGCGCTTCTCTGTCCTGCTAGGATTTTTTGATTCTCAAACGAAACGTGTGCTGATGGCAAAGTAGGCTGGTTAGTCAGTATCTGAGAAGCAGCAGAGTCCACATTTCAAGCATAAGCCTTTATCTGAAATTACTCCGTGATCCCCATTGCATGATTCTCAGCTGGATGGCTGCTTGGTGATGGAGAGCGATGCCCACAGCAGGGGCTGAGTTGCCCATACCAGCTGAGTTCAGACTGAAGATCCTGCCTTCTCAACACGGTGGGGTCAGTGTGGTCTCTCTTGGGGCAATGACAGAGACACAATGGAGTCAGTCTCCTCCCCCTTCCCCTGTGGGAGGGGCTGATGATGCCTTTCCCCAAGTATTCGGACATACTGCAGGCAGGGCTATGCTCTCGAGTACCATGGGCAGGTCAAGGCTGGTCTCGTCCCATCGAGACAAATGCAAATCTTTGTTGAATTGCTTCTGGGAGTTTTATTCTTCTCAAATAATTCTTCAGGTTTATCAATCCGTCCAAATCCTCCGGTATAGCATTGTCTGTGGTGAGCATGATGGAGATTGGGAGGGGCTGGAGGATGCACTGTTTGTGGTCTTCACATCTCACTGTCCAGCATTAAACAATGTTCTGTACTTCAAAACAGTCAGACTGTGAGGAAACTAGGGAAGAGATTGCTAGCCCTCTTACGGAGATATTTGTGTCATTATCAGGGAATGGGTAAGGTTCCAGAAGATTGGAGGGAGGCTGATGTGGAGACATTATTAAAGAAAGGTGGTAAGGAAAAGCCAGGGAACTATAGACCTGTAAGCATGACATCACTGGTGGGTAAGTTTTAACAAAAAAAGGCTTACTTTCTTTTGAAAATGTCAAGGAGGAATTATCTTTCCTTGAAAGAGCTTGTGGAGAGGCTGACACAGGTGGACAGTTCTGAAGAGAGTTTATTTTAATCCGGAGTTTGAAAACTGAATGTTGGATTATTCGAGGAGGAGTCACTTAGTTAGTTTATTCAATTGTGGTTGATTTCTTTTCAACAATCATGTTTTTTTTCTATTTTTTGTGTGTGTCATATTAGATATGTGGGAAAGGAATGTAAACTTATTTTCCCATATAAGGTGCCATAGTGAGCTCTACTTCGTAACTTAATCCCACTGAGAGCAATCCTGAGAGACTAAGGGTAAATTTAGAGAAGTTATAACACAGCAGCATCAGTCAGATAGATTATTCCCTGTCAGGAAAGGTACGAGAGTAGTTCAGAACTTTCCTGCTGCTATTCTTCTCTCAAGCACATATTTAATTTTATGTACTATTGAAAGAGAGAGTCTCTCAGAGGAACATAGTGCCCATGTCTGATGACCACTTCTAAGAATAAATCTTGTGTTCAATGGTTTTGTCAAGATTTAAAAGAATCATTGTTATGGGTCTCTGCTGTCAGAGGCAAAGACAGAGAGTCTGTGGCAGTGAGCATGAACCTTGGACAGTATGTTGTGTTTTTTTTTCTGGTGCCAGTGTGAAGGACGTCTCAAAACGTGTGAAGCGTATTGTCAAAGGGGAGAGTAAGAAGATGGACGTAGTTGTATACGTTGGGAGGAATGGCATGACAAGGAAAGGGTTAATGCTTTGCAGAGTGAGTGAAAATGATTGGGTAGAAGGTTAAAATACAAAGCATAAAATGTAGTGATCTCTGGTTTCTTTCCAGCCGCAAGGTCAAATGAGGGAAGGATATAGCAGATAAATCAATGGGTCATGGAGCAGGAATTATGTTTCTTGGATTTTTGGGATATCTTCTGGGGTAGAAAAAGGATGGCTTTCATCTGAACTGGAAAAGGACCAATATCCTGGAAGGGAGATTTGCTCATTCTATTTTGAGAGCCTGTAAACATTTCGAGATTGGGGTGGGGGCTTCCTAAGTAACAGTGAAAATAAACAGAAAGTGAGAATCTGAAATAAAGTTATTTCGCAAAGACAGACAAGAGCCAGTCAGAGAGCAAAGTCACTTTGAATTAGACCACATTTATTTCAATGTAAAAGTCTTACAGATAACGCTGATGAGCTCAGTACATGGCTGGGATATCATAATTATTACAGAAGCTTGGCTGAGGGAAGGACAGGACTGTCAGTTCAAAGTTCTGTGTTTTGATGTTATTGGAAGGATAAGAAGAGAGGCAAGAGAAGAAAGAGCGTGACAATTTTGATTAAGGAAAACATCACGAGTATAATTAAATTAGATATTTCTGAGAGAACATTTAGTGAAAATATATGGTTTGTAATGTAACTGAGGCTGAGGTGTGACTACAGAGATTTATAAAATCATGAGAGGCATTGATAGGTTAAATAGATAAGGTCTTTTGCTTGGACTGGGGGATTCCAGAACTAGAGGGCATAGCATAGCGTGAGAAAGGAAATGTATAACAGGGACGTAAGGGGCTACGTTTTCATACTGCGGTTAGTGCCTATATGGAATAAGCTGCCAGAGGAAGTGGTGGAGGCTGGTACAACTGCAACATGTAAAAGGCATCTGGATGGGAATATGAATAAGAATGGTTTAGTGGGTTATGGGCCAAGTCCTGGCAAATGGGACTAGATTAGATTATGATATTGTGTTGGTTGGGATGAGTTGAACCGAAGGCTCTATTTCTTTGCTGTACATCTCTATGCATCTATAACTGTACCTGCACGTCTCGCGTTCTCTGGCAGTCCATTCCAGTTGTCAAAAGGTCTATTCTCCCTGACACCTGTTTGAATCCCTTCAAGACAAAAAAGTTCTAAATCTAAAAGTTCTCTATCTATTTTTCACATTTACATGAATAGTTGAAGGAATTGAGAAGCAAACAGGTAGAGATCTCAAATATATGTAAGAACAATAAGCTTGTAGCTGTAGGGGATTTCAAATTTCCAAACATTGATTGGGACAGCCATAACTTTAAAGGTTTGGATGGTGAAGAATTTGTTAAATGTGTTCAAGAAAATTTTCTTTATTAATATATAAATGTTCCAACTGTCGAAGGAACAATTCCTATTCCTGTTGTGGATAGAGGTTCTTTGACCCAACAAGCCACATCAACCCATGGAAGAGGATCCCATCTCCATATCCCGTAGTTAACACACCTAACCTGCAAACAATCAGAAACTAAGCATGGCCAATCTACCTAACTTGTGCATCTATGGCCTTTGGGAGAAAGCCCACACAGACATGGGGAGAATGCAAACTCTATCACCCAAGGGTGGAATCAAACCCAGACCCTTTCACAGTGAGGTCGCAATGCTAACCTTTAAGCCACCATGCCACCCTATCATCTGTTTGAAAATTAGGCTGGGGAAGTGACTGAAGAGTTAATGGGGGGGGGGGGGGGGCACTTTGGGACTAGTGGACTGTTAGTTTTGACACAGTTATGGAAAATGATAAGTCTTGCATAAAAGTCAAAGATCTTACTTGGAGTAAGGCACATTTTAAGGGTAAAGCATGAGCGTTGAAAAACTGAGTGGAGTAAAGGGACGACTGGCAAATGAGAGGTGTTCAATTGTCTGATAACGAGAGTTCAGAACCATTGTGTATCTGTTAGAGTGAAAGGCAATTCTAGTAATATGAGGGAAGAATGGATGGATATTAAAGTTCCCATCACGAGGGATATAAAAATCAACCGAATCTCTCGAAGAGTTTAAAGAGTGTAGGGGCATTCTTAAAAAGGAACTCAGGAAGGCAAAGAGGGAATGAGATAACCTTGGCAGATAGGTTAAATATGATCCAAACAAATTCTTTAAGAGAAAGAGAGCAATTTGAGTGAGAGAGTAGGACTCGCAAAAGATCAATGAGATTGTTTTTATGTTGAACCTCAGGAGATGGCAGAGGCATGAAATTAATATTTTGTCAGTTACGACTGCTGAGAAAGAAATGGGGGTTAGTGAGCTCCGGGTAATAAATATTGATGTTTTGAAAACAGTTCACATGATGGAAGCGGAAATGCTGGAGGTCTTAAAATACATAAAGGTAACGAAATCTCCAGGAACTAATCAAGTGTAACCTAGAAAAATGTAGGCTCCCAGTAGAAATACATTAATCACTGGGAAAGATGGGTGAAGTAGCATAGGACTGGAGGGTGAAAACGTTTACCTCAGAGTACAAAAGGATCTTGATCAGCCGAGTCAATGAGCATAGGAGTGGCAGATGGTGTTTAATTTAGGTAAATGTGAGACGCTTTCCGTTCTTGTGTCTGCTATAAGAAAGGTATTGTTCAACTTGAAGGGATTCAGGAAAGATTTAAAAGGGTGTTGCTGGCATTAGAAGGTTTGAGCTACAGGGAGAGGCTAACTGCGCTGGGGCTGTTTTCCCTGGAGCGTCAGAGGGCTGAGGCTGGTAACCTTACAGAAGGTTACACAATGAAGAGGGGCGTGGATAGGGTGAATTGCCAAGGTAATTTTTTCTCAGTAGGAAGGAGTCCAAAATAAAAGGCATAGGTTTAAGATGAAAGGGGCAAGATTAAATAGGGATGGAAGGTTAACATTTACACACAGAGAGTGGTGAGAGCATGGAATGATCTACCAGAGGAAGTGGTCGAAGCTGGTACAATTACATTTAAAAGGCTACTGGATAGACATGTAAATAGAAAGGATTGAGAGGGATAGGGACCAAATGTTGATAACTTTGACTATATTACATCAGGATATGGGTTTGGTGTGGATGAGTTGGACCAAGAAGTCTGTTTCCATGCTTTACAGTTCTATGTCTCGAGAAACATGCTGAATAAGACCTTTAACTCTAATTTGATATCATAATGTTGACCTATCAAAGGTGATATTTGGTCAGATCGAAATACCTTACTCAAGGAGATAAATTACAAAGAGCATCTTCTTCGGGAGAATGAGCTGGGTAATCGGAAGAACTGAGAAGGGGATGTGGACAAGAAGTGGATGCATCTCATTCACACAGGATTATCAGTCCCACAGTCAAAGCCCATCTGAATTCCCCTTCTCACTCCCTTTCCCACATGACCATCCTTGGCTTCCTCTATTACGACAATGAATCAAGCCACAAACTGGAGAACAACACCTCCTATTCCGCCTGGGAAGCTGACAGCCGGAGGACTCAACACTGAGTTCTTCGATTTGAAATAACCTCTGTTCCCATCATCCAACTTCCTTTCAAAACCCACCCACCTCCTCAATCCCGGGCTCCCTTCCAAGCCCCTCCCCCTCCCTTGCATTCATTTCAGTCACCTACCAGATTCATCCCTCCCATTTACCAATCAGGTCTTACCCACTACCTGTCTTCACCTGTCCCCACCTCACCTTACTGCCGCGCCCATCACCTTACCTGCAGCTTCCCCCACACCAACCCCCAGTCCTGAACAAGTGTTACATCCAAAGTTTTGCCTTCTGATGCTGCCTGACTTGGTGTGTTCTCCCACTCACCCCCGGTCTTCATGCTTGTATACCTTGTGATTGCTTTTGGCATTCTTACTTGCCATGTCATTTCACTTAATTCTGTGAAATCTATACTTTCTTTAATCATCACACCGTCGGTAACATTTTAACATCAGAATGTCGAACAAATTCATTCAGATGTTACAAGACAAGATTTATACAAGTCCAAGAAAGAGAAGAAATCAGCAGTTGATATTGAACATTTGGAATAAAAGAGTGAGAATGTAAAATTGAGAATTTGGAGGACAACATGTCTGCGTAGATCACTGTGGTCAGTGGATTATCCAGAAATGGGAATTGCTGATAAAACACACCAGGAGTGGGTAAGAATTCGGATGAATTAAATATATGGAGTTTAAATTCTAGAGGCAGCCTATACGATTCCGGGATATAAGGATCCAGTCGTAACAATCGAACTAGTTTCAAAACATCAATATTTATCTCCCTCTGTTCTCTAATCTGCATTCCTTTCTCAACAGTCACAGCAGTTTCAGCAAATATGAGGTGAGGTCGGCATGGCTTTAAGAGCTGTGTTGCAGATGGAAATAATAATTCTTAGTGATGCTGTGAATCGCCTTTTGAGTTGATCTCAAGCACCAATATGAAACCACAAGCAAACAGGGTTCGTCTGAAATCAGTTCCCACTGAGCTCCATCGAGTCAGTGAGAGCCATAAACTATTTTAACGGAAGCACTGAGGGTGTCAGCTCATTGCTCACATTCAACTGCATTCCCGATCTTTGGATCCCGTCTGTCACCGAGCCCTCTGGGCTGTGGATTTCCCCATCAACACAGCAGCAGATTGTTGGAAAGAAACAAATAAAGAAAGGGAGTGATAACAGCATCAGGACGAAGAGGTGGGGGTGGGGCGAGGGGGCAGCTGGACGGGAACAAATATATTTGTCATTCAATACACATTTTTTAAAATAAATTATTTAAGCTTTATAAACAGAAAACTTCTCTCTTTTTTTACTTATGTTCCATTATTTACTGCAGCTAATCTTAGTTGTTTGGATTTATTTATCATTTGAGCTACTTTTATAATTGGATATTTCACAGCATACTTTAACTGATCTCTGAAATTTTTCTGAGTCACCACATAAATACAAGCATTTGTGCAGCAATTGAAGTCTCGCAGCATATATGCGACTTGTTCAAAGAAATCATACGCAGCAGAATCTAAGGAACGAAGCAAACGAAAGAAATGTAAAATATACCCCAACCAGAGAAGGATGAAGCTGGCAGATATGGCAAAGAGTAAAATCACAGATTTCTTTCTGCTCTCTGTCTCTGGGTCATTCTCTGCGTTTCTCTGACCCCTCAGTCTCTTGTGCACCTTAGTGGCCTCAAAGATAGGTCTGACAGTCAGAATGTTGATAAAGAGAATAAAAATGAATGGCAAAAGTGGTGTTAAAATTTGTTCAAAATATTTAAAACATGCGAATTGCTGGCCATATGTATAACTATAACTAGTAACACAATACACTGGAACATTGTTCATTATCTTCCAAGGTCTAAATCGAAAGTAGTTGGGAATGTTCTTGAAACAAAAGAAAATACAGATTGTTGCTAGAATCCTCATTGCAGTTTTCTCTGTACAATACTTTGTTTTAATTTGATGTAAACAAATGATGACAAATCGATCAAAGGAAAAAGCAGCAGTGAACCAGACAGAACAATCAATGGTCAAGCAGGTCAGGGCATAGATAACACTACAAACAGGAGTAATGTCCAGGAAACACCGTGGATAATAATAATGCGCAAATCGATTAAGTACGATATCAGAAAGAACGAACAATAGATCAGATATTACCATGGCCACCAGATAGCGAGTGCTGCATGTAGAAAGACCACTCTTGCCTCGAACTAAAAATACAATCACCACGAGACTAACTGTAAGAGAGAGAAAGGAGACAAGAAGACTTGAAGTTACTAATCAAACATTTGCAATGCCTGAGCCAGGACTGTAAGCAATAGCTGCAAGATAATTGTTGCTCTGTGTCATATGAAATTTAAAGAATCTGTACAACAGCAGCAAACTCTTGTCGAAATGAATCGTTTGCACTTTTAAAAGACAGAGGGAAGAACATGATTGTTCACAGAAATATGATCGTGAAATCAATGTTATTTTTGAGACTGGCAGTGTTTTAGTTCACCTGTCTTATAGGTCACTCTGACTGGCTGGAATTTCCCCTAAGACCACAACATCCACACAAAGACACATGGGATCAGAAAAACAAAGAACAGGAGACACCTAACACAATGTGGATTAACAAATGATTGCGCATTGAGTCCCTCCCTTGTGAATGGAATTGAACATCCTGACAATTTGAAGTATGAAATTATTCATCAATGAGTCCAACCACCATGTTCCAGGGTGGATTCCTACCACAATTCGAAGAACTACTTCAACTTTTGGTATGACGCCCCTCTCATGTCCACAATCCTGGCCCAAATGGAAGCAAAATCCATGCAGCTTTGGGAAAGACAACTTTCTGGATTACAAGTCACATACTTTACCTGGGATTAAGCAAAGCTTCCTGCCTGATGTCCAGGCTCATTCGCACAAGCCCCAGTCCTCGGTCCTCTCCTTGTCAATGGAGATCGCCTTCCCAGATTTGAAGCACTCGCCACGACGAGAAATTCCCATTGTTTACCAATCACTCTGCATGGAAATCACCAGAACTGTACCACAGCTTGTTCTAGGAAACTCAGACATTGTCCGATTGATGGCATCAGAGACTGACTCTCTGGATTCAGGTCAATACCAAAGGTGAGGGGAAATGATGTCCAAATGATCTTATTACCATAGTATTAACTGCGATCGAGGTAACAATGTGGGACAATGGGTTCAATGTTTACCATGGCAGATTGTGGAATTTTTGTTAAAAAAATATCTGAAATTCCAATGTCTGATGATGACAATATAATAGTTAGCAGCTGGTGAGGGATAATTTTTTTTAAAAAACTCTCCCTCATATGCTTTCAGGAGAGTAATCTGAGATCCAAACCTGATCTAGTTTGATGTGACTCCAGATCCACAACAATCTAGTTAACACTTACCTGCCCTATGGGAAATTAGGAAAGAGTGGTAAGTGTTGGCCTCACCAGCGACACCCACTTCCCTTCAATGAATGAAAGAAAATGGAGGCCCCCATGCGCAGCCAACTCCCTGGCACAGATGACTGCTCACTTTTTAGACCATTCTCTGGGACTGGATGTCACCACAGTAAATCCACTTTCACTGAAATGAATCTTCCAGAATTGATCCACTTTTGAAGATAAGAGATCCTGCCCATGATTCAGTACAGTTACCAAGATGAGGGAACAACAACACGAAGATACATAGAACCGAGGCAAAAGGATCTGCCTCTTGGCTTGAGACCAGCAAGAGTTGGGAACCGCGTTGAACTCAGCAAAATAAGTGATGTTATAGATTATCCGAAAGGATTGCTGATGTCCTGAATTTGGTAGAACCTCAACAGCAAGCATCCAACCTTTCTACTTGGACACTTCTCCTGCTCTCTCCTATACAGGACATTCCAATGGACAGTAATCATTCCTTGGATTCAGAGGTATCCTCATGCAGATTTAGGAATAGTGAGTATTTTTAAAGGTACTAATGCAATCCGAGTTTAGGGAGCTGGCCCAACTGTATTCGTCTTTGTGATGGTTTCGGCTTTGTGAACATCTCCATTCCCTGATGTCCAGAAAATCAAAAGTGCTTTAGGGGAAGAGTTGCGATATGTTTTCCACAGCAATAATGATAGAATGACAATAGTTTCAAAGTCACAGAGAAATCTAACTTGATGGCGAGCTTTCATGTGGTGGCGTTTCTATGTTGCTGTTGTCCTTAGAACACAGAACATAGAAGAATACAGCGCAGTACAGGCCCTTTGGCCCTCGATGTTGCACCGATCCAAGCCCACCGAACCTACACTAGCCCACTATCCTCCATATGCCTATCCAATTCCGGCTTAAATGCCCAGAAAGAGGGAGAGTCCACCACTGCTATTGGCAGGGCATTCCATGAACTCACGACTCGCTGAGTAAAGAACCTACCTCGAACATCTGTCCTATACCTACTACCCCTTAATTTAAAGCTGTGCCCCCTTGTGATAGCTGACTCCATACGTGGAAAAAGGTTCTCACGGTCATTGTTCTTGCAGATGATGGAGGTCAGAGGCTTGTGAGGTGCTGACAAAAAGAGACTCGGTCTGCTGTTGGTATTCATCTTGTAAGTGATATTCATTGCTGGTCATGCTGTCTTTGGTTGAGGAAGTGAATCCTGAATGTGGTGATTGGCACACCGATCAATCACCTGTTTGTCCTGCACAATATGGAGCTTAATTCTTGCTTTGTGTGCGAGAGTTCCGGGGTTCTTTTCCCAGATGTGCCCCCAATCTGCTACAACACAGCAGTAACCTTCTGCAAATTAAAACAAGCACAGAAATCTGTTCAAGTCCGAATGACAGAGAACTCCCCAAATTCCACTATTTTAAATGA
The DNA here is from genome assembly GCF_047496795.1 of Chiloscyllium punctatum. Classification (NCBI taxonomy): domain Eukaryota; kingdom Metazoa; phylum Chordata; class Chondrichthyes; order Orectolobiformes; family Hemiscylliidae; genus Chiloscyllium; species Chiloscyllium punctatum. The sequence continues at coordinate 54,673,896 of NC_092768.1, forward strand.
AAATAATTTTACTCTGTTTATCTGAAAGTGAACATTAGACAGGCGCTAAGCCTCTTTTCTCTGAATGGTTTGTTTCTATCCCAACTCAAGAACAATATATTATACTAATACAAATCCCTGTTAAAATTACTTCAACTTAATATTCAAAGCCGGACAGTGGCTATTGCTGTCGGTGTCGTCCTCTTTTCAGCTGTAGATCTCCCTAGGTGGTCTTCGGTCTTTCACTGCAAAGATGTTCATATCAAATCTGTACCTTTGAAAGAGAGTGTTTTAAATGACAGTCTCTCACTGGAATGTACTTTATCAGTCTCTGGTAAACGCTGAAAAATGACTTCTTCCTTTTAACCCAAACACCGATTGATCTCATTTCTTCAAGGTTGACATAAACAATAAATTCAACTTCAATTGGTTTTTGTATCCGAGGGCATAGTTTAAACTGCTTGGTTCAATTCAAAGATTTTCTTTCCCTAATTGTCATAAATGGCCATGAACATTGCACAATCCTGAGAAAGCAACTCTACTTTGGAGTGGAGAGCAATGTTGAGACATTCAGATATTGGATTGTAGGACATGACCCTGAAGAACTCCAGTAAAGATGTGTGATGTCTGTGATGATTGTCCATCAACAGCCATAAACATCTTCATCCGTAGTCAGGATGAAACTTAAGAGAGTTATAATATCATTGAGTTCAGTTTATTGGAAACACCTTATTGTGAATGTATTAATCATTTATATGTTCAAGATTACGAATTATGTTTAAACTTTTACTGTAGAAATGGACACATCTCATTGAGAAACATAATCAATCCTTACGTAAAGGATCCTTATGCAAACCTGAGTTTGGTGAACCACGGAGTTAACATGCAGTTGTGTTGGAAGGTCATGGTACTGTACAGAAAACAAGCAATGAGTGACAGAGATTTGGCTCCCTGGCACAATCCAAATGTTTGTCATTATCAGAATAAAAGAGCAATGATCCTAATTCTGGTAATTGGATTAGTTTGCCATGTTAGTTTAGAGTTGTGTAGAATAGACATAGAGTATACAGAGTATAGTTAATGAGGGAGAGAGCAACTGAAGTTTTTGAATATGGAAAACATGGTAACGGTGGAGTTGTGTATGACAGATAAAATGTTCTGTATTCTGTACTGTGTAATTCGATGTATTGATCTTCAACTCCAGTTGTGAACCCGAGTCATAATATTGTAGATTCTGAAGACATATTTTTTATGTTGAAACAGACATTTTTATTCCTCATACAACAAGTAATTTTTACTTATATACATTGCTTTAAAGCTGACTCGTGGGTGATGCTAATCAAAATCTCTTCCACCCAAGGAGAACATACATCACAAAGTGAAGAGCAGCAATTGCTGGAAGATTAACTGTGAGCACATTATGAATTACAGATTCACCAATTGTTAATCCAAATATAATGAAATACAGAAGTGAAATTGTGTCAACGTTTCCAGCTCTATATCCATCTTTATTAACGTACTGATAATAAATAGATATAGTCATGTCTCACTACGCGTCCTAACGTTGCTGGAAGATTAATCATTACCTAAAGTATTATTTGAGTGAACAAAATTTGTCTATTGTACATTTTATTGAATTAACATTATTGTTCCTTCGTGAAAAATGTCAAAACTGTTTGTCTTCAATGGGATGTTTCACTTTGTAAATTTAACATCAAACATATCCAACCAGCTGTGACGATTTTCTCACTTGCAATCTATTTTTATACATTCATACTGGAGCGTCGGAGACTGAGGTTTACAAAATTGAGGGGCATGGATAGGATAAATAGACAAAGTCTTTTCCCTGGGATCGGGGAGACCAGAACTAGAGGACATAGGTTTAGGGTGAGAGGGGAAATATGTAGAAGTGACTGAAGGGGCAAAGTTTTCACGCAGAGGGTGGTGCGTGTATGGAATGAGCTGCCAGAGGAAGTGGTGGAGACTGGTACAATTGCAACATTTAAGAGGCATTTAGATGGGTATATGAATAGGAAGGGTTTGGAGGCATATGGGCCGGGTGCTGGCAGGTGGGACTAGATTGAGTTGGGACATCTGGTCGGCATGGACTGTTTGGATATACGGGTCTTTTTCCATGCTGTGCATCTCTATGACTCTATGACTGGAAATCCCCCCATAAAGGCGCTGTAGGTTAACACAGTGCAGGTGGACCACAGCAGTTCAAGAAAACAGCTCACTACCACCTTCTCAAGGGCAACTGGAACAGGCAATAAATTCTGGCCAACCAGCGACACCTCCATCCAACAAATGAATTAAAAACACAGCTGCAGCAGTGAACAGAAGAGAAAAAAAGGAATGTAATAGAAATGATGTATTGCATGGTTCGTATTGCTGTGGTCCTAGTTCCCACTGCAGTCCGATATTTTAAACCATTCAGTTCTCCACAAACAGGTAAATTCTACCGTCTGATGTACTCCTACTTACACAAGGCCACTGAGTGGGTTGTTCCTCTCCAGTTAGTAATGGCTTTGAGGTGCCAGTGTTGGACTGTGATGAACAAAGTTAAAAATCACACAACACCAGATTATAATCCAACGGGTTTACTTGGGAGCACGAACATTAAGAGCGCTGCTCCTTTATCAGTTGCTTGTGGAGAATATTAATCAGAAACTCCTGCTGAACGAGTAGTTTTCTGAAAGCTAGTGCTGCCACTATTTTGAAGCATATTTGGATGTTGGACTATTACCAAGTGAAGTATGATTTCTCCCTTTGTCTAGTTAGTAGCGCATACTCAGTGTAATTTTCCTTTGAGAGCTGTTCCCCGTAACACATGGATACTGGGGTTAGTTCTTCCTCTTTGGCCCGGAACCCATACACGGGAAAAATCTAACTGAGTTCCAATACAGTTCTGAAGTGAAAGATATTTACGATAAAAGTTGCAATTACGTTGATCTCCCCTTTCAGCTCCATTCAATCGTCTTCCATTGCCAAACCCTAATCACCCGACGCCTGGAGGAAGAACGCCTCATCTTCTGCCTTGGGACCCTCCAAAGGCCTAGAATTAATGTTGAATTTCCCAATTTTCCCATTTCCCTACAACCACCTTAACGCAGGCCCAACTCTCCAACTTGGCACTGCCTTCTTTTACTGTCCTAACTGTCGATCTTCCTTCCCACCTATCAGCTCCACACTCCTCTCCGACCTATCACTTTCACCCCCACCTTCATCTACCTATTGCATTCCCAGATACCTTATACCCCAGCCCCACCCCACCTCGCGTTTATCTCTCTGCCCCCTCGCCCCACAAGCGTCATTCCTGATGAAGGGCATATGCCTGAAATGTCGATTCTGCTGCTCCTGGAATGCTGCCTGACTTGCTGTGCCTTTACAACACCACACTGTTGACACTGCCCCTGTATAGTGCTAAGTACGTCAAGGGTTAAATCCATCATGCAGAGCAGTGGATCACACAGCACTCCACATCAGTGAGAAGGATCCTCTGGGGAATTAAAGACTGAACTTCGAGAGAAGAATAAGACAAATCTCCAAGGGCAGCCAATAACAGAATGTTCATGTTTCAGAACACTCTCCCTTCGAAAAAAAAACTACGGAAAGAACTGGAAATCAGAAACAGAAACAGCAATTTCTGGAAAAGGCCTGCAGGCCTGGCGCGTCTGTGGAGAAAAATCACAGTGAACCTTTCAGCTACAACTATTGGATCTGAAACATTAACTCTGATTTCTCTCCACAGATGCTGCCAGACCTGCTGACGTTTTCCAGCAATATCTGTTTTTTGGGGGGGATTGTTGTTGACACAGTTTTCTGTAATGCACTAACCTCTGGCACTATGGCGTCATGTTCCATGAATCTTATTGTCTTGTCGGATACGATATGAAATTCGTTTTGATGATAATTACCCAACACTCCAGAAATAACCTTTTCCCTCAAGGGAACTATTTGGAATTGAAGAAAGGGGATCTTTTTGCATTCAAGAGTTTGATCCAGAGTGCTACTTCCCCGATGTAAAACGCACAGATGTCAGATAATTCCCAGGCAATAGTATTGATGAAGTATCCCTGACATTTCCCATCTGCTGTGGGAATGTTCAGCTCAGTGCTACCGTTACTTCAAACATTTTATAAACTTCGAAGTGCTAGCTGGCAACAAAAAGTCCCTTCAATACTAACTCACTCCCATTTCAACACAATTTCCATTCGTCAATAGTTTACTCATCACCGACATGTCATCTCCAATAAACCACCCCACCTGTAAACCACAATCACTGTTTGAACAATCATCCCGTGTGACAATCGGTCCAATGATGCTCCATGCTATGGGGCAAAGAACATTATGCACACCAAGGTCAACAGTGCGCATGTCTTTTTGACAGTCAAAGAATTCAACAACACACATCATAATTCATATTCTTTGCGCTGTGTGCTACTGATGGACATGATTCAACTGGGGACGCAGGTATGTCATACAACTCACTGAGTCCCTGAGGACTAAACATCAGGTCAACTGAAGATTCCAACAACAGGGTTGATCCTCTGTAGTGTACATCGTTGTATGTTTCTCTTTACTGTGCAGAATGGGTTCGCACTGGCCCTGGCTCGTCTAGAAAGTGTTTAGCAAGATCATACTCTCTCTCTCTGGGAGTTCAAAGCCTGAAATTGGTCAGAAGGGTTTTGTAATAACAAACCTCGTTGTGATACCTGGCGTTTGCCATTCCTTTATGTGAAGGGATTGCGTTGTTAGATCATGGTCAGGCAGCTCGCTCCAAATGGGAGCGCGGATACAACAGGAGGGCAACGATCGAGTTGAGCAAGTCATTTTAGTCAACAGTCAGCTATCAGTCAACTTGGCCGGATGTTCTTTATCGCGATAAACACAATGACAAATATCCTAAATCGCACATCAGTCTTTCATCAGTGAAAACAAACCAGTCTTTCATCAGTGAAAAATCCTGTTGGACCACCCAATTTCCACCGTTCTGAGTTCTGTGGACCAGGTAAAAAAACAGAGATTTCACAAAGTTGTCAGAGCACTGCACTCCATGGTACAACACTATGGACTCACAGTGGATCGATCTAAAAAAATATATCCAGAGGATTCCTCTGTCAGTACCAACAAAACAACAATAACAATAATCAAAATGATAATAAGACTTATCAAACTGGCAACCAAAGACGAAATAACAATCCCAAACGAATATACATGGGAGCCCCTTCGCATTGACCAGTATTGATCCAGGAATATCAAGGGTAACAGCAACAAAGGGCAAAGTGGGAAATATCGTTTTGGACCAAGCTGTTTGATCCTCTGCGTGAGAGTTGCCACCACTGTACTCCAAATCGCAGTGTTTTTCCTAATAAACTCCACACCACCACACTGTCCAACATTACCAAATGGCGCAACTCACTCATCATTTTAATGTCAAATAATTTAACATTACGCATCATAATTGGAACCCTGTGCTTAATGCCCCCTCCCAGTGATCCATCCTCACAAATTTCTTGCCCCCACACATGCGTTGACTGAATGAAACAGACAAGATGGTTACAGATATCCATGCTAACATTCATTTATCACTCTGAAATGACTTGCTCAATTCGATCGTTGCCCTCCTGTTGTATCTGTGCTCACATTTGGAGTGATCTGCCTGACCATGATCTAACAACACAATCCCTTAACATAAAGGAATGGGAAACACCAGGTATCACAAATAGGTGGGTTGTTACAAAACCCTTCAGACCAATTTCAGGCTTTGAACTGCCAGAGAGAGAAGTGTTGCTAAACACTTTCTCGTCGAGCCAGGGCCAGTGCTCAGCCAAATCCCATCGATGTGGCCTCAGGGCAAATCCATTCTGCACAGTATAGAGAAACATACAATGATACAGAGGAACCTCCTAAACAAAATATTTTTTTTCAACTCAGTAAGTGCGGATACTGACACCTGGCGTCAGTATTTGTCTCGTTAATGGAAATAAAATGATTAAGTGTCATGCAGGGGAAAAAGTCTGATTTAATGCAGAGATGCATACAACTTATGTTATTACATGACTTACCAGGAATACCAACAACAGCAAGGATGGTGTAGTATACTTTGGCGACCTTTTGTTCTGTACGATGCATTTTGTTGTTTGTGAAACACCTCTCCCTGCTGCTTGCAATCTGTCGGACCAGAAGAATTTTCTCAAAATTGGAACTGACGCAGTGATTTTGTTTTTATATTCTGCATGGCATCTCCACTGGGAAACTGTAATTATATCGTCAAATGTTTTCTATCATTTTGGACAAACAAATTATTTATTTTAATGATGTGATATCTTTGAGATTTGCCTCTGTCATTGAATACCCCAAAGGCTGGATTAATCTGAACTTATTAGGCATCAATTTTAATTTCAATTTGTCTTCAAACGACAATACTTATATTATTTCAGATGCTATCAATGCCATAAGTATTTATTTCAGATCTGATAGTCCTTTCAGTGAAGCACTTCATTTTGCTGACGTTACTCAGTCATTCAGTACCTCATGCTGCCTAGCTCGTTGAGAGCTGTTCTACTACACACCATTATCCCACTGCTGCGCTTGCCCATTCAGTTTTCCAACTTATTTGGGAAGTTCGATCTGTGAACCAGTACTCTAATACTGAACTTGAAGCTGATACTGATCACAAGAACTGGAACTTACACTCAGACAAATACGAGAAAATAAACTAATTCAGAACCTTCCCTTCAGAATTGTAGAATAACAGAATCACAGAGAACTGAGGAAGCTGGGCGGCCCATCATGTTTGTTCCCCCCAAAATTATACTGAATCTCCAGTCGTCCCATTTTCTAGCACATGATCAATTGCCTTGAATGTTATGATATTTCAAGTGTTCATCAAGTATTTTCGGAAGGTTGCTGTTTAAGGTTTTTTAAAAGTTTCCCATTTCAACTACCCTCCCGGTCAGTGTGTTGCAGGCCCCTTCCATCCTCGAGGTGAGACGAGTATTCCTCATGTTTCCCTAAGCCTTTCAGCTTAAAGTTTTCCAGCCTTGTTATTGGCCTTTAGACAAAGGGGGAAAAAAACTACTGTTTCTCCGCACTGTCCAAATCCCTTATCGTATTATATAACCCGATTCCTGCTCGAAAGAAAGCAGCCACAGTTTATAAGTCACCCTCATCACATCTGCATTGTGACACCTTCAACAACATTTATGGGACAATCTCCTTTGCACTCCCTCCAGTCCAATCACCTCCATCCTCTGGTGCAGTGACCAGAACTGCACACAATTCTCCAACTCTGGCCGAAATAAAGTCCTGAAAATGTGTTGCTGGAAAAGCGCAGCAGGTCAGGCAGCATCCAAGGAACAGGAGAATCGACGTTTCGGGCATAGGCCCTTCTTCCTCATTCCTGAAGAAGGGCTTATGCCTGAATCATCGATTCTACTATTCCTTGGATGCTGCCTGACCTGCTGCGCTTTTCCAGCAACACATTTTCAGCTCTGATCGCCAGCATCTGCAGTCCTCACGTTCTCCTAGAAATAAAGTCCTGATTGATTCAGTTTTCTGAAGTGGTAACCAAGAAGTTCTATGAGGGCAGTGTGATAGCCATTTTGTACATGGACTTTAGCAAGACGTTCGACAAGGTATCGCAAGGGTAGTTTGTTGAGTAAGGTTAAATCTCATGGGATCCAGGAGAGCTAGCCAACTGGATCCAAATTTGGCTTCATGGTCGAAAGCGTTGTGAAGGGAGTGTAGACGTACTGTGCTTTTCAGAAAGTTGAAAAGCTAGCAAAACTGCCTGACACAGCAAAAAATGTTCTAAGCAAGATAACAATGTCACACATCGTTGACACAAATAGACCAACTCGGTTCTATGAGACAAAAATCAATTCAAATTCAGCCAGTCAGTTTAAATTGTGCCCCAAGTCACCAAACTCCAAAGAAGTTTGATTTTAATATTTCAATAATATTAAAACCAATGAAACGATCTGATATTTTGGGATATAAAACCAGACATTTTTGAACAGTTGAGAGAGAACTGCCATGTAGACTGCTAGCTCAGGAGCTCTTCGAAAGCTACCTGACTGGGGAAGGAGTTTGCACAGCAGAACGTTGAAGCCGGTCTGGAGAGAATCTACAGAGGCAAATATACAAAGGAGATTCGGCAAATCTGACCTGGTTTGAAACGGGATTTTTCACTGTAAATCTTAATCGGGATTTTATTGTTAGACAAGTATTGCAGAGTGGGAGGTAAAAGACAAGTCGAAGAGACAGGAGTTAGGAATAGATGAGGGTTTTCCTATTTTCTGTTGGACTTAAAGAATAAAGTTGTTTTTTTTTCAATTAAATAGTGACATCTTGGATAGTTCTTCGAGTTTTAACTTGTTACAGCATGGGCTAAATGTTTTCTGTGTTGCTAGTGTAAATTAGCAGAGGGATTTACTCCATACCACAACAGTTTGGGGGCTTACGATCGTGATTTGAAAATGTTTATAGAGATCCACTCTGTGATTCCGACAGATTTGAATAGATTCGAGATAGAAAAAAGGCCAGTTGATTTAAAAACTAGCAGGTTAGTGTCCTTTAAATAAAAGATAGGTGAGGCAATTTGTTTCAGTTGGGTGACTTGAAATCAGTAAAATTAAAACTAAGAGAAATGGCTGTTAAAATTGCCAAAGAGACTCTTGGATTTGAAGATGATTCTCAAATTTGCCAAAAAACTTTCGAAGGAAAGAAAAAGGCCATACTTCTGGAATTAGCAAAGAACTTAGATTTGGGTTTAACTAAGGACAAAAGTAAAGTGGAAATTACAAGAGAATTACTCAAACACATTTGTGTGTCAGAGAAACAGACAAGCGCAGTAGAGATGGAAAAACTTGAATTACAATTGAGAAAAATGGAGTGAGAATATAAACAAAGGGAGAGAGAGAAGGAAGAGAAAGAGAGAGAAGCAAAAGAGAGAAAAAGAAGATTCTTACCTGAGCAAAGGAGAAATGGAGAGAGGAAGAGGGAGAGAGCGAGAGAGGAAAAAGAGAGAGAAGGTGTTAACTGAGCAAAAAGAAAGAGAATCTGTATTTGACAAGTTGCGACTTGGTCAACAAAGTCAAGTTAACAGGGTGGAGATTATAACAGGAGGTCATGATATGTACAGATATGTCAAAACTCTGCCCCGTTATAATGAGAAAGATGTTGGGACCTTTTTTATTTCACTTGAAAAATTGGCTAGGCAGATGGTGTAGTCCGGGTATTTATGAGTAACGCGATTTCAGACGAAACTGGGAGGCAGAGCTAGTGATACCAGATGAGGGGGTGGAAAGATTATGAGGAGTTCAAGCAGGCAATTTTAAGTGTTTATGAATTAGTACCACAAGCATACAGACAGCAGTTCAGAAACAAAAAGAAGGAACCATGTCAGACTTATGTTGAGTTTGAAAAAATATAACATAGTAATTTTGATAGATAGGTGCGTGCTTTTAAAAAACGATAGGTCCTTTCAGGATCTAAGAGAGATTATTCTGCATGAGGAGTTTAAAAACTCACTTCCACAGATGGTACGAAATCACATGAAGGGACTGAAATGTCAGGAAGTGAGAAGGGCAGCAGAATTAGCAGATGAGTGTATGTTGGTGCATAAGACAAGCTTTTAGCCAGAATTTCATCCATGAGGGAGAGAAGTTGGAAGAAGGAAAGATAAAAAAAACTATGAAGCCAAGAGTAGAGATCACTGTCAGAATTTACCACACGATAAGGCAGAAGCCAAGAGGGTGGAAAGTAGGTGAAAGGCCTCAGTGTTTACACTGTGGTGAAGTGGGACACATAGAGTCGCAGTGCTGGTTGTGAAACAAAGGCATTGCGGGAAAAGATGTGGTAAAAGAAACTCTGCCGGTGGAATAAGTGAGGGGACTCCAAGAAGAGCCGAGGAGCTGCAAGAGAGTGCACAGACCAGGTAGGAACTGGATATGCAGTTTGTTCCTGATCTCTTACTAAGAATTCACTTCTCGGGGTGAAATTTACTCATAAAGAACAAGGGCTCAACGACAAGAAGTTATAATTTTGAGAGATACAGAATTTAACCAGAAAGAGATGAGTGAATTTGCGCTCTTCCTGGTCTGTTACCCAAGAGTGTGGTAATTTGTGGAATACACAGGAACGCCGATTATCAGAAGATGATCTCAAGATCCAAATAGAAACATTACGTCAAAGAGCTGTTTTACAGCTAATCGCATCTTTTGTTTAAAGGTACAATGATTAAAACCGAACCCGGCTTATTGATATGCGTCCAGGAGCAGTTCTGGAGAGTCCAGACACCGTCTCTAAATGACTGACCTCCCGCCTTCTCTCTCTTTCCCCACACTTTCCCTGCAGGTCTACATATGGGTGAAGCCTGAACACCCCCTTCTCCAGATAACCTCTTCAACATTGTCCTGTACAGAGCAGAGATAGAACCTTCCAAAAAGTTGCAGTAGAATGTATATGTGTGTATGTGTGTGTGTCTGTGTGCGCACTTTTGGAAACTTACGCCATAAAAAGGAGCAGCAGTCTTACTGCTGGTGTCCAGTCTATGTGCCCAGGAGTTGGGGGTGTCGGCCGGGGGGCGAGGGTTCGGACGGTGGTCGGACAGGGGCGCACAGTTGGGAGTGCAGGGTTGGGGGTGCGGGTGGGAGAGGGCGCGAGTGGTGGATGAGGTTGGGGCGGGTCTAGTTTGGGGGAGCTGTGGTTGGGGGTTGGGGATGGATAGGTTTGAGGAGCTGGTCAGGGGATTGGATGACGTTGGGGGCGGGAGCTAAAATGGGGGATGGTGGAACACACGCACGTTGTGCTGTGCCTCGTCTCCTGATCAGGTAAAAAACTTCACAGAAAACCCCGAGCGCTAGAGGACATCAATTAACCGAATAATCAATTATCTGAGCGAAATAGTGCCCACCCACCTCGTTTGGATAATCGAGATTCCTCTGTAAATGGACAGAAAGTAACCGTTCCCTATGTAAGGTCAGGTTGCAATGCTAACTCAAGACCGGGGAAGTTGCAGTGTGAGTGATTGGCGGAATGTTAGTTCCAGGAATCCAGTTTGTTCGTGGGAATGATTTGGCTGGGTCCAAGGTGGTCCCTTGTTGTGGAGAAGCCCAAGGATGACCAAGAAACTGAGCAGTTGAAACAGACATATCCTGGTATTTTCCCAGACTGTTAAGCAGCTGGATACCACTATCATAAATCACAGCATGAAGCAAAAACTAAAGAGAAAGATGAAGGAGTTGAGGTTCAGTTAGTGGACACCCTGTTTGCTGTAATGGTGCAGGAAAAACCTGAACAGGCAGAGGGTCAGACAGAATTGTTTAGTCCTGAAAGGCTCAGAATCTTTCAACAGGAAAACAAGACGAAAAACGATGCATACCCCGAAAAGCAGGCAGTGGATATTCCTGAGGGTTATTACCTGAAAGATAGAATCCTGCAGTCAAAGTGGAGACCATGGCAGGTTAGTGCAGTGGAGAACTGGTCCGAAGTGCACCAGATTGTGTTGTCAGTGGCATACACACAGGTGTTACATGTAGCACATGAACTACCTGTTGGAGGTCACTGAGGTTTAAGAACGACTCAGGCTAAGGTACAAAAACATTTTTATTGGCCTGGAGTGCATCAGGATACGGTTCATTTTTGCTGTACAGGTGATACATGCCAAATGGTAAGGCAGGCAGCTTTGTTGCCAATTCCCGTATTCGAAGAACCTTTCACGTGCGTCATAATTGATTTTGTATGTCTGCTCCCGAGAACCAAACGTGGGAACCAATACTTGTTAACCATAATGGATGTGACTACCACATTTTCAGAGGCAACTCCATGATGGAGTGTGAAGGCAAAAAAGGTAGTAGAGGAGATTGTAGCCTTCTTCACACGGTATGGGCAACCCAAAAATATTCACTCGTATAAAGGGTCAAATTTTACTGCAAGGCTGTTTAAGGAGGTTATGGATAGCTTCAGTATTCAGCACTTTAACTCCAGTGTATACCATTCTGAATCCAAGGGACCTTTAGAAATGTGGCATTCAGACCTTGAAGACCATGTTGAGAGCATACATGTCAGGATTACCCAAATGATTGGATAAATGAATCGTAATGTTTGCCATTAGAGATGCCCAACCGAACTTTTCACTTCAGTCCCGTCGAGTTAATGTTCAGGCATGAAGTGAGAAGCCCTTTGAAATGAATTAAAGTAAAAAAATGCCAGGACCAAAGTCGGGAGTCGAGAATCAGGAGGTGTGCGGTGACTATTAGGAGCTGTCTGGGTCTCAGTGGGTATCCTGGCATGAAACCGCCATTGTTGAAAAATGTGGTGCTGGTAAAAACACAGCAGGCCAGGCAGTATCCGAGAAGCAGGAGAATCGACGTTTCAGGCATAAGTTCTTCTGCAGAACCCCCATTCCTCAGATAAACACATCGAGATAAACAGACACACACACAGATATACACAAGCGAAGATATGCACTGTCAGACACACGCTAATATGCACTAACATACACACATGCCTGTCCACAGATATACATCGGTAGTCAATGTCACAGATGCATAGACAGAAGCACACACACTCAGGTACAGAAACATACATTGATAGAGGCACACACATATACACAGAAACAGACACACATGCACCCACAGAAATGCAGACTCATAAACAGACAGAAACACTTACACAGACAAACACACATAGATCACACACAGAGACACACAAACATACATATACACGCACAACACTCACAAACACATACATCTTCACCGACAAAGAGACACCCATACACACACACAAGCAAGCATATTCCTGTCCTTTCCCCATGTCCTTATTCTCATTTTGTTTTACCCCTTTTTTTCCATTGTCTTTCTGCGCAATCTATTCCCCCTTATCTATACTCTCCATTGTTTTCTCTTCCACCTATTGCCCCCCAAATCTATTTCCCTCATCGATTTAGACCATGTGTATTTCCCTATCATCCTCCCCAGTCCATTCCACATATCTATTCCCCAAATCATCTTCCCCAACAGTCAATTCCTCATGTCTGTTTGCCCAATTATCCTCCCCAACAGTCTATTTCCCATGTCTATTTCCCTGAATCATCTCCCCGCAAGCCTATTCTGCATGTCGATTTCCCCCATCATCCTCCCCCAGTCTATTCCATGTGTCGATTCCCCCAATCATCTTTCCACCAGTCTATTCCTCATGTCTATTTCCCCCAATCATCTTCCTCAACAGTCTATTCCCCATGTCTATTCCCCCGAATCATCTCCCCCCAAGTCTATTCCACATGTCTATTTCCTAAATCATCCTCCACCAGTCTATTCCGCATATCTATTCCCCCAATCATCTTTCCCCAGTCTATTCCCCATGTCTAATCCCCTCCCGAGGCTATTCCTCATGTCGATTCCCCCCAGTCTATTCGCCATGTCTATTTACCCCATCATCTTCCACCTCCCCAGTCTATTCTCTATGTCTTTTCCCTCCCAGTCTATTACCCCCACTGTCTAAGATGGAGGAGCGTGAACAAGAGGCAGAATGTAAAACACAGGGGAGGAGCTGTGTCCACAGGAAGGGGATGCAATAAGGCCATTCAGGGTCAAATCCTGAGGAGCCAGACATGACTGGGAACATTCAATGGGTAGAGGCAGATACGACGGACAGAAGGGGCTCCATGTCTGTCATAAATCTTCTGTAACTCTGTGAATGGGATCTTGCTGTGCAGTGAAGTGGTCAGTCACAGACCGGTCATTCCAGACTCATTTTCCTCTGCACCAGGGAGTGGGGCTCAGGGCAATCTTGACGGGGAGCATAATATTTGAATGAGGGAATGAATTTGAGAGAGGAATGGAATTGAAGGACAAAATCGTTTTGGGAGTGCAAAACTGGGTCAGCACTTTCAGGTCTGAAAGAGAAAAGGAGAGAGGGTGATAGTGATAGTGAGAGAGAAAGAGAGATGGAGAGAGTGGAGATTGAGAAAAAAGGGAGGGAGAGAGACAAAAGCACAGGGAGAGATAGAGGGAGAGGCCAGAGAGAGAGAAGGCCAGAGATTGAGGGCACTGGGGAAATGTCAGACAAAGACAAACATGAAGTTGGGACATGGACAGACTGAAGGGCTGATCCTCACTATTCAGTTGGTGCCAGCTCTCCCTCAGTGGTTTGTCCCAGCCCCACTCTCCCATGAGGGATTGACCCTGCTCCTGGGGTTTGTTGCAGCCTGTAATGTATTAGTGTGTCTCTTTATCAATACTGATCCTCCGACAGGGCGGCACTCCCTTAGCACGGACCTTCTGATATCCTGACAAAATTCTTCAAAATGAAGTGTGTGAGCCCATAGGCAACCCCATCATTGCCATGAGTTTCCATCATAAATGCAGAGATCCAACTGAAAATAGAGAACGTGTGCTGGTTGAATTGAACTCTCTTAGACACAATGGTTTTGTTACTAATTCCCCAGGAGGCCAAACATCAGAGGCATACTGTGAGCAATGACATCCTCTTAACAACCTCACTGTCCTTCAAAAGAAAAATGAGGTCAGTGAGGAGCACCCTTGTACTGGTTGTGACTGCTGGCATTTGGGCTACTTCTTTCTGCTGACCTTCTAGTATTGAACATCGAACCGAGCAGAACAGAGCATTATGGCGCATAATGGATAACATCTCATTCTGCTCAATAAAATCCCGAACACATCAAACCAAATGTCCAGTTGCAGAGCAGCATTGGAAATATTGCTTCATTGTTTCTGCACTGAACGTCAGGATAGATTGTAGAATCGCTACAGTGTGAAAACAGGCCCTTCAGCCCAACAAGTCCACACTGACCCTCCATAGAGTGACCCACCCAGGTGCATTCCATCAACCCTACATTTACACCTGGCTAATGCACCTAACCTATACTCCCTAAACACTGTGAGCAATTCAACATGGCCAATTTACCTAACCTACACATCGTTGGACTGTGGGAGGAAACCGGAGCACCCTGCACTCTCCCGTTCTCTGTCACCTCCACCAGCCTTTCCACCCCTATCTCTGTAACCTCTTGAAGCCCCTACACCCCTCGCTATCTCTATTACCTCCTCCATCCCCTACGTCCTCCTCATCAATGTCATCTCCACCAGCCTCAACATCCCTCCCTATCTATGTTACTTCCAGCAACCCTCTAAACCTCTCCCTATCTCTGAATCCTTTTCCAGCACCTACACCCTCTCGATATCTGTAACCTCTTCCCATCCCCGCACAATTCTCGATCTCTGTCACCTCCACCATCCTCTATATCTCTCCTTATCTCAGTAACTCCTCTTTATCTCTGGAAACATCTCCATCCCTTACATACCGCCCTATCTGTGTATCCACCTCCTCCAATCTACCTTTACAACTCGCGACCCCAATATTCCATCAGAACATGACTCACAACATCAACTAGGAGCTTTGCATTTTATGTTTTCTGTGCGATACTTTGATGTTTGGAATCCATGTGAGGTTTGTGAAGCATGGTCTGTCCCTGGTTGCATTTGTCATGTTACTGTCCACTCGAAACAATCCAATACCAAACCGCCGAGGAGACTGTGAATAGTTTCAGGCTTGGTTCCAGAAGGAGGAATGTGTCCATTGAAGGGTCAACAAAATAAAAAAGAGAGGATTTCAAACACTGCCCTGAGAGAAATGACTGAGAAAAGTAAGACAATATAACTTGGGATTAAGTCCATAAAAAAATAGCAGCAGGCAAGGCCATTCGGCCCCTCGAGCCTGCTCCACCATTCAACAGGATCATGGCTGATGCGAAATACCTCACATCCATTTCCATTTTAGGTTAGAGGAGGAGGGAATGAGGGAGACCCTACTTTGTACTCCACTCAGAGACACTGTCACCACTGCCCTTGAAATTCAACTTTATTACCATCACGGGATTCCCCACTGTCAACATCCTTGGGATTACCATTGACTAGAATTCAAATGACTCACCATATAAATGCAGTGGCTACAAGAGGAGGTTAGAGACTAGGGATGCTGTGGTGAGTAACTCACCTCCTGACACAGCAAAGTCTATTCACCATCTCCATGGCACAAGTCAGGAGTATAATGGAATACTCCCCACTTGATTGGATAGACGCAGCTCCAATAATGCTCAAGAAGCTTGACACAAACTAGGGCAAAGCAACCCGCTTGATTGGCACCACATCACCTGGCAGCACATCACCAGTCACCACATCACCCAGGGAAAAAGTCCCAGCATGTCATGCCTCTCCTTGTAACTCAAACCGGCCAGTCCTGGTAACCTCCTCGTAAATATTTTCAGAATCCCTTCTACTTTAATAATATTATTCTTAAAGCAGGGCGTCCCGAACTGTATGCACTGTTTTAAAAGTGGCATTACCAACAAGGCATCCCAACTCCTATGTTCGGTGCTCTGATCAATGAAGGCTGATGTGCCAAACACTGCCTTCACCGCCCTGTCTACCTGTAACACCACTTTCAAGGAAGGGTGTATCTGAAAGTTACGCTCACTATCCGCCCAGGCAAACATTCCAGACCCGCACCACCCACTGGCTGAAAACACTTTCTCTGAGTAAACTTTCCGTATGTGAGTACGCAGTGCCAGTTGTAGTTTTATTCCAGTTCAATATCCCTTCCTCAATGAGAACTGAAGTTTCAGCTCAACATTATTTTCAACCAATTTGCTATTGTTAAAATTTGTGTCTTTAGATTAATCATTATTTGTACATAATAAGCATTTTGTTACCATGAACCTTACCACATTCTCAAAAAAAAATGAGTCGACAAGCAGCGGCAGTCATTTCGCAGCCTATAACAAGAGGAATGAACAATGGTTGATTAGAACCGCTAAGAAAAACAAACTTAGGATTTAAATTGAGAGTCTCGAACCAGATAATTTTAATGGATTTCAGAGTTGGAAACTGTGCTGGTGTTATATCATGAAATTTGATTTTTAATACATGAATTTCCAGTTTATATTGAAAATTCTTATCAAATCTCATACTCAATAGGAAGAAAATTGTAATTTAATATCAGAATGAAAATTGCGCATAATAGAACACTCCTGATCATTTTAATGTATACAACCCTAAGCAGATTTGAATCATTTTTGCGATATGAAAATCTGTCTGAATTAACAGTGATATGTTTCAGCCACTTGTTCAGTTTCCATCTCTCAATTAGGGAATATACTTATATTAGTCAATATTTTTAAAACATTTCTGCAAGGTTTGTGAAGGTTTGTAGCTCATGTTCAGATTTAGGGTGTAGTTTGCTCGCTGTGCTATAGGTTTGATACCCAGACGTTTCGTTACCTGGTTAGGTAACATCATCAGTGGCGACCTCCAAGTGAAGCGAAGCTGTTGCCTTCTGCTTTCTATTTATGTCTTTTTCCTGGATGGGGTTCCTGGGGTTTGTGGTGATGTCATTTCCTGTTCGTTTTCTGAGGCAAATACAGAAAGACGACAAACACTGACCAAATACTTAACTACACCAGCAACCATCCCAAAACACACAAACGAAGCTGTATCAGAACACTATTGCAACGAGCCACCACACACAGCGACACAGAGAAACTACGCAACTCAGAGGAGAACCAATGTATTCAAGAAGAACGGATACTCAAAAAGTACAGTGCGCAAATTCCTCAAGAACCAAACCACGACAAGCGGACCAAAAACAGCCAGAAGCTTAAGCACCTTACCATACATCAAAGAAGTTTCAGAAATGACAGCCAGACTACTAAGACCCCTCAGAATCCGAGTAGCACACAAACCCACCAACACTCTCAAACAAATACTAACAAACTTAAAAGACCCAGTGCAACCCATGGACAAAACCAACATCATCTACAAAATTCCATGCAAGGACTGCCACAAACAATACATAGGACAAACAGGAAGAAAGTTAGCCACCAGGATACACGAACACCAGCTAGCCACAAAAAAGACACGGCAATTTTCCTCGTAGCCCGACACAGGGATGAAAAAAAGCTACCATTTAGACTGGGGCAACACATCTATCCTTTGACAGGCTAAGCAAAGGCATGCCAGATAATTCCTGGAGACCTGCCACTCCAGCCACAACGCCATAAACAAACACATAGATCTAGATGCCATCTATAACCCCCTCAGAAAACGAACTGGAAATGACATCACCACAAACCCCAGGAAACCCATCCAGGAGAAAGATATAAATAGAATGCAGGAGACAACACCTTCGCTTCACTTGGAGGTCACCACTGATGATGTTACCTAGCCAGGTAATTAAACGTCTGGATCTCAAACCTCCAGCTCTGCGAGCAAACCTACACCCTAAATCTCAACCTGAGCTTCCAACCTTCACAAACCTTGCAATACCCTCATTTCTCATTTTGCTCCTTCTGATCCGCAGACTTCGCTATAATCATCTCACAGATCCTTGTGCCGAGGATCTTGCCTCTACTGTCAGTACAAAACACACTTTGAAGTATTTGGATCTGTCACGAAACTCCTTCACAGACCAATCATTCCCCTTTCAAACCCACCTCATAAAAAACTTGTAAGAGTTTACAGGAGATTGTGAGTATTTACGCTCATTTTTAAAGTAATAAATAAAATATGAATAGGGTTGCTTCAGTTTTAGCCTTATAAGATTGCATCAATAAAATATAAACTCCAGTGAGATGAAAAGGAAAAATATGGTATTTATTGACAAGATTATAATATAGATATTCCAAGTATTTTAAGCATCAATGGTGTGAAAAAATATTTTTAAAAATAGGAGAAATAATTTCGAACATAAATTTAAGATGCATAGATCACTAGGGAAGTTGACCAAAATGGCATCAGAAATAAAACACTGGTGTCTTACAAGGAGTGGGTGGTATTTTAAATTGAGATAATACCATAAGATTACTTTTTCAAGTCTAATTATTTGTGTGAAACAAAGTTCAGAAAGTCATTGATTGGCTAGCACATCATCGAATCTTGCACTCAAGGGACAGTCTCTGATTTAATTTTCTAACAGTCGAGTCCCATAATTGAGCATCTGCAACGAGCCGGGAATTCCCAGAAATCCCCTTGAAATATAACAATAGCTGCAGTAAATATGCAGCCCGCTGAATCGTGTATCAAGTGGGAAACTCCCCTTCCCTCCAAACCAACAGAACAGCGATATTTCAACAATGTCATGACAGAGAATAAAATTTCTTCCTTGTATAAAATCCATTGGAATGGACTTTATAGCAACTGTTAAAATGGTTTAATGATATTACTCACCCGGAACTAATATGAAGATTAACATGATGTACGGTTATTAAGTTCAAGAAATTGCGATTTTATCGTTTAATTCATCGAAAATTGTGTCATTCTGATAAATTCCCAGATTTAGTAACATCCAAAATGAGGCAAATTTTGGAAATCGTGGCAGTCACAGTGCTTCTGGAAGTTAAACCTGATTATTATGGAATGATATTAACGTGAACAGAAAGAGAGAGTTGTTTTTTAACTGTTCTGTCTGTCACAAAGGTGGTTTTAATGTATTTTCTTCTGTATTTTCCTTTTGGAATTGGGCTATGCTGTATCGCCCAAAATTTATGTCCGTCAAGTTCAACTTTTGAAAGGCACTCAAAAACGCATGGGGATTAAATTTTTAAAAAAAGTTTGATTTATACGAACAGG
This sequence comes from Chiloscyllium punctatum, assembly GCF_047496795.1. Lineage (NCBI taxonomy): Eukaryota > Metazoa > Chordata > Chondrichthyes > Orectolobiformes > Hemiscylliidae > Chiloscyllium > Chiloscyllium punctatum. The sequence continues at coordinate 54,693,527 of NC_092768.1, forward strand.
CAACGGGCGATAGATCACATCAAATGCATGTGCAGCACACGCGCACACAGAGTAGATAAGGTGTTCAGCATCTGCAGTCCTCACTATTTCCTAAGCACGTAAACACACACACGCACACACTCATATTCAGAAAGCAGGAAGAGAAAATGAGGAAAGAAAGTCTTAAATATACTTTTTTTATTTAAAACGTCGCCAATGATTAATGTGAATTCAAGTCCAGTATATTAATATCCAATGAATGTTTGCAGTTAGCTAATAGCAACTCTCCTCGTGGATTACAGTTTAAGGTGCAGCAATAAAATTAATTCAGGTGGTGTATTAATCTAGTTTGCAGGTGATATAAAGTATTCTAACCAGAAGTAAAACTTTTGACAAACTATGAACTGTTGATGTATCCCTTTGCTAATTAAAACTCAAACAATGATACACAACTCCTTCTATACTTGCAAACATACAGACCTAATAAAATGAAATGGTGTTATGGATGAGGAGATAGGAATGTGAAGATCACAAAATGGTTCCGTTCCATTGAGATCACGCAGATGATGATTTGACTTTCCAAGATTTGCTGTTCTTCAATCACTCTTCTCTCAATTCACTTCCTTGGAGGAAGCATTGAATGAACGATTTAGAAATTATAAAATGCCTGACTTACTGATTAAAAGCAATACCTTACAACAAATAGTAATGCAAAGTACATTGCCTTTCCCCAAGATTCAAATATTTTCTACTGCAGAAAGACCCACCCCACACCCCGCGACCCACACTTCAAGATGTCTGAAAACTTGGTGCCATGCACATCCCCAAGCTGTTCGGCTCCGTAGAAACCAATCACACATTTGTTGACAGAGAGGTGCGCTTTGTTATCCACAGCTGGTAACACTCTACAAAGCAATCAGCTACTTGTTGCCAGCCAAATTTGATATTGTACACAACCAGTGGGACCAGCCTGTCTGCAGTCATCATCCTCACTGATTTAACAAAGCATAAGTGGAAATGCTAAATATAAGTGTTGGTAACTTGCTTTTTATTGTTGCAATCCCTTCCGCAATTTTTGTTTTTACACCAACCTTCTTTCCTATTTCAGTCCGCAATCAAAACAAGAGACAAATCAAAATATAATGGAATAAATTAACCTAAAACCAAAACTAGCTCCTGTTTTTCAGCCTCCTAGTGAAAATTCAATGCCTATTAATGCAATTTTCTCACACTCTCTGTTTAGACTGAATTCCACTGAACTGGGCAATTCGTTAGTGAGATTACTGTGCAGCTCTGCAGAATCCAGATTGTAAAATAGAGAGACTGGAGTAAGTCCAGAATGAGGCACTGTTTACAATGTCATAACTGGATATCTGACATTGTTTATAATCATTGTCATCAGGAATAGTGTTATCTATAATTTTATATATTTGGGTATCTTTTACATTATTAATATCAAACAGTGGCAGTGAAAATGGACGTGAGGCAGACTATAAAAAATGCTATATCACATCTGTTGGTCGATAAAAGAACCTCTAATATTGACATCGAATGCTCTAATATATGATTGCATCTGTATCAAATTGCAGACAATGGAAAGGTAAATTTATTATTTCATGGCCTTTCTGCCTGGAAGAATTGACTTTTAAATTTTTGATTAACGACCTAGTATGAAGAGAGTAACAGGCTGAATCTTTCTTTATTTTGGCAATTTTATCATGTTTCATACACGGTTTCTGTCTCTGAGACCTTATGAGGCTTCTTGCACTGTCATCCCAATCTTATAAACTACCTAGCCTGCTCCAATAGTGCCACTCTCATTTGTCGTGAGCCCACGTTCACCACCCGCCACTACCCACATGTCCTAGAATGGACTGGCATCCTTAGTGTATCTTTAAAAGGTAGGTGCACACCCTGACAAGCAGTGTCAGTGCAGAAATGCCTTTTGCACATCCCCTGACATTTGTCCTTGATATAGCAGATAAGGGGAATTTAGTACCCTGGTTTACAGATACAAATTTCCTTGCTCTACTTCTGTAAATGACAGAACAATAAACAGTATTGTGAGCTTAGTATCTTTGGCTAAAGGGACAAAGTGCAAAAAAGCAGTGCAAAGCAGGGGCAGGGATGCTGTAAACATTCGGACAGCACGCAGTCACTTTGAGTCTGAGAATTAGTCTGGACTGATCCATCAGCTCGGTGCCTGTCACTGAGCACAAAGTGTCCTTGCAGCAACATTGCAATGCTAATCTCTGGTGCGTCCTGAGATGCAGCTTGAAAGGGCACAAGCAGATTGTTAATGGATCAGAGCTGTTCCGTGTTGATGCAGTTAAGGAGGCAGACAACAAGGAGTGATCACCCTTAATAATCATTTCGTCACTCCCGAGCGAGAATCTGTTCTCCATACCTGGAAAATTCAGCAAGTCAGGTGAATTCGTCGTTAGGATTCTCTTGTAACTCTCCCAGGTTTCTCGCTGTGATCCAAATCAATCAGGGCCATATTACATTTTGTTTTAGTGATGTTAACTTAACATTTGTAATGCATAAATGTTAGGCAATAAACATCTCCAATAAGAGACAATCTAACCACATTCAATCATTGAATCCTCTGCTTCCAATATATTTGGGATTAGTATTGACCCGAAACTGAACTGGATTTGCTACATAATGACAGTGCCTACAAGAACAGTTCAGAGGCAAGGAAAACTGCGTTGAGTAACTCATCTCCTGACTCCATGTGCAAGGCACAAGTCAGAAGTGTGATGTAATATATGTGCCTGGGTTGGTGCAGCTCTAACAACATTCAGGCTTGACAGCATCAATGTCAAAGTAGCCTACTGGATTAGTACCAAACCCACAAATATCCTTTCCCACCACCACGGCAAGCGCTCAGTAGCAGCAGAGTGTATTATCTCAAAGATGCAATGCCGAAATTCACCAAAGATCCTGAGGCAGTACCTTGGAAATTCATGACCACTGCCACCTAGAATGGTAATGCCAGCAGAAACACATGCACAACACCCCTACAAATTCCCTCCAAGACACTCTGACTTGGAAATCTGTTGCCATTCCTTCACTGCCACCAGATAAGAATCCTAGAATTTCCTCCCTCACAGCATTGCAGGTCAAAAAACATGTTGACTGCAGCAGTTCAAGAAGGTAGATTTACAAGATTTTCTTCAGGGCATCGAAGAATGGACAATAAATGATGGCCAGTGTTGTGAATTTGAAGGTGTGTAATCTACCTTTAACCTGTCACGTGACTGACTAACAAGCACAGTGTGTACTGGAGAATTGAAAGATGTAACCTTACGATGTAACCTTTGGCTGCAACCGAGATACCACTTGTTTTCACAGCAGTTCGAATTTCACCAGTCAGTTTAAATTATGCCCTAAGATAATAAAACCCAATCGATTTAAAATTTTACCGTTTTGACAACATCAAACCATTGAGATGATCTGATGTTCATTTGGGACTGTTAGCCAGAAAGAGCACCATTTGAAAGACTGCTATTCATCACACTCTCTGTGAAAGGTACCCTTTTCCTAGGAAATATCGTTGTAGCAGAAGACTGGAGACAGCCCAGAAAGATTTACAAACTAAGGAAGATTGATACCACAGACAACAGCCGCTGTCTGGTTTTGAAACTTGAGTTGCTACAAATTTAACAGGGACCTTATTGGATCAGTATATTGTTACAGAGTGGGAGATAGATAACAAATTTTTAAACAGAAAGCAGGCTTGGAGTCATGAATAGTTGTTTAATGTTCATTTTAGAGTTAAAGAATGGAATTGACTTGTTTGTTAAACCGTGGAACTTGGGTAGTTCTGTGTCACTCATTCTTTTACAGGTTACAACGCAGGGTGAGCCTTTCTGTGTGTTTGGTTTAGTAAGCAGAAGAGTTTTCCATCGTGTAATAATACCAGCCAACAATGCCCAGTCCACTGACTGAATGAAAAGAAAATGTACTTGGGCAGTGAGCATGGACAGGGAGGACAAAGCAAAGTGGAATGTGAGAAATAGAACGTATGAAAGGAAAAATAACAAAATGCAGATAGTCGGAAACAAAAAAGGCGATAAAATATTGGAAGGTTTGAATACATGACCCTGAACTGGGTAACCAATTTAGAGGTGGGCTGAGGATTGGATTGGTGTAAAAATGGCTGCAAAGGTGGTGCGGAGGAAAGGCCTTCAATTTGGAAGTGGATATTACTGAAAAAGCTAGTCATCAGCAGTCTTCATTTCAACGGAGGGAATAATCTTCAAATACTCCATCTCCATCATCACATTGTCAAGGACTTCGTCGTTGGATACGTGCCTTAATTAAAATTTGACTTGAGCATTGCAAAGTTTATTTTACAATTTGGAAGTTGTTCTGATCCTCCACAGCGTTTTACAATCATATGAACAAAAAAATGAGTAATTTATTAGAGACAAAATGTCCGCCAGCACCGAGACAGGCCCCTCAGCACAAACTGATACATGCCAAACAAAATGTCCATCCACTCTGAACCAATCTCCCTGGGCATGATTCATATCCTTCAAATATTTACAATTCATGCATTTATCCAAATGTCTTTTGAGATAATGCCGCCCCTTTAAGAAGGTTATTTCCCTTGTTTATTTTCCAGAAGAGGTTGTAAAGTCAGAAATGTCGATTTGCCTGGAAATGCTTACTTTGAGCAATGAAAAGGGAAGTGACCAGTTCTCCTATTTCAAGAGCTTTTGTAGTTTATTTTTAGTTTTTGCAGGTAGTCAAGAAACCTACTGCGAGGATAGAAGCAGGTACAGTGAAAAGTGGCTCCATGCTTCAAGCGAGGGTTCCTGACTGGGTTTCTCTCTGAAAATTGTTCCCTCCTGCCTATAAGAACCTGCGTTTGAATTTACTTTTGCTAAGGCATCTGTAATTGGATGTTGTGGGAATTGGAACAGCTTCACTACATTGTGATAGAGTGGTTAGTTTGTCAAATGAGTTGTTTTCCTGAATTCCGTTTTTGTTTTATTTGTGTTTCAAGTGTTGTATGTCAACAACTTCTGTTCACTTTAAGCAGAGTGGTTTGACCAGCTGCATCACTTCTGGAATATCCACCTGATATCTGCCACTCAAACAAAATTAGTATCGAAGCTGCCTTCTTGAAATATTTGGAGGGGATCTTCCCTGGTCCATAACAGATTCGTGGTTCTTGGTGGCATTTATTCTATAGTTCCAAATTGTGATTACAGTTTTGGGAACAAAGGCGGCGAGTGAGAGGTGTTAGTGTCTTATACTCCTGGTGTTGGTTTTAGTTGGTTGAAACAGTGCTTGGTGCAGTCGTGGCTCTTTCAGTCACCAGGAGTTTTTACAGGGTGGAAGAAGTAACTTTGGGAGCTTTACAACAAGTAAAGAAGACAAAGCCACTAGAATTTTCAGTCAAGTTGAAGGAGGACAGGACTTCATCCAAGAGAAAATGAGAGGTAATTACAACAACAGCTCTGCTTTTCAATTTGCTGGAAACACCACCAGAATATTTGAAAATGGCACAAAATGAATTGAAAATGAAGAAGCTTGATTTGGAAGCAAAAGATAAAAGGTAGAGAAAATGAAATGAAAGTTTCAATTACGATTAAAAGCAGAGGAAAGAGAAAAAGAACAAATCGCTATGGCAAAAAAAAGATAGAATTGATGTAACAAAGCAAAAAGAGAAAGAGAGGTAATCAAGTTGGAAGGCGTGTACCTTTATGTTGTTTTGCATGAATACCTTGCAGGTATCTATCATGTGACTGACTAGTCGTCTCAGAGTGCGCTGGAAAATTGAAAATATGTAACATTTGGCTGTTATCCAGATACATCAGTTGTTTTAACCACAATTCGAATCTAACCAATCCGTCTGAATTATGCCCCGGTATACTATAATCCATTCGAGTTTCAATTTATTGTATTTGTCAACCTCGAAAAGTGAAGCGATCTGATATTAGGGGTATAAAGAAGCAGGCATGTTGCAAGTTAGACAGAGAGTAACTGCGATCTAGAAAGAGACTGCCATTTATTACACTCTCTATCAAAGTTACAATTTTTTGCAATCAAAAGCAAAAGATGGCCCATGGAGATATTCAGCAGAAAGAAGGAGGACATCATAGGTGACGGCCACTATGTGGTTTTAAGATTAAGTTGATGTAATTTTAAGACGTGTTTTTATGGGATCAGTATATTGTTGTAGAGTTTAAGACAGATAAAAAAAGAACAGTTAAGAGAAAGGAGGCTTAGTGTTGCGAATAGTTATTGTTTAATGCCCACTTTCCAAGTTAAAGTATAAATTGACTTTTCTTTTCTTTAAGTAGTGGAATTTGGGAATTGTCGTGCACTCATACTTTAGCAGATGACGAGGCGAGATGAGCTTTTCTGGGTGTTGTTTTCATGAGCAGTGGGTTCCCCACAGTTTCCATAAGACTATAAGATATCGCAGAAGAAGTAAGGCCATTCAGCCCATCGATGTCACTCCGTCATTAAATCATGGCTGATAGGCATTTCAAATCCATTTACCAACACGCTCCCCGTGGCCCATATTTCCTTGTGAGATCAAGACTTTATCAATCTCTGCCTTGAAGACATTTACAGTGAATTCCTGGTCGCCACTGCACTCCAAGGCAATAAATTCCAAAGGTCCATTTGTAAGAAGAGTGAAGAAAAGGAGAAAGAGATATAAGAGAGCGAAAATGCGAGAGAGGAAAGGGAGAAAGAGCAAGGGTTCAAACTTCATAAGAAGGACGTAGAAGCATTTTTGATGTCATTTATGAAGGTGGCTAAATAAACGAATTGGTCAGTGACCATTTGTGTTTTGGTGATCCATACAAAATTGGTGAGTCATGCTGGAGAGGTATTTATATCAAAAACAGAGGAGATATCTCGGGTGCATGAAACAGTGAAGAAGGCCATCTTGAATGCACATAAGCTTATGCCGACACACAACGTTTCAGAAATCTAAGCAGGAAGTCTAGTCAAACAAGCATTCAGTTTGAATGGATCAAGCAAAGTAATTTTGATACGTGGATAATGATCTAAAATAGAGCATAGAACGTAGAACATTCCAGGGCAGTGCAGGCCCTTCTGCCCTCGATGTTGCGACGAACTGTGAAACTGATCTGAAACCCCTGTAACTTACATGATTACATTTTCATCCATATGCTCACTCAATGCTGATTTAAATGCCCTTAAAGTTAGCGAGTCCTTTACTGTTGCAGGCAGGGAGTTCCACACTCTTCCTACTCTCTGAGTAAAGCATCTACTTCTGACATCTGTTCTATATCTATCACCCCTCAAATTAAAGCTATGTCTCCTCATGCTCGCCATCAGCAAACGAGGAAAAACAGCTCACTGTACACTGCATCTTATCTTCTGATCATCGTACATGTCTCAACTAAGTCACCTCCCAACCTTATTGTCTCTAACAATAACATCCTCATTTCCCTCAGCCTTTCCTCATCAAACTTTCACTGCATTCCAGTAAAGATCCTTGTAAATCTCCTTTACACCCTTTACAAAGCTTCTATATCGTCCTGTAATGTGCTGACCAGAACTGTATGAAATACTTCAGTTGGGGCCACACCAGAGTTTTGTGCAGATGTAACATGACCTCATGGCTCCGAAACTCAATTTTTCTACAAATAAAAGCTCACGCACCATACACCTTCTCAACAACCCAATACAACAGACATATCACACTCGGAGACAGTCATTTTGGAAGAGTTCAAAAATTCACTTTCTGAAGGAATGAGACCTCATGTGGAAGAGCAGAGAGTTAAGATGGCAAGGAAGGAGCAGGTGCAATGGCTGACGATTACGAGTTGGTTCAAATATGAAAGATCTTGTTTCAATATGGATTTAGATCCATGAGGGAAAAAAATTGGGGAAAACAGAAGTCCTCACGTGGTAAGGGACAAGTAGATCTCGGTGATAAAAATAACTTACCATAGGCTGAATGGTGAAAGCCATTAAAGGGAAAGAGAAGTTTGAAAGCCCTGGTGTTTCACCGCCATAAAGTAGACCATGTGACATACCTGATGAAGCGATTAATCCCGAAACATAACTCTCCTTCTCCTCGGATGCTGCCTGACCGGAAGTGCTTACCCAGCATCACACTTTTTGTCAGGTGAAATCACAACGTTGGTGGGTTAGAAAAAAAATTGGGAAACAGGTGTAGGAAAACAGGGTAAGCCAGTGAATTGTGTTGGAATTTGTAAAGAAAGCACTGTGGAAGCTAAAAAGCTGCACCTGAATGGACAACTTGGTCGGAGGGTGATTCAGGAGGAAGTGCGAGATCTTTTTAAGCCAGATACTTGTGAAGGCAAGGTTTACTCGTATAGTTCAGGAGCAGTAGGTAAAGACATTACAATATTAAGAGATACAAGGTAATGACAATCTTTGATGTTGAAAGATGAGATCATTGTACTTCAGAAGAAGTATTGCCAGAAAGAGTGCCAGTATGTGCAATTCATGGTGAGACAAGAAGTGCTCGATTGTGTAGAGTGAGGTTAAGTGAATTGAATTGAATTGAATTTATTTTCATGTATACCGAGGCATTGTGAAAAGTTTTGTCTTGCGAGCAATACCGGCAGATCACAGAGTTAAGTAGCATAGATAGTAAATAATAGGTAAACAGCAGCAAAAACAAAAATACAGATGCAGGCGAATTTGAAGAGTTTGTGATTCCATTCAGTATTCTAACAACAGTCGGGTAGAAACATTTACAAAACTGGCTGGTGCATGTATTCTGGTTTTTGTATGTTCTCCCGATGGTAGAGGTTGTAAAAAAACATTGCCAGGTCAGGATGAATCTTTGAGAATGCTGTCGGCCTTTCTTTGACAGTGGGCCAGGTAGATAGATTCTATATGGGAGGTTAGCCTTTGTATTGTTTGGGCCAAGTTCACCACTCTCTGTAACCATCTCCAACGTTGAATGTACAGTTGCCATTCCAGGCAATGATACATCCAGATAGAATGCTCTCAATGGCGCACCGATAAAAGTTGGCAAGAGTATTTGCCGTCATGCCAAATGTCCTCATCTGCCTGAGGAAGAAGAGACATTATTGGGCTTTAGTAACCAGTGCGTCCACATGATAAGTCCAAGAAAGCCTGCTGTGGATGACCACTCCCAGGCGATTGACACTCGCCACTCATTCCACCTCTGTGTTGTTAATGAGTAGGGATCATGAGAAATTCCTGCCGCAAGTCAATGATGAGTTCTTTGGTTTTGCAGGCATTGAGGTCGTTCCCAGTGCACCATTTTTCCAGGTCTTCCACCTCCCTATGGCGGTGTCATCAGTGAACTTGTAAATGGCAGTAGTCTGGTATTTGGAGACATGGTCATAGGTGTACAGTAAGTATAATAAGGGACTGAGTATGCACACCTGGAGGGCTCCAGTTTTGAGTATTATTGAGGATTAAATATTGTCCCCAATGTTCACTGATTGTGGCCTGAGAGTCAGTATACAAAGGATCCAGTTGTAGAGAGTGGGGCTTGGTCTGAGATCATTAAGTTTAGTAATCAGTCTCGAGGGGATAATAGTGTTAAAGGCTGAACTGAAGTCAATGAGTAGGATTCTTACATAGCTGGTCATGGTGTCAAAATGTTCTCGGGAGGAGTGAAGGGCAGGTGATATGGCATCTGACATGGATCTGTTGGTCTGATAGGCAAATTGGAGTAGGTCAAGAGTAGTGGGGAGGCTGGAGTTGATGAATGCCATGACCAGTCATTCAAAGCACTTCATGACCACCAAAGTTAGGGCCACTGGGCATTAATCATTGATACATGCTTCATGAATCTTCTTAGGCACAGGCAGGTGCAGTGACCTGAAGCAGGGAGAGGTTAAAGATGTTCGAGAAGAACTCTGCTAGTTGATCTGCATATGCTCGAATTGCTCAGTCTTGTACTCCATCTGGTCCCATCACTGGTTAGAGTGTCTCGTGAAAAGTGGAGAAAACTGGGAAAGTTAAAGGGTGACACGGTGGCACAGTGGTTAGCACTGCTGCCTCACAGCGCCAAAGACCCAGTTTCGATTCCTGCCTCAGGCGACAGGCTGTGTGGAGTTTGCACATTCTCCCCGTGTCTGCGTGGGTTCCCTCCCACAGTTCAAAAAACGTGTAGGTCAGGTGAATTGGCCATGCTCAATTGCCCATAGTGTTAGGTTAGGGGTGTGGGTGGGTTGCGGGTCGGTGTGGACTTGTTGGGCCGAAGGGCCTGCTTCCACACTGTAAGTAAACTAATCTTTCAACTCTCGAATACAATTTGTCCTTTCTTATCGCTGGGACACATGTTGCTGTGTGATTTACTGTTGGTTGAAGAGCCAGTGGACGTTCAGGTAACTGAGGAACTACAGGAAGAGTATCCTGGGATTTTTCTTGACAATGTTCTAAAAAGATCACAAAGTCATCACCTTAAACAGGAAGGGAGATCAAAGAGTACTGATAAGAAGGTGAAGTTGAATTACCAGAGGCTACGTTTGTTCAAACGATTGGGACAAGAGTCTAACAGGTGGAGGACAAAGTGAATATCTGTCACTCAGAAAAAAATAACCGATTTACAACAGAAAGGCAAAAAAGCTGAAGCAATTGCATTAAAAAAATACTGAAGTAGAATTCAGAGTGTATCCCCCAGCGCTATTATTTTAAAAATGATGAAGGCAGCACAGTGGCTCAGAGACCAAGTTCGTCTCCTGCCTCGGCCGACTTTCTATGTGGAGTTTGCACCATGTCCCCATGTCTGCGTGGCTTTCCTGCGGGTTCTCCAGTTTCCTCCCACAGTCCAAATATGTGCAGGATAGGTGAATGGGCTGTGCTAAAGTTGCCCATAGTGGTCAGGGACATAAAGGTTCAGGGCATTAGTCAGGGGTAATGATACAATCGGGGGATTGGGTCTGGGTGGATTATTCTTTGGAGAGTCGGTATGGACTTGTTGGGCTGAAGGGCCTGTTTCCACACTGTAGAGCTTGTATATCTCAATTAGGTAAAGGAGACCATCACATATTCAGGCAAATGAGAAATGGATGCAAGTTCATCAATTCGTATTTCCTGTAGGATATAGAGAGGAAGGCGCTGCAGATCGTTCATAAAATACCATAATGGATCATTTATGTGTAAGGAAAACACAAGCTAAAACATCAAATAATTTTTGCTGGTCTGGACTGCAGAAGGATGTAATTAACTTTGCGAGACATGTCATACACGTCAGGAAATTGAAAACAAAATCACAGGCAGTATTAATCAAAGTCTGATCCTTTAATACTTATCCCTGCATTTCAGGAACCTTTTAGAGGCATCTTAAGTGATCTTGTCACACCCCTACCTAAAACAAAAAGTGGGAATCAGTATTTGGTATCAACAATGAATGTGTCCACTCGATTTTTAGAGGCCATTCCAATTTGCAATACCTAAACAAAAAGGATTGGAGAATAGTTACTCAAATTTTTCATTAGATATGGGCTACCCACAGAAATGTAATCAGATAAAGATCAATATTTACATTAAAATAATTCAAGCAAGTTAAGAATAAAACAATGCAAATCCACTAAGTACCTTCCAGAATTGCAGGGAACGCCCAAAAGGTGGCATCAGACATTAAAAGCCATGTTGAGGGCTCATAGTCAAGACTACCCAGATGATTAGGATAAAGGAGTTCTGTTTATACTTTTTGCAATCAGAGATGCATGAAATGAATGGACCAAATTCAGTCCATTTGAATTCGCTTTTGGTCATGACCATTAAAATTGATTAAGAAGAAATTGTTCTGTCAGAATTCAGAGACCAGATATTTGAACTATGTGTCAAATTTTAGGGAACCGGTAAATAGAGTAGGGAAGTTAGCTAGACCATATTTAAACATGTCACAGCATACAATGAAACAGGAAGCAGACAAGAAATCAAAATCTTGCAATTTTGCAAAAGGAAATAGAGTGGTAGCATTACTGCTAGCGATAGGTGAACATTTAAAAGCATGTGAACATGTAAGGACAAGAGTTCCATACAGTTCCATACAGTTTGCATGGAGCTTATTATTGTAGCTATTCAATTTGAATATTGTGTACGTAGCAGGGTGAGACAACGTGATGACCAACACAATTCGAGACTTGAATGAGAAATAGGCGTGTTCGCTGACAGGAGTGAAAACACTGAAATAGAATTCGTAAAGCATGTGTGCATAGTTATAATGCATATGAATTGTCATGTAATAACAGTGTAAGATGAAGTGATTTGAAAATGAAGCCATGTTTGTATATTGTGGTAGTTTTTAAGGGGGTGGTGTGATGATGATGCCTCTTGAACAAGGTTATGATGTTTTTGTTTTTTTTTCCAGAAGGGGTCATAAAGTCAGAGTTTCCCATTTGTCAGCAAATACTTCTTCAAACATTAAGTTGGAGTATCCCGTTCTCACCGTTCAGGACATCTTTCTTCTTTGGTTTTAGTTTTAGCAAGCAGTCAGAGAAAACTAATGGTAGCAGTAAAGCAACTGCAGAAATAAGAGGTTTCATGCTTGAAAAGGCGGTACTTGCCTGGCTTCCTCTCTGAACTCTCTTTGAACGTTGCGTCCGCTGGCCTGTACGAACCTGCATTTGAATTTACATTTTGCTAAGGGGTGAGTGTACAGCATGTTGGGGAATTCGAACAGCTGAATGAAGTTGCGATAGGGTTGGTGAGGTTTTCAAATGAGTTATGTCATTCCAAATTCTGTTTTTGTTTGTTCGTGTTCCAAGTGTAATGTGTAAAGAAATTCTGTTTGTTTAAAGCAGAGGGGTTTGTCCAGCTGCATCACCCGTGGAATACCACCCACCTTAGAACTGCCTTTCAGATAAAGTCAAGTTTGTTTCTATGCTACCTTCTTGAAATATTTTTGACAGGGTCTAGCCTGATCCATAACGCTTTTAAATGTGAACGTACTCACTTCAACAACTCCCACTGGTTGCTCTTTCCATATGTGTCCCATACTGTGTGTGAAAAAAAAAAATTGAATCTGAGGTTCCCTTTATTCTGTCTTCTGTAAACTTAAACTCATGCCTTCTCGTCCTCGATATTCCAACCCTGGATAAAAAGGCTGACTGTATTCACCCTGTCCAAGCCTCATTTAATCTTATACACATCTGTAATATCCCTCCTCAGTCTCCCAGGCTCTGAAGAATAATAGTCCCAGCTTTTCCAACCTCTCCCATCACTCAGACCGTTGAGTCCTGGCAAGTTCGTTGTAAATTTCTCTTGCACTCTTTCCTGTTTAATAACATCCTTCTTACAGAAAGGAGACCAAACAACTCAATACTTCAAGTTCAATTTCCCGACATCCTGTACAATTGCATCATAACTTCCCAACTTGAATGCTCAATGTCTGATGAAGGTAAGATTGTCAAAAGCCTTTTTCACTGCCCTGTCTACCTCTGACTCTACTTTCAGAAAACCATGCACCTGAATTCCAAAGTCCTCCGTTCCACTACACTCCATAAGTCCCTATCATTCACCATGAAGCTCCTACTTTGAGTCGAATTTCCAAAATGCAAGACCTCACACTTACCTATATTATTCACCATTTGTGATTTCTCGGCCCACGTCCTCAGCTGATCAAGGACCTGCTGCAATTCCTGATAATCTTCCACACTGCAAATTTTTCATCTAAATAATTGACATAAACAACAAACAGCAATGGACTCAGCACTGACACCTGATGCACACCCCTTGTCAAAGGCTTCTATTCTGACAAGCAGCCTTCCACTATTACCCTCTGCTTTCCCCTACCAAGCAAAAATGGATCAAAACTACCCCCCACCCCGCGACATCAACCGGTTTCCATCTGAAATTGGTCTATCGTGTAGACCTTAGAAATTGGTCTATCATGTAGAAACTGATCAAAGCTCCTGCTGAATACATAGAAACTACATCTACCACCCTGCATTTGTCAACCTTCCTGATTTCTACATCAACACAATTCACACAATTTTGTGAAGCATGTTTTCTCATGCTCAAATCCATGTTGACTAACGTCTTATGAAACCCTATCTGCCCAAATGCATGTAAATTTGATGTCTCAGAATCTTCTCAAATGGCTTCCCCACCAAAGATGTTAGACTTAGTCATGGAAAGTTCCCAGGTGATTGTTTGCAACCAGCGACGTCACCCGTGGCAAGGATGATGCAAAAGTATCGTCCAGTGCTAACGCATCTCCTTTCATCTCTAGCCTTGTGCAGGTTTCCTGATTTCATCTGCTCAGGAGCAAAAGATTTATCCATCTACATCCAACACGCCGTCTATTGTTATATAGACTGTAGCTGAGACTTCACCACTCGCGTCCACATGCTCCCAAATCTTTCTATATATTGAAAACAGTGGACAAATATTCATTGAGGACCTCGCCAATCTTCTGTTGCATACATTCTCCGTATTTCACTCACATGCGTGGCAACCCATAGGTGTGATCACTATTCCATTCCCTCAGTAACTTTGTTCTGTGTGGAAGACCAGCTGTCTGATCATCTGCAATGCATAGTGGACTTCGCAATGTTTAATAAATATTTGAATGCTGAACGAAGTGATGTAATCCAGATACAGGCCAGCAAAGTTTTCAAATACTTTAGACGTTTACAAATAGGACGAGCAGCTTAACAACATCACTCACATTGCTCCCTCATTTTCCAAATTTTTTGCAAGCTACTTAATATTTAATTGTTCATTTTGTTGTCATCAACTACCTTGGGTCCCTGCATACAGGTTTCAAGTTTGTAGTTTGATTTAAATAACACATGATCCCTTCCTTTGCAAACCACAACAAAACCTTGAATATTCCACATTTTAATAGATTATGCTTCTTGTGTAATCTGTAAGTAATTGTGACATAAATATACCTGGAACTGTTCTTCATGTTTTCCAAAGTGCATTGATGATTTTGTTGTTGTTGTGCTTCCCCGAAAAAGACAAGGTGACCAGAGTGAGACTGAGAATAGATATGGACTGCAGATAAATTACTCTGTCATTTCATCACCATGGCAGAAGTGTGGACTGCAGATGCTGGAGTTTGGAGTCAAGACGAGAGTGGTGCTGGAAATACACATCAGGTCAGGCAGCATCCGAGGAGCAGGAAAATCGACGTTTCGGACAAAAGCCCTTCATCAGGAATGAGCTTGGAAGACTCAGGAGTGGAGAGATATCTCCACTCGAGGTTCTGGATGTCGGTCTGCTCACTGAGCTGGAAGGTTCATTTTCAGACGTTTCATCACCATACTAGGTAACATCTTCAGTGAGCTTTTGCACAAAGCATTGCTGATGATTTCCTGCTTTCTATTTTTATGTTTGGGTTTCTTTGCGTTGGTGATGTCATTTCCTGTGGTGATGTCATTCCAACATCACCAACCCAAAGAAAGCTAATCATATAAAGAGAAAGCAGGATTCATCAACAACATCTCGCACAGAGGCTCACTGAAGATGTTACCTAGTATGGTGATGAAATGTCTGAAAATGAACCTTGCCACTTAGTGAACAAACGTAAATCCAGAATCTCAACTTGAGCTACAAATCTTCTCAAAACTCACTTACTCTGAAATTTTACTTCTGTCTCCTTTGCCACAATTAGCGATGATATTTCAAATGAATAGATAAGAATTAATCGCCATAAAATGCATCAACATTCTTCAGTTTGCATAGAGATTTTCCCCGGTATTTCGCAACTGCTGATTGGACCATTTCATATTAGTTCACATAACTGTTGTGCACCCCTTTAAATAACCAACAATAAATGGTAATAAGCTCATCTGAACAGGAAAACCTACTTGTCAAATATTCAAATGCTCCAGTTGACCTTGGAAACGACACGAAGTCATAGGGTTATAGAGTCCGAAAGCATGGAGACAAGACCTTTGGTCAGGAACTGGTCCGTGCTGACCAAAATGACCACCTACACTGACACTATTTTCTTGTCTTTAGCCGATATTCATCTAAATCTTTCCTATTCATGTATTTATCGAAATGCCTTTTGCATGTTGTTAATTTACCCACCTGAACAACTTCTACTGACTGTTCACTCCATATACGTAGCACTCTCTTTGCAAAGAAGATTTACTAATTGTTCTATTTAATTCTTTCTATTGTAACCTTAAACTGATGCCCTGTAGTTGTCAACTGCCCAAAGACTGAGTGCATTTATCCTATCCCTGCCTCTCATGATGTTACATACTTTTATAAGATGCCTCCTCAGTCTCTTACACTCGATAGGAAAATGTCCTAGCTTATCCAATCTCCCCTTCTCATTCAGATTCTTGAGTCCTGGCAACATTCTCGTAAGTTTCCTTTGTGCTCTTTCCAGTTAAATACCATCCTTCCTATAGCAAGGTAACCTACAGTGAACATAAGATTCCAAGTGTGGCCTCACCAAAATCCTGTAGAACTGCAAAATCACTTCCCGATTTCGACACTCAATGCCCTGATTGATGCAGGCCAGTCATTGACCTCTCTACCTGTGGCTCCACCAACAGAGAACCATGCACCTGAACTCTAAGTTAAGTGTGTAAAAGCAATAGTTACACAAAATTAAGGCTTAGAAACATATGGGACAGAATTAAGCAATTTGCATACATGGGTATATTTATACTGTATGTAGGAAATATTGTCCCAGCTGGTATGCTTTATTTTATTGGTCAGAAGATTGAGTACATAAGTTGGGAGGTCATGTTGCGGCTGTACAGGACATTGGTTCGGCCACTGTTGGAATATTGCGTGCAATTCTGGTCTCCTTTCTATCGGAAATATGTTGTGAAACTTGAAAGGGTTCAGAAAAGATTTACAAGGATGCTGCCATGGTTGGAGGATTTGAGCTATGGGAGAGGATGAACAGGCTGGGGCTGTTTTCCCTGGAACGTCAAAGGTTGAGGGGTGACCTTATAGAGATTCACAAATTTATGAGGGGCATGGATAGGGTAAATAGACAAAGTCTTTCCCTGGGGTCGGGGATTCTAGAACTCGTGGCCATCGGTTTAGAGTGAGAGGGGTAAGATATAAAAGAGACATAAGGGGCAACCTTTTCACACAGAGGGGGGTTCGTGTATGGAATGAGCTGCCAGAGGAAGTGTTGGAGGCTGATACAATTGCAGCATTTAAGAGGCATTTGTATGGGTATATGAATAGGAAGGGTTTGGAGGGATATGGGCCGGGTGCTGGCAGGTGGAATGAGATTGGGTTGGGATATGTGGTCGGCATGGACGGGGACCAAAGAGTTTGTTTCCATTTTGTGCACTCTATGACCTTATAACTCTATGAATGACCGAAACTTAATGTAGTAATGTCTTCCTCTACATTCACGAATTAAATAAGAATTTATTAAAAGAACAGAAGAATAAAACGTGGTATAGCACACGTACCGGCCCTTTGGCCATCCAAGCCGGTGTCAATCATCAAGCCCGAACAATGCCAAATTCCAACCCTTCTGTCCTTATTTGCTTCTTAACCCTTTTCACCTTGAACCTGTGTCACATTGTAATTGAAACTTTAATCCCGGGCAAAGGCCTCTGATACGCCTCTATATCTGTGACTCTCATAATTTTGTCGACCTCTATCAGGTCTCCTCTGAGCCGCTGTCTTTCCAGTACAAACAATCCTCATCTTTTTAAGCGTTTTTCTTTGCCAATGCCCTCGATACCCTTCTGCCCTCTCTTCAAAGATTCGACTTCATTTTGTTAGTATGGCCACCAGAACTGCACTTAATATACAAATGCCGTTCGATGAAGGTTTTGTAAAGCTGCAACATGGTTTACCAACTCTGGTACTTGTACTCTGTCCGACTGAAGGCAACCATCCCATTTGCCTCCTTAATCAACTTTGCCTTCTGTTTTGCCAATTTTAGGACAAGGGACCTGCAGGTAACTCATGTAACATTTTAGTTATTACTGTAAACTCAACATACAGATGTAAAGCTAACGGGCAAGGTGAAGGAACACACCTTAAATTTTTAAATGTCAAAGCTTGATCAATACAAAAATAAAAAAAATTGCCCCAATTTGGTTTCTCCTTATTTATTCTTTGCACGTGGATAAAACAGTTTACTTGGCCATTGTCTTGCGATACATACTGAAGCCAGTAGGGTGGGTTCAATTACCCCTTAGCTGACGTGACTATGAAGGGTTCTCCTCAACTTTACCCCTCAACTAATGTGTGGCCCTCGTCATTTTAAAAAAATGTCATCTTCCTCATTAACCACCACAATTGTCTCTCTTGTATGACAAAGCCTTGCTATGATCTGGAAGGTGTTTGGTGGCATTGCATTTGTCTTTGCTATCTCTCCCACTTTAACATCTATTTTGGATTAACAACATTGAGTTCAATATATTGATATTTATACTTATTTTCCAGGTTGTTAAAATTAGTACAATGCAATGTCCCAATGTTTATTTCCCTCAGTATTTGCAAGTTGTTTTTTTTTTCAGATTACTTTCATGTGGATTGATGGTCGGAGATAGACAGTGGTGAGAGTGGATTTTTTTAAAGACTCAATGTCAGTTACCAGCGGTTTGGATCAAGTATTTGTGGCCGGTCTAAGTTTGTAAATGCTGATGTAATGTCGCGGGATGAGGAGGGGCTGTTGGGGACGGACGGTATGGTTTGTAATTTTGCACATGACACAAAAAATGGTGTTGTAGTGGCGAGCGAAGCTTGTCTCAGAGAACTACAGGGCCTTGATTAGATGGACAATGGGGCAAAGACTGGCAGTTTTTTTTTAAAGATTGGAATGGCAGATGGTGATTAATTTAGATAAATGAGAGGTATTGCATTTTAGTAGATAAGTAAATATAGGGAGGGCCCTGTGGAGTGTTGCCAAACAAAGAGACTTCAGGGTGCAGATGCATGATTCCTTGAATGTGGAGTTACTTATTGACAGACTGGTGAATGGGAGTTGTGGAGTCATTTTACAGTTGTCTTGGGACATTGGTGAGGCCGTCTTGAGAATATTACTTTCGGGTTTGGTCTTCCTGCTGTATGAAATAAGTTGTTACACTTAAAAGTGCAGAAAAGATTGACAAGGATGTTTCCACAAGCGGAATGTTTGATCTACAGGGAGAGATCAATAGACATCTGCTTTCATCGAGACTAAGGGTTCACCTTTCGAGGATTATCAAATCATGAGAAGCATGATTATGGTGAATATACAAGGTCTTTTTTCCTAGGGTAGATGAATCCAAAACTAGAGGGCATTGGTTTAAGTTGAGATGGGAAAGATTTAAAAAGGAGCTGAGGGGCAACATTTTCATTTAAGGGGTGGGGCATGTACAAAACAGACTGGCGGAGGAGATGGTACAAGTAGGCAAAATTGTTCAGTGTTCAGAGGGGTGTGGGCAAAATTTTGGCAAATAATACTCGAGCAGTTCCAGATATCTGGTTGGCAAAGACGAGTTGGATCAAATGGTTTATTTCCCAGATGTATACATGGACTATATGTGCACAGGAGAAAGAGCTGTTTCCATTTTTAGTCATCTCCTCTGGATTTTCCTGCTCATCGGATGCTGTCTGACCTGCTGTGCTTTTCCAGCACCACTCTAATCCAGACTCTGATTTCCAGCATCTGCAGGCCTCACTTTTGCTTGCTTCCATTTTTGTTGCTGTATAAATACATTTTTGGGATCTTTTTCTTTTCCTTTCACATTTCCTTGTGCATTTCAACACTTTATTTTAAGTCATCTTCTCCTTTATTGTTGATGTCCTCCATTACCTGAAAATTCTAGTTACAATTATCGTCCGACTGCTTTAGTCATGCATGTCAATTAATCAATTTTTTAACCGTGATAAATTTCCACTAAGACCATTTGCTGAATGTATAAGGATTGCCTTGCTGTTTTATAACCTTATTTCTCCTTGTTTGTTCACAATTCCTCTGAAGAATTTGCAATCTCAAAGTAATTAAGTGAGCTGTTTTGTAGGAACTTTTTTTCAATACACTACTGATATTTTCCAGAACATATGATGTTTTCAGCATTGCATCGGACATTAATAAAGTTGAATTTTTATACCTGAAAGTGGTTATGTTCACGAACTGTTTTCATAATGATCGCTATTTTGGATTTCATATCACATAACATATTGTGAATAACCAGCTCTCTGTTTATTCCTTCAATTCTGACTATGTCCGTGAGTTAAAACTTTCCTTTAACGAGTTTTGACAAAATTTGTAGCTCAGTTTGAGGTTCTGGATGTGAGTTGGCTCGCTGAACTGAAAGGTTTGTTTTCGGATGTTTTGTCACCAATCTTGATAACATCCTCAGTGAGCCTCCAGTGAAGCACTGGTGGTATGGATCACTTTTTACTTATGTGTTTAGGTTTCCTTGGATTGGTGATGCCATTTTGCTGTGGTGATGTCATTTTCAGTGGTGATGTCATTTCCTGTCCTTTTCTCAATGGGTGGTAAATCGGGTCCAAGTCAATGTGTTTGTTGATAGAGTTCCAGTTGGAAAGCCATGCTTCCACGAATTCTAGTGTGTGACCCTGTTTGGCTTGTCCTAGTGTTGTCCCAGCCGAAGTGGTGTCCTTCCTCATCTATATATAAAGATACTGGTGACAGTGAGTCATCTCTTTTCGTGGCTAGTTGATGTTGATGTATCATGATGGCGATTTTTCTGCCTATTTGTTCAAAGTAGTGTTTATTATAGTTTTTGTTGTTACAGTTATTATTATAATTAAAATTACAGTTCTTGCACGGTATTTTGTAAATGACATTAGTTTTGCTTGTTGCGTGTATAGGGTCTTTCAAGTTCATGAGCTGCTGTTTAAGTGTATTGGTGGTTTGTGGGCTACCATGCAGCCAAGGGGTCTTAGTAGTCTGGCAATCATTTCCGAGATGTCTTTGATGTGGAGGAGTTGGGTTTCTGGACATGTTTTATCTGCTTGATCAGAATTGTTACTGAGAAAAAGGTGGACTGTGTTCATTGGGTACCCGTCCTTTTTGAATACAAACGGAGAGATGATTTTTCTCTGTTCTCCGTAGCTCCTCTGTGCTGCAGTGTGTGCTGGCTCATTAAAATAATGTTCTCATGCTTCATCCCAACACCCACACACAGAGCTGAATGCATAGAAGATTTACTCCCATTTGGAAGAAAATACTGGTGAATGGGAGTTGTGGAGTCATTTTACAGTTGTCTTGGGACATTGGTGAGGCCGTCTTGAGAATATTACTTTCGGGTTTGGTCTTCCTGCTGTATGAAATAAGTTGTTACACTTAAAAGTGCAGAAAAGATTGACAAGGATGTTTCCACAAGCAGAATGTTTGATCTACAGGGAGAGATCAATAGGCATCTGCTTTCATCGAGACTAAGGGTTCACCTTTCGAGGATTATCAAATCATGATAGCCCACATGCTTTTGTGCAGGGAAGGTCATGTTTTACCATAATCATATAATTCTTTGAAGATGTGACAAAGTTAATTGATAAGGGAAGAGCGATAGATGTTATATACATGGACTTCAGTAAAGTGTTTTCTATGGAGCCTACAAAATATTCAAAATACCATTTCTACCAAAGTTGTAAATGCCAGCATCTCAGCCTCCAGTTCACGCAGTGTCGCACCACTCTGTCCTTGTCAGGCTGAGAGGCCACTGAACCAGGTTAGGCGATCACCTTTCCAGGCTATCGAGAGACTTACATGCTAGGCCAAAGGATCTCTGAGGCCGTGCGTCCAAGTCCATACTGAGGCCAGAACTTCACGGTTAGGAGGCAAGAACATGCTTTCCGCAGTGCATGAGAGGGTAAGAAAGGAGGATATGGCTGATGAATACGTGGCTGCAGAATTGGTGAGGGGGAAGTGATTCAGATTTTTAGATCATTGGATTATTTTCTTCAGACGAGGTGACCTGTTCAAGAGGGACAAAATGCACATCAACTGGAGAGAGTACAATATCTTGGCGGCCAGGTATTGTGATGCTGCGAGTACGGGTTTAGACTAGACTGGCAAGGCCATTGGGATCCTCAACAGTAGGGAGGCAAGTGTGAGGCTCAGTAATCAGAAATAGTATGATGACAAGATTGGTCAAGCTGGAACACGAAAGGTTGCAAGGAATGCTTACAGAATCAAAATTCATTTATTTTCAAAGCAAGTGGGCTGATTGAAAAGGTAGATGAATTCAGCTTGTGGAAGTGAAGTTGGAACTAGAATATTATAGCCATTACATAAACATAACTAAGGGAGGGACAAGATTGGCAGCTTAATGTACCAGGGTACAGGTGCTTTTGGCAGGACAGAGGTTGTAGAAGGAATGGAGGGAGAGTTGGATTCTTAACAAAGGCACATATCACAGCTGTAAACAGAGATGAAATAACTGAAGGATCATCTGGTGACGCTTCGTGGGTGGAGCTAAGAAATACGAATGTGATGTGATATGATTGGAATTATGGGAATTAAAGGAAGACTGAGAAGACTTATCATAATCGGGGATTTCCCTAACACAGACTGGGACGTCCAGAGCTGTAAGGGCTTAGATGGGGTGTTAAATGCATTCAGGAAATTTTCCTCAACAAGTATATAGAATATCCTAATCGGGAAGGGACAAAATTCGATCAACTCTTGGTAAATAGTGTAGGGCAGTTGACTAAGATGGTAATGGGGGAGCACGTTTTGACCAGGGACCATAGTTCTATTAATTTTAAAGTAGTTATGGAGATGACAGAACTCATCCAAATGTTCAAGTTTTAAATTGGGGCAAGGCAAAAGTTTGATAGAATTATGAAGGAGTTTGCAGGGGTCGATTTGAGTAGTTTGTTTGCAGGCCAACGGACATCTGGCAAGTGGGAGGCTGTTCAAAGTGAAACAGCATGAGTTCAGGGTCGATATGTTCGTGGGAAGGTTAAAGGCAAGGTTGGCAAAATAGGGAACCCTGGATGACAAGTGATGTTGAGGCTTTGACCAGAAAATAAAAACGGTATGTCTCAGATATAGGGCAGTTGAGATCAAGGGAATCCCTAGATGAAAAAAGGGAATACAGGAATGCACTGCAGAAAGATATGATGTTAGCGTCAATGCACATTTTGGCATGGACCAGGTTGAGCAAAAGGCCTGTCTCTGTGCAGTTGGACTCTACGATTCTGTATTGGGGTGTGTGGTGGGGGTGGGGGGGTGGGAGGTTGGTGGAGTGGTGGTGCAGAGTTTTGATAGTTTGGACATCGCCACAGAACAGGAGGACGCCCATTTAAATGCTTCAAGCAGAGGAATGTTTTTTCTCAGAGATCGAGAATTCTCTACCGCAAATACTTATAGAAAGACTGCAAAAGTATGAATAGATGTTTTGCTTTAATTTTGCTCATGACAGTAAGCTAGCAAAGGAGAAACGGGATCTGAAATTGCAGCAGGATCTCGATCAATGGGGGAAGGGCACAGTAGAAAAAAATCAATTGGAATTTAATGTGGATAAGTGAGATCTTGCATTTTGGAAATTCTAATCAAGGTCAGCATGGTGAATTGGTGGGTCTTATGGAATGTCATGGAACTGAGGGATATTGGAGTTGAGGTTCACAGTTGTCTTATAGTGGAGTCAAAGTTACAGAGGGCAGTGAAGGCATTTGGCACACTGGGCTTCATCAGTCAGTGCACTGAGTTTCGAAGTTGGGAAATTAAATTGTAACTGTACAAGACGTTGATGAAGTTGCATTTGAAGCATTGTGTTCACTTTTGGTCACCTTGTTACAGGGAAAAAAAACTGGAATGAGTGCAGATGAAATTTACATTGGTATTGCCTGAATTGAAGTGTCTGAGGATGAGGGAGAGTTTCAACAATTTCGTACTTTTTCATTTAGAGCATGGGAGACTGATGGAAATCTAATAGAAGTGTATAAAATCATGACAGGCGTGGATAGGGTGAATGCACTTAGTCTTTTTCCCAGGGTTGGGGAATCACGGAGGAGAGGGCATCATTTTGAGGTAAGAGGGGAAATAATATAAGAGGCCCTGAAGGTTAACTTTTTTTGTACAGAAGATGCTACACGTATAAAATGAGCTGTCAGTGGGTTGAGGTGGGTATATTAAGAACATTTAAACTACAATTGGACAAATGCATGGACAGTAAAGTATTAGAACGATATGAGCCAAGTGCAAAAATATGACATTACTGTAGATGTACATTTTGGTCAGGTGGGGCATTATAAGCAAAGTACTGATGGCAATGTTCATCAGAGTTATTTACAAATACTCAATGAAGTGTTTAATACTTTCATCATAGAATCCTTACAGTTGGAAACAGGTGCTTCCGCCCAAGTTCACGCCAACCCAACCAGAAACCATTCTCCAACTCAATTATCCTTTCAGTTCGTCTGATTAATGCATCTCATTCAGACATCCCCAAACACTAGAGACAATTTTGCACGGCCAGTTCACCTCAATTGCAAATATCTTGGACTGTGGAAGCAAACTAGTACAAGCCCATGCACACAGAGAATGTGCAAACTCCACAGATTATTGGAAGCAGGAATCGAACTTGGGTTCCAGCCGCTGCGCGGTGTAGTGCTAAACATTGAGCCAGCGTGCTGCCCAGCTGCAGTCTTACAATTTATTTAGGTCTGGTTGATAGTATGTTAAGGAACTGAGATATCTTGTTACTGATGAAACTCCATTCTAGGACATATCGTCAAGGCCAAAGTGAAGGAGATGCAAATCTGTTAGATTGTCAGAAACCAAATATCATATTGAATATTGTATTATGTCATTGCAGATCTTGAAGCCGACTGACAGTCGTCACTTCTTCTAGAGATACAAGTGCATCATGAACAATTGAGAAACTATTGTTATTCCACAAGGATGAACATTGGGTTTCATACTGTAAAGCAATACTTCAATAATTTGGTAATGATATAGGTGGGTTGCTTAATCAAACTTTTCAATTCATCTCGGAATCTGCGTTGTGATACTGCATATATAACTGTGTTTGCACATGAACTTAAACACCTAAGCATATAACCAGATTGTTCGGCAATGGTGAATGGATCTTCATAATTTGCTTCTAAAAATTGAGCGTCAGTAAAATGAACATACAAGAAACATATGAAAAATACCATCCATAACGTTATGAAAGTACCAGATATAACGAGCAGTAAAATGATAGACTTCCGCCGGTTCACTATTTCTGGATCAGTGTGACTTTTCACTCCTCTGAGTTCACTTCTCACTCTATTGGAGAGCACAATGTGCCTGATGGTCATAGCATTGAGCAGAAGGATCAGCACAAACGGTGCAGATGGGGTCAAAATTGCTTCAAACCAGAAAAATGCTGCCCAAATTGTTAAGACGTAGAAGCTTGATTTGACATAGCAAGACCATGGTACGTTGTCAACGACTTCCCGAGGTTCATATATAAAATAGATTGGAGCATTTTCCAGAACACTTAGAACACACACAACTGTTAAGACAACAGCTGCATTTCTTGGCGTACAGTACTTTGTTCGGAGTGATTGAGAACAGATAGCAATGAATCGATCGAAGGTGAACGCCACAGTTAGCCAGACAGAGCAATCAATGGACACATAAAGCAGAGCCAGATTGAGACTACATATAGGTGTGTAGTTCAGAAAAGAATTTGGAAAGTACGCTTCCTTAATCTGATACAAAATCCCTTCGAATATCAGCACCAATAGATCAGCTGCAGCCATTGCTAGGAGATTATGGGTTATACATTTGGAGAGGCCACACTTTCCACGAGAGAGAATGAGGATGGTGATCAAATTAGCTGCAACAAACAGCAACATCCAATCCGTTAGTAATTCTCTTTGCATCAGGTGGTTAAACAAATACTTTAGAATAACATTTCGTGTAGTTTTCATTCAAAGTTTACTCGATTATATCCAAGATTGAACTTTTAAACATCTCTCTTTGTGAATACACATTGCTGAATAATTCTGACATGCAAGAACTGAAAATCAAAAATATTAAAATAACTTGTTTGTAACTCGAGACTCATGTGGTCCATTAATCTGATATAGGTAGAGTCTTGATAATTAAGGGAGTGAAGAAGTCAGGCAGAAATGCAGAAAAGTGCTTTTTGGACGTCAGATCAGCCATGATCTTAGTGAATGGTAGAACAGGCATGGGGACACAATGACTTTTTTGTTTCGGTCTGAAACATTGAGTTTTTCTTTATCCAGACCATTTCAATAATAATAGGTTGATGTTAGTTAATCTTAACCAACAGAACGATCTATTCCGCTTCAAAGTTAAGCATGATTGCATTCTTTAATCAGAAAATTGCTGAACGCTGATATGCAACTATTGTTGGACACGCACATAAAAAACAACACATTTCAATTTCACAATCACTTAACATGGCAGGCTGAAGGTTGCCCAAGTTCTGCACCCTGCTCCCATAGAGATAAGTACCCCCATGAAAATCCTTGAACTTCACACAAAACGGTCTCTGCAACCATATATTTCAGGATGTGGACACGACTCTTTGTCTGGAGCAAATGAAATATAAATTGCATGCATCAGAAAGACATCATCGACAAAAATATTGATTTTGACAAACGCATCCACTGGTTGATTTGCTGGTGTAGTTAAACATTGAGAGAAGACAATACGCCAGAAGCATGCTGCAGGATTGGTGCAGGATTATGGGCAATTTAGATTTCTGTATTCTCACAGAAAAAAACAAATAAGCAAAAGGCAAGGTCTTTTTGGGGGTGTCAGATCGTTTCAAATGAGAATTCGTAACAGATAAACAAATTAACGTCCAATCGGAACAACGTTTTTTTTTTGGGGGGGGGGGGGTGGGGGGAGGGGGGTGTACAAAAAAGTGCTGAAATCAGGAGTTCCGCAGGAAATACACATCCATTCAATTTGTAACATTGATTACATTAGAAATACAGTGATCAATTAAAGTAGCTCTTTGCTTCTTCAAACGTTGTCCCAGTATTTGTCATCTACTATTCGAGAGAAACTCCCTTCAGTCTTCTTTTTCTTCATACCCGTGCATCAAAACTATGAAATAAAACTATTTTACCAAGAGAATAGTTCCACTAATACCTTAGTGTTATAAATAGGAACAACACTTACCTGGAACACCAACTGTTGCAAGAATTGGATAGTATATATGCATTATCTGTCGGATTACGGGCGAATCCATTTTTAAAGGTGAAAAAAATACTTATCAGAAATGATAAACTACACTTATATGTTAATGAACGGCAAGGTGATATTCCAAGTTCTGAAAAATGGATTAGAATAGTGCGGTGGTTGCTTTTCACTGGTCGAGACACAATGGGGTAAAGGACAGTTGTCTCGATCTCTATGAATCCACAACGGTATTCTAGTGCGTAGATTGCATCATATTTACACCTGGGATGAATCTTAAATGATACAGAAGCATTACAAAATATCTGCAATTAGGTAATTACTTGAGCAAACAGGCGTAGGCATGTAATTGATGTTGGGTTTTTGTAATTGGTAATTTATCCTTCCGAAAGTTTGTGAAATTTAGATCTTTTCTTTCTGCATGCTTTGGAAACAACTCGTTTATGCAATTGTATGTCTAAGATAAAAGTATGAGACTCCTCAAACTGAGAATAATTGAATAGAGTTATTCATGCGGGAAAGAAAATTGCATTGATGTGTCGATTATAATGCATTTCTCTCTCAAGCATGGTGTTCTTAAAATAGTATGCAATAAATTCAATTGATACATTTTCTGAGATGGATGAAATATGAGTGGCACGGTGCTAAATTCCCTATACTATTCAGGGATATGGACGTTAGCTGCATTATTTAGGGACATATGTAAAGTAATAGTGTAGGGGAATGACTCTGGCTGGGTTACTCTTCGGAGGGTCGGGGTGGACTTGTGGGACTAATGGCTGAGTTCCACATTGTAGGGATCGTATGATTCAACAGCTTCCAATCTAATGAAAGGGAAAGACAAATACACCTGAAGAGCAGTTGATTCGGAATTGAGATGTCAAGAACAAGCTGCAGGCAGAGCCAAACCCAGTGATAGACATTATTTTCCTCTGTAATGACATGGTAATAAGCATTCCAAAAGTGCATACATTAACTGTGCAGATAACAATTAAATAATATATTTCATTCAAGAGTCCATGTATGCTGATGCACATAAACGCTTCTACTACCTGCTCTTTCCACAAATACTTAAAATGTCTTTTAATCTTCACGCATTTAGCAAATACTTTGCAATTCTGTAGTGTCTGACCTCTGCACAGAATCAAAAGATTATTTTAAATTTCTGCTTAAATGTGTGAGGTACACAATTGCGATGAAAACATGGATTTTCACCTGAGGAACAACAATATAAACTGACAAAGAAAACGTCGATGACTAACACTTTCAAACAATCCGCAAAAAGCAGGACGGGCTTCTGTTACATCAAACTCTAAATAACTTGCTCTGAAGGAACGTCACTCGTCCAAAATATTGACGCTCATTTCTCTCCACAGATGTTATCAGACCATCTCATTTTCTCGAACTATTCCATTTTTATCCTTCTGCTCCTCGAGGCAGTTAACGGAACAGGCTGACTGCAGACTTAGTCTCACTCCTAATCGACCTATCTGTGGATTATGTTCTTCACTGCGCGCACAGGTGCACTCAGAAATGTTTTGCGAAGGAAAAACAAAATTGTTTTGTTTTTGCAAAACTTCATCAGAACGGAGAAAGAATGGCGGGTCTAGCAGGATGTGCCAACTTATTCAGGTTTCCAAAATGTCATGAATTCGCATCATTTTACAATGAAGTTCCATGAACAATTTGTCTTCCGACTTGTTGCACAAGCATATGTACTTGCATTAATTGCTGTAAAAATGCATGCAGATTGCAATGTACACGCACATTTAATAAAACCCAACCATTAAAATAATGAATTTTCTTTCTGTTTGTTCATTGCACACCAAAAGGAATAACTTCACGTTAATCAATGCTACAAGACAAATTCTGCATATATTTAACACGCACTTTTTCCTGGTCGCTCAAAAACTCCAAGCATAAGTAACAATTCCAACTAGCTTGTATCTTCTGCAAACTTAAAAATATTATACTTGGTTCTTATCTACAAGTTATTTTTAGAAATATTTACATCTAGAAAATTTGAAGGCCAAGCGTTAATATTTGCCCACTCTCAAAAAAACGTTACCTCTCTCTCTTCTGGTTTTTCAGCTATTTCTCATTTCTTCTGGGTATTTTAGCTCGAATCTCGTGGTCTTTAATATTGCCTACTAACCTTGTACACGAGACATTATCAGAAAACTTCTTGATATCCAAATACACCAAATGCACTTGTTCTCCCTTATATATTTTCATGAATGTATCCTCTGAAAACTCGATGAGGTTGGTGAAATTAATTCAGTCAAATAGTGAATCATTTCTGTTTAATTATCCTTTTCTGACTTTGCATCATCTTGTTAGTAATTTCCCGGCATCGCATTATCAAATGCTTTATAATAGTGTTTTTTTTAACTAATGATGTACTGTTTTAAGTAATTCTATGTTCATCTCTCTCTCTCTCTCTCTCTTTAGTTTCCTTTTACTTAATAGAGTTTCATTTGTAATGCTGCAGTTTGTAGCAACTGCTGCAAGATGCAAACAATTTTGGAAGAGGACCAACAATATATTTTTCAAGGTACACTTCCTTTATTGTTGTGGACCAGGCCAGACTCCCTCAAAATAATTTAAGAAGATAGCTTAGCCCCTAACATTTTCTTATTTTAAAGACAAATGTGGAATACGTGTTCCAGGTTTGAAGCAGCAGTCAAACCAGTCGGCTTTAAGCAAAACAATTTATTTAAATACTACAGTTGAAATACGAACAAAAGAAAGTGAAATTCGGAATAACTTAAGAATTGGAACACCTTTCCGAACTGTGCATTAACTATCATTAATTCCATATCCCAAAACAATAACATGCCATAAATGCACTCTTTAGCAAAAAGGTAAATTCAGTAACAGATTCTTTCAGACAGGCAGGAGCAGCATCCAGAGACAACCCGCTGAAGAAAGTCAGACGAATTATGTACTGAAGCTTGCAACTCTTGTGGACTCACAAAACCTGTGACCGCTGCAGCTAAAACGAAAACAGAAAGAAACATGAAGTGAGAGAACTGGCCACTCCCGTCCATTACTAACCTACAGCCTTCAAAACCTCAGCCTTTAGAACTCTCAAAAAAAAAGACAAGAACAAAATACTCTTTTCAAACTGACAACATCGTCACATTATGTCCTGGAGTGTATATGATCATATATTGGGTATTTGTATGTATGCAGACCTGCTCACTGCCTTCAGATATCCTCCGCAATGGCAGATATCAAGCACAGTTCCAGGTTTTTTTGAGACCTTTCTTTCATATCAGAATAAAACCGAGATTCCGCATTCAGTTATTGCCCCCACGATACACAAGATAATCCACTGAAGCTCCATGTCACATATATTATTTTTTCTGCTTATTGCAGTGTATATCCCTGAATTGTTTGTCATCTTCAACCTCTCCCTGCAGTAGCCCATTGTCCCTGCCTGTTTAAAGCGGGCCAACATCATCCCTGTGCCGAAGAAAGCTCATGGAGCATGTCTGAATGACTACTGCCCAGTGGTCCTAACTTCAGTGGTCATGAAGTGCTTTGAAAGGCTGGTCACGGCAGTAATCAACTCCAGCCTCCCCACTACTCTTAGAATGCTGACCTATTCTAGTTTTCCTATTGGGCCAAAAGATACGTGTTAGATGCCATATCACTTGTCCTTCACTCCTCCTGAGAACATCTTGACAGCAAAAACAGCTATGTAAGAATCCGACTAATTGATTACATTTCAGCCTTCAACACTCGAGACTGATGACTAAACTTAGTGACCACAGACTCAGCCCCACTCTCTGCAACTGGATCGTCATTCAGTCAAGATTAGGGACAATATTTCATCCTCATTAACACTCAACACTGGAGCCCCCAGGGCTACGTACTCAGCCCCCTACTGTACTCACTGAGTGCGTCACCAAATACTAGACTAATGCCACTTACATGTTCGCTGATGACACTACCATAGTCGATAGAATCAAATGGAAGCGAAACAGATTACAGATGAAAGGTGGAAGACCTGGAAGAATGGTGCACTGAGAACAACCTAGCTCTCCATGCCAGCAAAAAAACCAATGAACTCATTATTGACTTTCAGCAAGATATTAATGTGTTCAGCAACACATTAACAACACAGAGGTGGAACGAGTGAACAGAGTCAAGCTCCTGGGAGTGATTACCCACAACAAGCTTTCTTGGGCTCTTCATGTGGACACGCTGGTTACAAAGGCCCAAGAATGTCTCTTGTTCCTCAGCTTTCTGAGGAAATTTGGCATGACGGTGAATAGCCTTGTGGACTTTTATGGGTGAGCCATTGCGAGTACTCTGTCTGGATGTATCACGACCTGGTATGGCAACCGTGCCATTCAAAATCGGAGATGGTTACAGAGAGTGGTGAACTGGGCCCGGACAATCACAAAAGCCAGCCTTCCATCTATAGAATCCATCTACCAGGCCCGCTGTCAAGGGAAAGCCACCAGCATTCTCAAAGCCTCAAAGATGAATCCCACCTTGGCAATCTTTTTCTACAACCTCTACCATCAGAACAGACGCCTGAACACGCACACAAGCCGGTTTTGAAAGTATTTCTACTCCGCCATTGTTAGAATACTGAATGGACTCACAAAGTCTTAACATTTGCCTTTATCTGTGTCATTACATCTTTCATGTGACATTACATCTTTCCATCCGTCAGACAAAGAATCAGTCTGCCTGCTTGGTTACTCTGGGTACCAACAGAAATATACTGTATCGCTCTCATAACCGGATATAGTCACACAAATTTGAAATCTAGAAGCATGGCTTGTGATCAGCTCCTCTTGCAGAGCTGTACAAACAACAGGTTTCATTAGTTTAAACTATCATCGATTCCTCTCATTGCTGTCGTTCGCATTCTGTCCTTCAGGTTGCTTGGCAACACAGAGAATTCTGTGTCACAGATCATGTGATCTGCAGAAGGTCGCTTGATTGATGAGACCAATCCTCAAACCACATAACCATATCGTTAACAAATGTTTACATGAGGGCAGTCGGTCCTTGGCCTTGAGATTGTTTGCATTCCTTTCTCAGATTCCTTTTCTGTAATTCCTCTTCCTTTTGCTGGACGCCTTATGGAGACACATTTTTAACATGAGAATGCAATACCACATAGTCCTTGACAGATGGTAGTTGCAATTCCAGCACAAGAGAAGCTTGACTTTCTTTTTCATCGCAGCTGTTGATGAAAGCTAAAGAGAACCACGTGCACTTTTAAGAGCTGAAATATTGAAGAGCAATGTTCAAACGGCATGTTTTACAAAACGTGTGGATGAAATATCCTGGATTAATCAAATCACAAATTATGTCTGGTCTTCACAAGTCAGGAACTGGGATGCGCTGATCGAGAAAGAAGGGGCACAGGGAGCCGCAATTTGACAGAGAGCCAGCTCCTGCATCCAGCCCAGACCCTGCTAATTTATAAACTGAAAAGAAAAAATGCTGGAAATCACAACGGGTTTTCAACATCCGGGGAGGGAGAGGAGGCTCATGTTTCGTGTTAAAACGACTCGAAGAACAGCAGTACTTCAGCAGCTAGAAGTATGAAATGAAATGACAAAAAAAAGTTCCGAGGTGTCTACCAATCATGTAGGTTTTCCTGTCAAAATTAGCAAAAGTTATGTTTGATGTTGTTTTTACGTTCAATGGAATGAGTTTGTTGTTTGTATGTAATGGTTGGTATGAGCACGATTAATCATCCGAAATTAAGTAAACGTTTATTGCAAACGATGGTGCACAAAATGCAACAAAATTTTATAATTGTTTTATTCACCACAAAGCGATTAATTAAAAGGGTGTACATCTATCTCAGTATGATCAAGAATTGCTAAACACTCAGCAGACTACCAGCATCTGTGTGCAAAGTTAAAAATAAACACAACACCAGGTTATAATCCAACAGGTTTATTTGAATGCAGTAACATTTGGAGCGCTGTTCCTTTCTCAAGTAGCTGTGGAGCATCACCACGAGACACAGAATTTATAGCAACAGATTACAATGTCATGCAACGGAAATGATATATTGAACAAACCTAGATTGTTTCCAAGTCTTTCATCTTTTCGAATGTGTTGCAGGTTTCGGTTCATTCATATGTAAATCCCAGACATCTTTTAAATCACACTCTCGAGATAATGTAAGGTTTTATAAAAAAAAGGTGATATCTCAGCTCAGACAATGCATTAAAGGTGTGAGGTTAGAGTCTGCTTATATCCCAATCTTGAGTAAGACTGTTTTTATTTCCAAAGTGGAACTTATAAAATATTACATCAATTGACTGCCTGTATTGACTGATTGTGTGCTTTTTGAGCAAATCGAATGTACCTGCAAATATAATTCTGAAAGTGCAAATTCACCTCGTAGGATTAGACGCATATGTGCCTGCATGAGACTGAGTGTGCGCATGTGGGCGTGAGTGCGCGTCAGAGAGTTTGTGTTTGCGTGTGTGCATTATTGGTAAAGTGTGTGTGTGTGAGTGTGTTGGAATATAAGCCTATCACAGGTGTGCACATGGATGCGGGTGTGTGCGTATGAGAAAGTGTGTGCATGAGAGAGGTTATCTGTAAGTGTGTGAGTATGTAAGCAAGTTTGTATGCGTGTGAGAGTGTATAGTGCAGTGGGGTCACTTATACTGTTACATGAATCGTAGGTCCCGTCTGAGGCCATCCTCATGAGTACTGAACTTGGCTGTCAGTCTCTGCTGAGCCACTTTGCATTGTTGCATATCCTGAAGTCCACCTTAGGGGGATGGGCACCGAAAGGTCCGAGGCCAAATTCCCCTGATCACCGTTGTCTGGTGATTGTTGCATGGTGTCTCGCCATTCGTTGTCATAGCATCTGCTTGATCTCGCCAATGCACCATGCCCCGGGGCATCCTCTCCTGCAGCATATGAAATTGCCAACAGTACCTGTCACGTAACTTCTGGGTGGTATCCCTAAATGTAATAGTGGTATTCATGTCAACACTCTGAGACAAATTCAGGCCGAAAACATTTTTTTTAATGTTGAAATACTAAACAGCAATCGAGGTTTGTAGAATACATCGTTTTAGTTGCATGAGACTGTGATCTTTTGCTATCAATTCTGTGTCTTATTGTTCAGCTTCCTGATGAAAGAACAGCGCTCTGAAAACAAGTACTTCCAAATAAACCTGTTGGACTATAACACGTTGTGTCGTAGTTTTTTTAACTTTGTCCACACCAGTCCAACACTGCCTCCCCACAGCACGGCTACCAACTGTGTAGAGAAAGCAGAATTAACGTTTTGGATCCAGTGATCCTTCTTCAAAAATGGTTCTACCGGGTTTTAGTCAACAATTTGTGTTTTTGTTTCTGATTTCCACTATCCACAGTTGTTTCATTTTATTTCGGCTCAATACTATTTCTCTATTGAATAATACTATATGAAAGAAAGAAATAAATTTGCAAGGAACTTGCCAGAACTCAAGGGTCTGAGTGATGGGAGAGGTGGACAAGGTGTTTTTTTTTTTATTTAGAACCTGGGGGAGTGAAGGGGGATCTTACAGAAGCGTATAAGATCATAAGAGGCATTCAGCCTATTTCTCCAGGGTTGGAATATCAAGGACTAGAGGGCATGAGTTTAAGGTTAGAGAGGACAGAACGAAAGAGAATCACAAGCTCAATTCTTTTTTTTTGAACCACAGAGCGTGGGACAGATATGGAATGAGCAAACAGCAAGAGTTGCTGAGGTGAGTACATTCACAACATTTAAAAGAGTTATGGGGCAGGCCAGACCCCCTTAACTTATTTCAAGAAGGTCGCATAGAAACTAACTTTACTTTATCTTAAAGGCAGGTGTAAAGTGCGTGTTCCACGGGTGATGCAGCTGGACAAACATACTTTATTTACACACTATACTAGGAACATGAACAAACAAAAGTCAATGCTCATGTCAGGTGATGCTTTGAGGTATTCAGAGGATCATTGGTGCTGACTTTCAGATCAATGTAACTCATCAGATGTAGAGCGCATTGGACAATGATATTGTCCTGGAGTCTGTATAAAAAAATAGCAGTGTCAGTTCTTTAGTAGTCACATGATATTTGTTCCATATAATTTTTCCTATGAAACTCCACGGAGAAAGTGAGGGCTGCAGATGCTGGAGATCAGAGTCAGGAGTGTAGTGCTGGAAAAGCAGAGCAGGTCAGGCAGCATGCGAGGAGCAGGAGAATCGATGTTTTTGGCATAAGCCCTTCATTTCCTGATGAAAAGCTTATGCCCAAAATGTCGACTCTCCTGCTCCTCGGATGCTGCCTGACATGTGGTGTTTTTCCAGCACTACACTCTCGACTTTGTAACTCTCAGGCGAGTACGTGCAAAATAGGTAGCACCGTGGATGGCTTTTGCAGTGGGTGACAGGCAGCCGAGATTTATCCATTAGAAGGTAAGATTTGAAAGCAATTCTCACACGAATTAGGATATTCCCTGTAGCCAAATATGTCGCCCAGTTTTTGGTGATTCAGAGGCAAGTGGATTTCAGCTATTAAATAATGTTACTGCTGTACTGAAATACAACGGTGACGAAGTCAGTAGATTTCAACAGGAGACACAGGGAATCCATAGAAAGATGTTGATTATTAACATATTTGTTTCTGTAAAAATAGGGATCCACCCTCATTAGTATAATATTTATGTATTGCTCTCATAGTTGGTTCTATTTGTTACATGAAGTGTGAATGTGTTCAAAGTCACCGAATAAATCATGGTGGAGCAAGTCAAAAGCAGAATTGTTTTATGGATGGATGTGTCCCTGAATCCTTTTGCCCATTCTTGCTTTCACACTGCAATGAGCTGCATGCTTCGAAACTTAACAGTGTAAACTCGCATGTAGGTCAGATTGTATGCATTGTTTTGTACACGAAGGATAGAAACTATTTAATATGAAGCCAATCAATTATTGAATCATGAAATTGAAGTTTCAATTCCGGATTTAATGCCATAATGTAAATTTCAATTAATTCTTGCCACGGAACATTTGATGGGATGCTTAAATAATTGGTTATGAATACAAAACATTGAACTCTCATTTCTCTGCTTTTCTCCATGGCAGAAATTTCACAGTCCTGTGCACAAGTAATTTCAAATGATTCAGCAATCTTCGAAAGAGGCATATTAGATTAACTATTCTGTTCTAGCAGCTCATGATAAAGCAGCACAAAATGTCCGAGGTCTCCCCGTCTGATGCAGCAGGACATGGCTGGCAGTCGTTAGAAAGCTTGGGAAATATTTGATTAATGTATTAGTCACAAGTAGAACAAAAGTAGCTCAGTGGGCCCATACCATGGCCAACAAGTCCATACCAATCCTACCAAGAGTGAACCACCCAGACACAACCCCCTACCCTATTGTCCGATATTTCCTGTCGAACAATGCACCTCACCTACGCATCCCTGAACAATATCGGCAATTTAGCATGGCCAATTCACCTAACCTGCACGTCTTTGGACTGTGAGAGGAAACTGGACCACCCGGGGGAAACTTGCGTGGACACAAGGAGAATGTGCTAACGTGACACAGACAGGTGCACGTGACTGGATTTGAATCCTGATCCCTTGTGCTGTGAGGCATCAGTCCTAATCACTGAGTCACCGTGCCAGCATTTATATATGAGACATAGATAAGAACATTTTATATTATGTCTAAATTTTTTGATCCCACTTTTATTATTTGATCAATCTCTTACAATGCGAATGGTTGATTTCTGTAAGGTCCTCGGACACCTGCACCAACCAACCCAACCGCCCCATGGCAGAACACTTTAACTCCCCCTCCCACCCTGCCAAGGACATGCAGGTCCTTGGACTCTCCATCACCAAATCATGGCAACACGACGCCTGGAGGAACAGCGCCTCATCTTCCGCCTAGGAACCCTCCAACCACAAGGGATGAATACAGATTTCTCCAGCTTCCTGATTTCCCCTCCCCCCACCTTATCTCAGTCCCAACCCTCGGACTCAGCACCGCCTTCTTGACCTGCAATCTTCATCCCGACCTCTCCGCCCCCAACCCCTATCCGGCCTATCATCCTCACCTTAACCTCCTTCCACCTATCGCATTCCCAATGCCCCTGTCCCAAGTCCGTCCTCACTACCTTTTATCTTAGACTGCTTGGCACACCTTCCGCATTCCTGAAGAAGGGCTTATGCTCAAAACGTCGATTATCCTGCTCCTTGGAGGCTGACTGAACTGCTGCACTTTTCCAGCAACATAATGGTTGTTGGATGTTCCAGGGTTTAGATGTTTCAAAACGAATAGAGATTGATGTAAAAGAGGTGTGGGGATGGTGGCATTACTAATCAGGGATCGTTTCAGAGCCGCAGAAAGGGAAGTCGTCAAGGAGAGATTGTCGACAGTGTCAGTATGGGCGGAAGTCTGAAGCAGGAAAAGAGCAGTCACTTTATTGGGAGTTTTCTCTAGATTGCATAACAGCAACTGAGGCACGGATGGGCTGTATACGAGTCAGAGTTTGGAAAGGTGTGTAAGTAACAGGGTTGTTTTCGTTCATGACTTCGACTTCTCTAATATTGATTGGAAATTACTTAGTGCAAAAAAAAGGCTGTATGAGCAGATTTTGACAGTGTGTCCACAACGGATTCTTGACTCAACATGGAGAAAGGCTGACTGGAGGTGAAACGCTACTGGATTTGGTGCTTGGCAACGAACCAAGTCCCAGGAGTCAGATCTCTTGGTGGGAGAGCATTTGGTCGCAGTGACCACAATTCCTTGACATTTACTATAATCCTGGAGAGGGACAGGAGATGAAGGGATGGCAAAGTGTTTAATTAGGGGAGGGGGAATTACAATGTTATTAGACAGGAACTGTGGAATATTAAGTGGGAACAGATATTCTCAGGGGAATACATGGCAGAACCATCGAGGTTGTTCACAGAACACTTGCTGCGAGTGCTGGATACATTTCTCCCACTGAGGCCAGGAAGGGATCACAGCATGTAGGAACCTTGGGTGGCAATGCATGTGGAACATCTCATCAAGAGGAAGAAGACGGCTTACTTAAGGTTGAGCAAGAAAAGATCAGTCAGAGGCCCTAGACAGTTACAAGGTAGCCAGGAAGGACTTGAGGAATGGACTTAGGAGAGCTCGAAAAGGGCATGAAAAAGCTTTGATGAATGTTATTAAGAAAAACCTAAAAATGTTCTATGCTTACACAAGGATAAAAGATGGCCAGAGAGAGGTTTCTCCAGATCAGTGATAGAGGAGGAAATTTGTCCCTGGAGCTGGAGGAGGTAGGGGAGATCCATAAAGAATACTTTGGTTAGTATTCACTATTGAGAGTGACATCGTCGTTTGTGAGGACAGTGTGAAACAGTCTGATATTCTCGAACAATTTGATGTTAAGAAGGTGGACGTACTGGAAATTTTGAAAAAAATATGAGGACAGGTAAATCCCCTGCCAGACTTGATATTCCCAGCGAAGCGAGGGAAGACATTGATGCACCTTTGGCTATGACCTTTGTGTCCTCACTGTCCTCTGGAGCAATACCAGATGGTGGAGGGTGGCAAATATTATTCCCTTGTTCAAGAAAGTGAATTGGGATATTCCTGTGATTTACAGACCAAACAGTTTTAAGTAAGTGTTGGTCAAATTATTTGACAGGGTTCTGAGAGGCAGGATTTATTATTGCTTGGAAAAGCATGGATTGATTAGAGTGAGTCAGAATGGCTTTGCGACAAGTGCATCATGTCTCACAAGCTTTACGAAATTCTTTGAGGATATGACAGAACCAATTGGTGAAGGTAGAGCAGTGGATGTTGTATACGTGTATTTCAGTAAGATGTTCAACAGGTTTGCCCATTGGATTCATATTGAGAATCAAAGGAAATATGGAATGCAGGGAAATTTGCCTGTCTGGATAGAGAATTAGCAGGCCCACAGAAGACAGCGTGTAGGAGTACATGGAAAGTTTAGAGCTTGGAAATCGATGATCAGTGGTGTCCTGCTAAGACGTGCTTTCCCAAAATGCAGCACCTCGCATTTATTTTAATTAAACTCCACCTGACACTTGTCAGCCCATTTGTCAATCGGATCAAGATCCCATTGTAATCTAAGATCACCTTCTTCACTGTCCACATCACATCCAATGTTGGTGTCATCTGCAAACTTATTAACTGTACTTCTTATGCCCACATCGAACTCACTTATGTAAATGATGAAAATTAGTGAACCCAGCACTCCACTGGTCACAGGCCTCCAGTCTGAAAAACAACCATTCACCACCACCCTCTGTCTTCTGCCATTGAGCCAGCTCCAATCCTCTTTGTTACATCTTCCAAAATCTCAATCAAGTTTGTGAGACATGATTTCCCTCACACAAAGCCATGTTGACTATCCCAAATCAGTCCTTGCCATTCCAAATACATGTACATCCTCTCCCTCTGAATTCCGTCCAACAAATTGCCCACCATTGACATCAAGCTTACTGGTCTATAGTTCCCTGGCTTGACCTCACCATCTTTCTTCAACAGTGGCACCACGTTAGCCAACTCCAGTTTTCGGGCACCTCAGCTGTGACTATCAATGATACAAATATTTCAATAAGAGGCCCAACAATCATTTCCTTAGTTTGCCACAGAATTTTAAGGTACACCAGATCAGGTCCTGGGGATTTATCCACTTTTATGCATTTCACGACATCCAGCGCTTCCTCCTCTGTCATATGGACATTTATCAAGGTGTCACCATCTGTTTTGCTACATTCTATATCTTTCATGTCCTTTTCCTCAATAATTACTGATGCTAAATACTTGTTTACTATCTCCCCCATTTTCTGCAGCTCCACACAAAGGCTGCTTTGCTGATCTTTGAGGGGACCTATCTCTCCCTAGTTATCCTTTTGTCCTTTACGTATTTGTAAAATACCTTTAGATTCTCCTTTATTCTATTTTCCAAATGTACCTCATGTCCCCTTTTAGTCCTCCTGATTTCCCTCTTAAGTATACTCCTCTTGCCTTTATACTCTTCCAAGGATTCATTTGATCTATCCTGTCTATAGCCGATGTATGCTTCCTTCTTTTGCTTAACTCAATTTCTTTAGTCATCCAGCATTCTCTGTACCTACCAGCCTTTCCTTTCACCCGAACAGGATTATACTTTCTCTGAACTCTCGTTATCTCATTCCTGAAGTCTTCCCATTTTCCAACTGATCCTTTACCTGTGAATATTTGCCCCCAATCAGCTTTCGAAAATTCTTTCTAATAATGTCAAAATTGGCCTTTCTCCAATTTAGAATTTCAACTTTTTAAATCTGGTCTATCCTTTTCCATCACTCTTTTAAAACGAATAGAATTATGGTCGCTGGCCTCAAAGTGCTCCCCCACTCACACCTCAGTCACCTATGCTGCCTTATTTCTCAAGAATAGGTTAAGTTTTGCACCTTCTCTCGTAGTTACAATATTTGAATCTGGTTGATAAGTGGATATACATCACTGAGAGGACAAACAATAACCAAATTCACTCATTGATTCTATACATCACTTCTTGGTGTTCCATACCATTTCATGGCTCAATTCTCCTTTTAAATGCCTTACAATGATGAGAAATGCTGCTTAGTCGGATTAATTTTGTATTTTATTGTCATTGTTCCAGAGTTTTAAAACAAGCATCAGAAAGTATCATCTGTATTATTGCTAAACCGCACAGAAGTGCCGACTGTCGGAGTGTCATAAAAATAATGATGACACAACCACTGCTTGGTATAAGACGAGATCCTCTGAAAACGCAAAATCACTGATATTTATTGGAAACCGTGACATGATCTCCTGGTACAGAAATAAATAGGGAGTTTTGATGATGTCATTTGCAATTGGTAGGATGGAGAGTGGCATGGAATTGCTGCCCTGATGAAGAACTTCAAATCATACTTTTCGAATTGATAGAAATGAGATGTAACGTTGCTGTTGGCAAAGCATTTGACCCCAAGAGGTAGACACATGGTCTATCCAGTTTAGAGAGCAATACGGATTTAATACAATTGTTGGTGACTGAGAGAGTAAAGTGACGGTAATAATAACATATCTTCGGATATTAGGCAGAATTAATATTCATAGCTTTTTGAGCAAGGTCACATACAGACGGGGAGATGTTGAGAATTATTTAATGCCATGTGTGAAGAGAAAGTTCAGCCCACCGAGACTGCACCAACACTCCGAAGAGCAGCCATATCCGAAGCATACCATCCTGTAGCACTTCAATTGCTGAATCAAAGCAACACATCTTTGCATGTTACGTACAATTTGGCGTGACCACTCATCTTCACAATTCTGGACTGCGAGAGGAAACCAGAGCAGTCAACCAAAGTGGAATGGAACCGGTGTTCCGGACGCCGTGAAGTAGCAGCGCGAACCATGCATGCCCATAGATTGTATTGTTGTAAATTAATTGCATTCTTGATTTAAAATATATTTTAAAGCTCATGGAAATCACTCAGCAACGATTCAAAAGCAAGAATCAAATTTTACACGGAGCTGGAGAACAGTTCAATCTCATTAACGAAGAATACAATGGTCCACTATGCCAAAGGCGACAGAGATTGCAGACTATAACATAGATGAGCTGAACGCAGGCTAACGGGATTGAATGATTTACTTTGTTTAACTAGATAGGAGCTAACTGTTATAAGACCACAATATATATATCGATATATATATATATTCAACCTGATGTCCTGTTAATTAGATTTAGAGAGGAATGTGAGGTTCGATGTTAGTTTGTTGACTTCATTACTTGACATGTACAAACGGACATTTGAGGAAACACGAACAAAAGAATCGAATGGAATTGACCAAATTTATGTAAGAACGAAAGGTTCAACAATGCAAGGTCTCTTATGAATGATGAAAGCATTGCATGTCGATCAGACGATTAAAGTTGGGAAAGTTCTAATGACATACACAAGTTGACATTAAAGTAGATGGAATGTAGAAGTCGGAGAACATGCTGAGGGTAAAT
Organism: Chiloscyllium punctatum; assembly: GCF_047496795.1. Lineage (NCBI taxonomy): Eukaryota > Metazoa > Chordata > Chondrichthyes > Orectolobiformes > Hemiscylliidae > Chiloscyllium > Chiloscyllium punctatum. The sequence continues at coordinate 54,735,550 of NC_092768.1, forward strand.
GAAAACAAAACTGTTTCGGGCTTTCATCTGGGATGGTTGGAATCAGCCTGCTTTCATTTCGAAGCATATCTTGGAGAAATGAATCCGGAGTTTGTTTCTTGATAATTTCAGGTATAATACCTCACACATTCTTTGAGGAAATCAAGCAGGGCGACGGGAAAGAGGAGCAGAGAGTCATTAAAACCAAACACGGCTATCGCCAAAGTGTGGCGGTTTTGAAAGCAGGCATGTCCCTGGGGAATGAGAAAATTCAAAAAGGAAAGCGAAACTGCAACATATAGATCAGATCATTCGGCAGTCCAGGAAATTTATTTTAGGTGAACAACTTGCGTGGACGTGTGGAATGATCTGACGAATAAAAGGCGTTCAGAACAAAATGCATCACGAATGTATAAATGTTCCTTTAAATCATTTAATTTCATATTAGCCTGTTTTTGGCAAGGTTACCTTTTCCATATTAGCCTGTTTTTGGCAAGGTTAACTTTAAACATTTCAATAATGTTCTCTTGCTTTGGGAAAGAATTCGTTGCATTTGCTGAACAAAGCACGAGAACACCCTCCAAGTGACATTATTCATTTGGCATACCACTGCTTAATATGTCATTCATAGTATTTATCTTCCCGAAGTGTTTTAATTACAATTGTCAATCCTGGGTCAATATGTTTCATGTTACGAGAGTGTCAAGAATTTTTGCGTCCTGCAGCATTACTTACTGCAAATCAATACCCATTCATAATGCATTTCCTGCAAATAATTGAGCAACTCTCTTTCAAAAAAAAGTGAACATTTAGTTTTAATTCTAATAATATCAAGAGTTCAAACTAAGTATACAATATGCAAACCAGATCCAGGGAATTGTAGTTACCATTTATTAATTAACATGCCTTTCAGTGTAAACACATACTTTAACCCATTCTTGAGATCCTCCCTGAATTTCCTCTGTGTCAGTCCGTAACTACAAGAGTTTGTGCAGGAACTGAGAAGTTGCAACATAAAACCAATCTGTTGCACTATATATATCGGGCTGCTGTAATATATGTCAGTGCAAAAGAAATTTAACACTGGCCACTTTAAAGAATGCACAACATACAGCATCCATAAGAAGATAAAGTTGGCAGAAATGCTGAAAATTAAATTCATAGGTTTTCTCCGATTCCTCATCTCTGCATCTCTGTTGTCGTCACTGACCTTTTGCAGTGCCCTGCGCTCTCTATTTGCCATGATAATATGTCTGACGGTTAGAACATTGAACATTAATATTAAAAGGCTTGGTAAGAGAGGGGTAATGATGCTGTCAATCCATTCAAATGCTTTCCACAGGCGGGAATTGAGATAGTCAGCTGTCACAACACAATACCACGGCACGTTGTCGATTATAATGGCAGGTTCATTCATGTAGTAAAAGGGGACAGTCCTCAGGCAGCTTGAAACAAAGACAGAGACAATGACGACTCCGGATGTTTTCATTGTGCAGTATTTTGTTTGCATTTTATGACAGCAGATAGCAACAAAGCGATCAAAAGTGAATGCAACTGCAAACCAGACAGAACAGTCCACTGCAACTATGTATGCAACAGTATTTATAGAACACACAGGAGTTAGGAACAGGAATTTATTTGAGAGATACATGATATTAATTCGGTGCAATATAACGTGGATAATTACGACTGTGAGATCAGCCACTGCCATAGCCACCAGATATTCCGTGATGCATTTTGAAAGACCTCATTTGCCTCGAATCAGGATCAAAATTGCAACCAGATTAACTGTAAGAACAAGAAACATATTATTGACTTGCTGTCCATTGCACATTTCTTTCTGGAACACTCATGCATTAAGATAAAAGACAATATTGAATGGTTGACTATTGTTAATAAGCAGGGAAATAATTTGACATTGTCAGAAATGAAAATTGAATCCGAGAGTTGAGCACAATGCAATGAAGTTGCGTTGGGAAAAAGAAATCAACATCAACTTTACGCAGTTTCTGAAGCAAGCGTTTCAAAGGAGACTGTCTGAGTTTAACAATATGTGAATTCAAATCTTATCATCTTTAAGAATTGCAAAAAATGTCCTTGGCCCCGTTTTACTGCACAAAGTGAAGTATTCTTTCTTCTGAGAGAAGTCTACTTCATGAATCATGAAGATTTTTCTCATCTCCTGTAATTACGTCTCTGCTTCTGCTTTGACATTCTGTTACAGTTTCATTCATCAGCATTGTTTGTTAATTTGTATAAATATAAAGTCACATTTAATGCAATTAAACAATCTTATAATATAGGATTATCCTCTTTAATGGGAGGCCATTGACTCCACTAAGACAGCCTCAAGTTATGCATAAAATGCCTTACTTTGTAAAAATAAATAAAATCAGACATGTGACGTCGTGTTTCTGGCAAGAACAGCATTTACAAGTCATTCCTCCGTGCCCAGGTGAACTTGTTGGCGAGCTGTCGAACTAAACCATTGCATTGCTTGAAGCTAAGTAGACAGTTCTGCTTCACGGAAGTTTCCTGAATTTTGACTAAGCCACTGGGAATGAAAACAACTTGGATGGCAACTTGCAACTGATTCTATTCCGATCTGTTGTGCTTGTTCATCTGGATTCTAGAAGCTGTGCAAAATAAGGTGCCCTCACATGATCAATATAGTTCATGAAATATTTAGATGTTAGAAAGTTTGATTCGATTCTCTTTGATAATACCAAAGTACAGAGTTTTCTTTCTGGAATATGTGCTTTACTATTGCTCGGCAAAATACTGTAGGGAAGTCACACAGTTGATAGAATGCTACTCAGAGAAGGCATGTTCTCTTCAGCCAACCATAAAAGCAAACAAAATGTCAATCAAATGACTTCAAAGCACTGCAATAAAATATTATATAATTTGGAAATTATATCAAATAAAATTAGATTATCGATAATAAAAGTTAAATATAATTTCTTGACCATCGATCGTGCAAACACAACGTGTAGTTTCTGCTCTGGATTCAGTAAATTATTGTTAAACACCTTAGAATTTTGAACAGTGAAGCTTTGAATGTTGTGACTTTTTGTTGCTGAATCGCTATAGTGTAGAAACGGATCCTTCAGCCCAAGTGCACACTGACACTAACCCACCCGGACATATTCCACCTTCCCTTCTTTACCCCTGACAAAAACTCCCCACCGACACATCCGTGCGCACTATGGGTAATTTAGCATGGCCAATTCACCTGATCTGCAAATCTTTGGACGGTGGGAGATAAACGGGACACTCAGAGTACGCCCAAACATGGGGTGTATGTGCGAACTCCACGACCGCAGTTGGTTGAGAATGGAATTGAACCCGGGTCCATCGTACTGTGAGGCAACAATGTATACCACGGAGCCATAGAGCAACCTCCCTGCAAAAGCGTAAGAAAAAGATTGAGCTTCAGGAAAAAAAAATCATTGGCGAAAACCAAAACACAACTGTTCACAGTGAACAGTCAAAATATGACGTAACATTCACACATTATTTGTTTTAGTTTCGTTCCTGTGTCTTACCTGGAATACTGATGGCTGCAAGAACGGGGTAGTAAATTTGGTCTACTTGGTATATAACTGGGTAAAACATTTCCCCAATTAACAACCAAACTCTGATGTGCGTGTTCCAGCAGAATGAAGGCACAATGATAACAACTTGTCGATGTGTCGCTATTAATGCGTAAGCTTTCCTCTCTGGAGAGTGTCAGTGAGGTCATATGCACCGAGACATTATGCGCGCTTCAATGAAAAACGACGGAAATAATAAACTGTCTTCACTCCAATGAATTAGCGGACCTTTCGGCATTTTGATTAGTTCAATACATGCTGTGCAAAACAGAACAATTCATAGTTTTTGAAGTTTCTCAGAAGTTGGAATTGAAATATATTTGAGGATAAAAAAAATCACTGATCCTCAAAAGTCCAAGCCTATGGTTAGATTTTCTACAGTGTGGAAACAAACACTTCGGTCCAGGGTTCCGCACCGAGCCCCCGAGAAAAGTAACCCACGCAGACCCATTTCACTCTTACAAATGGGTAGGTTAACACGGCCAATTCAGCGGACCTGCATGTCTTTGGACTGTGGGAGAAAACCGGAGCACCCAGAGAATGTGCAAACGCCACACAGCCAGTCGCCCGAGGCGGGAATTGAATCTGTGAGGCTGCAGAGCAAACTGCTAAGCCACTGCAACACACGCAAGCATGCTATTATTTCGTATTCAAGTCCAAAAATTAATCAAAACTTTATTTTTTCAACTCTCAGATGTTTTTGAAAGAGAACAGCACTTTCAAATTCCCTCACAACAATCAAAAGCCAAAGCCAGAGATAATATTCGCTCTGCCATTTGTCTTTTGCAGATCATGATGGCGATATATTTCTTAGTCAAAACTCGCTTAGTAAACTCTGTTTTTAGTTTTAATTACCACTTCAAAAATGTGAGAAAAGCATTGTCGATCAGCCAGATAGCATGGAGGTAACAGAACCGTTCTTTGCTAATGCTTCACGTGAGCTGGTTCATTGGGGTTTTTTTTCAGACGAAGGTAGATAGATGTTTGCTTCGTAGATAGAAACAGATGTTACCTGGAATAACTGGGCGTACAAAATTCAAAGCAAAACAGTCATTGAATTGCTGAAAGTCAATGTAGGCCTTGCGTCTTAGTGAAATGCATGTTATTCTAATTTTTTCATTCCGACATAATTAATTGACTGACGTTTAAATAGCCTGCTTCCCAATCCCGTGCAAGGATTCAATGCAAGGAGTCGGAGAGGATGACATGTTTTTGTGAAGCGAAACAATCGTTGTCAGTCATCTGTGAATATTAAATTCCAGTATTGCTTACACTACTGATACGTTTTACTAATCATTTGTCACTGTTCTTCACTCTTATGCATCAATTCACAGAACACGCTTGAACTTCCAATATACTTAATATTCAAACTTTTTTGCATGTAAATCGAAACAGGTTGTCTTCTATTCGATGAGGAATTGGCCAGCAAAAAGCAATAGCAGAATGTTCAGCAAATAAACAAGGAACATGTCCCTATATTCACTTATTTGACCTTAAGTGCACACTTTGTCACGCATGGCGAAATGGTTTAACAGTTCGACATTGTTTTCAAGCGTACTTTTATAGGCTCAGTTCTGAAGAGATTTTGCAACATTCTCGATACACTTCACACACAGGCTGCCTGACCTGCGTAATTTTCGCCAGATTTCCCTGTGCTGTTTCAGATTTTGAGCTTTTGTAGGATTTTGTCTTGTGTTTGTTGAAGAGAATGTTGCCTGAAATCACCAATCAGACAGAATGCAAAATAAAGCATTTCCTTTCATTAGAGGCAGTACTTGATGAAGGGATTTTGCTCGAAACGTCGATTTTCCTGCTCCTCGGATGCTGTCTGACCCGCTTTGCTTTTCCAACAACACTCTATAATTGCCTCTGATCTCCAACATCTGCAGTCCTCACTTTCTCCGAAGTGCTCAAACTGTCCAATGATGTTCATTTCGATGCTGCACGGTAAACTTTACTGAATTTATTTATTTGGTTTCATGTCAGACTTTATTCTGTAAAACTACAAGAGAAACCTGATTCTGTACTGAAGTTCACCTCGATTTACAGTTTAAATGCGCAATACAAAAATGAAATTAACTTTATTCCTAACATAAACTACACACACACTGCAATTGATTTCTGGAATAAAGTCGCAGGGCCTTTAATACGACAACTAGTGCCGCTTCAATCTTAGCTTGTGCGGTTATTACTTGATGCCTTCAAGTACAGCAGATAGCCTAACAGCTATCTTATTTCCTTTCCTTTATTTTTAATGACCCACACAAATTTTCGAGAAAACTTTCCCGGAGTTACATATTTCCAAAACTGTTCTGAATACATGATTTTAAAGCATTGCGATCGGGAGCTTCATTCTAACGGGGTTGGGAATGCTCCTTGTTGAAGTTGTGACTGCTTTTCTGCAGATGGAGGAAGTTGCCTCAGCTTGGAATTATAAAAAACCATCTTTATCCGTTGAGCTTTTAAACTGTATTTTGAGTGAGTTGCAATTAAGTTGGAACTTCCAAAGGAGGAACAAATCACACTTCATAAATAATCAACATCACAGTATAGCAAAAAGACTTTATTCATGTTTTGTATTGAACAAAAATATTATTCCCACATTTTATCTGCAGGCTTACGAATATATAAAAATCAGAGCCGAAACGTGTGGAAATTGGCTACATGAGTCACATATCTGCTCTCTAGCGGGAAGCGTCGGGTTGTGAGAAGTTAAAATGTTTGCAGATGAGACAAACATTGGCACGATGATATGGGCAGCGTGGTCACTCAGTGCTTGGTACTTCCGCATCACAGTGCAAGGGACCTGGGTTTAATTCCATCCTCAAAGCGACTGGTATAAACAGGGAAGTCTGCACACTGAATGACATTCAAACCCAAGAGGCAGACGTTGATGAATTTGCAAAGCATCCAGGGGAAAGGAATGGCAAACATATGCTCGTATTGTGCATGTCAACGGATCCTTCCATGCTCATGGACTGCAGAAGAGACTCTGCAGGCGAATTAATTAACATTTTCCTACACTCATGAAGCTTAACTTTTGGAGAAGAGTGTGTTAGATATTGTCAGAGGCGATGTCCTCTCTTCACAATGAAGACTGTATACAACAGGCGGGACCATATTCCTCAGTAGGTTAAGTTTAAAGCAAACATGGCTCTGCAAACCTCGACATGAATGACTGATATGAGCCACAGTTAAAGGTAACGTGGACAGAGACATCGTGTATCATCGGGCTGCTCCGTCATTAAACTGACATGTTGACGGCCTGATAAGCAAGTATGCTGTGTTGTTTGGAGTATTTGGGGGTGTGGGGGGGCGGGAGTGGGGGTGAGTGGAGCAACTTACTGGTGGTAAGCAATTGGATTCAGGTTTCTGGAGCAGAATCTGTCACTGCTGCTTAGAGGGGAAGGGGACAGAGGAACAGAGGTTTAGTCATTGGGGACTCCATAGTTCGGGGTCAGATAAGTGGATTTGTGGGAAAGAGAGCGCCTCACGAAGGGGTGGGTGGTGGAGTGCTGGATTGATAGCGCGTCATTGTTAATCAAGGGCAGTGTTATTACAGCTGAAGTAAGGTCTGAGGACTTATCCACAGAGATAATTTGGGCTGAGGTCAGAAACAGGAAAGGAGAGCTTGCCCTTTTGACAGTTTTCTACCGGTCTTTGAATTGTTCCAGGAATGTAGAGGAAATGATAGCAAAACAAGAATCTCAGTCGGAGCGAGAGCAACAGGACTGGGAATGCTGTAGTTTAAGTAGTTTTGATGGGTCAATTTTCGTTCAATGTGTACGAGAGAGTTTTCTGATACAGTGTGCAGAGTGGTCAACAAGGGGAGGTATCATTTGATACTGGGGAATGAACCCACCAGGTGCTAGATTTGGAGGAAGGTGAGCACTTTGGCGAGAGTAACCATAATTGATTTAAGTTCCCAATAGAAATGGACAGGGATAGGTACATCCCACCGGGAAAGTGGTACAACTAGGGGAAAGGCAATTATGATGTGATTTAGGCAATCTGAGGTCATGGGGAAGTGCTGAATGAATCCGCATTGGAAAAGGGAATGTTAGTGGGAATACAGAGACATGGGCTACAAGGTTGGATAGGGTTGACATTGACAAAGAGGAGGTTTTATCAATTTTGGCAGATGAAAAAATAGATAAGACCCCTCGGCAGGATGGGATTTATTCTCAGATTCTCTGGGAAGCCAGGGAGGAGATTTTAGAGCGTTTGGCTTCAATCGTTTTGTCATCATTTTCTACAGCAGTAGTGCCAGAAGACTGGAGGACAGCAAAAGACGTCGTTCTTTTGTTGAAGAAGAGGATTGGGCGCTACCTTAGCAATTATAGGCCAGTGAGACTTACTTCGGTTGTGGGTAAGGTGTTGAAAACGGTTATCACAGACAGGATTTATAATCATCTGGAAAGGAATAATTCCATTCGGCATAGATAATACAGTTTTGCGAAGAGTAGGCTAAACCTCATTAAATTTATTGAGTTCTTTGAAAAGGTGGCACAACAGGTGGATGAGTATAAAACAGTTGATGTGGTGTATATGGACTTTAGTAAGGCGTTTGATACGGTTCCACACTGTAGGCTATTGCACAAAATATGGAGTTTCTGGATTGACGGTGGTTTACCGGTTTGGATCAGAAATTCGTCAAATGAAAGAAGACAGAGGATGGTGGTTGATGGGAAATTTTTGTCCTGGTGCTCAGTTATGAGTGGCGTGCCGCAATGGTCTGTTTTGGGCAAAAGCCAAAATGTGTGAGGTAGTTCACTTTCGAAGAAATAACAGGAATGCAGAGTACTAGGCTCATGGTAAAATTCTTGGCAGTGTCGATAAACAAAGAGATCTCCGTGTCTTGGTGCATAGATCATTGGAAGTTGCCACCCAGGTTGATAGTGTTTTTAAGATGGCATATGGTGTGTTGATGTTTATCTCTGGGGATTGGTGGGGTGGGGGGTGGGGGGGGGGGTGTGTGGCTAGTGTCGGAGTCACAAGCTTCTTGTACATGCTTCAGCTGTACGAGACACTAGTAAGGCTGCACAAGGAGGATTTCATGCATTTCTGGTCACCACATTGTAGGAAGGATGTGTAAGCTTTGGAAAGTGTTCAGAGGAGATTCACGAGGATGCTGCCTTGGATAGAAGAAAGGTCTTATCAGGAAAGGCTGATGGAAATGAGGATGTTTTTATTGTAGAGAAGAAGGTTGAGAGGTGACTCAACCAAGATATATAAGATAATCAGAGGTTTAGATAGCGTGGACAGTGAGAGCCTTTTTCATTGGATGGTGATGGCCTACCCGAGGGGACAAAGCTTTAAATTGAGGGGTGATAGATTTTGGATAGATATAACGAGTAATTTCTTCACTCAGAATGGAGGAGGGATGTGGAACGGTCTATTTGCAAAAGTAGTAGATTGGCTGACATTACAGGCACTGGCAAATGTATCCCTTTAACTTATGGATAATAATGGAATGATGTGGGTGAGATGGACATCAGATTAATTACACAAGTTGGCGCAACATTGAGAGCCAAATCGCCTGTTCTGCGGTGTAACTTTCAATGTTCTGTGTTCTATGAAACCCCACTTCTGGATGCCGTGAAGGAGCTGTGCAAATGACTGAACCACCATGCCTACCTCGGACTTGCTTTCCCAAAATGCAGCACTTCGCACTTATTTTAATTAAACTCCACCTGACACTTGTCAGCCCATTTGCCAATCGGATCAAGGTCCCATTGTAATCTGAGGTTACATTCATGAGGACACCATCACATCCAATGTTGGTGTCATTTGCAAACTTATTAACTGCACTTCTTATGTTCACATCAATCTCACATATGTAAATGATGAAAAGTAGTGAACCCAGCACAAATCCCTTGTAGCACTCCACAAGTCACAGGTCTCCAGTCTGAAAAACAATCATTCAGCACCACCCTCTGTCTTCTACCATTGCGTCAGTTCCAATCCTCTTTGTAACATCTACCAAAATCTCAATCAAGTTTGTGAGACATGATTTCCCTCACACAAAGCCATGTTGACTATCCCTAATGAGTCCTTGCCTTTCCTATTACATGAACATCCTCTCCCTCAGACTTCCGTCCAACAAATTACCCACCATTGACATCAGGCTTACTGGTCTCTAGTTCCCTGGCTTGACCTTACCATCTTTCTTCAACAGTGGCACCAAGTTAGCCAACTCCAGTTTTCTGGCACCTCACCTGTGACTATCAATGATGCAAATACTTCAATAAGAGGCCCAACAATCATTTCCTTAGTTTCCCACCGAATTTTAAGGTACACCAGATCACGTCCTGGGGAATTATCCACTTTTATGCATTTCTCGACATCCAGCACTTCCTTCTCTGTAAATATGGACATTTATCAAGATGTCACCATCTGTTTCACTACATTCAATATCTTTCATGCCCTTTTCCTCAATAATTACTGATGCTAAATCCTTGTTTACTATCTCCCTCATTTTCTGCAGCTCCACACAAAGGCTGCTTTGCTGATGTTTGAGGGGTCCTATCTCTCACTAGATATCCTTTTGTCCTTTACGTATTTGTAAAAACCCTTTGGATTCTCCTTTATTCTATTTGCCAAAGTTATCTCATGTCCCCTTTTAGCCCTCCGGATTTCCCTCTTAAGTATACTCCTCTTGCCTTTATACTCTTCGAAGGATTCATTTGATCTATCCTGTCTATACCTGACATATGCTTCCTTCTTTTGCTCAGTTTCTTTAGTCATCCAGCATTCTGATTACTTACCAGTCTTTCCTTTCACCCTAACAGGAATATACTTTCTCTGGACTCTCGTTATCTCATTCCTGAAGGCTTCCCATTTTCCAGCTGATTACCTGTGAATATTTGCCCCCAATCAGCTTTCGAAAATTCTTTCTAATACTGTCAAAATTGACCATTCTCCAATTTAGAATTTCGACTTTTTAAATCTGGTCTATCCTTTTCCATCACTATTTTATAACGAATAGAATTATAGTCGCTGGCTCCGAAGTGCTCCCCCACTGCAACCTCAAACACCTACGCTGCCTTATTTCTCAAGAATAGTTCAAGTTTTGCACCTTCTCTCGTAGTTACAGCCACAGAATCAGAGAAAATGGTGAGACAAAAAGAAAACAAACTGTTCAGGGCTTTCATTTGAGAAGTTTGGAATTGGTTTGCGATCATGTTGAAGTGAAACTGTGATAAATAAATCAGAAGGATGGATCTTGACAATTTCAAGTACAGTAATTTACGCATTTGTTGAGGAAAACAAGCAAGAGAATGCAGGGCAACGGGAAAGTGGAGCAGAGAGGCATTAAAACCAAACACAGTTATTGCCAAAGTGTGGCGATTTTAAAGCACGAATGTCCCGAGGGAAATGAGATTATTCAAGAAAGAAAATGAAACGGCAACGTATACATCCGTCACAGTTCGGCTCTTCAGTGAATTTATTTTAGGTGAATCACTTGCGTGGACGTGTGGAATGAGCTGACAAATACAGGGCATTCTTAACAAAATGTATTCCGAATGCATACATGCTCCTTTACATCATTTAAGTCCATGTTTGCCTATTTTTGACAAGGTTACCTTTTTTGCAGGTTTAAAATTTCAGTTATGTTCTTTTGCTTTTGAAAAGAAATCATTGCATTTGTTGACCAAAACAGGACAGCATCCTCCAAGTGCTTAATATATCATTCATACTATTTATCTTCATGAAGTGCTTTAGTTCCAATTGTCAATCTTAGGTCAACATTTTTCATGTTAGGTGAATGTTAAGAATTTTTGCGTCCTGTGCCAGTACTTATGGCAAACTAATATCTATTTGTAATATATTTCCCACACACAATTGAACACCTATCTTTCTGGAAAAAAAGCTTAACATTTAGTTTTAATTCAATCATCCAAAAATGATTTCAAGAGTTTTTAAAAGATGCAATGTTCAAACCATGTCCAGTGAATTTTAGATACCATTTATTAATTAACATGCCTTTCATTGTAAACACAAACTTTAACCCATTCTTGAGCTCTTCCCAGAATTTCCTCTGTGTCAGTCCATAAATACAAGTGTTTGTTCAGGAACTGAGAAGTTGGAACATAAAACCAACCTGTTGCACTATATATATCGGGCTGCTGTAATATATGTCCATGTAAAAGATTTTTAACACTGGCCACTTTAAAGAATGAACAACATACAGCATCCATAATAAGATAAAGTTGGCAGAAATGCTGAAAAGTAAAATCATAGATTTTCTCCGATTCCTCATCTCTGCATCTCTGTGGTCATTACTGACATTTTGCAGTACCCTGCGTACTCTATTTGCCATGACAATATGTCTGACGGTTAGAATATTGAGCAGTAATATTAAAAGGATTGGTACGAGAGGGATTATGACACTGTCAATCCATTCAAATGCTTTCCACAGGCGGGAATTGAGATCGTCAGCTGTCACAACACAATCCCACGGCACGTTGTCGATTATAATGGCAGGTTCGTGCATGTAGTAAAAGGGGACCGTCCTCAGACAGCTTAAAACAAAGACAGAGACAATGACCACTCCGGCTGTTTTCATTGTGCAGTATTTTGTTTGCATTTTATGACAGCAGATAGCAACAGCGCGACAAAAGTGAATGCAACTGTAAACCAGACAGAACAGTCTACTGCAACTGTAGATTCAACAGTATTTAGAGAGCACACAGGAGTTAGAAACAGGAAACTAATTGAGAGGTACATGATATTAATTCGGTGCAATAGAACATGGATAATTACTACTGTGAGGTCAGCCACTGCCACAGCCACCAGATATTCTGTGATGCATTTTGAAAGACCGCATTTGCCTCGAATCAGGATCAAAATTGCAACCAGATTAACTGTAAGAAACAAGACGTATATTATTGACTTGAAGTCCATTCCACATTTTTTTCTGAAAATGCATGCACATTAAGTTAAAATAAAATATTGAATGCTTGAAGATTGTTGACAAGCAGCGAAATAATTTGCTATTGTTCAAAATGAAAATTGGTTCACAAGTTGCACAAATTGCAAAAAAGTTGTTTATGTTAAATTGTACTGTGAAAAAGAAATCAAAACCAGCATTGCACAGTGTTTGAAGAAAGGATTCCAGAGGAGAATGTGTAAATTACACAGTATCTGAATCCAAACCATATTAACTTCAATAAGTCTAAAGAAGCCCTTGGACACTACTGGAATACAGCAGAATTTGAAGCTTTTTTGCGAGCAGTCTATTGTATTTCTCATGAAACTTGTTTCTCATATCCTGTAATTACTTCTATGCCTATTCTTTTACGGTTGATTTCATCAGCATTGTTTTTTAGTTTGAGGTCAACAAGGTCAACTTTTATGCAATTATATAATCTGATCATGTCCGCCTCACAAATTGGGACGACATTGCCGACACCAAGACTGCGTAGAGGTAAGCCTTAAATGTCTGAATTTGTAAAAGAATAAAATCACTTATGCGACACAGTGTTTTCTGCAATACCATGATTTGTTAGCCATTCCTTAGTGCGCAGGTCAATGAGTTGGTGAGCTGTCTTATTAAACAATTGCATTGCACTGCATGAAGTGATGTAGACAGTTCCATTTCACGGAAGTTGCCTGAATTTTGACTAAGCAACTGTGAATGAAAACAACTTGGATGGCAACTTGCATCTGACTCTATTCCCATCTGCTGCGCTTGATCATCTGGATTTTAGAAGCTGTGCAGAAGAAGGTGTCCTCACATGATCAAGATATTTCATGTGAAACAAATAAAGTTCGCTTCTTTAGTAATACCAAAGTACAAAGTTTTCTTTATCCAATACGTTGTTTACTGTTGCTTTGATAAAATACTGTTGGGAAATCATGTGGATAATAGAATGTTGATTTGAGAAGGCATGTTTCTTTTCAAGGAACCATAAAAGCAAACAAAATGTCAATCAAACGACTTCTAAGTACTGCAGTAAAATATGATATAAATACGAAATTATATGAAATCAAACTAGCTGATCAATAATAAAAGTTCAACACAATTTATTGATCATGTATCATACAAGCATAGTTTCTTGTTTCTGCTCCAGCGTCAATACAATTGTTTGACATCTCACAATTCAAAACAGTAAAGCTTTGAATTTTGCGACTATTTTGCTGTGAAACGTTGAAAAAAAGTACATTGACGAAAAACAAAAGACAACAATTAGCAGTAAACGGTTAAAATCTGACATAAAGACTGTTATTTCTTTCCAGGGCCTTACCCGGAATGCCGATGGCTGCAAGAACAGGATAGTAAATTAGGTCTATTTGGTATATAACTGGGTATTGCATTTCTCTGATTAACAATCAACATCTCACGCGTGTATTCCAGGAGAATGCGGACGCAATGAGAGCAACTTGTCGATGAGTCCCTATACTGCCTATGCCTTCCTCTCTGGAGAGCGTAAGTTACGTGATGTAGACATAGATATTATGCACACTTCATCGAAAGAGCGACGGAACTAAACTATTTTCACTCTAACGAGTTCGCTAATTGTCATGCGGTACGATGACTCAATACAACCTATGCAAAACAGAACAAGTTTATTCTATTTTTTGAAGATTCTCAGAACTTTAAATTGAAACATATTTTCGGCTAGAAAATATCACTGACTCTGAAATGTTCAAGCCTATGCTTTGTATTGTTTCTTACTCAAGTCGAAAAGTTCATGAACTTCAATCAAATCTTTATTTCTTCAACTCTCAGGTGTTTTCTAACTAGGAGAGCACTTTGAAATTACCTCACAGTATTCCTTTGCCCAAAGCTAGAAATATGATTCGCTCTGTCAGTTTTCTTTTGCAGCTCAAGAGGGCTACATATTTCTTCGCCAAAACTCTTTTAATAAACATTTCTTTTACTTTTGAACGAACGCTGCCTGAAATCTCCAAACAGACGGAAAACAAAATAAACCATTTCCTGTCATTAAAGGCAGTAGTTAAAACTGTCCGGTAAAGTGTATTTGGACGGTACAGGGTTAACGTTACTGAAATTATTTATTTTATTTCACGTGGGAGTTTATTTCGTGAAGATACAAGGGAAACTTACTTCTGTACGGAAGTTTACCTTTATTTAGAAACGTTTTAATGTGCAATGCAAAGGAGAAATAAATTTTCTTCCCAACCCAAGCCATAAACACACTGCTATTATTTTTTTGAATAGGGCTTTAATATGAGTTAGTTCTGCTTCACTATTAAATGATGCGGTTATTAACTTGATGTTTTCACCTTCAGCAGATATTCCACAGTTTTGTTTCTGTTCCTTTTCTTTCTGTTTAATGCTGCTTAGACACTCCCATGCAAATTACAGAGTAAACTTGCACCTTTCCCAGCGTTGCTGTTTTTGAAAAACTGTTCTAAATACATGATTTTAGAACATTGCGATCGGGAGTTTCTTTCTAAATCTGCTGGGTGTGTTCATTGTTGAAGGTAGAGACTGCTTTGCTCCAAATGCAGGAACTTGCCCTGATTTGGAATTATTCAAAACCATTTTTCCACTGTGGTTTCATCCTGTATTTTGCTTGATTTTAAAAAAATGAACAAACCACTTTTCTTACGTAAACACCATCAGAAATGCAACAAAACTGCTTTATACATGTTAACTTTTTTTAAAGAAAGGAAGTACTTCCACCTTTTACCTACAGGCTTGCCAGTAAATACAAATCCTATCCAAAACCATTGGAAATTGACGAGATGTACCAAATGTATTTTGTCTGGCCGGAACCATCGAGTTGGGAGACGATTTCAAGTGACACAAATGTTGACATGATGATATGGACGGCCTGGTCACTCAGTGCTTGATACTGCTGCATCACAGCACAAGGGACCCAGATTTGATTTCACCCACAGGCGACTGTCTTTGTGGAGTTTCCAACTACTCCCCATGTCTATGCGAGATTCCTCCGAGTGCTCCGGTTTCCTCTGAGAGTCCACATGTTCAGTGGATGGGCCATGGGAAATTTAGGGTTCTAGGAGTCTGGGTGTGTGAGAGATGCTCATCAGAATATTGGTGTTGATTCAATGGACCAAATGATTGGATTCGTATGATTCTATGCCAGTCAAATAGAAAATGCAATTCTACAACTGGCATCATTCAACTGGACAGTGGAAATCTGGAAACTGAATATAATTCAATCCCGAGAATCGTAAGTTTAAGAATTTGCAAAGCTCCCAGGGACAAGGAATGGAAAACATATGCTTGTATTGTGCATGTCAACAGATCCTTAAATGCTTATGGACAGCAGAAGCAATGCTACAGAAGAGTTAACTAATATTTGCCAATATCTCTAATATTTCACTCATTGAAGCTGAAACTCTGGAGTGGGATGTGTTTGTTGCAGTTCCATAAGACATTTTATTGAGGCAAAGTCCATGTCTTTACAATGAAGACTGTCTCCAACAGACACGCCCATTATCCTCAAATTGTTTAAACTTATAACAAACATGGCTATGCAAACCACGACATGAATGATTGACGTGAGTCACAGTTAAAGTGATCAGAGTCCTCGAGTATCATAGGGCTGCTCTGTCATTAAATAGAGATGTTGTCGGTCAGTTCAACTGAGTGCCATCACGCATCAGGTGAGGACAGAAGTTGAGATGAACAGTGGTTCATCTCTTAGAGATATTGACACTCTGTGGCCGACTGCACTTTGACCCAAACTGGTCCACATGAACCAAAAAATGCTCGTCCTCGCTAACCACATTAACCTACACTTGACCCATATCCTTCTATTCCTTTCTGATCTATGCATTTGTCGAAATGCTTTTCAAGAGTAATGAATGAACTTGCCTCAACCATTTATGCTGTCAGCTCCTTCCAAATGCGTATTGCGTCCTGTGTAAAAACGTTTCCCCCCACGTTACTTTTCATTCTTTCTCCCATACCTCAAACTAATGCCCTCTATTCCTCGATTCCCCAACCATGGGAAAAAGACTGAGTGAATTCAACGTATCCATGCTTTTCTTGATCTCATACCCCTTGAAAGGTTGCCCCATCAGTCTCCGAAGCTCAATTGAAGAAAGGTCCTAGCTCTTCCAACCTGTCCTTACATTTCATACATCAGGAATTAGATAACTCAGTTGTTTTATTTTCAGAGCAGTGTGATGCCAACAGCATGAGTTTAATTCCCACCACCGGTTTGACGTTACCATGTACCTCTTTCTTCGCCAGAGGTTTGGTGGCCCACCGGTTAAATCACCATCAGTCGCTTCTCGCTAATATGAGAGCTGACCATATGGTCTGGTAAGACTGTGGCTAGACACACATAATTCATACGCTTGTAAGGCAATCCTTGTAAGTTTCACCACATCCTTCTGATAACAAAGTGACAGCAACTGAACAGAATGCTTCAAGTGTGGCCTCGCCAATGTTATATATACCTGCAATGCAACTTCCAAACTTCTATCCTTAATGCCCTGACCGATGAAGGCCAGTGTGCCAGAAGCCTTCTTCACTACCTGTTCACCTGTGACTCCACTTTCAGAGAACTGTCAACCTGAACTCTAAGATCCCTTCTTTCTACTACACTCCTTAAGGTCTTACCATTTATTTGGAACTCCTATCTTGAATTGACTTTCCAAAATTCAAAACCTCACACTTTTCTAGGTTAAACTGCATTTGCCACCTCTCAGCCCACTTCCTCAGCTGATCAAGGTCGTATAGCAATTTGTGATAACCTCCCGTACTCTCCACGATACGCCCTATTTTAATGTCATCAGCAAACTTACCAATCATGCCTTGTACATTCTCAACCAAGTTATTGACATAGATAACAAACAGGAACGGGTCGAGTACCGACCAGCAAGGCACTCTACTCGTCACAGACCTTCAGTCCAACAAGCATCCTGCCAATTTTACCGACTGATTCCTGCCTTGCGTGTGGAATGAGCTGCCAGTGGAAATGATTGTGGAGGTCGATTAACTACATTTAAAAGTTATTTGGGCAAATACATGGGTAAGAAAGGTTTAGAAGGATGTGGGCTAAGTGTAGGGAAATGGAGTTTGCGTGAATGGACAGTTTATTGTTGTGGACCAGACGGGATCTCCGTGCAGTAGCCCTCTTTGACTCTGTGACTCTAAGCTAACTGAAAAAGCTTTCACTGAGAAAGGAAGTTTTGATATATGGGAAAAATCATGGAGGAAGACAGGTGTAAAAATGTGGTAGTCGTAATACGAGATGCTAAGAAAAGTTGAGCACGAGACAGTAATTTGGCCCTACACCAACATCATTATTGCTGATGTGTACTCAGACTTTCAAACACTAGCACATTTATAGTTGTTTAATTTCCGTTCTATTTTCAGATCATGGTTTTAAGTACTGTGCTTTGAATTCCTGAGCCTTACAGTCGAGATGTGAATGGCTCATAGCGAGGCTTTTATAAGTAATCCAAAATGTGAATTGAGAGGATCTAATTTCAAGTGGCATAATCTAATCTTACAATGGTTTAGTATCACTGTTCCCGTCGTTACTGCATATACACGACCAACGTGATATGCTATTAGGCGATGCATTAGAATTATTCAAATACAATACTCGATTCCATATAAATGTATAGTTTATGAGTCAGGGTACCTGCGGAAATGAAACCGAATGTCAATAGGAATCATGTAGAATGTAGTATAAAGTATGCTAAATAAAAGTGAAAGTTAGTTGGATTAACCATGATAAATTGCCTGTAGTACCCACGCATATGTAGATAAGTGCATTGTTCATAGGAAATCTAAGGTGTTGCCCCACGGTGGGATGTCCTTTGGAGTGATTTTGAGGGCGGAATGTCATTTCCAACAATGTAGGGATTGTGTAAAAAGTGATATAATGATCCTAAAGATATATAAAACTTGTATTTAGAATTTCCTTAATTGAAACGAAGAATATTCTGGAAAATCAGTTGTCCTCTGCATTGTAATGATGAAATAATGGAAATGTCATTCGAGGAGGAAAGGAGAAATCCTGGAATACATTAGGGACATGGCCTCATCATCTGACCATAGCAGGTTGTTAGATTTAAAGGGAATTGAGTCTCGAAACATGACAAGACATGTTGCAGTTTTATGAAATTTTATTTGGTCACATTATAGAGGGCGATGGAAGGGGTTCCATGAATTTTCTTCTGGGCTACAACGCTTTCATGGGATGGGAAGTTGTATCCGAGTTCAGCAAATGGGTATCGAAGGTTGATAAAATGCTTCCTGTGATGGAGAGCTGAGTTAATGGGTGAACATTTATCTTGTGGATTGGGGATTAATCAATGATATCGAGGGGATTTGGGGATGGCAAAGCGGTCTGATGCACGTTGAAAAGAGTCAAGAGGTGAGGCTGAAAGGTTGAACGGCGTAGGAAAAGTGTTTGGTGATAAACAAAAGTGGTTCACTCGTGGAGACGTCTTGATTTTTGGCAAGGTGACACAGTTTCCTGGCAGGGAAATATTCAGTGTTTAAGGGAACAGTTTTGGTGATTATCATGGTCTTCATTGGATGGGATTATGACGTTTTTCTGTGGAGTTCGATCTTGCAGTATGGATAAAGTGTTTGGTATGGTAGACGTGTTCAATAATGAAAAATGTGTGTTTGGGATT
This sequence comes from Chiloscyllium punctatum, assembly GCF_047496795.1. NCBI lineage: Eukaryota > Metazoa > Chordata > Chondrichthyes > Orectolobiformes > Hemiscylliidae > Chiloscyllium > Chiloscyllium punctatum. The sequence goes on from NC_092768.1 coordinate 54,754,728, forward strand.
GTGATACAACAACACAAATTGAAGAAATGGTCGACTGGGATGGTTATGTTCCAATTGGACGTGGGGTATATTACGCACAGAATTTCGCGACACTGCAGTTGAAGCATACATTGGTTTGGAAGACAACAGGATTCCTGATGAAGTGCTCTGGCCCAAAAAGTCGATTCTCCTGCTCCTCCGATGTTGCCTGACCTGCTGTGCTTTTCCAGCAACACATTCTAGACTCTGATCTCCAGCATCTGCAGATCTCACTTTCTCCAAGACAGCATGGTATGATGAGCACTGGAAGCATTTTTGATGGTGTAGAATGTTTAAACTTAATTGAAATTTGGTTTCAATTTCTTCAGATATGAAAACAGTGGCTTTTTTGACAGTGCTCAGAATCCGTTTCATTGTCTGAAACGTTGTTTTTAAGTGTTTAAAATGACATAGATGGGAATATGTTTATATAACTGATTGGAATTTGAGAAGTTCAGCAATGCATTCCAATTACTTTCTATATGGTGGCTGCTGGTGTGCAAATGTTAAGTTCTTTAAGCAATTGCGCTGACAAATGAATGGACAAATGTCAGCGGAAGAGATTGAAAAAGTTTTTAACAGAGACCACTAACGGCAGATAATGGGTTGTTTGTGATAGCAAGGTTAAGCGTTAAATTGTTGAACTCGGTTGTGAGACCAATAACTGCAAGGTGACTAAGCAGAAAACTACATGATACCCTTCCAGTTTGTGCACAGGTTGAATGGAGCACTGGAGAAGGAATGACACAGAGAAGTTGACAAGGCGGTACGAGAAAGTGAAAAGCAACGAGAAGCTCAAAGTCTTTTTTTTGCGGACAGAACAGAGTTGATGTGCAAAGCAATCGCCTAATCTCCACCTCTGTGATATACTACGGGGTTTATCATGTTTTCATTTGAAATAATTAGCTGCCTCATCTTCCATCACCTCCGATGACAAAATGCTCGAGCTCATTGGCTGTCCTATGAACAATTCATTTTCTGCTTCTCCAACATCCGTGTTGCTTAAGGCTGTGTGTCAGTGGTTATTTATTCATTCACTATCAGCAAATGCTTTTAAAACAGTATTTTTTTCCTACCTACACTAAATTCGAAATGTTTCTATTCAGCTAAACTATATATCATTTGTCCCAAGAAGAAAATATATTATTCTCCATCCGTTGTTAGCATTTTTAAAAAGTTAAATTCACACAATACCAGTTTATAATTCAACAGGTTTATTTGAAAGCAGTAGCTTTTGCAGCGCTGCTCCTTCATGAGGTAGCTGTGTAGTAGGTCCATAAGACGCAGAATGTATAGCAAAAGGTTGCATTGGCATGCAATTATAATGATATGTTGAACAAACCGAGACAGCAATCACAGTGATCGAAGAAGAAAGGGATTCAGGGATAATACCACCAGGTCATCACTTCTTGCAAGTTGCTGAATCTGTGCTGATTGTCTTCTGACTTTAAACAACGTTATGCATTCAGAGATGAAGAAAGGGATGAACAGTTCCTAAATCGGTTTCCATTGTCCACATGGCTTGAAAAAGATACAAAAAACTCTATTTTGATGACATTTTCACCTCTAAGATTTAAACTTATCGATTTTTACGTGACCAATGCATGGATACCAATATGTTTCATACAACATTAAAGATAGAACAGTACAGCGCAGTGCAGACTTTTTGGCATTCGATGTTGTGCTGATCTTTTATTCTACGCTAAGATCAAACTAACCTACATACCCTACATTTTATTATCCTCCGTGTGCCTACCTAAGAGCCACTTAAATGTTCCGAATATATCTGACTCTCGTACCAATGATGGCAGTGCATCTGCGCACCCACCACTCTCTGTACAAAGAACATACCTCTCACATCTCCTCTAAACCTTCCTCAAATCACCTTAAAATTATACCCCCTCATGAGTGCTGTCACTAGTGGTGTTCCGCAAGGATCTGTTTTGGGACCATTGCTGTTTGTCATTTTTATAAATGACCTGGAGGAAGGGTTAGAAGGTTGGGTGAGCAAGTTTGCGGATGATACGAAAGTAGGAGGAGTTGTAAACAGTGAGGAAGATTATGGCAGGTTACAGCGGGATATAGAGAAGCTGCAGAGCTGGGCAGAAAGGTGGCAAATGGAGTTCAATGTAGCTAAGTGTGAAGTGATTCACTTTGGTAAGAGTAATAAAAAGATGGATTACTGGGCTAATGGTAGACTACTTGGTAGTGTGGAAGAGCAGAGGGATCTTGGTGTCCATGTACACAGATCTCTGAAAGTTGCCACCGAGGTAAATAGTGCAGTGAAGAAGGCTTATAGCGTACTGGCTTTTATTGGTAGAGGAATAGAGTTCCGGAGTCCTGAGGTCATGCTGCAGTTGTATAAGACTCTGGTGCGGCCGCATCTGGAATATTGTGTGCAGTTTTGGTCGCCATACTATAGGAAGGATGTGGAGGCACTGGAACGGGTGCAGAGGAAGTTTACCAGGATGTTGCCTGGTATGGTAGGAAGATCCTATGAGGAAAGGCTGAGGCACTTGGGGTTGTTTTCTTTGGAGAACAGAAGGTTTAGGGGTGATTTGATAGAGGTGTACAAGATGATTAGGGGGTTAGATAGGGTTGACAGTGAGAACCTTTTTCCACGTATGGAGTCAGCTATTACAAGGGGGCATAGCTTTAAATTAATGGGGGGTAGATATAGGACTGATGTTAGGGGTAGGTTCTTCACTCAGCGAGTCGTAGGATCATGGAATGCCCTGCCAGTAGCAGTAGTGGACTCTCCCTCTTTATGGGTATTTAAGCGGGCATTGGATAGGTATATGGAGGATAGTGGGTTAGTGTAGGTTAGGTGGGCTTTGATCGGCGCAACATCGAGGGCCGAAGGGCCTGTACTGCGCTGTATTGTTCTATGTTCTATGTTCTATGTTCTATGATGACTATATACCCTTCCAGATGCCCTTTAAATGCCGAACTGTGCTAACATCCATAATTTCCTCTGGCAGGTTATCCCATACACGCACCATGCTCTGCACGAGAAGGTTGTCCCTTAGTTTCGTCATAAATCTTTAACGTCTCATCAAAACCTATTACTCCTCTTCTGGACTCATCCACCTCAGAGAATACTCAGATTGAAGATCCATCATTTGTTATCTCCATAGGCAATCTGGTTTATGTTCAAAAGTTTGATGAAAAAGCTAGGCATCAGTAGTCTTCATTTCAACGGAGGGATTAATCTTCAAATACTGCACCTCCATCATCACATTGTCAAGGACTTCGTCGTTGGATACGTGCCTTAATTAAAATTTGACTTGAGCATTGCAAAGTTTATTTTACAATTTGGAAGTTGTTCTGATCCTCCACAGCGTTTTACAATCATATGAACAAAAAAAATGACAAATTTATTAGAGACAAATAGTCCGCCAGCACCGAGACAGGCCCCTCAGCACAAACTGATACATGCCAAACAAAATGTCCATCCAATCTGAACCAATCTCCCTGGGCATGATTCATATCCTTCAAATATTTACAATTCATGCATTTATCCAAATGTTTTTTGAGATAATGCCTCCCCTTTAAGAAGGTTATTTCCCTTGTTTATTTTCCAGAAGAGGTTGTAAAGGCAGAAGTGTCGATTTGCCTGGAAATGCTTACTTTGAGCAATGAAAAGGGAAGTGACCAGTTCTCCTATTTCAGGAGCTTTTGTAGTTTATTTTTAGTTTTTGCAGGTAGTCAAGAAACCTACTGGAGGATAGAAGCAGGTACAGTGAAAAGAGGTTCCATGCTTCAGGCGAGGGTTCCTGACTGGGTTTCTCTCTGAAAATTGTTCCCTCCTGCCTATAAGAACCTGCGTTTGAATTTACTTTTGCTAAGGCATCTGTTAATGGATGTTGTAGGAATTGGAACAGCTTCACTACATTGTGATAGAGCGTTTAGTTTGTCAAATGAGTTGTTTTCCTGAATTTCGTTTTTGTTTTATTTGTGTTTGAAGTGTTGTATGTCAATAACTTCTGTTCACTTTCAGCAGAGTGGTTTGACCAGCTGCATCACTTGTGGAATATCCACCTGATATCTGCCACTCAAATAAAATTAGTATCGAAGCTACCTTCTTGAAATATTTGGAGGGGATCTGGCATGGTCCATAACAGATTCGTGGTTCTTGGTGGCATTTATTCTATCGTTCCAAATTGTGATTACAGTTTTGGGAACAAAGGCGGCGAGTGAGAGGTGTTAGTGTCTTATTCTCCGGGTGTTGATTTTAGTTGGTTGAAACAGTGCTTGGTGCAGTCGTGGCTCTTTCAGTCACCAGGAGCTTTTACAGGGTGGAAGAAGTAACTTTGGGAGCTTTGCAACAAGTAAGTAAGACAAAGCCACTAGAATTGGCAGTCAAGCTGAAGCAGTGGAGTACTTCATCCAAGAGAAAATGAAAGGGAATTACAACAATAGCTCGGCATTTCAATTTGCTGGAAACACCACCAGACTATTTAGGAATGGCACAAATTGAATTGAAAATGAAGTAGCTTGAATTAGAAGCAAAAGATAAATGGTAGAGAAAATGAAATGAAAGTTTCAATTCCGTTTAAATGCAGAGGAAAGAGAACAAGAACAAATCACTCTGGCAAAAAAAAAGATAAAATTGATGTAACAAAGCAAAAAGAGAAAGAGAGGTTATCAAGTTGAAGGAGTGTACCTTTATGAAGCGTGAATGTTGTAATGCATGAACAGCTTGCAGGTATCTATCATGTGACTGACAAGCAGTCTCAGAGTGCGCTGGAAAATTAAAAATATGTAACAGTTGGCTGTTATCTGGATACATCAGTTGTTTTAACCACAATTCGAATCTAACCAATCCGTCTGAATTATGCCCCGGTATACAATAATCCATTCGAGTTTCAATTTATTGTTTTTGTCAACCTCGAACCAGTGAAGCGATCTGATATTAGGGGTTTAAAGAAGCAGGCATTTTGCAAGTTAGACAGAGAGTAACTGCGATCGAGAAAGAGACTGCTATTCATTACACTTTCTATCAAAGGTACAATTTTCACATGAAATGTCTTTGCAGTCAAAAGCAAAAGACGACCCATGGAGATATTCAGCAGAAAGAAGGAGGACATCACAGGCGACAGCCACTATGTGGTTTTAAGATTAAGTTGATGTAATTTTAAGAGGTGTTTTTCTGGGATCAGTATATTGTTGTCGAGTTGAAGACAGATAACAAGCAGTTAAGTGAAAGGAGGTTTAGAGCTGCGAATAGTTATTGCTTAATGTCCACTTTCCGAGTTAAAGTGTGAATGGATTTTTTTTTCTTTCAGAAGTGGAATTTGGGAATAGGCAGGCATTCATGCTCTAGCTAATGACAAGGCGAGAAGAACTTTTCTGGGTGTTGTTTTCATTAGCAGTGGGTTCCCCACAGTGTCCACAAGACCATAAGGTATAGCAGAAGAAGTAAGGCCATTCAGCCCATCGAGTCCACTCTGCGATTAAATCATGGCTGAGAGGCATTTCAAATCCATTTACCCACACGCTCGCCGTGGTACATGTTTCCTTGTGAGATCAAGACCTTATCAATCTCTGCCTTGAAGAAATTTGCAGTGAATTCCTGGCCTCCACTGCACTCTAAGGCAATAAATTTCACATGTCCATTTGTAACAAGAGTGAAGAAATGGAGAAAGAGATATAAGAGAGCGAAAAAGAGAGACGAAAGGGAGAACGAGCAAGGGTTCGAACTGCATAAGAAGGACGAAGAAGCATTTTTCATGTCATTTATGGAGGTAGCTAAATAAATGAATTGGCCAGTGACCATTTGGGTTTTTGGGATCCAAACAAAATTTGTGGGTCAAACTTGGGAGACATTTATATCAAAAACAGTGGAGATATCTCAGGCGCATGAAACAGTGAAGAAGGCCATCTTGAATGCACATGAGCTTATGCCTACACACAACGTTTCAGAAATCTAAGCAGGAACTCTAGTCAAACAAGCATTCAGATTGAAGCGATCAAAAAAAGTAATTTTGATATGTGGATAATGGCCTAAAATATAGCATAGAACGTAGAACATTACAGAGCAGTGCAGGCCCTTCTGCCCTCGATGTTGTGACGAACTGTGAAACTGATCTGAAACCCCTGTAACTTATATGATTACATTTCATCCATATGCTTACCCAACAATGATTTAAATGCCCTTAAAGTTAGCGAGTCCTTTACTGTTGCAGGCAGGGAGTTCCACACTCTTCCTACTCTTTGAGTAAAGACATCTCTTCGATATCTATCACCCCCCCCCAATTTAAAGCTATGTCCCTTGATGCTCGCCATCACCTAACGAGGAAAAGTGCTCTCACTGTACAACGTATCTAATCCCCTGATCATTGTATATGTCTCAACTAAGTCACCTCCCAACCTTCTTGTCTCTAACAAAAACATTCTCATGTCCCTCAGCCTTTCCTCATGAAACCTTCACTGCATTTTAGGAAAGATCCTTGTATATCTCCTTTACACCCTTTCCAAAGCTTCTATATCCTCCTGTAATGTGCCGACCAGTACTGTATGAGATACTTCAATTGCGGCCACACCAGAGTTTTGTGCAGATGTCGCATGACCTCATGGCTCCGAAGCTCAATTCTTCTACCAATAAAATCTAACACACCATACACCTTCTCAACAACCCAATAGAGCAGACATATCACACTCAGAGACAGTCATTTTGGAAGAGTTCATAAAATTCACTTTCTGAAGGAATGAGACCTCATGTGGAAGAGCAGAGAGTTAAGATGGCAGGAGACGAGCAGGTGAAATGGCTGACGATTACGAGTTGGTTCAAATATGAAAGAACTTGTTCCAACATGGATTTCGATCCATGAGGGGAAAAAATTGGGGAAAACAGAAGTCCTCACATGGTAAGGGACAGGTAGATCTCGGTGATAAGAATAACTTACCATGGACTGAATGGTGAACCCCAATAAGGGGAAAGAGAAGTTTGAAAACCCTGGTGTTTTCACTGCGATAAAGTAGACTATGTGACATACCTGATGAAGGGATTAATCCCGAAACATGACTCTACTTCTCCTCGGATGCTGCCTGACCGGATGTGCTTACCCAGCATCACACTTTTGGTCAGATGAAATCACAGCTTTGTTGGGTCAGAAAAAAACAATGGGAAGACAAGTGTAGGAAAACGGGGTAAGCCATTGAATTGCGTTGGAATGGGAAAGGAAAGCAAGGTGGAAGCTAAAAAGCTGCAAGTGATCGGAGGGTGGTTACGGAGGAAGTGCAGATCTTTTTAAGCCATATTCTTGTAAGTCAAGGTTTACTTGTATAGGTCAGGATCAGTAGGTAAAGACGTTACAATATTAAGAGATACAGGATAATGACAATCTTTGATGTTGAAAGATGAGATCATTGTACTTCAGAAGAAGTATTGCCAGAAAGAGTGCCAGTATATGCAATTCATAGTGAGACAAGAAGTGCCCAATTGTGTAGAGTGAGGTTAATTGAATTGAATTGAATTGAATTTATTTTCATGTATACCGAGGCACAGTGAAAAGATTTGTCTCACGAGCAATACAGGCAGAACACATAGTTAAGTAGCATAGATAGTTAATAATAGGTAAACAGCAGCAAAAACAAAAATACAGATGCAGGCGAATGTGAAGAGTTTGTGAGTCCATTCAGTATTCTAACAACAGTAGGGTAGAAACTGTTACAAAACCGGCTGGTGCACGTGTTCAGGCTTTTGTACGTTCTCCTCGAAGGTAGAGGTTGTAGAAAAACATTGCCAGGTCAGGATAAATCTTTGAGAATGCTGGCGGCCTTTCCTTGACAGTGGGCCAGGTATATAGGTTCTATAGATGGGAGGTTAGCCTTTGTATTGTTTGGGCAGAGTTCTCCACTCTCTGTCACCGTCTCCAATCTTGAATATACAGTTGCCATTCCAGGTAGTGATACATCCAGACAAAATGCTCTCGATGGTGCAGTTGGGAAGAATATTTGCCGTCATGCCAAATTTCCACATCAGCTTGAGGAAGAAGAGATATGGTATTATTTCTTATCCAAGTCCAAAGATTATTACGCTTGCATCAAATCTTTATTTCTTCAACACTCAGATGTTCTCGAAAGAGAACAGCACTTTCAAATTACCTCACAACATTCAAAAGCCAAAGCCCGAGATAATATTCGCTCTGCCATTTGTCTTTTGCAGATCATGATGGCTATATATTTCTTAGTCAAAACTCTCTTAGTAAACTGTTTTTAGTTTTAATTACCATTTCAAAATGTTAGAAAAGCATTGTCGATCACCCAGATAGCATGGAGGGAACAGAACCTTACTTTGCGAATGCTTCACGTGAGCTGGTTCATTGGGGATTTTTTCAGACTCATGTAGACAGATATTTGCTACATAAAGAAAATCTGATGTTACCTGTACTAACTGGGCGTACAAAATTCAAAGCAAAACAGTCATTGAATTATTTGAAAGTCAATGTAGGCCTTGCGTCTTAGTGAAATGCATGTTATTCTAATTTTTCCATTCCGACATAATTAATTGACTGACGTTTAAATAGCCTGCTTCCCAATCCCGTGGAAGGAATCAATGCAAGGAGTCGGAGAGGATGACATGTTTTTGTGAAGCGAAACAATCGTTGTCAGTCATCTGTGAATATTAAATTCCAGTATTGCTTACACTCCTGATACGTTTTACTAATCATTTGTCAGCTGTTCTTCACTCTTATGCATCAATTCATAGAACACACTAAAACCATTTTGCATGTAAATCGAAACAGGTTGTCTTCTATTCGATGAGGAATTGGCCATCAAAATGCAAGAGCAGAATGTTCAGCCAATAAAGAAGGAACATGTCCCTATATTCACTTATTTGACCTTAAGTGCACACTTCGTCACACATGGTGAAATGGATTAACAGTTCGACATTGTTTTGAAGCGTATTTTTTTGAGCACAGTTCTGAACAAGTTTAGTGACATTCTCGATACACTTCCCACACAGGTTGCCTGACTTGCGTACTTTTCGCCAGATTTCCCACTGCTGTTTCAGATTTTGAGCTTTTGTAGGATTTTGTGTTGTGTTTGTTGAAGAGAATGTTGCCTGAAATCACCAGTCAGACAGAATGCAAAATAAAGCATTTCCTTTCATTAGAGGCAGTACATGATGAAGGGATTTTGCTGGACACGTCGATTTTCCTGCTCCTCGGATGCTGCCTGACCCTCTTTGCTTTTCCAACAACACTCTATACTTGCCTCTGATCTCCAACATCTGCAGTCCTCACTTTCTCCGCAGTGCTCAAACTGTCCAATGATGTTCATTTCGATGCTGCACGGTAAACTTTACTGAATTTATTTATTTGGTTTCAAGTCAGACTTTATTCTGTAAAACTACAAGAGAAACCTGATTCTGTACTGAAGTTCACCTCGATTTGAAGTTTAATGCGCAATACAAAAATGAAATTAACATTATTCCTAACACAAACTACACTCACACTGTTATTGATTTCTGGAATAAAGTCGCAGGGCCTTTAATATGACAACTAGTCCTGCTTCAATCTTAGCTTGTGTGGTTATTACTTGATGACTTCAACTTCAGCAGATAGTCTACCGCTCTTTTATTTCTTTTCCTTTATTTTTAATGACCCACAGAAATTATAGAGAAAACTTTCCCGGAGTTACATATTTCCAAAACTGTTCTGAATACATGATTTTAAAGCATTGCAATCGGGAGCTTCATTCTAACGGGGTTGGGAATGCTCCTTGTTGAAGTTGTGACTGCTTTTCTGCAGATCAGGAAGTTGCCTCAGCTTGGAATTATACAAAACCATCTTTTTCCGCTGAGCTTTTATTCTGTATTCTGAGTGAGTTGCAATTAAGTTGGAACTTCCAAAGGAGGAACAAATCACACTTCATAATTAATCAATATCACAATATAGCAAAAATGCTTTATTCATGTTTTGTATTGAACAAAAATATTATTCCCACATTTTATCTGCAGGCTTACGAGTATATAAAAATCATACCCGAAACGTGTGGAAATTGGCTAGATGAATCACATATCTGCTCTCTGGCGGGAAGCGACGGGTTCTGAGAAGCTAAAATGTTTGCAGGTGAGACAAGTATTGGCACGATGATATGGGCAGCGTGGTCACTCATTGCTTGGTACTTCTGCATCACAGTGCAAGGGACCTGGGTTTAATTCTATCCTTAGAGCGACTGGTATAACAAGGGAAGTCTGCACACTGAATGGCATTCAAACCCAAGAGGCAGACGTTTATGAAGTTGCAAAGCATCCAGGGGAAAGGAATGGCAAACATATGCTCGTATTGTGCATGTCAACGGATCCTTCCATGCTCATGGACTGCAGAAGAGACTCTGCAGGCGAATTAATTAACATTTTCCTACACTCATGAAGCTTATCTTCGAGAGAAGAGTGTGTTAGATATTCTTCGAGGCGAAGTCCTCTCTTCGCAATGAAGACTGTATACAACAGGCGGTACCATATTCCTCAGTAGGTTAAGTTTAAAGCAAACATGGATTTGCAAACCTCGACATGAATGACTGATATGAGCCACAGTTAAAGGTACCGTGGCCAGAGAACGTTGTGTATCATAGGGCTGCTCCGTCTTTAAACTGACATGATGACGGCCTGATAAGCAAGTATGCTATGTTGTTTGGAGTATTTTTGGGGGGGAAGGGGGTGGGAGTGGAGCAACTTACTGGCGGGAAGCGATTGGACCCAGGTTTCTGGAGCAGAATCTGTCACTGCTGCTCAGAGGGGGAAGGGGACAGGGAACAGAGGTTTAGTCATTGGGGACTCCAGAGTTCGTGGTCAGATAAGAGGATTTGTGGGAAAGAGAGCGCCTCAAGATTGGTTTGTTGTCTCCCAGCTGCCAGGCTTCGTGATGACTCTTATCATGATTTCGGGAACCTTGAGGGGGAGGGGGAGCAGCCCCAAGTCGTGGTCGACATAGGCAACAACGTCATAGGTAGGAAGAAAGGTGGGGATCTAAGGCAGGAATTCAGGGAGCTGGGTTGGAAGCTTAGCGATGCAACAAACAGAGATGTTCTCTCTGGTTTGTGGCCCTTGCCACGTGCTAGTGAAGCGAGGAATAGGGAGAGAACATGCTGAATACAAACATGGGTTAAGGGATGGCGCAGGAGGAAGGGTTTTGGATTCTAGGATAAGTGGACCTCTTTCTGTGGAAGTTGGGACTTACAAACAGGATGGTCTTTACCTGAAGCAGAGGACTAACAACATCCGGGGGGGGGGGGTGGGGGGGGGTGTCAGGCGGTGATTTTCTAATGCTCATTGGGGTGTAGTTGTGTTCAAATAATGCAGCAGGGCGATGGGAAACTGCATTGTATTTCAGAGTACAGAAATGGGTAGTGAGATCAATGATGGGTTTGCAAGGTTGGGAGAAAGCACTGACCACCAGGATGTTGTTGTGAAATGTATGTGCTTCAATGCCAGAAACATCCAGATGAAGATGGGTAACCTTGCAGTATGGGATGGTACCTGGGAGTTCGATGTTGTGGTCATTGCAGAGACGTGGCTAGAGGACGGTCAGGAATGTCCGTTGCAGATTGTGGGATTTAGATGTTTCAGCCAGAACAGAGATGCTGGTAAAAGGAGGGGGGTGGTGGGGTGCTGGATGGATCGTGTGGCATTGTTAATCAATGGTAGTGGTATTACAACTGATGTAAGGTCTGTGGACTTATCCACAGAGGTGGTTTGGGCTGAGGTTAGAAACAGGAAAGGAGAGCTTGCCCTTTTGACAGTTTTCTACCGGTCTTTGAATAGTTCCAGGAATGTAGAGGAAATAATAGCAAAAAAGAATCTCAATAGGAGCGAGAGCAACAGGACAAGGAATGCTACAGTTTAAGGAGTTTTGATGGGTCAGTTTTCGTTCAATGTGTACAAGAAGGTTTTCTGACGCAGTGTGAAGAGTAGTCAACAAGGGGAGGTATCATATTGGATTTGGTACTTGGGAATGAACCCACCAGGTGTGAGATTTGGAGGTAAGTAAGCACTTTGGCGAGAGTGACCATAATTCACTTAAGTTCCCAATAGAAATGGGCAGGGATAGGTACATCCCACCGGGAAAGTGGTATAACTGGGGGAAAGGCCATTATGATGTGATTTAGGCAAGATTTACGATGCACGGGATGAGAATGGAAACTGCAGGGGATGAATACACTTGAAATGTCGAACTCATTCAAGGAACAACTACTCCAGGTCCTTGATAAGAATATAATTATCGGGCAGTAGGAAGTTGTCGAGTGAGGGAGCCATGATTTAGTAAAGAAGTTGAAGCTCTTGTCCAGAAGGAGACGAAGGCTTATGTGAGGGTCAGGGTAGGGAGCTGGCGTGTTTTAGGTGAGTCATTAAATACCTAAATAGAGGGCTAAGAAGAGCCAGGAGGGGACATGAAAAGTTGGAGCAGTTAGAATTAAGGAAAAACCTAAGGCCTTCAATTGGTATTTCAGGGATAAAAGATTGACGAGAGAAAGTTTAGGGCCAATCAAAGACAGTAGTGGAAAATTGTGTGTGCAATCTGAGGTCATGGGGAAGAGCTGAATGAATACATTTTGTCAGGATTCGCATTGGAAAAGGGAATGTCAGTGGTAATACAGAGACATGGGCTACAAGATTAGATAAGATTGACATTGACAAAGAGGAGGTTTTATCAATTTTGGAAGATCAATAAATGGATAAGACCCCTAGGCAGAATGGGATTTATCATCAGATTCTCTGGGGAGCCACGGAGGAGATTTTAGAGCCTTTGGCTTCAATCTTTTTGTCATCATTTTCAACAGGAGTAGTGCCAGAAGGCTGGAGGATAGCAAATGACGTTGTTCTTTTGTTTAAGAAGACGGTTGGGTGCTACCCTAGTCATTACAGGCCAGTGAGCCTTACTTCGGTTGTGGGTAAGGTGTTGAAAACGGTTATCAGAGATAGGATTTATAATCATCTGGAAAGGAATAATTTAATTAGGCATAGTCAATACAGTTTTGCGAAGGGTAGGCCATAACTCACTAACTTTATTGAGTTCTTTGAAAAGGTAGCACAACAGGTGGATGAGTATAAAACAGTTGATGTGGTGCATATGAACTTTAGGAAGGCGTTTGATACGGTTCCACACTGTAGTCTGTGGCACAAAATATGGAGTTTCTGAATCGATGGTGGTTTAGCGGTTTGGATCAGAAATTCGTCAACTGAAAGAAGACAGAGGATGGTGGTTGATGGGAAATTTTTGTCCTGGTGCTCAGTTATAAGTGGCGTGCCGCAATGGTCCATTTTGGGGCAGTTGCTGTCGCATTTCTTTTAATGAATGATTTGGATTTGAGCATAAAAGGACGGGTTAGTAATTGTACGAATGAAATTTTGTAGGCAGCGTTGTGGAAAGTGCAGAAAAATGCTTTGGGTTACAGAGGTGCATAAATATGTTGCAGAGCTAGACTGAGATTTTTCAAATGGAGTTTAATGCCAAAAAGTGACGAGCGGTGTCCCGCAGGGTTCGGTGCTGGGGCCACAGCTGTTCGCATTATATATTAATGATTTGGATGAGGGAACCGGGGGCATTCTAGCGAAGTTTGCCGATGATACAAAGTTAGGTAGACAGGCAGGTAGTACTGAGGAAGTGGGGAGGCTACAGAAGGATCTAGACAGGTTGGGAGAGTGGTCCAGGAAATGGCTGATGGAATTTAACGTGAGCAAGTGCGAGGTCTTGCACTTTGGCAAAAAGAATATAGGAATGGACTACTTTCTAAATGGTGAGAAACTTAATAAAGCCAAAGCACAAAGGGATCTGGGAGTGCTAGTCGAGGATTCTCTAAAGGTAAACATGCAGGTTGAGTCTGTGATTAAGAAAGCGAATGCAATGTTGTCTCTTATCTCAAGAGGGTTGGAATATAAAAGCAGAGATGTACTACTAAGACTTTATAAAGCTCTGGTTAGGCCCCATTTGGAGTACTGTGTCCAGTTTTGGTCCCCACACCTCAGGAAGGACATACTGGCACTGGAACGTGTCCAGCGGAGATTCACACGGATGATCCCTGGAATGACAGGTCTAGCATATGAGGAACGGCTGAGGATACTGGGATTGTATTCGTTGGAGTTTAGAAGATTAAGGGGAGATCTAATAGAGACGTACAAAATAATACATGGCTTTGAAAAGGTGGATGCTAGAAAATTGTTTCTGTTAGGCGAGGAGACTAGGACCCGTGGACACAGCCTTAGAATTAGAGGGGGTAATTTCAGAACGGAAATGCGGAGACATTTCTTCAGCCAGAGAGTGGTGGGCCTGTGGAATTCATTGCCACTGAGTGCAGTGGAAGCCGGGACGCTAAATGTCTTCAAGGCCGAGATTGATAGGTTCTTGTTGTCTAGAGGAATTAAGGGCTACGGGGAGAACGCTGGCAAGTGGAGCTGAAATGCGCATCAGCCATGATTGAATGGCGGAGTGGACTCGATGGGCCGAATGGCCTTACTTCCACTCCTATGTCTTATGGTCTTATGGTCTTAAGTGTGACGGAGTTCACTTCAGAAGAAATAACAGGAATGCAGAGTACTGGGCTACTGGGAAAATTCTTGGAAGTGTAGATAAACAAAGAGATCTCCGTGTCTTGGTGCATAGATCCTTGGAAGTTGCTAACCAGGTTGATAGTGTTTTTAAGATGGGCGGCACGGTGGCACAGCGGTTAGCACTGCTGCCTCACATCGCCAGAGACCCGGGTTAAGTTCCCGCCTCAGGCAACTGAGTTTGCACATTCTCCCCGTGTCTGCGTGGGTTTCCTCTGGGTGGTCCGGTTTCCTCCCACAGTCCAAAGATGTGCAGGTCAGGTGAATTGGCCATGCTAAATTGCCCGTAGTGTTAGGTAAGGGGGATATGTAGGGGTATGCGTGTGTTGTGCTTCGGCGGGACGGTTTGGACTTGTTGGGCCGAAGGGCCTGTTTCCACACTGTAAGTAATCTAATCTAATCTAATAAAAAAAGATGGCATATGGTGTGTTGATGTTTATTTCTGGGGATGGGGTGGGTGGGGGGAGTTGAGTTTCGGAGTCACAAGCATCTTGGACATGCTTCAGCTGTACAAGACACTGGTAAGGCTGCACAAGGAGGATTTCATGCATTTCTGGTCACCACATTGTAGGGAGGATGTGGAAGCTTTGCCATGTGTTCAGAGGAGATTCACGAGGATGCTGCCTTGTATAGAAGGAAGGTCTTATGAGGAAAGACTGATGGAAACGAGGAAGTTTTTATTGTAGAGAAGAAGGTTGAGAGGTGACTCAACCAAGATATATAAGATAATCAGAGGTTTAGATAGCGTGAACAGTGAGAGCCTTTTTCCTTGGATGGTGATGGCCTACCCGAGGGGACATAGCTTTAAATTGAGGGGTGATAGATTTTGGATAAATATCACGGGTAATTTCTTGATTCAGAATGTAGTAGGGGTGTGGAACCGGACGATTTGCAAAAGTAGTAGACTGGCCGACATTACAGGCACTGGCAAATGTACACAATTATCTTATGGATAATAATGGAATGATGTGGGTTCGATGGACATCAGATTAATTACACAGATTGGCGCAACATTGAGAGCCAATGAGCTTGTTCTGCGCTGTAACTTTCAATGTTCTGTGTTCTATGAAACCCGACGTCTGGATGCTGTGAAGTAGCTGTGCAAACTACTGAACAACCATGCATACCAGTAGAATGCATTGTTGAAAACAAATTGTTTTCTTCCCTTAAAAATTATCTTAAACCTCATGGACACTACCAGGCAATGATGAATAGCAAAAGCAAGCGTCAGCATTTACACAGAGTTGGAGAACATTTTGAAAGCATTGACGAAGAATGGAATCGTCCAACGTGTCAAAGGGTACAAGAGTTAGAGAACACAGCATAGGGGAGATGGACATAAGGGTAACGGGATTGATTGATTTATTTTGTTTGTCTGGGGAGGAGCTAACAGCTATAAGAACCTCAAAGTGCACACATCTTCAAGCTGGTTTGATGTTACATGGATTAAGAGAGGTAAGTAAGAATCAGTGTCAGTTTGGTGATTTTATTACTTGATATGTGCGGAAATGACGTTTGAGCAAACACGAACAAAAGAAAAACTGAACGTAATTGACCTAATTTACGTAAGAATGTTAGTATCAATTATGCAATTATATTAAGACTGATAAGGATATTGCATGACAATCAGATAATTTAAAGCTGACAAAATTTTAATGACATACACAAGTTGAAATTAAAATAGATGGAGTGAAGAAGTAATTGAGTTATAGATTCATAGAGATGTACAGCACAGAGACTGTCAATTTGGACCAGCTCGCCCATGCCGAGTAGATTCCCAAACCTAGCCACACCTTCCAGCACCCGGCGCATATCCCTCCAAACCCTTCCTGTTCATATACCCATCCAAATGCCTTTTAAATGTTGTAATTGTAGTAGCATGCACCACTTTCTAGTGGCAGCTCATTCCATAAACGTCCCACCTTCGGTGTGAAAACGTTGCCCGTTATGTCTCTTTTATATTTTTCCCCTCTCACCCTAAACCTAGGCCTGTCGTTCTGGACTCCCCCACCCCACGGAAAAGACTTTGATTGTTTATCCGATCCATGCACCTCGTGATTTTGTAAACCTCGATAAGGTCACCCCTCAGCCTCCAACGCCCCAGGAAAAATAGTTCCAGCCTCTTCAACGTCTCCCTATAGCTCAAATCCTCCAATCCTGGCAACAAGCTTGTAAGTCTTTTCTGAACCCTTTCAAGTTTTCCAACATCATTCCGATGGGAAATTGCACATCATTTTCCAATACTGGTCTATGTCCTGTAAAGCGTGACCTCCCAACTCCTGCACTCAATAATCTGACCGATAAAAGAAAGCATACTAAACGCCTTCTTCACTATCATATCTACCTTTGACTCACCTTTCAAGGAGCTATGCGCTTGCACTTCCAGGTCTCTTTATTCAGCAACACTCCCGAGGAATTTTCAATTAAGTACATAAGTCCTGCTCAGACATGCCTTCCCAAAATGCAGCACCTCGCATTTATTTTAATTAAACTCCACCTGACACTTGTCAGCCCATTTGCCAATCGGATCAAGATCCCATTGTAATCTAAGATAACCTTCTCCACTGTCCACATCACATCCAATGTTGGTGTCATCTGCAAACTTATTAACTGCACTTCTTCTGCTCACATCGAACTCACTTATGTTCATGATGAAAATTAGTGAACCTAGCACAAATTCCTCGTAGTACTCCACTAGTCACGGGCCTCCAGTCTGAAAAACAACCATTCACCACCACCCTCTGTCTTCTGCCATTGAGCCAGTTCCAATCCTCTATGTTACATCTTCCAAAATCTCAATCATGTTTGTGAGACATGATTTCCCTCACACAAAGCCATGTTGACGATCCCTAATCAGTCCTTGCCTTTCCAAATACATGTACATCCACTCCCTCAGAATTCCGTCCAACAAATTACACACCATTGACATCAGGCTTACTGGTCTATAGTTCCCTGGCTTGATCTTACCATCTTTCTTCAACAGTGGCACCACATTAGCCAACTCCAGTTTGCGAGCACCTCACCTGTAACTATCAATGATACAAATATTTCAATAAGAGGCCCAACAGCCATTTCCTCAGTTTCCCACAGAATTTTAAGGTACACCAGATCAGGCGCTGGGGATTTATCCACTTTTATGCATTTCTCGACATCCATCACTTCCTCCTCTGTAATATGGACATTTATCAAGGTGTCACCATCTGTTTCGCTACATTCTATATCTTTCATGTCCTTTTCCTCAATAATTACTGATGCTAAATTCTTGTTTACTATCTCCCCCATTTTCTACATCTCCACACAAAAGCTGCTTTGCTCATCTTTGAGGGGACCTATCTCTCCCTAGTTATCCTTTTGTCCTTTACGTATTTTAAAAAAACCCTTTAGATTCTCCTTTATTCTATTTGCCAAATGTATCTCATGTCCCCTTTTAGCCCTCCTGATTTCCCTCTTAAGTATACTCCTCTTGCCTTTATACTCTTCGAAGGATTCATTTGATCTATCCTGTCTATACCTGACATATGCTTCCTTCTTTTGCTTAACTCAATTTCTTTAGTCATTCGGCATTCTCTATATCTACCAGCCTTTCCTTTCACCCGAACAGGATTATACTTTCTCTGGACTCTCGTTATCTCATTCCTGAAGGCTTCCAATTTTCCAGCTGATCCTTTACCTGTGAATGTTTGCCGCCAATCAGCTTTCGAAAATGCTTTCTAGTACTGTCAAAATTGGCGTTTCTCCAATTTAGAATTTCAACTTTTTAAATCTGGTCTATCCTTTTCCATCACTATTTCAAAATGAATAGAATTATAGTCGCTGGCCTCAAAGTGCTCCCCCACTGACACCTCAGTCACCTTCGCTGCCTTATTTCTCAATAATAGGTCAAGTTTTGCACCTTCTCGCGTCGTTACAATATTTGAATCTGGTTGATAAATGAATATACATCACTGAGAGGTCAAACAATAACCAAATTCACTCATTGATTCTATACATCACTTCTTGGTGTTCAATACCATTTCATGGCTCAATTCTCCATTTAAATGCCTTACAATGTTGAGAAATGCAACTTGGTCGGATTAATTTTGTATTTTCTGTTCATCTTTGTTCCAGAGCATTAAAACAAACATCAGCCAGTATCATCTGGATTAATGCTAAACCGCACACAAATACCGACTGTCGGAGTGTCATAAAAATAATGATGACACAACCACTGCTTGGTATAAGACGAGATCCTCTGAAAACGCAAAATCACTGATATTTATTGGAACCTGTGTCATGATCTCTTGGTACAGAAATAAATAGGGAGTTCTGATTATGTCATTTGTGTTTGGTAGGATGGAGAGGAGCATGGAATTGCTGCCCTGATGAAGAACTTCAAATCATGCTTTTCGAATTGATAGAAATGAGATTTCACATTGCTGTTGGCAAAGCATTTTACCCCAAGAGTTCATGTTCTGGGACTCATTTTCTATCCAGTTGAGAGAGAGAAATACGGGTTAATACAATTCTTGGTGACTGAGAGAGTAAAGTGACGGTAATAAAAACATATCTTCGGATATTAGGCAGAATTAATATTCATAGCTTTTTGAGCAATGTCACATATAGACGGGGTGATGTTGAGAATTTTTAATGCCATGTGTGAAGAGAAAGTTTAGCCCACCGAGACTGCACCAACAATCCGAAGGGCAGCCATACCCGAAGCAGACTCATACCATCCCAGTAGCACTTCAATTGCTGATTCAAAGCTACACATCTTTGCATGTTACGTACAATATGGCGTGGCCAATCATCTTCACAACTTTGGACTGCGAGAGGAAACCAGAGCAGTCACCCAAAGTGGAATGGAACCGGTGTTCCAGACGCTGTGAATTCGCAGTGCGAACCATGCATGCCCATAGATTGTATTGTTGTAAATTAATTGCTTTCTTCATTTAAAATATATTTTAAAGCTCATGGAAATCACCCAGCAACGATTCAAAATCAAGAATCAAATTTTACACAGAGCTGGAGAACAGTTCAAACTCATTGACGAAGAATAGAATGGTCCACTATGCCAAAGGGTACAGAGATTGCAGGCTAAAACATAGATGAGCTGAACACAGGCTCACGGGATTGAATGATTTACTTTGTTGAACGAGATAGGAGCTAACAGTTATAAGACCGCAATATACATATATATATAATATATTATATATATATAATATATATATATTCAACCTGATGTCCTGTTAATTGGATTTAGAGAGGAATGTGAGGTTCGATGTTAGTTTGTTGAATTCATTATTTGACATGTGCAAACCGACATTTGAGGAAACATGAAGAAAAGAACAGAATGGAATTGACCAAATTTATGTAAGAACGAAAGGTTCAATAATGCAAGGTCTCTTCTGAATGATGAAAGCATTGCATGTCGATCAGGCGATTAAAGTTGGGAAAGTTCGAATGACATACACAAGTTGAAATTAAATTAGATGGAATGTAGAAGTCGGAAAAAATGCTGAGTGTAAATGAAAACAAAACTGTTTCGGGCTTTCATCTGGGATGGTTGGAATCAGCCTGCTTTCATTTCGAAGCAAAGCTTGGAGAAATGAATCCAGAGGTTGTTTCTTGATAATTTCAGGTATAATACCTCACACATCTTTTGAGGAAAACAAGCAGGGCGACGGGAAAGAGGAGCAGAGAGGCATTTAAACCAAACACGGCTATCGCCAAAGCGTGCCAGTTTTGAAAGCAGGAATGTCGCTGGGGAACGAGAAAATTCAAAAAAGGAAAACGAAACTGCAACATATAGATCAGATCATTCGGCAGTTCAGTGAATTTATTTTAGGTGAACAACTTGCGTGGACGTGTGGAATGATCTGACAAAAAAAAGGCGTTCAGAACAAAATGCATCACGGATGTATAAATGTTCCTTTAATTCATTTAATTCCATGTTAGCCTGTTTTTGGCAAGGTTACCTTTTCTGCAGTTTAAACATTTCAATAATGTTCTCTTGCTTTGGGAAAGATATCGTTGCATTTGCCGACCAAAGCACGACAGCACCCTCCAAGTGACATTATTCATTTGGAAACCACTGCTTAATATGTCATTCATAGTATTTATCTTCCCGAAGTGTTTTAATTACAATTGTCAATCTTGCGTCAATATTTTTCATGTTACGTGAGTGTCAAGAATTTTTGCGTCCTTCAGCATTACTTACTGCAAATCAATACCCATTTATAATGCATTTCCTGCAAATAATTGAACACCTCTCTTTCAAAAAAAAAGTGAACATTTAGTTTTAATTCAAATAATATCAAGAGTTCAAACTAAGTATACAATATGCAAACCAGATCCAGGGAATTGTAGTTACCATTTATGAATTAACATGCCTTTCAGTGTAAACACATACTTTAACCCATTCTTGAGCTCTTCTCTGAATTTCTTCTGTGTCAGTCCATAGATGCAAGTGTTTGTGCAGGAACTGAGAAGTTGCAACATAAAACCAACCTGTTGCACTGTATATTTCGGGCTGCTGTAATATATGTCCGTGTAAAAGAAATTTAACACTGGCCACTTTAAAGAATGCACAAGATACAACATCCATAATAAGATAAAGTTGGCAGAAATGCTGAAAAGTAAAATCATACATTTTCTCCGATTCCTCATCTCTGCATATCTGTGGTCGTCACTGACCTTTTGCAGTGCCCTGCGCACTCTATTTGCCATGATAATATGTCTGACGGTTAGAACATTGAACATTAATATAAAAAGGATTGGTAAGAGAGGGGTAATGACGCTGTCAATCCATTCAAATGCTTTCCACAGGCGGGAATTGAGATAGTCAGCTGTCACAACACAATACCACGGCACGTTCTCGATTATAATGGCAGCTTCATTCATGTAGTAAAAGGGGACAGTCCTCAGGCAGCTTTAAACAAAGACAGAGACAATGACCACTCCAGCTGTTTTCATTGTGCAGTATTTTGTTTGTATGTTATGACAGCAGATAGTAACAAAGCGATCAAAAGTGAATGCAACTGCAAACCAGACAGAACAGTCCACTGCAACTATTTATGCAACAGTATTTATAGAACACACAGGAGTTAGGAACAGGAACTTAATTGAGAGGTACATGATATTAATTCGGTGCAATATAACATGGATAATTACTGCTGTGAGATCAGCCACTGCCATAGCCAACAGATATTCCGTGATCCATTTTGAAAGACCGCATTTGCCTCGAATCAGGATCAAAATTGCAACCAGATTAACTGTAAGAACAAGAAACATATTATTGACTTGCTCTCCATTGCACATTTCTTTCTGAGAACACTCATGCATTAAGATAAAAGACAATATTGAATGGTTGACTATTGTTAATAAGCAGGGAAATAATTTGACATTGTCAGAAATGAAAATTGATTCCTAGAGTTGCACATAATGCAATGAAGTTGCGCTGGGAAAAAGAAATCAACATCAACTTTACGCAGTTTCTGAAGCAAGTGTTTCAAAGGAGACTGTCTGAGTTTAACAATATGTGAATTCAAAGCTTATCATCTTTAATATTTGCAAAAAAAGTCCTTGGGCCCCCTTTTACTGCACAAAGTGAAGCATTCTTTCTTTTGCGACAAGTCTACTGTATGTATCATGAAGATTTTTCTCATCTCCTGTAATTACGTCTCTGCTTCTACTTTGACATTCGGTTACACTTTAATTCATCAGCATTGTTTGTTAATTTGTATGACGACAAAGTCACATTTATTGCAATTAAATAATCTAATAATATAGGATTCTCCTCCTCAATGGCAGGCCATTGACTCCACTAAGACAGCCTCAAGTTATGCATAAAATACCTTACTTTGTAAAAATAAATAAAATCAGACATGTGACACCGTGTTTCTGGCAAGAACAGCATTTACAAGTCATTCCTCGGTGCCCAAGTGAACTTGTTGGCGAGCTGTCTTACTAAACCATTGCACTGCTTGAAAAGAAGTAGACAGATGTGCTTCACGGAAGTTTCCTGAATTTTGATTAAGCCACTGGGAATGAAAACAACTTGGATGGCAACTTGCAACTGATTTTATCCGATCTGTTGTGCTTATTCTTCTGGACTCTAGAAGCTGTGCAAAAGAAGGTGTCCTCACATGATCAATATAGTTCGTGAAACAAAGTTTGATTCGATTCTCTTTGATAATACCAAAGTACAAAGTTTTCTTTATAGAATATATGCTTTACTATTGCTCGGCACAATACTGTAGGGAAGTCACACAGTTGATAGAATGCTGCTCAGAGAAGGCATGTTCTCTTCAGCCAACCATAAAAGCAAACAAAATGTCAATCAAATGACTTCTAAGCACTGCAATAAAATATTATATAAATAGGAATTTATATGAAATAAAATTAGATTATCGATAATAAAAGTTAAATATAATTTCTTGACCATGGATCGTGCAAACACAACATCTGGTTTCTGCTCTGGAATCAGTAACAATTATTGTTAAATACCTTATAATTTTGAACAGTGAAGCTTTGAATGTTGTGACTTTTTGTTGCTGAATCGCTATAGTGTCGAAACGGATCCTTCAGCCCAAGTCCACACTGACTCTAACCCACCCGGACATATTCCACCTACCCTATATTTACCCCTGACAAAAACTCCCCACCTACACATCCGTGCGCACTATGGGTAATTTAGCATGGCCAATTCACCTGATCTGCAAATCTTTGGACGGTGGGAGATAAACGGGACACTCAGAGTACGCCCAAACATGGGGTGTATGTGCGAACTCCACGACCGCATTTGCTTGAGATAGGAATTGAACCCGGATCCATCGTACTATGAGGCAACAATGTCCACCACGGAGCCATAGAGCAACCTCCCTGCAAAAGCGTAAGAAAAAGATTGAGCTGGAGGAAAAAAAAATCATTGGCAAAAACCAAACCACAACAGTTCACAGTGAACAGTCAAAATATGACATAACATTCACACATTATTTGTTTTAGTTTGTTCCTGTGTCTTACCTGGAATACTGATGGCTGCAAGAACGGGGTAGTAAATTAGGTCTATTTGGTATATAACTGGGTAAAACATTTCCCCAATTAACAACCAAACTCTGATGTACGTGTTCCCGCAGAATGAAAGCACAATGATAACAACTTGTCGATGTGTCGCTATTAATGCATGAGCTTTCCTCTCTGGAGAGTGTCAGTTAGGTCATATGCACCGAGATATTATGCGTGCTTCAATGAAAAACGACGGAATTAATAAACTGTCTTCACTCTAACGAATTAGTGGACCTTTGGGCAGTATGATGAGTTCAAGAAAAGCTGTGCAAAACAGAACAATTCATAGTTTCTGAAGTTTCTCAGAAGTTGGAATTGATATATATTTGAGGATTAAAAAAAATCACTGATCCTCAAAAGTCCTAGCCTATGGTTAGATTTTCTCCAGTGTGGAAATAGACCCTTCGGCCCAGGGCACCACACCGAGCACCCGCGAAAAGTAACCCATGCAGACCCATTTCACTCTTGCAAATGGGTACGTTAATCGGGTCAATTCAGCGGACAAGCAAACCTTTGGACTGCGGGAGGATACCAGAGCACCCAAAGAATGTGCAAACGCCACACAGGCAGTCGCCCGAAGCGGGAATTGAACCTGGTACCCTAGTGCTGTGAAGCTGCAAAGCAAACTGCTTAACCACTGCAGGACACGCAAGCATGCTATTATTTCTTATTCAAGTCCAAAAGTTATTAAGCTTTAATCAAACCTTCATTTTTTCAACTCTCAGATGTTTTCGAAAGAGAACAGCACTTTCAAATTCCCTCACAACAATCAAAAGCCAAAGCCAGAGATAATAATCGCTCTGCCATTTGTCTTCAGCAGATCATGATGGCTATATATTTCTTCGTCAAAACTCGCTTAGTAAACTTAGTTTTTAGTTTTAATTACCACTTCAAAAATGTTAGAAAAGCATTGTCGATCAGCCAGATAGCATGGAGGTAACAGAACAGTTCTTTGCCAATGCTTCACGTGAGCTGGTTCATTGGGGTTTTTTTCAGACTCAGGTAGACAGATGTTTGCTACGTAAACAGAAACAGATGTTACATGTACTAACTGGGCGTACAAAATTCAAAGCAAAACAGTCATTGAATTATTGAAAGTCAATGTAGGCCTTGCGTCTTAGTGAAATGCATGTTATTCTAATTTTTCCATTCCCACATAATTAATTGACTGAAGTTTAAATAGCCTGCTCCCCAATCCCGTGGAAGGATTCACTGCAAGGAGTCAGAGAGGATGACATGTTTTTGTGAAGCGAAAAGATCGTTGTCAGTCATCTGTGCATAGTAAATTCTAGTATTGCTTACACTCCTGATACGTTTTACTAATCATTTGTCAGCTGTTCTTCACTCTTATGCATCAATTCATAGCACAATTTAAAACTTCCAATTTACTTAATATTCAAACTCTTTTGCATGTAAATCGAAACAGTTTGTCTTCTATTCGATGAGGAATTGGCCAGCAAAAAGCAAGAGCAGAATGTTCAGCCAATAAACAAGGAACATGTCCCTATATTCACTAATATGACCTTAAGTGCACACTTCGTCACACATGGCGAAATGGATTAACAGTTGGAAATTGTTTTCCTGCGTATTTTTTTGAGCTCAGTTATGAAGAAGTTTTGTAACATTCTCAATACACTTCCCACACAGGTTGCCTGACCTGCGTAATTTTCGTCAGATTTCCCTCTGTTGTTTCAGATTTTGAGCTTTTGTAGGATTTTGTCTTGTGTTTGTTGAAGAGAATGTTGCCTGAAATCACCAATCAGACAGAATGCAAAATAAAGCATTTCCTTTCATTAGAGGCAGTACTTGATGAAGGGATTTTGCTCGAAACGTCGATTTTCCTGCTCCTCGGATGCTGTCTGACCCGCTTTGCTTTTCCAACAACACTTTATACTTGCCTCTGATCTCCAACATCTGCAGTCCTCACTTTCTCCGCAGTGCTCAAACTGTCCAATGATGTTCATTTAGGTGCTGCACGGTAAACTTTACTGAATTTATTTATTTGGTTTCATGTCAGACTTTATTCTGTAAAACTACAAGAGAAACCTGATTCTGTACTGAAGTTCACCACAATTTACAGCTTTCATGCGCAATACAAAAATGAAATTAACTTTATTCCTAACACAAACTACACTCACACTGCAATTGATTTCTGGAATAAAGTCGCACGGCCTTTAATATGACAACTAGTGCTGCTTCAACCTTAGCTTGTGCGGTTATTACTTGATGCCTTCAACTTCAGCAGATAGCCTAACAGCTATTTTACTTCCTTTCCTTTACTTTTAATGACCCATACAAATTATAGAGAAAATTTTCCCGGAGTTACATATTTCCAAAACTGTTCTGAATACATGATTTTAAAGCATTGCGATCGGGAGCTTCATTCTAACGGGGTTGGGAATGCTCCTGGTTGAAGTTGTGACTGCTTTTCTCCAAATGCAGGAAGTTGCCTCAGCTTGGAATTATACAAAACCATCTTTTTCCGCTGAGCTTTTATTCTGTATTTTGAGTGAGTTGCAATTAGGTTGGAACGTCCAAAGGAGGAACAAATCACATTTCATAATGAATCAACATCACAGTATAGCAAAAAGACTTTATTCATGTTTTGTATTGAAAAAAATATTATTCCCACATTTTATCTGCAGGCTTACGAGTATATAAAAATCATACCCGAAACGTGTGGAAATTGGCTACATGAGACACATATCTGCTCTCTGGCGGGAAGCGTCGGGTTGTGAGAAGTTAAAATGTTTGCAGGTGAGACAAATATTGGCACGATAATATGGGCAGCGTGGTCACTCAGTGCTTGCTCCTTCCGCATCACAGTGCAAGAGACCCGGGTTTAATTCAATCCTCACAGTGACTGTTATAACAAGGGAAGTCTGCACACTGAATGGCATTCAAACCCAAGAGGCAGACGTTTATGAATTTGCAAAGCATCCGGGGAAAGGAATGGCAAACATATGCTGGTATTATGCATGTGAACCGATCCTTCCATGCTTATAGACTGCAGAACAGACTCTGCAGGCGAATTAATTAACATTTTCCTACACTCATGAAGCTTTACTTCGAGAGAAGAGTGTGTTAGATATTGTTGGAGGCGAAGTCCTCTCTTCACAATGACGACTGTATACAACAGGCAGTACCATATTCCTCAGTAGATTAATTTAAAGCAAACATGGCTTTGCAAACCTCGACATGAATGACGGATATGAGCCACAGTTAAAGGTAACGTGGCCAGAGACATCGTGTATCATCGGGCTGCTCCATCTTTAAACTGACATGTTGACGGCCTGATAAGCAAGCATGCTATTTTGTTTAGAGTATTTGGGTGTGCGGGGGAGCGGGGGTGGGGGTGAGTGGAGCAACTTATTGCCGGTAAGCAATTGGATTCAGGTTTCTGGAGCAGAATCTGTCACTGCTGCACAGAGGGGAAGGGGACAGAGGAACAGAGGTTTAGTCATTGGGGACTCCATAGTGAGGGGTGAGATAAGAGGATTTGTGGGAAAGAGAGCGCCTCACGGAGAGGGGGGGGGGTGGTGTGCGGGATGGATAGTGTGGCATTGTTAATCAAGGGTAGTGTTATTACAGCTAAAGTAATGTCTGATCCACAGAGGTAGTTTGGGCTGAGGTTAGAAAATGGAAAGGAGAGCTTGCCCTTTTGACAGTTTTCTACCGGTCTTTGAATTCTTCCAGGAATGTAGAGGAAATGATAGAAAAAAAGAATCTCAATAGGAGCGAGAGCAACAGGACTGGGAATGCTACAGTTTAAGGAGTTTTGATGGGGCAGTTTTCATTCAATGTGTACAAGAGGGTTTTCTGAAGCAGTGTGCAGAGTAGTCAACAAGGGGAGGTATCATATTGGATTTGATACTGGGGAATGAACCCACCAGGTGTTAGATTTGAAGGTAGTTGAGCACTTTGGCGAGAGTGACCATAATTCACTTAAGTTCCCAAATGAAATGGGCAGGGATAGATACATCCCACCGGGAAGTGGTATAACTGGGGGAAAGGCAATTATGATGTGATTTAGGCAAGATTTACGATGCACAGATTGAGGAAGGAAACTGCAGGGGATGGATACACTTGAAATGTCGAACTCATTCAAGGAACAACTACTCCAGGTCCTTGATAAGAATATAATTATCGGGGAGGGAGGTAGTTGTCGTGTAAGGGAGCCATGATTTAGTAAAGAAGTTGAAGCTCTTGTCCAGAAGAAGACCAAGGCTTATGTGAGGGTCAGGGTAGGGAGCTGGCGTTTTGTAGGTGAGCCAGAAATTATCTAAAGAGAGTGCTAAGAAGAGCCAAAGGGGACATGAAAAGTTGGAGCAGATAGAATTAAGCAGAGCCTTCAATAGGTATATCAGGGATAAAAGATTGACGAGAGAAAGATTAGGGCCAATTCCCACAAATCCTCAAAGACAGTAGTGGAAAGTTGTGTTTGCAATCTGAGGTCATGCGGAAGAGCTGAATGAATACATTTTGTCAGGATTCGCATTGGAAAAGGCAATGTTAGTGGTAATACAGAGACATGGGCTACAAGATTAGATCGCATTGACATTGACAAAGAAGAGGTTTTATCAATTTTTGAAGATGAAGAAATAGATAAGACCCCTGGGCAGGATGGGATTTTGTCTCAGATTCTCTGGGAAGCCAGTGAGGAGATTTTAGAGGCTTTAGCTTCAATCTTTTTGTCATCATTTTCAACAGGAGTAGTGCCTGAAGACTGGAGGAGAGCAAAAAACGTAGTTCTTTTGTTGAAGAAGAGGATTGGGCGCTACCCTAGTAATTATAGGCCAGTATGCCTTACTTCGGTTGTGGTTAAGGTGTTGAAAACGGTTATCAGAGAGATGATTTATAATCATCTGGAAAGGAATACTTCCATTAGGCATTGTCAATCCAGTTTTGGAAGAGTAGGCCACACCTTATTAACTTTATTGAGTTCTTTGAAAAGGTGGCACAACAGGTGGATGAGTATAAAACAGTTGATGTGGTGTATATGGACTTTAGTAAGGCGTTTGATAAGGTTCCACACTGTAGGCTATTGCACAAAATATGGAGTTTCTGGATTGATGGAGGTTTAGCGGTTTTCATGAGAAAGTCGTCAACTGAAAGAAGACAGAGGATGGTGGTTGATGGGAAATTTTTGTCCTGGTGCTCAGTTATGTGTGGCGTGCCGCAATGGTCTGTTTTGGGGAAACGCCAAAATGTGTGAGGTAGTTCACTTCAGAACAAATACCAGGAATGCAGAGTACTTGGCTAATGGTAAAATTCTTGGCAGTGTCGATAAACAAAGAGATCTCCGTGTCTTGGTGCATAGATCCTTGGAAGTTGCTACCCAGGTTGATAGTGTTTTTAAGATGGCATAGGGTGTGTTGATGTTTATCTCTGGGGATGGGTGGGGTGGGGGAAGTGGTTGAGTGTCGGAGTCACAAGCTTCTTGTACATGCTTCAGCTGTACAAGACACTGGTAAGGCTGCACAAGGAGTATTTCATGCATTTCTGGTCACCACATTGTAGGAAGGATGTGGAAGCTTTGCCATGTGTTCAGAGGAGATTCACGAGGATGCTGCCTTGTATCAAAGGAAGGTCTTATGAGGAAAGACTGATGGAAATGAGGATGTTTTTATTGTAGAGAAGAAGTTTGAGAGGTGACTCAACCAAGATATATAAGATAATCAGAGGTTTAGATAGCGTGGACAGTGAGAGCCTTTTTCCTTGGATGATGATGGCCTACCCGAGGGGACATAGCTTTAAATTGAGGGGTGATAGATTTTGGATAGATATCATGGGTAATTTCTTCACTCAGAATGTAGTAGGGGTGTGGAAAGGACTATTTGCAAAAGTCGTAGAACGGCCGACATTACAGGCACTTGCAAATGTATCCATTTAACTTATGGATAATAATGGAATGATGTGGGTGAGATGGACATCAGATTAATTACACAGGTTGGGGCAACATTGAGAGCCAAAGAGCCTGTTCTGCGCTGTAACTTCCAATGTTCTGTGTTCTATGAAACCCGACGTCTGGATGCTGTGAAGTAGCTGTGCAAACTACTGAACCACCATGCCTACCAGCAGAATGCATTGTTGAAAATTAATTGTTTTCTTCCCTTAAAAATTATCTTAAACCTCATGGACATTACCAGGCAATGATGAATAGCAAAAGCAAGCGTCAGCATTTACGCAGAGTTGGAGAACAGTTTGAAAGCATTGACGAAGAATGGAATAGTCCAACCTGTCAAAGGGTGCAAGAGTTAGAGATCACAGCATAGAGGAGCTGGGCATCAGGGTAACGGGATTGATTGATTTATTTTGTTTGTTTGGAGAGGAGCTAACAGCAAGAAGAACCTCAAAGTGCACACATTTTCAAGCTGGTTTGATGTTACATGGAATAAGAGAGGTAAGTAAGTTTCAGTGTCAGTTAGGTGATTTTATTACTTGATATGTGCGGAAATGACGTTTGAGGAAACACGAACAAAAGAAAAACTGAATGTAATTGACCAAATTTACGTAAGAATGTTAGTATCAATAATGGAATTATATTAAGAATGATAAGGATATTGCATGACAGTCAGAGAATTTAAAGCTGACAGAATTTTAATGACATACACAAGTTGAAATTAAAGTATATGGAGTGAAGAAGTAATTGAGTAATAGAGTCATAGAGATGTACAGCACAGAAACTGACTATTTGGACCAACTCGCCCATGCCGAGCAGATACCCCAACCTAACCACACCTGCCAGCACCCGGCCCATATCCCTCCAAACCCTTCCTGTTCATATACCCATCCAAATGCCTTTTAAATGTTGTAATTGTAGTAGCTTGCACCACTTTCTAGTGGCAGCTCATTCCATACACGTACCACCTTCGGTGTGAAAACGTTGCCCCTTTGGTCTCTTTTATATTTTTCCCCTCTCACCCTAAACCTAAGCCCTGTCGTTCTGGACTCCCCCACCCCAGGGAAAAGACTTTGATTTTTTTATCCGATCCATGCACCTCATGATTTTGTAAACCTCTATAACGTCACCCCTCAGCCTCCGACGCCCCAGGGAAAATAGCTCCAGCCTCTTCAACATCTCCCGAGAGCTCAAATCCTCCAACCCTGACAACATCCTTGTAAATCCTTTCTGAACCCCTTCAAGTTTTGCAACATCTTTCCGATGGGAAATTGCACATAATTTTTGCAATACTCGTCTATGTCCTGTAAAGCGTGACCTCCCAACTCCTGTACTCAATAATCTGACCGATAAAAGAAAGCATACAAAACGCCTTCTTCACTATCCTATCTACCTGCGACTCAACTTTCAAGGAGCTATGCGCTTGCACTTCCAGGTCTCTTTGTTCAGCCACACTCCCTCGGAATTTACCATAAAGTATATATGTCCTGCTAAGACTTGCTTTCCAAAATGCCGTACCTCGCATTTATTTTAATTAAACTCCACCTGACACTTGTCAGCCCATTTGCCAATCGGATCAAGATCCCATTGTAATCTAAGATAACCTTCTTCACTGTCCACATCACATCCAATGTTGGTGTCATCTGCAAACTTATTAACTGTATTTCTTATGCTCACATCAAACTCGCTTATGTAAATGATGAAAAGTAGTGAACCCATCACAAATTCATTGTAGCACTCCACTGGTCACAGGCCTAAAGTCTGAAAAACAACCATTCACCACCATCCTCTGTCTTCTACCATTGAGCCAGCTCCAATCCTCTTTGTTACATCTTCCAAAATCTCAATCAAGTTTGCGAGACATGATTTCCCTCACACAAAGCCATGTTGACTATCCCTAATCAGTCCTTGCCTTTCCAAATACATGTACATCCTTTCCCTCAGAATTCTGTCCAACAAATTGCCACCATTGACATCAGGCTTTCTGGTCTATAGTTCCCTGGCTTGACCTTACCACCTGTCTTCAACAGTGGCACCACGTTAGCCAACCTCCACTTTTCTGGCACCTCACCTGTGACTATCAATGATACAAATACTTCAATAAGAGGCCCAACAATCTTTTCCTTAGTTCCCACCGAATTTTAAGGTACACCAGATCAGGTCCTGGGGATTTATCCACTTTTATGCATTTCACGACATCCAGCACTTCCTCCTCTGTCATATGGACATTTATCAAGATGTCACCATCTGTTTTGCTACATTCTATATCTTTCATGTTCTTTTCCTCAGTAAATACTGATGCAAAATACTTGTTTACTATCTCCCCCATTTTCTGCAGCTCCACACAAAGGCTACTTTGCTGATCTTTGAGGGGACCTATCTCTCCCTAGTTATCCTTTTTTCCTTTACGTATTTGTAAAAATCCTTTGGATTCTCCTTTACTCTATTTGCCAAAGTTATCTCATGTCCCCTTTTTGCCCTCCTGATTTCCCTCTTAACTATACTCCTACTGCCTTTATACTCTTCTAAGGATTCAATTGATCTATCCTGTCTATACCTGACATATGCTTCCTTCTTATGCTTAACTCAATTACTTTAGTCATCCAGCATTCTCTATACCTACCAGTCTTTCCTTTCACCCTAACAGGAATATACTTTCTCTGGACTCTCGTTATCTCATTCCTGAAGGCTCCCCATGTTCCAGCTGATCCTTTATCTGTGAATATTTGCCCCCAATCAGCTTTCGAAAATTCTTTCTAATCCTGTCAAAATTGGCCTTTCTCCAATTTAGAATTTAAAATTTTAAAATCTGGTCTATCCTTTCCCATCACTATTTTAAATCGAATACAATTATGGTCGCTGGCCCCAAAGTGCTCCCCCACGGACACCTCAGTCACCTACGCTGCCTTATTTCTCAAGAATAGGTCAAGTTTTGCACCTTCTCTCGTAGTTACAGCCACAGAATCAGAAAAAATGGTGAGACAAAAAGAAATCAAACTGTTCAGGGCTTTCATTTGAGAAGTTTAGAATTGGTTTGTGATCATGTTGAAGTGAAGCTGTGATAAATAAATCAGAAGGATGGTTCTTGACAATTTCAAGTATAGTAATTTACACACTTGTTGAGGAAAACAAGCAAGAGAATGCAGGGCAACGGGAAAGTGGAGCAGAGAGGCATTAAAACCAAACACAGGTATTGCCAAAGTGTGGCGATTTTAAAAGCACGAATGTCCCGAGGGAAATGAGATTATACAAGAAAGAAAATGAAACGGCAACGTAGACATCAGTCACAGGTTGGCTGTTCAGTGAATTTATTTTAGGTGATTGACTTGCGTGGACGTGTGGAATGAGCTGACAAATATGGGACGTCCTTAACAAAATGTATTCCGAATGCATATATGCTCCTTTACATCATTTAAGTCCATGTTTGCCTATTTTTGACAAGGTTACCTTTTTTGCAGGTTTAAAATTTCAGTTGTGTTCTTTTGCTTTTGAAAAGAAATCATTGCATTTGTTGACCAAAACAGGACAGCATCCTCCAAGTGCTTAATATATCATTCATACTATTTATCTTCAGGAAGTGTTTTCGTTCCAATTGTCAATCTTAGGTCAACATTTTTCATGTTACGTGAATGTTAAGAATTTTTGCGTCCTGTGCCATTACTTATGGCAAACTAATATCTATTTGTAATATATTTCCCACACATAATTGAACACCTTTCTTTCTTGAAAAAAAAGCTTAACTTTTAGTTTTAATTCAATCATTCAGAAATGATTTCAAGAGTTTTTGAAAGATGCAATGTTCAAACCAGGTCCAGGGAATTTTACTTACCATTTATTAATTAACATTCCTTTCATTGTAAACACAAACTTTAACCCATTCTTGAGCTCTATCCTGAATTTCCTCTGCGTCAGTCCATAAATACAAGTATTTGTGCAGGAACTGAGAAGTTGCAACATAAAACCAACCTGTTGCACTATATATATCGGGCTGCTGTAATATATGTCCGTGTAAAAGAAATTTAACACTGGCCACTTTAAAGAATGCACAACATACAGCATCCATAATAAGATAAAGTTGGCAGAAATGCTGAAAAGTAAAATCATAGATTTTCTCCGATTCCTCATCTCTGCATCTCTGTGGTCATTACTGACCTTTTGCAATGCCCTGCGTACTCTATTTGCCATGACAATATGTCTGACGGTTAGAACATTGAACAGTAATATTAAAAGGATTGCTAAGAGAGGGGTAATGACACTGTCAATCCATTCAAATGCTTTCCACAGACGGGAATTGACATAGTCAGCTGTCACAACACAATACCACGGCACGTTGTCGATTATAATGGCAGGTTCGTGCATGTAGTAAAAGGGGACCGTCCTCAGACAGCTTAAAAGAAAGACAGAGACAATGACCACTCCGGCTGTTTTCATTGTGCAGTATTTTGTTTGCATTTGATGACAGCAGAAAGCAACAAAGCGATCAAAATGAATGCAACTGTAAACCAGACAGAACAGTCTACTGCAACTATAGATGCAACAGTATTTATAGAGCACACAGGAGTTAGAAACAGGAAACTAATTGAGAGGTACATGATATTAATTCGGTGCAATAGAACATGGATAATTACTACTGTGAGGTCAGCCACTGCCATAGCCACCAGATATTCTGTGATGCATTTTGAAAGACCGCATTTGCCTCGAAGCAGGATCAGAATTGCAATTCGATAAACTGTCAGAAACAAGACGAATATTATTGACTTGAAGTCCATTCCACATTTCTTTCTGAAAATGCACGCACATTAAGTTAAAATAAAATATTGCATGTTTGAAGATTGTTGACAAGCAGCGAAATAATTTCGTATTGTACAAAATGAAAATTTGTTCAAAAGTTGCACAAGTTGCAAAGAAATTGTTTATGTAAAATTGTACTGTGAAAAAGAAATCAAAAGCAGCATTGCACAGTGTTTGAAGAAAGGGTTCCAGAGGAGAATGTATAAATTACACAGTATGTGAATCCAAATCATATTAACTTCAATAAGTGTAAAGAAGCCCTGGGACACTACTGGAAAACAGCATAATTTGAAGCTTTTTTGCGAGCAGTCTATTGTATTTCTCATGAAACTTGTTTCTCATATCCTGCAATTACTTGTTTGCCTATTCTTTTACGGTTTATTTCATCAGCATTGTTTTTTAGTTTGAGTTCAACAAGGTCAACTTTTATGCAATTATGTAATCTGATCATGTCCGCCTCACAAATTGGGATGACATTGCCGACACCAAGACTGCGTAGAGGTAAGCCTTAACAGACTGAAGTTGTAAAAGAATAAAATGACTTATGCGACACAGTGTTTCCTGCAAGACCATGATTTGTGAGCCATTCCTTCGTTCGCAGGTGAACGAGTTGGTGTGCTGACTTATTAAACAATTGCATTGCACTGCATGAAGTGATGCAGACAGTTCCATTTCACGGAAGTTGCCTGAACTTTGACTAAGCAACTGTGAATGAAAACAACTTGGATGGCAACTTGCATCTGATTCTGCGCTTGATCATCTGGATTTTAGAAGCTGTGCAGAAGAAGGTGTCCTCACATGATCAATATATTTCATGTGAAACAAATAAAGTTCGGTTCTTTAGTAATGCCAAAGCACAAAGTTTTCTTAATCCAATACGTACTTTATTGTTGCTTGGATAAAATGCTGTTGGGAAATCATGTGGATGATAGAATGTTGCTTTGAGAAGGCATGTTTCTCTTCAAGGAACCATAAAAGCAAACAAAATGTCAATCAAACGACTTCTAAGTACTGCAGTAAAATATGATATAAATACGAAATTATATGAAATCAAACTAGCTGATCGATAATAAAAGTTCAACACAATTTCTTGATCATGGATCATACAAGCATAGTTTCTTGTTTCTGCTCCAGCATCAATACAATTGTTTGACATCTCACAATTCTAAACAGTAAAGCTTTGAATTTTGCGACTATTTTTCTTTGAAACGCTGAAAAAAAGTACATTGACGAAAAACAAAAGACAACAATTAGCAGTAAACGGTTAAAACTGACATAAACACTGTTATTTCTTTCCAGGGCCTTACCCGGAATGCCGATGACTGCAAGAACAGGATAGTAAATTAGGTCTATTTGGTATATAACTGGGTATTGCATTTCTCCAATTAACAACCGAAATCTCACGCGTGTATTCCAGGAGAATGAGAACGCAATGAGAGCAACTTGTCGATGAGTCCCTATAATGCTTAAGCTTTCCTCTCTGGAGAGTGTCAGTTACGTGATGTGGACATAGATATTATGCACACTTCATCGAAAGAGCGACTGAACTAAACTATTTTCACTCTAATGAGTTCGCTAATTGTCATGCGGTACGATGACTCAATACAACCTATGCAAAACAGAACAAGTTTATTATATTTTTTGAAGATTCTCAGAACTTTAAATTGAAACCTATTTTAGGCTAGAAAATATCACTGACTCTGAAATGATCAAGCTTATACTTTGTATTGTTTCTTACTCATGACGAAAAGTTGATTAACTTCAATCAAATCTTTATTTCTTCAACTCTCAGTTGTTTTCTAACTAGGACAGCACTTTGAAATTACCTCACAGTATTCCTTTGCCCAAAGCCAGAAAGATGATTCGCTCTGTCATTTTTGTTTTGCAACTCAAGAGGGCTATATAGTTCTTCGTCAAAACTATCTTAATAAACATTTCTTTTACTTTTGAAGAACGCGGCCTGAAATCCCCAAACAGACGGACAACAAAATAAACCATTTCATGTCATTGTAGGCAGTAGTCAAAACTGTCCGGTAACGTGTATTTGGACAGTACAGGGTTAACGTTCCTGAAATTATTTATTTTATTTCACGTGGGACTTTTTGTCTTGAAGATACAAGAGAAACTTACTTCTGTACGGACGTTTACCTTTATTTAACGTTTTAATGTGCAATACAAAGGGGAAATTCTCATATTCATCTGCTCTCCCAACCTCAGGGATCTGAGAATAATTCGTCTCAGGTCCCTCTCTTCCTGTCAGCTACCCAGTGTCCTGCCATTTATCCAAAACTCCCTCACCTTGTTTCTTTCATGTTGGTCCAGTTGGCCTGTGTCCACAATGTAGGGATTCTATGAATAATAAAAAAAAGCCTTTTTGCTTTCTGATTTACCTGCTGTACCTACAAGCCAAATATTTGATTCATGCAGAAGTACTTCCAGGTCCCTTTGCATGCAACATGCTGCAATTTTTACTGTTGAAATAACAGTGCACTTTGCTGTTATTTTTACCAAACTGGACGTCCTCACATTTACCAACAGTTTACTCCATCTGCCAGACATTTGCCTACGCATTTAAGCAATTTACATCCTTTGCAGACCTTCAGTGTTCTACCTTGCTCTACTACTCATCTTAATATCCTGCCAAATTTGATACATTACACTTGATCCCCAATTCCAAATCATATATGTAACTTCCAAACAGTTGCAGTCCCAACACTGATCCCTGAGGGACACCACTAGATTGCCAACCAGAAAAGCACCCATTTACTTTCAGCTAGTTAACCAATCCTCCATCTATGCTAATACATTACCCATAATTCCACGTTCCTTATCTCATGCAGTAGCCTCTGTGCAGCACTTTGAAACATGCCTTCTGAAAATCCAGGTGCACACAATCTCCTGGTTTCCCGGTGTTCACCATGTTAGTAATGTTCTCAAAGAATTCCAGTAAATTATTTGAACATGACCTGCCTTTCATGAACTCGTGTTGCATTTGCCCAAACGGAAAATTTCTATCGAGATGTTTCGGTATTTCTTCCTTGTTGACAGATTCGTGCATTTTCCCCAATACTAAAGTTAAGCTAACAGGCCTATGGTTACCCACTTTTTGTCAAACTTCTTTCTTAAATGGGTGCATCATGTTTGATGTTTTCCGATCGGCCAGAACCACCCCAGAGTCCAACAAAGTTTGGGAAAATGCCTCAAGCACATTTTCTCTTTTCCCTGGGATGCCTTTGTCCATGGGATGCATCCATCAGCACCAGGTGATTTGCTCCCTTTAGCCCATTTGCTTGTCCAGCACTACCTCTTCAGTGAAGATCATTTCTTGGTCCTCATCCGCCATAACATGTTCACCATCAATTATTCACATTATTTGCATCTTCCACTGTGAATATGAGCACTAAATACCTGTTCGACCCTGTAAAAGGTGGATGCATATTTACCATCCTCCAGTCCTCTGGCACTTTCCCCACAGCTTGAGAAGAATTAAAACTTTGTGCCAGAGCGCCTACAATTTACTACTTCACCTCCTGCAGCAGCCTGGCTTGCAATTCATCTGGATTAGGAGATTTGTCTGTTTTTTTATCCTGACAGAGCCTCTAAGGTCTCGTCATTTCCGACATCAAATTCTGAATGTTCCTCACAATCCCTTTTCCTGATGTCTGTACCTATGTTCCACATTTCCAGAGTGAAGACTGAAGAGAAATATTCATTCAACACACAGAATCCTGTGATTCCACACACAGCTTGATATTTTAGATCCTGACGGGCCCTAAATTGTCCTTGGCTAACCCTCTTCCATTTAAAGCATTTATGATTCTTATGATTCTCCTTTTCTCTGTTCACAAGTCCATTGTCGTATCCCGTTTTTCCCTTCTAATTGTCTTCTGAGGTTTACTCCTGCACTTCTAGTATTCCTCTCGGGCCCCAGCTGTATTGCTTTGTTTGGGCCTTGTGTGAACTTGTTGCTCCGAACTTTGTTGCTAAAGGGTACACATTGGAACCATACTCTCTTGAGCGTGTGTTTGAATGCCGCCACCATTGCACCACAGTAGACTTTCCTGCAAGGAGCTGTTCCCAGCCTACTGCATGTAGTTCTTCTTGATTTTAATTATTTTTTTTTCCATAAAGCAAAGCCAGCTTTTTCAGGCCATCCTTTTCATTTTCTAGAACAAAATTGAACCATACGATATTGTTGTCTCTCTAGCTAAAGTGGTCCCCTCTGCCACATCTAACACTTGTCTGACTCCTTTCCCCATAACCAGGTCCAGCACTGCACCATCCCTTGATGGCTTTCTCCATATTGATACGAAAAACTCCTGAATATGTTTCACGAAACCCACCTTGTCGAATCACTTAACATTATGATGATTCCAATGTATGCTGGGAGGATTGAAATCCTCTCATAAAATTAATTGATAATTAAGAATCTCCACAGTATGGAAATAGGCCCTTCGGCCCAACAAGTCCTCCAAAGAGTCACCTACCCGGACCCATTCCCCTACCCTATACTTACGCCTGACTAATGCACCTAACACAATGGGGCAATTTAGCATGGCCAATTCACTGGACCTGCATGTCTTTGGATTGTCGGAGGAACCCGAAGGAAACCCATGCAGACAAGGGGCGAATGTGAAATCTCCACACAGACAGCCGCCCGAGGATGGAATCAAACCTAGGACCCTGGCGCTGTGAGGTATCAGTGCTAACCACCAAGCTACCATTCTGCACCGTATTACTCTTACACACCTTTTGGAGAGTGAGTCCAACAACATGGCGAGAGGCCCTTCCGCCCAAAATGATCTACACTGACCAAAATGTCCATCCACACTAAACCCATTTCCCTTCACTAGGCCCATATCCTTCTAAGCCTTTCTTAACCATGTATTTTTCCAAACGACATTTAAGTGTTGTTAGTGTACTGACCTCAACCACTTCTGCTGGCAGCTCACTCCATATGCATATCACCATCTGAGTAAAAAACATTGCCTTTCTGATTCCCTTTTATTCTATTCCCTCTAAAATAAATTGATGCCCTCTATTCCTCGATTCTGCAACCCTGGGAAAAAGACTATCCTGATTGTATACATTTATGTCTGACTACCCCCCCCCCCATCCCCCACCACCCCACGCCCATCAGCCTTCTCTGGTCTAAACAAAATGTCTTAGCTGATCCAACCTTACCCTATAGCACCAACCATTGAGTCCTGGCAGAATTCACTAAAAACTTCTCCACTCTTTCCAGTTTAAAACATCCTTCCCATATCAAGGTGATCAAAACTGAACACAATGGCCTGACCAAAGTCCTGTACAACTGCAACATAACTTCCCACCTTGTATACTCAGTGCTTTGACTGATGACACCAATGTGCCAAAAGCCTTCTTCGCTGCCCCGCCTACCTGTGATTCCATTTTCAGAGATCTGTTCACTTAAACTCCAATGTCCCTCTGTTCCATTGCACTCCATTAATCTATGAAACTCCTACTTTGAGTTGACTTTCCAAAATGCAAGACCTCATACCGATCTATATTAAACTCCATTTGCCATTTGTCGGCCTACTTCCTCAGCAGATCCAGATCCTGCTGCAATTTCTGACAACCTTCCTCATTGTCCATGATGCTGCCGACTTTAGCGCCATCTGCAAATGTACCAGTCATGCCTTGTGCATTCGCATCCAAATCACTGACGTAGATAACAAACAGCAATGGGTTCAGCCCCGAGCTCTGAGGCACACCACTACTCACAGGTCTCCAGTCCAACAAGCATCCTTCCACTTTTTCCTCTCTCTTTCCTGCCATCAACCCAATTGTGGATCCAATTTACAAGATCACCAAGTGGTCTCACCTTCCAGAGTAACGTACCATGTGGAATCTTATCAAAGGATTTACTGAAATCCATGTATACTGTGTCTACCATCCTGCCCCTGACAAGTTTCACTGCATGAAAGAACTCTAACACGCTTGTAAGGCATGGTCTCCCATGCACAAAGCCATGCTAACTATGCTTTCTTCCCAAATGCCTGAACATCTGATTTCTCAAAATCTTCTCAAGTAAGTTACTGGTCTATAGTTCCCAGGTTTTTCTTTGAAGACCTTCTTGAATAACAGTGCAACAGTCACTACCCTCCAGTTTTCCGGGATCACATATGTGGCTACCAATGATGCAACAATATTAACCCATGCCCCCGGTATGTCTTCTCTAGCCTCTTGCAGTGTTCTTTGATATACCTGGCCAGGATCAGGAGATTTATGCACTTCCATGCACTCTAAAATGTCCAGCACCTCCTCCACTGTGATATGGATTATCCCCAAAACATCACCACTAAATTCCTTAAGTTCCGAAGTCTTCGCACCATTCTTCACCATGATCGCAGATGAGAAATGTTCATGATGAACTTTGCCATCTCCTGCTGTTCCACACATACGTGTCCATTTTGATTCTTGACCTGTCCTATTCTCCCTCTCGTCATTCTTTTTCCTTTAATATGCTCAATGAATTTCTGTGGATTCGCCCTGATCATCTCAGCCAATTCTATCTCATGGCCCCTTTAAGCCCTCTTGATTTTATTCCTCAGTAAACTGCTGCATCCCTGATATATGTCTGGGGTTTCCTTAAATTCCAAACTCTTCACATCTTTCTCCACCATGATCGCAGATGAGAAATGTTCATGATGAACTTTGCCATCTCCTGCTGTTCCACACATACATGTCCACTTTGATTCTGTCTGTCTGTCCCTGATCTGCCTGTTCCTGAGCCATGCCTCCTTCGTTTTCCTGGTCAAAGCCTCAATATCTCTTGTCATCCAGGGATCTATACTGCTGCCAACCTTTCTCCTCATCCTCACAGGAACATATGGACGGCACGGTGGCACAGTGATTAGCACTGCTGCCCCACAGCGCCAGAGACCTGAGTTCAATTCCTGCCTCAGGCGACTGACTGTGTGGAGTTTGCACATTCTCCCCGTGTCTGCGTGGGTTTCATCCGTTGCTCCGGTTTCCTCCCACAGACCAAAGATGTGTAGGTCAGGTGAATTGGCCATGCTAAATTGTCCGTAGTGTTTGGTAAGGGGTAAATGTAGGGGAATGGGTGGGTTGCGGGTCGGTGTGGACTTGTTGGGCCAAAGGGCCTGTTTCCACACTGTGAAGAAATCTAAATCTAAATATAGACCTTGAACTCTAATTATCATACTTTTAAAGGCCTTCCAGTTATTGGAGAACCCTTAGCCTGCAAACAAGCTATTCCTATCAACCTCTGAAAGCTCTTCTGTCATTCCAAGAAACTTCACCTTGCCAAATTTAGAAATTGAACCTGTGGACCAGTTTTGTTCTTCTCCCTAACTATATTATATTTCATAGAACTATGGTTACTCTTTGCAAAGTGCTCACCCAGTGTCACCTGAGTCACCTGTCTGCCCTGTTTCCCAAGAATACGTCAAGTTTTGCCCTTTTATGAGTAGGACCCTCACCTTTCCTGAACGCACTCAATAAATTCCATCTCAGTTCAGCCCTTAAAGCTGTGGCTGTCCCAGTCTATTTTAGGGACATATAAATTGTCGACTATGACAAACCAACTACTCCTGCAAATCTTTCCAGTCCCGCTGTATATTTTTTCCTCTAATTCCTGTTGACTATTTGTGTCCTATAGTACAAGCCCAATAATGTCACCAACGCATTCTTATTTCTTAGCTCCACCCACAATGTCTCACTGGATGATGCTTCTGCTATTTAATCTCTGACTACTTCCGTGATTCTCCTCTTAATCAAAAATAGAACTCCTTGTCCCTCTTTTCTCCACCTCTTCCTACCTAAAACACATATACCCGAGCACATTAAGCAGCCATTCCTGTCCCTGTCTTAGCTATGTTTCTGCAAAGGATACAATATATCAGTTCCTTGTATGTATCCACGTCCTGAGTATATTGGCCGGACCTGTCAGCCCTCTTGAATTGAAATGGACCTAATTTAGTCCAAGAGGCATTCCTCGCTTCCTGTCATGTTCCAGACTGACAGTCTCTTCAACTTGGTTTTCCTGATTACTATATTTCCTTCCAGCCTCCCACTTGCCTCCCTGTTATTGAGGATCTCACCTGCTCACCAATATAGTTTAAACATCTCTTGAAGCACCAGCGAATCTGCCGGGCAGGATATTGGTCCCTCTCCAGTTCAAGTGCAATGTGTTTCTCTTGATTCAGATTCCTCGATGATTGGGATCGTTTGCCCCAGAAATGATCCCAATGATCTTGGAAAATGAATTTCCTCTGTGTATCCTCACCAGCACGTGACACTGGAAGTAATCTGGCGATGAGCGTCTTTGAGGTACTGGTTTTGAATATTTTTCCTAACTCTCTATAA
The DNA here is from genome assembly GCF_047496795.1 of Chiloscyllium punctatum. Lineage (NCBI taxonomy): Eukaryota > Metazoa > Chordata > Chondrichthyes > Orectolobiformes > Hemiscylliidae > Chiloscyllium > Chiloscyllium punctatum. The sequence continues at coordinate 54,797,387 of NC_092768.1, forward strand.
TCACTCCGCAGTATTACATCCCTATTTCTACCTATGTCATTAGTGCCAACATACACAATGACTTCTGGTTGCTCGTTCACCCCCTTGAAAATATTCTGCAGCTGCTTCAAGATATGTTGTACTTTGGCATCTGGGAGGCTACACAACATCCTGGATTCCCGTTTACAGCCACAGAATCTCCTGTCTCTCCCCGTAACTACCGAATGTCTTTTCACGAATGTCTTGTTTACCTCTACCCTTTCCTGCTTTGCCCCACAGCCAGTTGTGGTACCATCGACCTGACTGCAGCTGTTTTCCCTGAATGGTTACTCTCCACTCCAAGCAATATCCAAAACCATGTACCTCGTTATGCAGGGAATGGTCATTGCAGATTCCTTCACTCTCTGCCTACTCCCTGTGTGCATTTCCTGATGCTCACCCAGCTACTCTTTATCTGCATCTTAGGTGTGACCATCTCAATAAAACTCTTGCCTATCACGCACTCAGCATCTCACATGATCCCAAGAGCTTCCAGCTCCAGCTCCCTCGCACAGTCTCCCAGGAGCTGGAGCTGGGTGGACTTCCCACAGATGCAGTCATAGATATGATAGAAGTCTCCCTGAGCTCCAAATTCCACAGGTGGACCATGTCACTCCCCTAACTGCCATCTCAACTGCTCTAAGACTAAAGAGGAATGTTTTGGACATTTCTGTAATGCAGAAGTGATTCTCAAGACCTACACGACCAATAACTTTAATAATTTTGTATATCTCAATCAGATCCCAACTCAACATCCTCTTGTCCAAGGAAAACAGCCCCAGACTATCCAGCCTCTCCTTATAACTGTGACTTTATATTCTAGGAGAAAGCGAGGACTACAGATGCTGGAGATCAGAGCTGAAAAATGTGTTGCTGGAAAAGTGCAGCAGGTCAGGCAGTATCCAAGGAGCAGGAGAATCGATGTTTCGGGCATAAGCCCTTCTTCAGGAATCATATATATTCTCGTCAACATTCTGGTGTGGTTTGGGTGGGTATAAAGTAGACTGTTAATGGAGTGAAAAAGTAAGCAGTGTGATTCAGGAAAAAGAAACAAAGAGTTCCAAAACAAAGCGAACATTAAAAAGACAAAAAATGCAAAAATGATTCAGAATATGATTTCATAGCATTGTCCGGGATAGTTTCCTGGAGTGATATGTCATGGAACCGAAAAAGGGACAGCATATCTTGGGTGTGGTAATGAGGCACGCTTAACAAAATTGCCGCAGTTTAAAAGATCCCGTTGAAGAAGTGATCACAACACTTTTGCAGCAGCAGCTGGTATGGTGATAGCGAGGACCAGGGGGTTGCCAGGTAGGTTAATCAATCCTTTAGTTACTTAACTGTTGAATAGGCAGAGTGCATGCTGAGCAGGAGCAGACACGGGACTTGGGTGTTTGGGGATTTGGATGGTTGTTTTATCTGAAACATTACTTCAGTAGTGTCTCCCACCCATCCTTCTCTAATGGAAAAAAGAGGTTCTGTGTGCTGATTCAGAAAGGTTATTGTTTTTATTTTCAATAGTCTCTTTGGGAGTTCAGAACAGTGGGAATGGGTGTTAGGGCAGTTACATTCTTCTCCTGTAGAATGTGGGAGGTAAAAGAACAAATAACCTTACTACACAGGAGCACTCCCTGTTGGCCCTCCAAGCGTGCACCGATCCAGATCCTCTATCTAAACCTGTCCCCGATTTTCTAAGTATCTGTATCCCTTTGCTACCTGTCCACTAATGCATCTGTCTAGATGTCATGTATGCCATGTAAGGGTGAGAACTCGTGGTCCCACTGACTTCAACTTTGGCTCCTCGGAGACCACTTCAGTGAACTAGAGCTGGAGCTGGATGAACTTTGGATCATTCGGAAGGCTGAGAGGATAATTGTGAGAAATCACAGGGTAGTAGTCACACCTCAGGTACAGGAAAACTGTAAATGGGCTACAGTCAGTGGACAGAAAAGGAACAGGCCTTTTGGGAGGACAGCCTACAAGAGGAAAGTCATAGTGGTCAGGTCTCCGGCACTGAGCCTTGCCATGAAGCTCTAAAGTGAAGGGGGGAGGATAGGAGTGGTAGGAGAATCAATAGTTAGAGGAACGAGCAGGAGATTCTGTGGTCATGAGTGGGACTCCTGCAAGGTATGTTGCCTCCCATGTACCAGGGTCCGGGATGTCTCTGATCGAGTCTACAAGATTCTGAAGTAGGAGGGTGAGCAGCCAAAAGTTGTGGTGTACATTGGCACCAATGACATAGCAAAGAAAAGGGATGAGAATCTAAAACGTGATTTCAGGAAGGTAGGTTGGTCGATAAAACACAGGAGGAGCAAAGTAATAAGTTTAGGATTGCTACCAGTGCCACGTGCTCGTGAGGTGAGGAACAGGGAGCGAGTGCAGATAAACACGTGGCTACAGGGCTTCAGATATGTAGATCATCTGAGGAAAGTGGAACCTGTGGGGGGAAACAAATGTCTTGCATGGGAAATTTGCTCGAAACTTTTGGGAGGGTTTAAACTAGTTTGGCAGGGAAATGGGAACCAGAGCTACAGATCAGTGGAGAGGATAGTTGTTGAATGGGCAGAAGTAGAATATAGAGAGTCTGTCAGGAAAGATACGCAGTTGTAAGGGCAAAGAGACGGGTTAAACTGTATCTGTTTCAATGCAATGTAAGAAATGGATACTTGTGGGGGGGAAGACTTACCAGCGGTAAGCAATGGGGTTCAGGCCTCCGGCACGGAGGATGTCCCCGTTGCTCAGAAGGGAAGGGTGGAGAAGAGCAGAGCAATAGTAATTGGGGACTCGATAGTTCGCGGCACAGATAGGCGGTTTTGTGGGGGCGAGAGAGACTCAGGTTTGGTATGTTGCCTCCCAGGTGCAAGGGTACATGGCGTCTCTGATCGTGATTTCCGGGTCCTTAAGGGGGAGGGGGAGCAGCCCGAAGTCGTGGTCCACATTGGCACCAACGACATAGGTAGGAGGAGGGCTGATGATGTTAGGCAGGCTTTCAGGGAGCTAGGTTGGAAGGTCCGAGTTAGAACAAACAGAGTTGTTGTCTCTGGTTTGTTAACCGTGCCACGTGATAAAGAGTCGAGCAATAAGGAGAGAGAACAGTTAAATGCGTGGCTACAGGGATGGTGCAGGAGGGAGGGATTCCGGTATCTGGATAACTGGGGTTCTTTCTGGGGAAGGTGGGACCTCAATAAACAGGATGGTCTATACCTGAACCTGAGGGGCACCAGTATCCTTGGCGGGAGGTTTGCTAGTGCTCTTGGAGGTGGGGGGGGGGGGGGGTGGTTAAACTAACTTTGCAGGGGCATGGCAACCTAGAGTGTAGCTTTAGGGTGCAGGACCTGGAGTGTAGCGAGGTTAGGAACATGGCATCAATCTCAAAAGAGGGTGCCTGTAAACAGGAAAGTGGCTTGAAGTGTGTATACTTCAATACAAGAAGTATACGAAATAAGGTAGGTGAACTTGCAGCGTGGGTTGATACCTGTGATTTCGATGTTGTGGCTATTTCGGAGACATGGCTAGAACAGGGACAGGATTGGCTGTTGCAGGTTCCAGGGTTTAAATGTTGTAGTAGGGTCAGAGATGGTGGTAAAAGAGGGGGAGGTGTGGCATTGCTTGTCAAAGATAGTATTACAGCGTGGAAAGGACGATGGAGGACGACTCGCCATCTGAGGTAGTTTGGGCTGAGTTTAGGAATAGGAAACATGAAGCGACCCTGTTAGGAGCTTTCTACAGGCCTCCTAATTGTCCTAGAAACGTAGAAGAAAAGATTACGAGGATGATTCAGGAGAAGAGTGAAAGTAATAAGGTGGTTGTTATGGGGTCTTTAACTTTCCTAATATTGATTGGGAAACTTTCGCTCGAGTTCGTGAGATGGGTCAGTGTTTGTCCAATGTATGCAGGAGGGTTTCCTGACACAATATGTAGACAGGCCAACAACAGGTGAGGCCATACTGGATTTGGTTCTGGGTAACGAACCGGGCCAGGTGTTAGAATTAGAGGTAGGTGAGCACTTTGGGGACAGTGACCACAATTCCGTGACTTTTACTCTAGTGATGGAGAGGCATAAGTGTGCACTGCAGGGCAAGAGTTATAGCTGGGGGCAGGGAAATTATGATGCGGTGAGGCAAGACTTAGAATCCGTGGCTTGGAAAAGTAGGCTTCAAGGCAAGGGCGTAATTGATATGTGGAGCTTGTTCAAGGAGCAACAGTTGAGTGTCCTTGATAAGTATGTACCTGTCAGGCAGGGAGGAAAGGGTCGTGTGAGAGAGCCGTGGTTTAATAAGGAATTGAAAGAGATTGGGGAGATACTGAATGAAAACCTTTCATCAGTATTCACTCAGGAACAGGACATTGTTGCCGATGTGAATACTGAGTCACAAGTAATTAGAATGGACGGCTTTGAGGTATGTAGGGAAGAGGTGTTGGAAATTCTGGAAAGGGTGAAAATAGATAAGTCCCCTGGGCCTGATGGCATTTACCCTAGGATTCTCTGGGAAGCAAGGGAAGAGATTGCAGAGCCATTGGCCTTGATTTTTATGTCCTCGTTGTCTACAGGAATAGTGCCAGAAGACTGGAGGATCGCAAATGTGGTTACCTTGTTCAAGAAGGGGAGTAGGGATAATCCGAGTAACTATAGGCCGGTGAGTCTCACTTCTGTTGTGGGCAAAGTCTAAGAGAGAATTGTAAGGGATAGCATTTATGAACATCTGGATAGGAATAATGTGATCAAGGATAGTCAACATGGCTTTGTGAAGGGCAGGTCGTGCCTCACAAACCTTATTAAATTCTTTGAGAAAGTGACTAAGGAGGTGGACGAGGGTAAAGCGGTAGATGTGGTGTATATGGATTTTAGTAAGGCGTTTGATAAGGTTCCCCATGGTAGGCTACTGCAAAAAATACGGAGGTATGGCATTGAGGGTGAGTTGGAGGTTTGGATTAGGAATTGGCTGGCTGGAAGAAGACAGAGGGTAGTAGTTGATGGTAAAGGTTCATCTTGGAGCGCAGGTACGAGCGGCGTTCCACAAGGATCTGTTTTGGGACCTTTGCTGTTTGTCATTTTTATAAATGACCTGGAGGAGGGGCTAGAAGGTTGGGTGAGCAAGTTTGCGGATGATACGAAAGTCGGTGGAGTTGTTGACAGTGAGGAAGGCTGTGTCAGGCTACAGCGGGTTATAGATAAGCTGCAGAGCTGGGCAAAAAAGGTGGCAAATGGAGTTCAAAGTAGCGAAGTGTGAAGTCATTCACTTTGGTAGGAGTAACAAGAAGATGGATCACTGGGCTAATGGTCGGATTCTTGGTAGTGTGGATGAGCAGAGGGATCTTGGTGTCCATGTACACAGATCTCTGAAAGTTGCCACCCCGGTAAATAGTGCGGTGAAGAAGGCATATGGCGTCCTGGCTTTTATTCGTAGAGGAATTGAGTTCTGGAGTCCTGAGGTCATGTTGCAGTTGCATAAGACTCTGGTGCAGCCGCATCAGGGGTATTGTGTGCAGTTTTGGTCACCATACTATAGGAAGGATGCGGAGGAACTGGAACGGGTGCAGTGGAGGTTTACCAGGATGTTGCGTGGTATGGTAGGAAGATCGTATGAGGAAAGGCTGAGGCACTTGGAACTGTTTTCATTGGAGAAAATAAGGTTTAGGGTTGACTTGATAGAGGTGTACAAGATGATTAGGGGTTTTGATAGGGTTGACCATGAGAACATTTTTCCACGTATGGATTCAGTGGACATAGCTTTAAATTAAGGGGTGGTAGGTATAGGACAGATGTTAGGGGTAGATTCTTTACTCAGCGAGTCGTGAGTTCATGGAATGCCCTGCAAGTAGCAGTGGTTGAACCTCCCTCTTTATGGGCATTTAAACGGGCATTGGATAGGCATATGGAGGATAGTGGATTAGTTTAGGTTAGGTGGGCTTGGATCAGTGCAACATCGAGGGCCAAAGGGCCTGTACTGTGCTGTATTCTTCTCTGTTCTATGTTGTTCTATGTTCTATTATGTTCTAAATAAGACTGATGTACTTAGGCCATAGATCAGTACTTGGAACTATGATGTTGTGATCATAACAGAGTCATGGATTTCACAGGGGCAGGAACAGTTGCTGAATGTCCCAGGGTTTAGATCTTTTAAAAAGAACAGGAAGTGGGGTAAAAGAGGGGGTGGAGTAGCATTGTTAATTAGAGAGTGCATCACAGCTGCAGAAAAGAAGGTTGTTGAGGAGGGGTTATCGACTGAGACAGTGTGGGTGGAAGTCAGTTACAGGAAAGGAGCATTCACTTTGTTTGGTGTTTTCTATAGACCCGACAATAGCAGCAGAGAGATGAAAGAACAGATTGGGCAGCCGATCTTGGAAAGGTGCAGATGTGACAGAGTTGTTGTTATTAGTGACCTCAAATTTCCCAATATTGATTAGAACCTCCATAGTGCAGATGGTCTGGATGGAGCTGATTGTGTCAGGTGCGTCCAGGAAGGATTCCTGACTCAATATGTGGATCAACCGACTGAGGGAGGCCATATTGGATTTGGTGCTAGGCAAAAAAGCCAGGGAAGGTACAGATCTCTTGGTGGGAGACCATTTCAGTGACAGTGACCGCAACTGCCTCACCTTTACCATAGATATGGAGAGTGATAAGAACAGCCAGTATGTGTAGGTATTTAATTGGAGGAGGGGAAATTGTACTGGCATTAGACAGGAGCAGTGGAGTACATATTGGGAATAATTGTACTACATGAAAAACACAACAGAAATGTGGAGGCTATTGAAGGAGTACTAGTTGCGTGTGTTAGATAATTTTGCCCCACTGAGACAGGCAAGGAATGGTAAGGTGAAGGAGTTTTGAATGACAAGAATGGCACGGTGGCTTAGTGGGTAGTAGGGCGGCACAGTGGTTAGCACTACAGCCTCACAGCACCAGTGTCCCAGGTTCGATCCCAGCCTCGGTTGACTGCCTGTGTGGAGTTTGCACATTCTCCCCGTGTCTGCGTGGGTTTCCTCTGGGTGCTCCAGTTTCCTCCCACAATCCCAAGATGTGCAGGTCAGGTGAATTGGCCGTGCTAAATTGCGCGTAGTGTTAGGTGCATTAGTTAAGGGGAAATGGGTTTGGGTGGGGTACTCTTTGGAGGGTCAGTGTGGACTGGTTGGGCCGAAGGGCCTGTTTCCACTCTGTAGGGAATCTAATCTAATCAAAAAAACTGTTAAAAGGAAGCTTACTTAAGGTGGGAATAGCAAGGATCTGACTTGGCTTTGGAGGATTACAGGGTAACTAGAAAAGAACTCAAAGTGGACTGAGGAGAATGAGGAGGGGGCATGATAAAGCCTTAACAGGAAGGATTAGGGAAAACCCAAAGGCATTCTACCCTTAGGACTAAGAGAATGATCAGAGAGAGGGTAGTGCTTAGGAATAGTGGAGGAAACTTGTGCCTGGAGTCTGAAGAGTTAGGGGAGGCCCTAACTAAGTGTTTTGCTTCAATGCTAACTGGAAAGAGGGAACTTGTTGCTAATGAGAGCACCATGGAGCAGGTTAACAGGCTTGAACAGATTAACATTAAGAAAGTGGATGTGCTGGAAATTCGGGGAAGCATCAAGATAGACAAGTCCCCAGGACTGGACCAGATAGATCCAATGACACTATGGGAAGTGAGGAATGAGATTGATGCACCTCTGGTGATGATCTTTGCATCCTCACTCTCTGTGTAATTAGTAAAAGATGACTGGAGGGAGGCGAATGTTGTTCCTCTGTTCCGGAAAGGGACTAGGGAAATCCCAGGGAAGTTCAGACCAGTCAGTCTTAAACCTGTGGTAAGATAGATACTGGAAAGGATACTGAGAGATGGGATTTATGACTAGTTTGATAAACGAGAATCAGCATGGCTTTGTGAGGGGCATGCTTCACAGGCCTTATTGAGTTCTTGAGGACATGACGAGGTAAGCTGTTGAAGGCCCAGCAGTGAATGTGATGGACATGGTTTTCAGTATGGCATTTGATAAGGTTCCCCACAGTAGGCTAATTCAGAAAGATAGGAGCTGTGGGATACAGGGAAATTTGGCTGTCTGTATACAGAATTGGCTAGCTGAAAGAAGACAGCATGTCGTAGTGAAGGGAAAGTCTTCTGCCTGGAGGTGTGTGACCAGTGGTGTCCTGCAGGTATCTTTTCTTGGGTTTTACTAGTTGTAGTTTTTATAATGGATTTGAATAAAGAAATGGAAGGGCGTGTTAGTAAGTTTGCCGATGACACAAAGGTTAGATGCGTTATAGATAGTGTTGAGAGCGATTGCAGGCTATAACATGACATTGACAGGATGTAGAGCTGGTCAGAGAAGTGGCAGATGGAGTTCAACCAATAAATGTTAAGAGATTCATTTTGGAAAGTCGAGTTTGAATGCCGAATACAGGTTGAATGACAGGACTCTTGGCAGTAGGATCTTGGTGTCCATCTTACAAAGTTGCCGCCCAGTTGAGAGCATTGTTAAGAAGGTGTATGGTGTTTTGCCTTTCATTAACAGGGGATTGAGCTTCAGAGTTGCGAGCTTTTGCTGCAGTTCTATCAAATCATATTTAGACCATACTTAGAATATTGTGTTCAGTTCTGGTCATCTCATTATGGGAAGGATGCAGGTGCAGAGGAGATTTATCAGGATGCTGCCTGGATTGGAGGACTTGTCTTATGAAGAGAAGCTGAGTGACCTTGGGCTTTTAACACATGAGAGAAGAAGGAAGATAGGTTTACAAGGTAATGAGATGCTTAGGTAGAATAGATAAGCAGAGACTTTTCCCCAGGGCAGAAATGGTTGTCAGAAGGGGTCATAATTTGAAGGTAATTGGAGCAAGGTATAAGGAAGATGTCAGAGATAGGTTATTTATGCAGAGAGTGGTGAATGTGTGGAATGCAGTGTCAGCGGTGGTAGGAATTAGAGGGATTAGGGATATTTAAGTGACTGCTGGACAAGCATATGGATGGCAGTAAATTGTGGGATATTTAGGTTAGGTTGATCTTAGATTAAGATAAATGCTCGGCACAATATTCTGGGCCAATGGGCCTGAACTGTGCTGTACTGTTCTGTGTTCTAAGTTGGATGTTGTATGATAGACTTTAATACTCAGCTCAAGAGTGAGATACATATGTTGAAAACATCTGTGTTTTACTTATATAAAAGGAATTAAATTGAAACACGGACTGGTGCATAGATTAGCAGAAAAGATAGTAAGCAGGCAGTGGCAGAAATGAAAGGATGTAAATTATGAATCAAACGTCCATACAGTACATACACACATACACTTATACACATGCACAAACACTCTATGGGTAGATTTCAGATTAATCCATATAAGAGTGTGAAAGTAAACTAAGCCAGTGAGAAATAACATTGTGACATTGTTTTAGTGCTGTTGACATAATTTCCCATTCAGTGTAAATAGATATTTCACATCACTCTTCATCACCTCTCTGAATTTTCTCTGCGTTAATACATAGATATTGGTACAGCAACTGAGAAGTTGTAACATGTATCCAACCTGTTGTACAACATATATCTGATTGCTGAAGTATTTGTCTGTGTAAAAGAAATTCAACACTGGCCACTTTACGGAGTGCACAACGTGCATCATCCATAACACAATGAAATTGGCTGAAATAGTGAAAAGTAAAATCATGGATTTTCTCTGGTTTTTCAGCTCTGCATCATTCTTAAACTCATTGTTCCTGTGGAGCGTTTTGCGGATGTTGTTAGCCAATATAATGTGCCTTATGGTTAGAGCATTGAATGATAAAATTAATAGAATTGGAAGAAGAGGAGTTATGATGCTGTCAATCCATTCAAATACCCTCCACAAGTGAGAAGTGATATAAACGTTTGTGACCACACAATGCCATGCTACATTATTGATTGTGAATACTGGTTCAAACATATAGTAAAAGGGGATGGTCCTCAGACAGCTCAGCACAAATATTGTGATGATAACCACTGTGGATGTTTTCTTTGTACAGTATTTTGATTGAATATTCTGAAAGCAAATTGCTACAAAACGTTCGGAAGTAAATGCTACAGTTAACCAGACAGAGCAGTCTACTGCTATTTTATACCCAACAAAATTTACAATGCACACCGGGGTCAGAAAAAGGAATCTAATGGTCAAGTACATGATATTAATGCGGTGCAATATCACATGGATGATAACCACAGCCAGATCTGCCACTGCCATGGCTAAGAGATATTGAGTGATGCACTTAGACAAACCGCATCTCCCTCGGGATAGGATCAGAACAGCAGACAAGTTAACTGTCGACAAAAAAATGGTATTGTTTCAAAAAGTAGCATATATATCAAAAAAAGACAACCACAATTGTTTTCAGAAACCATTGTAATGCTGATCGTATAATTCTGAACTATCATTAATTTGCATGAATGAGGCACAGATGCAGGTGAGCTCGAGTACAAATACAGTTCACAGAAACTAGTATTGAGATTGCAAATAATACATTTCCTGCTACTTGATCATTTTGCTCCATGAAAAACAGTTGTTCCTTCCTGTGGAAAATGTCTCTAAAAATCTGTAAACGTAATTCAATCCTGTTTATGTTCTGAGCTTAAAAATGTGTTGCTGGAAAAAGCACAGCAGTCAGGCAGCATCCGAGGAGCAGGAGAATCGACATTTCGGACATGAACCCTTCTTCAGGAAATCATTCTGACCCAACATACTCAAGACTGTTCTATTGCATGCACAATTACACCCTGTACAACATGGAACGCCAATTGGCATATCTTTCTGACACAGAACAGTTATAATTTGGAAATTTGTTACAGTGCATGAGATTGGAGCAAAGTATTGCTGGAAACATGCTATCATCTGATGTTACCAAATGCTGGAATTCGCATCATTTAAGGAAGCACAAATTTGAAGACACGAGGCAATATCCAGGACATCGATGTTTTGATATAAATTATCAATTTTAAGCATTTCACTTGCAGCATTTCCACATGTTATAAATATTATTATTGTGCTCTGTACAAAATGTTTTTAATTATCTATAATGCTCAGCCAGAGAAAGAAGGCAGCTTGATAACACTGCTTCAGAATACATACCAAAATTTCACATTTAGTTAAATATAAGGACAATCTACATCCAAATAGGTATTCTACTCACAGAGTCTCAGAGTCTTAGAGAAGGGAGAAAGAGGCTTTGCTCCAAACTGGTCCATGCCGAGCAAAATGTCAATCTGCATGAACCATATTTCCCTACACTTGGCCCATACCTATCTAAACATTTGCTGTGTATATTTGTCCAAATGCTTTTTAAAAGTATTTAATATACCCACTTCAACTATTTCCTCTGGCAGCTCATTTCATATGTGTACCATCCTCTGTGTAAAATAAATTGTTCCTCTGGTTTCCTTTTATTCTTTTCCTTCTAAATTTAAACTGATGCCCTCTAATTCTCAATTCCCCAAAACTCGGAAAAAAGACGTGTGTATTCACTCTATCCTTACCTCTCATGATCTTATATACTTCTGTACTATCCCCCCTCAGTCTCCTTTACTAGAAATAAAAGAAAATCAAGCTTTCCCAAACTGTCCGTATAACTCAGACGCTTGAATCCTGGCAAAAACCTTGAAAGTTTCATTTGCACTCTTTACAGTTTACTAACAAACTTCCTATAGCAAGGTGGTCAAAATTTAGCACAATACTTCAAATGCAGCCTCTACAATGTCCTGTAAATTGGCAATATAACTTACCAACTTCAATACTCAATGTCTTGACTAATGAAGGCCACCGAGCCAAAACCCTTCTTAACTGCTCTGTCAACTTGTAACTCCACTTTCAGAGAACCATGCAAATAAACTCCAAGATAGTACTGTTATACAACACTCCTCACAGCCCTACCATTCACCATGAATTTCCAACCTTGATTTAATTTTCCAAAAACCAATAGCTCGCATGTATCCATATTAATCTTCATTTGCCATTTCTCAGACCACTTCCCCAGCTGTTCAAGATGTTACAGCAATTTCTGATAAGCTTTCACTCTGTCTTAGATACTGCCTATTTTAGTGTCATCTGCAAACATACTAATCATGATTTGTACATTCTCATCCAAATCAGTGGTATAGATAACATTCATGGCTCAAGCACCAAAACCTAATGCTCTCTCCTATTCACAGGCCACCTGTCTGACAAGCGTACTTCCACTATTCCTCTCCATTTCCTACCATTGACCCAACGGTGTATTGGATTTGCCAGCTCCCCTTGGATTCCATGCGATCTAACCTTCCAGAGCAGCCAACCATGTGGAACCTTATCAAAGGCCTTACTGAAATCCACATAAGCTATGTCTATCACCGTACCATCATCAGCCTTCTTGGTCACTTCATCGAAGAACTCGCCAAGCTCCTGTCTAATTCCATGAAAGCTCACCTTGCAACAGTTTGGAACTTGAAACTGTGGACCAGTTTAGTCCCAGTCAATAATTATTTTGAAATTCTAGAACAATGATAACTGGTCCCAAAGTGCTCTCCCATTGTCACTTCAGTCATCTGCCCTGCCCTATTTCCCACGAGTAGGTCGAGTTTCGCCCCTTCCGGAGAGTTTCCTCTGTATTCTGCTTGATGAAACTTTTCTAAGTGCACTTAACAAATTCCACTCCATCTCAGCCCTTAACGCTCTAGGATGTCACAGTCTATGTTAGGACAATTAAAATCCCTAATTTGACAACACTATTACTTCTGCAAGTCTCCCTGCATACTGGTTCTCCTAATTCCCGTTGACTTTTTGGGAGCCTATATTCCAACCCCAATTATGTCACCATTCTCCTTTTAAAGCCTCACTGTTAGTAATTTCATCTCTGATTGATGCTGTGATACTCACCTTTAGAGGTAGTAGATTTGAAATGGAAATTATACTAAATACTTAAATTAATAAACAATGTACAACATTTTTAATGACTCCATTCATTGAACATAATTTTGTACAGAGGCCAGTATCAACTAAACTGAGAAATTTCCTTCTGAACCAAGCTGTGGGGATTCTATTTGAATTTTGTGGTGCTCACTCAAGGGATACATTACTTCACTTCAAAAACATTTAAAGCACTAAACATAAATTTACACATGACTGTGAGAACTGAGCAGAGAAAGTGGACGTAACATGAAAACTTACAGTGATATTCAACATTTATTGTTTTGGTTTCAGTCTTACCAGGAATGCCGATTACTGCAAGAACAGGATAGTAGATGAGATCGATCTGATAAATTATAGGATATTCCATTGCTCGACTAAACCTAACTTGTATTCTGCTAGGTGCTGTACTCAAATTATCTAGATGTTCATACTTGCAATTAGAATTCTTATTAATAGCAGAGAGGACCCTCCCCATGGGTTCAGTGTATTAGGTAATTTGGCCATAAACATTAGTTATTTTTGATGGAACATTGTGACTTAATAAACCTTCATTACTCCAGTAATTTGAATGCTGCATAATATACTCCTTAGTGGCTCTGCTCAACATCAAATAAAATTAATGCATTTGATGCTTCTTGAAAACACGAATTGGAAAATAATGTGTCCGCAGTAGCAGTGTTAAAATGGACGAACGTTTACAATAATCCACATGTTTTTTTGGATAACAATCAGATTCACCATATCAAGAATGACCTGGAAATTTGAGATGTTTCTGAATGAAAGGAATATATGTTTGCATAATTACAAAACTCAAATTCAGATAACAAAAAGAGGTTTTGAAATTAGATAGATTAAAATCTTGACCTGTGGGAATCTGGAGGTCTTAAGAATGATTTTAGAATTAGTAACTATTCATAAACATTAATGAGTCGAAATGATGATGTAACATGTCCTAAATGAATGGTCACATAATTCATAATTTGAATGAAAATTTATGTCAATAATTGATAAAATGAATATTGAAAATTGGGGAAAAGTTACTTGTGAATTTATAGTTCCAAGTACAACTGTGGATTATATATACAGTAATGTTTATATATCTGAATCAATAATTAGATACACTAAACATGTTAAGCTCTGGATATTAACAGATTTTTAATTCTAAAAACAAGGCCAAAAAATGAGAAAGCATTAGATTCCTGCGTTGCCTGAATTATATGAGAAAAATGAAAATAAAAGTAGAAGCAAAAGTCATGGAATGACATACAGTAACAAGCCTGGTTCGAAATGTTATGTGTGTAATATCATGTGCAAGTGGATTTCTGGAAACTTTGTTTACATATGTAATATATCACATTTTCTCTGGAAGTATCTGTCGTGGTGATTTTAACAGATACATTTGAAAGTTCTGGTCATCTTTCAAAGAATTAATGTGATGTAGTGCAAGAGTACTTTCCTTTGTTGCACACATATGGGCAGCCACACTGTTTGAAAAGGTGTAGTGAAATGCAGAGTGAGTGATGTAAGTTCACATTCCAAATGATAGCACAGTTCACTTTTGCAAAATTACATTTTCAAACATACAGAGTAACTAACATGCAAAGAAGTGTGGTTGAATGCCATGAATAATAGTTTCTAAAGATACAACCACTGGACAATGACAAGCCATGATTTTGATATCTTGATGAGCAAGGAGATTTTTGATAACCAAGGCACTGCAAAGGAGTTGAGAGAGAAAACTGTTTTCATAATAGTTAACTTTAAAAAAAGAAAAAAATGTTAAAACATAGAACACAGAATATAGAACAGGAAAGGCCGATTAGCCCTCTAAATTGTGACGACCTGATATTCTCCTGTAAGATGAAACTAATTTACATATCCTTCATTTTACTATTATCCATGTGCCAATCCAAGAGTTCCATATGTGTCCCTAATGTATTCAGTTCTACTACCACTGCTGGTAGTACACTCCACGCAACCACCACTCTCTGTGTAAAGAATCCAGATCTGATATCTCCCCTAAACCTTCCTCTGATCACCTTAAATTTATGCCCACTTATGATAGTCATTTCCACTGACGTAAAAAAAAGTCTCTAACTATCCACTCCTCCAATTATTATCTTGTACACCTCTAACAAGTCCCTTCTCTTCCTCCTTCACTCCAATGGCAAAACCCGTGGCTCCACCAAACGTTCTTCATAAGGCATGCATTTCAGTCCAGGGAACATCCTGGTTAATCTTCTGTGCACCCTTGCTAAAGCCTCCGCACCCTGCCACCATGAGGTGAACAGAACTGAGCACACTATTCCAAGTGTTGTCTAACCAGTGCTTTATCAAGCTGCAGCATAACCTCAGGGCTCTGAAACTGAATACCCCTGCTAATGAAAATCAACACAGCATATGCCTTCTTAACAATCCTATCAATTTTGGTGACAACTTTGTAGGATACATGAACGCGGACTCCAAAATCCCTCTGTTATTCGAACACTACAAAAAAAAATCGATATTCCAAAGTGAATCATTTCACAGTTTTCCATGTGGACACCATTGGCCATTTCTCAGCCCAGCTCTGCATCCTGTCAATGTCTTGTTGCAAACTACATCAGCTCTCCATGCAATGCATAATTCCACCAACCTTCGTGTCATTGGCAAAATTACTATCCTACCCTTCCACTTCCTCATTCAAGTCACTTTTAAAACTGACAAAGGACAGAGTTGCCACAACAGACCCCTGCACAACCACACTGGTCACTGAGCTCCTGGCTGAAAAGTTTTTACCTACTATGTCTTCTGTGAGTCAGCCAGTTCTGTACCCAGACAACCAAATTTTCCTACATCCCATGCCTCCTTTGTTTCTGAATGAGTCTACCATGGGGAAACCTTATCAAACGCCTTACTGAAATCCATATACAATGAATTCACTGCTGTAACTTCATCATTGTGTTTTGTCACATCCTCAAAGAATTCAGTAAGGCTGGTGAGGCATGACTTGCCCCTTACAAAACCATGTTGGCTGGCTTTAATCAAACTATGTTGTTTCAAATAATTATAAATCCGGTCTCCCAGAATTGTCTCCAATAATTTGTCCACCACGGACTGATTTTCTCTTACTGCCAGTGTTATCCCCATTCACTATTTTGAACAAGTGAATAACATTTGCCAACCTCCAATGGATATTAAAGATGCAAAGATTATTGCCAAATTCGCAGCAATCACCTCCCTTACATCCCATGGAAACCTTGCATATATCCCATTTGGCCCAGGGAACTTACCTATTCTAATGTCTTCTAACATTTGCAGCACATCCTCCTTCTTAACATCAACCTGTTTGAGCATATCAGACTGTTTCATGTTGTCCCCATAAGCGTCAAGGCCCCTCTCACTAGTGAAAACTGAAGCAAAATATTCATTTAGGACCTTCCCTACCTCCTCCAATCCCAGGCATACAGTCCCTCCACTATCCCATACCAGTGCTACCCTCACTCTGGTCATTCTTTTGTTTCTCACATAAGTTGAAAATACCCTTTTGTTTCCCTCAATCCTTCACTCCAAGGCTTATCATGCCCTTGTCTATCTCTCCAAAGTCCATTCTTCAGTTCCTTCCTGGCTATTTTGTAAACTTCTAGAGCCCTGTCTGATTCTTACTTGCTTAACTTCAGCAATTTTCTTTCTTTCTCTTGACTAGATGTTTTACATCTCTTGTAATCCAAAGTTCCTTCACCCTCCCCTCCATTTCTTCTCTCAGTGGGACAAACCTCTTCAGCAGGACAAAAGTATAACGAGGGAGAGAATAGGGCCCCTCAAAGATCACCAAAGCAACCTTTGTGTGGTGCTGTAGGAAATTGGGGAGATACAAAATGAGTATTTTGCAGCAGTATTTCCTGTGGAAAAGGACATGGAAGATTAGAATGTAGGGAAATAGATGGTGACATCTTTAAAAATGTCCTTATTACAGAAGAGGAAGTGCTGGATGTCTTGGAACACATAAAAGTAGATAAATCCCCAGGACATGATTAGGTGTACCTGAGGACTCTGTGGGAAGCTAGGGAAATGATTGTTGGGCCGCTTTTTGTATCATTAATAATCACAGGTGAGGTGCTGCAAGACTGGAGGTTGGCTTACAGGATGCCACTGTTTAAGAAAGCTGGTAAGGACAAGCCAGGGAACTATATACCAGTGAGCCTGACATTGGTGATGGGAAAGTTTTTGGAGGGAATCCGGAGGGACAGAATGCACATGTATTTGGAAAGGCAAGGACTGATTACAGATATTCAACATGGCTTTGTGCATGGTAAATCATGTCTCTCAAACTTGATTGAGATTTTTGAAGAAGCAACAAAGAAGCTTGATGAGGGCAGAGTGGTGGACGTGATCCTTCAGTAAGGCATTTGACAAGGTTCCCCATGGGAGACTGGTAGCGAGGTTGGATCTCATGGAATACTGGGAGAACTAGCCATTTGGATACGGAACTGGCTCAAAAATAGAAGACAGAGGGTAGTGGTGGAGGGTTGTTTTTCAGACTGGAGACCTGTGACCAGTGGAGTGCAACAAGGATCGGTGCTGGATCCACTACCTTTCATCATTTATATAAATTGAGGTATAGTTAGTAAGTTTGCAGGTGACACCAAAATTGGAGGAATAGTGACAGCGAAGAAGGTTACCTCAGATTACAAGATTTTGATCAGATGGGCCAATGGACTGAGAAGTGGCAGATGCAGTTTAAGTCAGATACATGCGAGGCGCTGCACTTTGGGAAAGGAACTATTAACAGGACTTATACACTTAATGGTAAGGTCCTCGGGAGTGTTGCTAAATAAAGAGACCTTGAAGTGCAAGTTCATATCTCCTTGAAAGTGGAATCGCAGGTAGATAGGATAGTGAAGAAGGTGTTTGGTATGTCAGAGTATTGAGTACAGGAGTCGGGAGGTCAGGTTACGGTTGTACAGGTGATTGGTTAGACCACTGTTGGAATATTGCGTACAATTCTGGTCTCTTTCCTATTGGAAAGATGTTGTGAAACTTGAAAGGATTCAGAAAAGATTTCCAAGTATGTTGCCAGGTTTGGAGGATTTGAGCTATAGGGTGAATTGAAAAGGGTAGGGCTGTTTTCCCTGAAGCATCAGAGGCTGAGGGGTGACCTTTTGGAGATTTATGAAACCATGAGGGATGGGACATAAATGGACAAAGTCTTTTCCCTAGGATGGAGAAGTCCAGAACTAGAGGGCATAGGTTTAGGGTGCGAGGGGAAAGATATAAAAGAGACCTAAGAGGCAACTTTTTCACTCAGAGGGTGGCACGTGTATGGAAGGAGCTGCCAGAAGAAGTGGTGGAGGCTCGTACAATTGCAACATTTAAAAGACATCTGGGTGGGTATATGAATAGGGTGGGTTTGGAGGGCTGGTTGCTGGCAAGTGAGACTAGATTGGTTTGGGATTTATGTTTGGCATGGACGAGTTGGACTGAAGGACTTGTTTCCATGTATGACTCTTTGACTTGCAGCAAGCGTTCCCCAAGCAACCTCTGCATTTGGGATGGCATGGTGATTCAGTGATGAGTTCTGCATCCTTACACATCCAGGGACTCAGATTTGATTCCAGCCTTGTGTGGTTGTCTGTGTGGAGTTTGCACATTCTCCCTGTTTTTGTGTAGATTTTCTGCCAATGCTCCAGTTTCCTCCCACCCTCGTAAGATGTGTAGGTCAGGTAAATTGGCCTGGCTGAATTTCTCATAGCATGAGGTGCATTAATCAGAGGGAAATGGGTCCGGGCAGGTTAATCTTTGGAGGGCTGGTGTGGACTTGTTTAGGCACATTGTAGGAAATCTAATCTGTCGTGCACTTCCCTGACAATATCTGTTTCTGTTGTATAGTATAAGACTTTGAGCTATTTACATGATTGCATCAAGTCTGGGGAGAATTACATCATCAAAATTGAGTCGGATTTGAGAACCCATTAGAAAGAGATTTCAGATCTTTCATGAAATGAAACTGTGTGAACGCATAAAACATTTTTGTGAAAACCCATTGTGTATGTTTCTCTCTAATGGCATCTCTATAGTTAGAAGTGCATTACTCTTTTTCTTATTTCAGGTATTTTTTTAACCTGAGGAACTGTTCAAGTGGAGTAAAAGGGGTCTGAGACATTAGTGTCCCCAACAAAAGTTTGCATGAATTCCTCAGACCTGGGGAGGACAGGGGCTAATTCTTGTCTGGTTCTGCCTTCCAATATAAAAGATCAAATAGTTACACTTGATGTTTGTACTTGTGTTGTTCGAAATTAGTTGCTTCTTAAATGAACAGAATCAAATTAAATTCAGATAATGTACTAATGAGAAGGAACACTGCCTGATAAGGAGAGATTGAGTCAGTGGATCTGCACGAAGTAGAGTTTAGTAAAATGAGCAAAATGTAATCCAGTTTGAATTTTATTGAAACATGCAATAAATTTTGGATGTTGAAAAATTAGTTATGGAAAGATTGAGATCATGAAAGGTTGTATAACGAAAGGTTAAATTATTAGAATGGGGGTTCAATCATTTAGGACAAAGATGAGAGGAGTTTCTTCTCACAGAGTGTAGATAATCTGTGGATATCTATTTACACAAGGGGCCTGTGTAAGCCAGATGATCCAGTGCAATGAAGACTGAGATAAAGAGATACTAATTTAGTAATTGAATCAGTTGTTACGGGGAATGGCGGGAAATTGCAGTCGAGAATTCTGGCAACATCTATGACCACACTAAATTGAAAAACAGACGTGACAGGCTGAATGCTTGCTTTTGCACCTGTCTTATTGTCAGATCGACTCGAATTTGTTGCAGAGTTCTTGATTTAGTTTACTGCCAATCGTGGCGTTGTTGTGATGGATAGTCACTCTCTCCTCATATCTGGAGCACAGCTCTTTGGCGATGTTTCAAACAAGCTTGTCATGAACTTGTTCGATAAACCACCAATTCATTACATTGCCTTGCTCCCATGCAAATATTTCTGTCCAGTCTCTTTTAACAGTGTTTCAAATTGCTGTATGGCAAACTGGATGGTCTGAAGAAACCCTTCATTTTCCATTTCACTCTGCAGGCTCAACGTATCAAAATTAAATGCCCCAAATTCAGACCATGATCTTTTATTTCCATTTTTCTGATGTTGAGAAATTGATGGTTTACACTGTGCCTTTAAGAGAGACGGTATGTTATTTTGCATGGAGAGCTTACAAACACCTGTCATATGACTAGCTCACAATCTCAGAGTCTCCTTGAAAATTAAAAACATGTTGTTTGTGAAATAGATACCTAAGTTGGTTGTTATTTTTACAACAATTCAAATTTAACACACCCCATTTCATTATGCCCCAGGATACGAAAACACAATCAAGTTTGAAATTGTTGTTTTTTGCCAAGGTCGAACCAATGAGATGATGAATATTTGTGTTATAAGAAAACAGAAACAAGCATTTTGAAAGTCAGAAAGAAAGAAACTGCCATTGAGAGAGCAACTGTCATCGTGAGAGTAACTGACATCGCGAAAGACTGCCATTCAAAACATTCTATCAAAGGTAGTTTTTCATATGAAACGACTTCATAGTAACAGGAAAAAAGATGACCCAGGGAGACATTTAGATGAGAGAAAGAAAGATCCCAGTGATGCCAGCAGGTCTACGGATTTGAAATTAAATTGATTTAAGTTTTAGAACGGTTTTTATTGGAATAGTGTATTTCTATAGAATTGCAGGCAGATAACACATAGTTAAGAGAAAGGGGGTGGTGCTCAGAGTAATGAATAATTGTTGTTTAATGATCATTTTAAGAGTCATTGAATAAATTGATATTAATTTCTTTAAATAGTGGCATTTGGGAATTCTCTATCATTCATTTTAACAGAGTTTGAGGTGAGGTGAGACTTTCTGGGCAATTGGTTTAATTAATAGAAGTGTTCGCTGCCATGTTATAACAGTCAGGAGCTGAGATTCGTGATTTGGAAAGGTTTAGATAGATCCAGTCTGAGATTTGGTCAGATTTGAACAGCTTAGGGATATGAAAGATTCCAGCAGATTTAAACATCTTGCCAATTCGTGTCCTAGATTTTTCAATAAAGCAGGGGTGAGAGGTTATGTTTAATTGTGATTATTTGTGGTTGGTTAAATTAAAAGTGAGAGAAATGTTTCTCAAAATTGCTGATGAGCTTCTGGGATTTGAAGATGTTTCCCAACTTTGACAAGAATGTTTTGCAAGACAGGAGAAAGATATAATTGTAGAGTTAGCAAATAGGTTAGAATTGGGTCTAACTTTGGACAAAAATAAAGATGAAAGTGAGAGAGAGAAGGAGAAAGAGACAGAGAGGAAAGAGAAACAGAGAGAGCGAAGAAAAAAGAGAAAAAAAGAAAGAGAGAGAAGTTTCTTAACTGAGCAAAGAGAGAGGAGAGAAAGAGAAAGGCAGAGAGAATTTGAACTTCAGAAGCTGTGAGTTAGTCAGGAAAGTCAAGTCAACAGGATGGAACTGAAGGTCGTGACATTTGCAAATATGTTAAAACATTTGCACATTTTGATGAGAAAGGTGCCAAAGCCTTCTTTATATCATTTGAAAAATTGGCTAGGCAGTTGGATCGGTCAGGGAACTTGCGGGTAATGACAGTTCAGACTAAGCTGATAATAGCAGAGATCGTGAGGTATTTGCAGTGCTGACAGATGAGGGGTCAAGAGATTCTACTGATGTCAAACAGGCTATTTTGAGTGCTTATGAATTAGCACCAGCAGTGTAAATACTGTGGTTCAGAAACATGGAGAAGGAACCACATCATTCATATTTTAAATTTGAACGAATTAAACATAGTAATTTTGAAAGGCGGCCTTAAAAATAATTAAGACCTGTGAGGTTCTAAGAGAGATTATTCTGCTGGAGGATTTTAAATGCTCTTGCAGTGATGATAAGAATTCATGTGGCTGTATTAAAGTTCAATAACTGAGACAAGTGGCTGAAATGGCAGATGAATATGCACTGGTGCATCAGGGCAAAGTTTAGCTTCCTGTAAGAATTTCATCCTGTGAGGGATAGAAACTCAAAGATAGGGTGACACTACACTGCAAAATCAAGAGTTGAACATACTCGTGATAGTTTGCCACAGGTTAAAAAAAAAGCCCAAGAGGGTGGGCAGGGAGGTGAAGGCCTCAAATCATTCTACTGTGGTAAAGTGGGACACACATAAAGTCACAATACTGATTGTTAAAGTAGGGCATTGTGGGAAAAGACGGGGTAAAAGAGGCTAAGCCAATGGCATGAGTGAAAGTAGTAAAGAAAACTGTAGGAGAGTGCACAGCCGTGGCAGGGGCTGGGTATGGAGTTAATACCTGATCTCTATAAAGACTTCAACTCTGTGGCTTCAGCTGACCCAGAAAGATCAGGGATGAGGGAAAGAAGTTATAATTTTGAGAGATACAGGATCTGATCAGTCACCAATATTAAGAGACAAACACAATTGTACTATTTCTGAACCGTTTTTAGGAGTGCTAATTTGTGGGACAGAGGGACAGAAATTTAGCATTCCTGGAAGTAACTCCAGTTGGAGTGATTGACAGACCATCAGTTCCAGGAATACAGTTTGATCTTGGGAAATATTTAGCAGGATCTAAGAGTGGGAGTGACACCCCTTGTTGAGAAGCTCAAATAAAATCAAAGACCTGAGGAGTTAAAAGAAAATTGCCCTGGAATTTTTCCATTCTGTATACTATCAAGATCCCACTATCATACGTCACAGCACGGGACAAAAACCAAACAGAAAGATGAAGGATTTGAGATTCAGTGAGCAGACACCTTTTTCGATGCAATTGTTCAGGATAAACCTGAATAAGCAGAGGATCAGGGAAAAGTCCTTAGTCCTGAAAGGCTAAACGGCTAATGGTCTAACAAAAGACCAAAAATAAAATGAAAGATGGTGTGTGTGTGTTTGTGTGCGTGTGTGTGTGTGTACGTGCATGTTTGTGTGTGCACACATGTGTGTACCATGTGCAGAGGAAAAATGGGCAGACATGCACCAGATTGCATTGACAGTTGCATTGACACGGAAGGAGGCATGTATAGAACATGAATTACCAATGGGGGACACGTAGGTGTGAGGAAGACTCAGAATAAGGTAAAAAAAAATACATCTGTATTGGCCTGGAATGCACAAGGGTGTGGTTACCTTTTGCCGTACATGCCATGCATTGCAAATAGTAGGTAAGCCACAGGCAGTGTGAAAACCAGCATCTTTGGTGCCAATTCCCACATTAAAGAACCTTTCACATGAGTTTCGATTGACTGCGTAGGTCACCTCCCTAAATCAAAAAGTGGGAACCAGTACTTGTTAATCATAATGATGTGTCTACCAGATTTCTGGAGGAGTTAGTAGATTTTATTTTCCATGGTATGAGCTACCTGAGAGATTTAATCAGATCTCAGGCCTAACTTTTCTGCTAGACTGTTTAAGGGCGTCATGGATAGCTTCAGCAAACAGCACTTTAAATCAAGTGTGTGCAATCCTGAACCCCAGGGAGACTTGGAAAGGTGGTATCAGTCCTTGAAGACTATGTTAAGAGCGTACTATCAGGATTACATGAATGATTGGGATAAAGGTATCCCATTTGTATGATTTGCCATTAGAGATGCCCCCACTGAACATAGTCAGTTCACTTCCTTGGAGTTAATGTTTGGACATGAGCTGGAAGGGTCTTTGAAATTAATTAAAGAGAAGTTGACAGGTCAAAAGTCATAGATCTCACACTTGGATTATGTATTGGAGGTGAGGGAGAGATTAAATCAGTGAGTTGGCTAAACGGCACCTGAAGAGGGCACAGCATAGATTGAAGCAGGTGGCAGATAAAAATTATAAAATTCGGACGTTTTGCAATGTGGATGATATATTACTATTGCTAACAGTGGTAGGAGATTCTGGAAAGCCAGGTTTACTGGTCCCTATCAAATAAAGAAAAGGTTTAGTCATGTAAATTATCTCATTAAGATGACAGAGAGAAAAAGAAACTGTATTGGAAATGTTATGCAAGTATGTTGAAACTTTACCATAACAGAGACAGTGAATTGGAGAAACAGGAGTAAGTTTCTGTCCCCTAGAGTGAGGAATCAAATCCAGATGTTGTGGAGTTTGATGTGCTCTAAAATATGTTAAGCAATGAGGAGGTCCTTGAAAACCTGGATAGGTTAATGAACTATCTGTCTCAGGAGTAGAGAACCCAGTTGAAACGATTGGTACAGCAGCATGAGGACATATGCAGGAATTAGATGGGGAGTACTAATGATATTGTGCATGAGGTAGAAGTAAGGAATGTTGTTCACATAAAACAACACTCCGACAGGATTAATCCTTTCAAAGCTGCACAGGTCCAGAAGAAGTGCATGTGATGCTCAATGAAGATATCACCGTACTGAGTCAAAGCGAGTGGGGTTCTCTGATCGAGTTAGTTCACAGACATGACGGGTCTCAACAATTCTATGTGGACAATTGGAAGGTATGGACCATAACAAAATCAGACTCATAACCAATAGCAAGACTGGATGATGGTATAGAGAGTTATGGACAAACCAGTTATATCACAAATTTGGAGTTACTGCGCAGTTAATGCAAAGTACTTTTATCAGATAAAGCGAAAAATGTTTCTGTGTTTGTACAAATGGGTTGTATCAATTCAAAGTGATGTGTTTTTGAATGAAGAACATATGCACCACATTCCAAAGACTCATGAACAGAGTTGTCGCTTGGTTAACAAACTGTGCAGTCTATCTGGATAATATATTGACCTTTAGTGAGTCATGGAATAATCACATGGACGAGTTGACAGAGCTCTTTGAATGATTAAGAGTAATAAAACTGCTCATAAAATTAAAGAAAACAAAATTTGCGATGGCAGAGATGATGTTCTTGGGACATACAACAGTTATGTTCCTTGGTTGAACCGAAAGAACACCTAAGTGAAGTTCATTGAGGAATTTCCACCACCATCCTCAAAGAATGATATGCTTTGATTTTTGGGACATTATCGGATTCTACTGGAAGTTTGTTCCAAACTTCAGCATGTAGTGGCACCGCTATCGGACTTACTGAAAAATAATACAAACTTTTGGTGAACAGAAGAATACCAGGAGGCATATCACAATTTCAAATCAGTATTAACCACTGCACCAGTTTTAGCTGCACCAATTTTTTTCAGAAAACTAACTCTTCAAAGTTGCAATCGATGCTAGCCATATAGGAATTGGAGCTCTATTGCTACAGGAAGACAATGATAGAATTGAATGGCCAATTTGTCTACTTTTAAAAGAAGCTCAACACCAACCAGTGAAAATACTCTACCATTCAAAATAAATTATTGTGTTTGCTACTGGCCTTACAACATCTTCAAGTTTATATGGCAAACAATGTGTCAGAGTCAGTTGTGTGCCTGGATCACAATCCTCTTAATGTTCTTGGAAAGATTTGAAGACAAGAATGTGAGATTATTTCATTGGAGTCTTTATGTATTCATATTCAACTTGCAAACTATACATCTTACAGTTTGTAAAAATGTGATACAGATGCATTATTACGGATGTGATGAACAAAGTATGTATAAGATTGATACCAAAGTTATATATGCAGAAACTATGTGAATGCCCCATATATTTCATTGTAATGGGGTTAAAATTTAAAAAGAAGAAGCTACCTTTTCATTATCAAGTTTTTTTTAAGGGGGCGTGATCATGCATTTGAAGGCGTGTACAGTGCCTTTAAGAACAAGTGAATGCTGCTTTGCACTGATACCTTACAAACACCTGTCATGACTAGCAAACAGTCTCAGCGTGTACAGGAAAATTGAAAATATGTAGCATTTGCCTGTAAAATAGATACCCGAGTTTGTTGCTGTTTTGTCAAAAATTCGAATTTAACCAATCAGTTTAAATTATGCCCCAGGATTGTCAAACACAAATGAGTTTGAATTTATTGTTTTTACCAAACCCGAAACAATGAAATGATCTGATATTTGGGGGAGAGAAAAAGCAGGCATTTTGAAAGTTAGACAGAAATTTACTGCTATCAAGAGAGCAACTGTTATCAACAGAGTAACTGCCATCGAGAAAGACTACCATGCAAAACCATTCCCTATCAAAGGTAGCTTTTTCATATGAAACAGCATCACAAAAAAAAAAGCAAAGAAGATGACCCAGGGAGATCTTCAGATGAAAGAAAAACAGACACTGGAGATGACAGCCGCTGTATAGCTTTGCAATTAAGTTGATGCAATTTTCATAAGGGTTTTTATTTTAACATTATATTGTTAGATAATTGGAGGCAAATAAAAACCGTTCAGAGAAAAGGGGGCTTAACGTTTCTAACAGCTGTTGTTTAACATTCACTTTTAGAGTTAAACAATACATTGGTATTATTTTCTTTAAAGAGTAGAGTTTAGCAATTCTCTTTCACTCACATTTGAACAGATTATGAGGTAAAGTGAGCCTGTCTGGGTGATTGGTTTGATGAACAGAAGGATTCATGACTGTGTTGCAACACATCCCCTGTCCCTGCTCTTCATCAACACTACAGCAGTGCCTTGGTGCATTTACTTGATTTACACTCAGTAGAGAACACCCCCTTTCACACTTTCATTTTCCTGTTCTTTCCTTCATCATGAGCAAATCCTTTGAATTTGCTTTGGTAACATGGATTGTAGCTCAGTCTGCTACTACGAATGGCCTTCAGTTCTTCAGGTATATTGGGTTGGATGACCTGCTATTAATATTCCCCATTTAGCAGGATAATGTTGCTAAATGTGGTGGAATCCTTATTGTCAGGAAGTGATGGCGTGATCTCAAAAACTGTCTAGCAGATACTATTAAAAATGCAAAACTGGACTGATGCATTTGCAGAAGGCAAATTGGTGAGCGCAGTTTGATTTTCTTTCACTTGTTGATAAAACTTTGATACTCCATTCAATGTCAACACTTTCTGCCCATGCCCATTTGCCAAAAGAAGGACAAACCAACTGCATCAAAAGCGAAATCTGCTTGATGATTTTGCACGGAAACGTGACACTTATAATGTCATGAAAAGGCCCAAGCAGAAAACAAAAATCACTGTCGAAACAATGAAGTGCTGTATACAAAATTACTTCCGTGAAGAACATTAAAAAGTAACTTATGATTTCAAACAAAAATCAAGTATTATCTACAGTAAGGAAACGACACTGAAAATTAGGAAACTATGCAGAGGGATATATGATATGAACACTGGGACATTGATAATTGCTTCTTCTCACTCTTTTGTGAGGAATGTAAGTGGCTGCAAGAGATGCCTTCGAAATGTGTTCTATCTGGTAAATTACAGGATAAGCCATTTTGCATGAACAAACAATTCCCATGCTGTCAGTTCCAGATACTGAAGAAGTGATTATAGAAATAAACACAGGTGCATCCCTATGAATGCCATGCAAGATCCTCAGTGAAGGCCATAATCTTGTTATTTGAACATTGATACCAGTTAAACTCGATTGTACATGCCAAAGTTTTTATTCAACAGAGTTCTCCGATCTGCATATACCCTTTGCTATTTATAGATTAGATTAGATTATTTACAGTGTGGAAACAGGCCCTTTGGCCCAACAAGTCCACACCGACCCTCCGAAGAGCAACGCACCAAGATCCATTCACCTACAACTGCCACTTCACCTAACACTACGGGCAATTTAGCATGGCCAAGTGACCTCACCTGCACCTATTTGGACTGTGGAAGGAAACCGGAGCACCCGGAGGAAACCCATTACTGGGTGTCAGCTGTCACATGTCAGTGAGACCTGGTAAGCAAACTACATAACCTTGGCTAAAGGATGCTCATCAAACAGGGATTTTCTTCTGAAGAAAAAACAATACCAGTGACTCGGCTGTGATTGGGGGAGAGTCATAGAGATATACAGCATGGAAACAGACCCTTCAGCCAAACTCATCCAAGCTGACCAGATATCCCAACCCAACCTGGTCCCACCTGCCAGCACCTGGCCCACATCCCTCCAAACTCTTTCCTATTCATATACCAATCCAGATGTCTTTTAAATGCTGCAATTGTATTAGCCTCCACAATTTCCTCTGGCAGCTCTTTTCATACACGCATCACACCCTGTGTGAAAAAGTTGCCCCTTGGGTCTCTTTTATATCTTTTCCCTCTCACCCTAATCCTATGCCCTCTAGTTCTGGACTTCACCACCTCAGGGTAAGACATTTTCTATTTATCTACCCATGCTGCTCATGATTTTATAAACCTCTATAAGGCCACCCCTCAGCCTCCTAACCTTCAGGGAGAACAGTCCCAGTCTATTCAACTTTTCCCAATGCTCAAATCAGTCAACCCTGGCAACATCCTTGTAAATCTTTTCTGAACACTTTCAAGTTTCGCAACATCTTTCCAATAGGAAGGAGACCAGAAATGCATGAAATATTCCAACAGTTTTTTCAAGAATTTTATTCTTATTAAATTTGGTCATCTGTCATTGTGAAATTTGAACGCACATCTCCAATATCTTCAACTGTGTTCCTCTTTTACGTCTATAATAAAATTAACAGCATCTTCATACACCACCAGCGCTTCTTTATGAACAAATCTTTTGCCTTCAAAACACATTACTTTTTATTTGAAATTTAACATTTTGCTGGCAATCCCCACGCTCGTCTATGCGTTCCTTAAAAGTTAGAAACATAGAATCATGCAATGTAAAAAAGGCGCGTTGAACAAGAGACTCTCCGGCAGGATCAGTCCTGCAGCCCAATCCCATTTGCCAGCACTGGGTTCACAGCCTTGGATGCTACAATATTCCAATTGTTCGTTCAGTTTCTTTTTAAAAGACGTGACACAGCTCACCTCTGTCACTCTTCCAGACAGATCATTGCAGACCGTCACTTGCTTCAGGTTAAAAATGTTTTCATCACATCCTGTAAACCTTCAGTCCTTTACATTGGAGCAGTGTGACTAACCCTTCAATTAATGGGAACAACTACTCCTTATCTATTCTGTCTATCATCTTGGATATATCGATCTCTTCATCCCTCATCTTTTTCTCTGCTCAACACAACCCTCTGCCAACTTTCCTCAGAACTTACATTTTCCATCCCAGGAAGTATCCTACTGAATCTCCAGTGCATCTCCTCCACTGCAATGCATTCCTTCCTGAAATGTCGGACCAGAATTGCACATAGCACTCAATGTCTCACCAAAGCTGTTTTTCTGATATTCTTGTAGGATTCAATTGAGGACATTTTCTAAAATAAAGAAAATAAATGTGAGAACACACATAGTTTCTATTTCACTTCCTTTCTGAAAAAAGTAAAGATTTCAAATTTCCTCACCGGCACCATCTTTGCATCCAAAAAATAAAGCCATACTCTTCACACTTTGAACAATTTTAAGCTACCAGTGTTGGCATTCTTCACGTGTCTCCATGGGTTTCTTCCAGCAAGGCAGGTGAATTGGCCATGCTGAATTGCCTATAGTGTTAGGTGCATTAGTCAGAGGGAAATGGGTCTGGGTGGGTTACTCTTCGGAGGGTCGGTGTGGACTGGTTGGACCAAAGCACCCGTTTCCACACTGTAGGGAATCTAAACTAAACATTTTGCACAATTCTCTGTGTGTGATCTCTCGAACAGCCTAGGATCATGATCAAGTTTAGAGCTAGTTGCCATCATTTAAATGACAGAAGATCACAAAATCCTCAGCTTCTGTATGCTGACAATGAATAGAGGACGCCTATCTCTACGCATCGATGGTCTTATTCATTTTCAACACTTCTTCATCCTCCCTTTCATCATTATGTCCGGAATGAAGATGACCCTCATGACTGTTCTGTTGTGGCAGCTGTAAGATAACACTACACTGATGGAAGTTCAGAAAGACCTGATTGTACAATATTTCGATCTGGAATGTCTTGCTGAAAATGTGAGCTGTTGTTTATATGTTCTTGGTACACTTGTTCTGTAAAGGTCGTGAAAGCAGTTATTAAAACATTATGGTGGCATGAATGAATATGGGAAATTATTACACTGTTGATGCAGGATGATCTTTGATAAGATTCTCTACAGTTTGGAAACAGGCCATTCAGCCCCACAAGCCCACGCCAACTGTCCGAATGGTAACCCTTTCCCATCTAGCTAATGCACCTCACACGATGGGCAACTTTGCCTGGCCAATTCACCTAACCTGAACACCTTTGGACTGTGGGGGGAAACCCACACAGACCCGGGGAGAATATGCAAACTCCAAGGTTGGAATTGAACGTGGGGCGTTGCTGCTGGGCGGTAGCAGTGTTAACCACTGAGCCACCGTGCTTTGTAACCATTGTAAAAGATCACAGAAATAGTCTATTCAATGTGATCTGAAAGAGAAGGTAGCATTGTAGTTGTATAAGATGCAAAGTTGCACCACTTGGTCCAGCGTATGTATAACGTCATACTTCCATAAATTAAATACATTTCAGAGATGATGTTATTCATCTTAAAATGATTGGAGTGGAGGAATTCTGAGAAGTCTGATAAAGAGTTTTTATTCTTTCATCGAATAGTAACATAATATGTACGCCACAGTTACAAAACTGTTTGAAAACAGTCCCTCACCATTTGTAGATATTGCCTCGGCCCTTTCATAACCCCATCCTTTCAGTAGCTGTGCGCATGCTTTCTTTGCATGTTAACTAAAATTTCCTGACCATTCTATGAATCAAGAATGCCTGTTCATTCTTTGCCACTAAGCACATTTCTTCCTTCTGGATATTTCTTTTGACAGCTATCAGTTTCTTTCACATGATCAATGACACCACTTCAGATCATAAAATCATAAGATAAATTGGTTTTACCTTATTGGTTCTTCAAAGACCGTAATTTCCCCCCAGACGTGATCGACGATGCTCTCCACTGCATCTCCTCCATTTCTCGCTCCTCCGCCCTTGAGCCTCGCCGCTCCAACTGCCACCAGGACAGAACCCCACTGGTCCTCACCTACCACCCCACCAACCTCCATATACAGTGTATCATCCACCGTCATTTCCGCCACCTCCAAACGGACCCCACCACCAGGGATATATTTCCCTCCCCTCCCCATCAGCGTTCCAAAAAGACCACTCCCACCGTGACTCCCTCGTCAGGTCCACACCCCCCACCAACACAACCTCCACTCCCAGCACCTTCCCCTGCAAACGCAAGAAATGCAAAACTTGTGCCCACCCCTCACCCCTTACTTCCCTCCAAGGCCCCAAAGGATCCTTCCATATCCATCACAAATTCCCCTGCACCTCCACACACATCATTCATTGCATCCGCTGCACCTGATGTGGCCTCCTGTATATTGGGGAGACAGGCCGCCTACAGAGAACACCTCTAGGACACCCGGACTGACCATCCCAGCAACCCTGTGGCTCAACACTTCAACTCCCCCTCCCACTCCACCAAGGACATGCAGGTCCTTGGATTCCTCCATCGTCAGACCATAGCAACACGACGGCTGGAGGAAAAGCGCCTCATCTTCCACCTCGGAACCCTCCAACCACTAGGGATGAATTCAGATTTCTCTAGTTTCCTCATTTCACCTCCCCCATCTTGTCTCAGTCAAATCCCTTGAACTCAACACCGCCTTCCTAACCTGCAATCTTCTTCCTGACCTCTCCACCCCCACCCCCACTCCGGCCTATCACCCTCACCTTGACCTCCTTCCACCTATCGCATTTCCAACACCCCTCCCCCAAGTCCCTCCTCCCTACCTTTTATCTTAGCCTGCTGGACACACTTTCCTCATTCCTGAACAAGGGCTCATGTCCAAAACGTCGATTCTCCTGCTCCTTGGATGCTGCCTGACCTGCTGCGTTTTTCCAGCAACACATTTACAGCTCAGTTTATGACGCGTTGGTTCGTTTCGCTTCCCTTCAATGAGCGATCCATTGCAGGTGCTTTGTGTTATGCAGGCAAATTATTTCATGTGAATAAGCGATTTCAGAAAGGACCTGTATGACATGTAAACAATTTTCAAGTCCAACTGATTGTCTATCAGCATACTGCAACCATGCTAGTATACTGCGACTTCTTCATTGTTGATCTGCATAGGTATGCATTTCAAAGTTGACTTTGTTCTCACTATAAACATTCAAAATTAAGACAGGCTGCATTGACGGGAATTGTCAAAAAAAACTCACATAAACATTCTCACACACTGTTGTTTCTTTTAGATGCACTTCTCCAAAAATAAAATCCTTACCAGTTAGGAAGTTATGTTGCAATTAGATAGAAAGTGGGTGAGGCCGCACTTGGAGTATGGTGTTCAATTTTCTTTACCTTGTTATAGGAAGAATGTTATTAAACTCGAAAGAGTGCAGAAGAAGTTTTTAAGGATGTTTCCTGGCCTCAATTGGAAGAGGTTGGACAAGCTATGATTTTTTTTCCTTTAGCGTGTAGGAGACTCAGGGGACTGACAGAGATCATGAGAGGCATGGATAGGGTGAGTGCACTTCGTCTTTTTCCTAGGGTTGGGGAATTGAGGACGAGAGGGCATCAGTTTAAAGTTAGAGGGCAAAGAATAAAAGGGAACCTGAGGGGCAACGCTTTTACACAGAGGATGGTACGCACATGGAATGGGCTGCCAGCAGACCTGGTTAAGTCAGGTATGTGAAAAACATTTAAAATACATTTGGCCAAATACATGGAGAAGAAAGATTTAGAAGGATATGGGCCAAGTGCAGGGAAATGGGGTTAGCGTGGATGGACATTTTGGTCGGCATGGACCAATTTGTGCCAAAGGGCCTGTGTCCGTGCTGTCAGACACTATGATTCTATGACTCCATTTCATGTCCCTTTTCCTGCTCAGATCTCATTCTTCTTGTCATTGTTTTCCTTCATAAATATATATTCTATAAGCTTCTAATTTTAATAACAGTTTTATCTCTCATATTTTGCTTTTTTAAATAATTATTTGTTCCTTCACGGAAGTCTATCATATATTTTCATAAAGCTGTGCTTCTGCCTATTTCCATTCAGTGCTCATTTCTCCATGTGAGGCCTGGCAAAGATCGGGATGATTAGGTTACAAATCAAAATGTAGGTGCATGGTTTGCAATATCATTACCACTCTATGGGTAAATTTGTCTGTTTCTCAACATGTGCCGAACAGACAACGTTAACTGTGCTCTTTGTCTTCTGTGCGCACTCATGTAGCTCACAAAAAAACCCTCATGAATGTAACAACGATCAAGCTGAAATATAACAATTAGAAATTGACATCGTTACTGCTGAGAAGCCCGATATTGCAGGGTATAGTTTCAAATACTCGCGGGTACTTGATTTTAGGAGAGTTAGCAAAGTTTGCAGATGACACAAAGGTTGGAGGTGTCATTGACAGTATAGAGGGCTGTTGTAGGCTGCAGCGGGACATTGACAGGATGCAGAGATGAGCTGAGAGGTGGCAGATGGAGTTCAACCTGGATAAATGCGAGGTGATGCATTTTGGAAGGTCAAATTTGAAAACTGAGTACAGGATTAAGGATAGGATTCTTGGCAGTGTGGAGGAACAGAGGGATTTCGGTGTGCAGGTACATAGATCCCTTAAAATGGCCACCCAAGCGGACAGGGTTATTAAAAAAGCATATGGTGTTTTGGCTTTCATTAACAGAGGGATGAGTTTAAGAGTCATGAGATCTTGTTGCAGCTCTATAAAATTTTGGTTAGACCACACTTGGAATACTGCGTCCAGTTCTGGTCGCCCTATTATAGGAAAGATGTGGATGCTTTGGAGAGGGTTCAGAGCAGGTTTACCAGGATGCTTCCTGGACTGGAGGGCTTATCTTATGAGGAGAGGTTGACTGAACTCGGACTTTTTTCATTCGAGAAATGGAGGTGGAGAGGGGACCTAATTGAGGTATACAAGGTAATGAGAGGCATAGATAGAGTCGATAGCCAGAGACTATTTAGCAGGGCAGAAATGACTAACACGAGGGGTCATACTTTTAAGCTGGTTGGAGGAAAGTTTAGAGGAGATGTCAGAGGCGGGTTCTTTGCACAGAGAGCGTTGCCAGCAGCATTTGTGGAATCAAGGTCATTGGGGACATTTAAGACACTACTGGAATTGCATATGGTCACAGAAATTTGAGGGTGCATACATGAGGATCAGTGGTCGGCACAACATCATGGGCTGAAGGGCCTGTTCTGTGCTGCACTGTTCTATGTTCTATGTTCTATGACATAAATGACGTGGTGCTATTAATATCTATGACACATCCTTACAGCTCGAGTGCAGGATGGTATTCTGGACAGTTAATAGAAATAATTTACTTGATTTCAGCTAAAATAAGTGGCATTATTATGGCACTTAGTTTTTTTTCTGCAAGCTATCAGCAAAATGTAACAGACAAGTGCACATTCGTGCATCAAATGAAGACTTGATGAGTAGTGAAATTTCGTCTCCTCAAAATAATGTAGGAGAAGGGTGTGTATAATCATGAAAGACTACACGAATCTGTGCCCAGGTCATCATTATTTACCACATGTTAATGAATTAGATGCTACATGAAATATACTATTGCAAAGTTTGCAATTGCACACAAAAATCGTTTGGAATGCGAGTAGTAAGATGACACAACGTGTCCACACATGGATCTAGATAGGATAAAGCAATGTGCAATAACTTAGTAGGTCAAATATAAGATGCGATGAAGTGCAAAAAAAACTGAACATTATTTCATCGTGAATAGATCACAAAAAGATTGCATTCATACTCAGTGGAAGACAAAGAGAATGTTGGATTTTACATCAAAAAATAGGGAGGTCTTGTTAAAGATATACACATGACTATTCAGACTATAATTTTGATTTGGTTTGTTTTATTTTTGTCAATCTTTCTGAGTTACAGTGAAAGAAGAAGCAGATAAAAGCATATAAAATGCTACACGCGTAATCGAACAAGTGCAGAAAACCAAATGCAGTTTGATTGCTGCAGTGACCGTGCAGAAAGTGATGCATATTGCTTTGTCTACTATATTATGACTTTGTCTAAAATATTGTGAATATGTCTTGTTCCAATATCTAACGTACATGTGTTCGAAGCAGTCCATAGAATATTTGCTTGGTTAGTTCTTGACGTTGGAGGGTTTTTATTTTTAGGAGGATTGGTTAGATTAGTCTTTTTTTTACTTGTTGCAGTTTAGGAGAAAGACAGCAGACATTTTTGAAACATGTCCGAATCTTAGAGGGGCTGACAGGATAGATGAGAAAAAGTTGTCTCCACTTATCGGAGAGTCTTGCATTGGACAGCATGAGTAGTTGCTCTCTTAAGGCAGAGGTTCAAGGCAAAATACTGTTAATGATGATCAGGCTAGTCATTATCAGATTGAAGGTTGGAAACTTCGAAGTGTCTTGAAAGGCCTGCTTCTGCATAAGATCTTATGTCCAAATTTTTAAATAAAGAGGGTAATAATTCATATTGATTTTATGAAAACATCTGAGCTTTTTCAAACAATCATTTACAGGATTATGCACTGGCTCGGCTAGCATTTATTGTCCACACCCAAATAACCAGAGACCAGTTAAAAATCAACCATAAGAGATGTGAGTGTCATATTATCACACAACATCAAGGCACCGGTTTCTTAAATACCCAGGATAGTTTTGTTCTGACAATTGACACGTGGTTATTTTTAGAATTTTAAATCCAGACTTGCATTGCATTCACATTCCACCCATGGCAAAATTTCCACTTGGGGTCTCAAAGCAAAACCTGGGATAACAGTTCAGTGATAATACCGTGAGGACATCGCCTCCCCTGCATTTCTGATTGCATCCAGTCACAAGATGTGCCTTCGTAAATCTTAATTAAATGGAATTAATTTCGAATTCAGAAAACAAATAAAATTTCACAATCTTTTGGCATGTGTGCTGAACACCAACAACTATGTTTGTGCTTGTTGCAGGTGAATCATCTCATTAATGGGTAATTGCAGCACATGTTTCTTCGATTATATTCTTAGGAAAAGTCAACCCTTGATTGCAACATCAATGTCCATCACTTCATGAAAAGGCCGAAGTAGAAACATTCACACTTAAACTGCATTGGAAAGGAGACAGGACAGCATGACAGAGTAGAATTAGGCATTCGAACCAAACAATCATTCACGAAACAATCAATATTGATCTTTCTCTCAACACAATTTTATTTAACCCACGCCTTCACTCTTTAAGCTTGATCTCCTTATTCACCAAAAAAGGTATCATCTCTATCGAGAGTGTGGTGCTGGAAAAGCACAGCAGGTCAGACAGCATCCAAAGAACAGGAGAATTGATGTTTTGGGCATACGTCCATCATCAGGAATTCCTGTCGAAGGGCTTATGCCCAAAATGTTGATTCTCCTGATCTTTGGATGCTGTCTGATGTCTACTTTCCCAGTACCACATTGTCGAATCTGATCTCCAACATCGGCAGTCCTCACTTTCTCCCGTATCATCTCTACCTTAAGAACACTCAATGATTGTCTTCCATAGCCAACCACAGCAATGAGTTTCACAGATTCACCTCTCCCTGACTAAGGAATTCTTCCTCAACTCACTTCTGAGTATCATCCTTTCCTGAAGAGGCTGTGCCCTCGGATCCAATCTAGAACAGAGAACTTAGATCAATACAGCACAGAACAGGCCCTTCAGCCCACGATGCTGTGCCGAACATTTGTCCTAGCTTAGGCACCTATCCATGTACCTATCCAATTGGCGCTTAAAGGTAACCAATGATTCTGACTCTGCCACTCCCAAGGCAGTGCATTCCATGCCCCCACCACTCTCTGGGTAAAGAACCTACCCCTGACATCCCCCCATACCTTCCACCCTTCACCTTAAATTTATGAACCCTTGTAACACTCAGTTGTACCCGGGGAAAAAGTCTCTGACTGTCTACTCTATCTATTCCCCTGATTATCTTATAAACCTCTATCAAGTCACCCCTCATCCTTCACTGTTCCAATGAGAAAAGGCCTAGCACTCTCAACCTATCCTCGTATGACCTATTCTCCATTCCAGAAAACATCCTGGTACATCTCCACTGCATCCTTTCCAAAATTTCCACATCTTTCCAAAAATGAGACGACCAGAGCTGCACACAGTACTCCAAATGTGACCTTACCAAGGTCCTATGCAGCTGTTACATCTCCTCACGACCCTTGAATTCAATCCTTCTGCCAGTGAACGCTAATACACCATAGGCCTTCTTACAAGCTCTATCCACCTGAGTGGCAACTTTCAAAGATCTATGAACATAGATCCCAAGATCCCTCTGCTCCTCCACCTTACCACGAACCCTACCATAAACCCTGTATTCCAAAAATGGAATCCGTCCAAAATGGACAAAATCACACTTGACAGGTTGAACTCCATCTGCCAATCCTCAGCCAAGCTCTGCATCAAATTTAAGTCCCTTTGCAGCCGACAACAGCCCTCCTCACTATCCACAACTCCACCAATCTTTGTATCGTCTGCAAATTTACTAATCCACCCTACGACTCCCTCTTCCAAGTGATTAATAAAAATTACATACAGCAGAGGACCCAGAACTGATCCCTGCGGAACTCCACTTGTTTCTGGTCTCCAGGCTGAATATTTACCATCTACCACCACTCTCTGACTTCGACCGGTTAGCCAGTTCTCTCTCCAACTGGCCAAATTTCCCAACTTTCCGCATAATCCTCCCATGGGGAACCTTATCAAATGCCTTACTAAAATCCATGTACACTTCATCCACTGCTCTACCCTCATCCACATGCTTGGTCACCTCCTCGAAGAATTCAATAAGACTTGTAAGGCAAGACCTACCCCTCACAAATCCGTGCTGGCTGTCCCTAATCAAGCAGTGTCTTTCCAGATACTCATAAATCTATCCCTCAGTACCCTTTCCATTATTTTGCCTACCACAGAATAAGACAAACTGGCCTGTAATTCCCCGGGTAATCCCTATTCCCTTTTTTGAAGCGGGGCACAACATTCGCCACTCTCCAGTCCCCTGGTATCACCCCCGTTGACAGTGAAGACGTAAAGATCATTGCCAACGGCTCTGCAGTTTCCTCTCTTGCTTCCCACATAATCCAAGGATATAACCCGTCAGGCCCGGGGGAGTTGTCTATCCTCAATTTTTTCAAAATGCCCAACATATCTTCCTTCCTCACAAGTATCTCCTCTAGCTTACCAGTCCGTTTCATACTCTCCTCTTCCACAATACGGTCCCTCTCACTTGTAAATACTGAAGAAAAGTACTCATTCAAGACCTCTCCTATCTCTTCCGTCTCAATACACAGTCTCCCACTACTGTCCTTGATCAGACCTACCCTCGTTTTCGTCATTCTCATGTTTCTCACATACGCGTGAAAGGCCTTGGGGTTATCCTTGATCCTACCCGCCAAAGATTTTTCATGCCCTCTCTTAGCTCTCCTAATCCCTTTCTTCAGCTCCCTCCTGGCTATCCTGTATCCGTCCAACACTCTGTCTGAACCTTGTTTCCTCAACCTTATGTAAGCCTCCTTTTTCCTCTTTACAAGACATTCAACCTCCCTTGACAACCAAGGTTCCCTCACACGACCATCTCTTTCCTGCCTGACAGCTACATACATATCAAGGACACGTCGTATCTGTTCCTTGAAAAAGTTCCACATTTCAACGACATCCTTCCCTGACAGCCTACACTCCCAACTTATGCTCCTCAGATTCTGTCTTGCAGCATCGTGTTTACCCTTCCCCCAATTGTAACACCTACCCTGTTGCACGCACCTGTCTCTCTCCATAACCAAGGTGAAAGTCATAGAATTGTGGTCACCATCACCAAAATGCTCACCCACAAACAAGCCCATCACTTGTCTCCGTTCATTACCAAGTACCAAATCCAATATGGCCTCCCCTCTGGTCGGACAATCTACATACTGAGTTAGAAAGCTTCCTGGGCACACTGCAAAAACACCGCCCCTTCCAATCTACTTGATCTAAAAAGCTTCCAATCAACATTTGGGAAGTTGAAATCGCCCATGACTACTACCCTGTGGCTTTCCAAATTCTGTTTCCCAATCTGTTTCTCTACATCTCTGCTGCTATTGGGGGGCCTATAGTAAACAACCAATTAGGTCACTGCTCCTTTCCTATTTCTGACTTCAGCCCATGCTACCTCCAAAGGCAGATCCCCCTCGAACTGCCGTTCTGCAGCTGTTAAACCATTTCTAATTAGCAACGCCACATCCCCTACTTTTTTTTTACCACCCTCCCTAATCTTACTGAAACATCTGTAACCAGGAACCTCCAACAACCATTGCTGGCCCTCTTTTATCAATGTTTCCATGATGGCCACAACATCGTAGTCCCAAGTACCGATCCACGCCTTAAGTTCACCCACCTTTGACAATTGGAATCAACTTCTCCGCATGCATACTTTTCAGGGTTTTCAGGTCTTCTGGGAGATTCTCGTCATTATTCTAAACTCTATTGACTGCAGATCCAGAGCCCTCATCACTCTTCATATGACATGCCCTTCATTTTTGTAAACCTCCTCTGTGCCCCTTCCAAGATCAACATATCCTTCTTTGGATATTTCAACATTCCACATGTTGCCTGACCTTAATCTTATATATAGTCCCAGCAACACATTTTTGCTCTTGTATAATAGCTATCTTCAAATGAATGCCAACATTGCACTTGCTTGCCTAACTGCCAACTCAAATTACTTATTGACCCGAAGGTCATACCTTTCTGCCTCAAATTCCCGAAAGCCTTACCCATTAGAAAATAGTCTCTATCTTTATTCTTCCCACTAAAGTACATAATCTCACATTTTCCCATATTGTATTAGAAATTGTCAATTCATTGTATTGCAAATTTTCAATCCCCTAGTTTCTTCCCACTTAGTCAACACTACCTGCCCCACAGTCTATCTTTATGTCATTTGCAAATTTAACAACAATGCCCCCAGTTCCTTTCTCCAGATTGTTAATGCATAATGTGAATTGTTGTGGTCCAAACAGACTTCAGTAGAAATCCACTAGTCACTGACTGCCCTTCTGAAAAAAAAGTGTTATATCTACTATCTACCCGCTTCCCGACAGTCAGTATGCCACCCATGCCAGTACGTTACCCTAACACAATAGGCTGTCATCTTTTTCATCCACTGCAAGTGTGGTACTTTGTCAAAGGTCTTCTGGAATTCCAGACAGATCACATTCACCAGCTCTCCTTTGTCTAACTTGCTTATTACCTCCTCAAAGAATTCCCGTAGATTTAGGCTCAGAGATTCATAACACAGAAGCAGACCCTTCAGTCCAGCGTATCCATATTGCCCAGATATCCTAACTAAATCTAGTCCCATTTGCCAGCATTTGACCCATATCCCTCTGAACCATTCATATTCCAATACTAATCCAGATGACTTATAAATGTTCTCGTTGTAACAGTCTCTACCACTTTCAAAGAACTAGGAACTTGCACGCCAAGGTGTTTGTTGAAATACAATCCCCAGTTTATAAATATTGTCATGATTGGCCTGACCAAAATGTACATTTTGCATTTATTTTGGTTTAACACCATTTGCTACTCCTCGATTTATCAGTCCATCTAAACAAAGCCCTGTTGTCTTGTGAGGCAACATTCTTCCCTGTCCACTGCACTTACAATTTTGGTGTCATCTGCAAATTTATTAGCTGTATCTCCCACATTCATATTTTAATCTTTTATATACCTGACAAAAAAGAGTAGACCCAAACTTCCAAGCACCTCATCCTTAATAATATCCACTAAAATCTTCCAAATGACCAGTGAGGCATATACCATGTATAGTTTCCTGTCTTCTGCCTCCTTAATTTCTTCAGAATGGTGAATCATTTGCTAATTGCCTGTGCACTGGGATTCTCCCTGATTTCAGACATACCTAAATTTTTTTTCAACCATGCCTTTTAAACCCTTCAGCCATCTTCCTCTGAAATCCATTTTGTCGAGCTGATTTATCCACATTCAGAACTTCCACTTTCCCCAGGACTTTCTCCTTACTGATAAACACTACACGAACCTCTCTTCTGTGACTGTCTTGACCATTTGATATGCTACTGGTGTCTTCAGCTGTGAAAACGGAGACAAGGTATCTATACAGTACTGTACCACTGTTTGCTACTTCAAGTACTAATCACATCTCATCAATGAAGATCAAAATTCTCATTACGTCCAGAAACAGCTACACAATATTTGAATCTGGTTGATAAATGGATATACATCACTGAGAGGACAAACAATAACCAAATTCACTCATTGATTCTATACATCACTTCTTGGTGTTCCATACCATTTCATGGCTCAATTCTCCATTTAAATGCCTTACAATGATGAGAAATGCTGCTTGGTCGGATTAATTTTGTATTTTCTGTTCATCTTTGTTCCAGAGCATTAAAACAAGCATCAGCCGGTATCATCTGGATTATTGCTAAACCGCACACAAGTACCGATTGTCGGAGTGTCATAAAAATAATGATGACACAACCACTGCTTGGTATAAGACGAGATCCTCTGAAAACGAAAAATCACTGATATTTATTGGAACCCGTGACATGATCTCTTGGTACAGAAATAAATAGGGAGTTCGGATTATGTCATTTGCAATTGGTAGGATGGAGAGTGGCATGGACTTGCTGCCCTGATGAAGAACTTCAAAACATACTTTTCCAATTGATAGAAATGAGAGATAACATTGCTGTTGGCAAAGCATTTGACCCCAAGAGTTAGACACATGGTCTATCCAGTTTAGAGAGCAATACGGGTCTAATACAATTCTTGGTGACTAAGGGAGTAAAGTGACGGTAATAATAACATATCTTCGGATATTAGGCAGAATTAATATTCATAGCTTTTTGAGCAATGTCACAAACAGACTGGGTGATGTTGAGAATTATTTAATGCCATGTGTGAAGTATTCCATGCAGAAAGAGAAAGTTTAGCCCACCGAGACTGCACCAACACTCCGAAGAGCAGCCATACCCGAAGCATACCATCCCTGTAGCACTTCAATTGCTGAATCAAAGCAACACATCTTTGCATGTTACGTACAATTTGGCGTGGCCACTCATCTTCACAATTCTGGACTGCGAGAGGAAACCAGAGCAGTCACCCAAAGTGGAATGGAACCGGAGTTCCGGACGCCGTGAAGTCGCAGCGCGAACCATGCATGCCCATAGATTGTATTGTTGTAAATTAATTGCTTTCTTCATTTAAAATATATTTTAAAGCTCATGGAAATCACCCAGCAACGATTCAAAAGCAAGAATCAAATTTTACACAGAGCTGGAGAACAGTTCAAACTCATTGACGAAGAATAGAATGGTCCACTATGCCAAAGGGTACAGAGATTGAAGACTATAACATAGATGAGCTGAACACAGGCTAACGGGATTGAATGATTTACTTTGTTTAACTAGATAGGAGCTAACTGTTATAAGACCGCAATATATATATTCAACCTGATGTCCTGTTAATTGGA
Source organism: Chiloscyllium punctatum (assembly GCF_047496795.1). Classification (NCBI taxonomy): domain Eukaryota; kingdom Metazoa; phylum Chordata; class Chondrichthyes; order Orectolobiformes; family Hemiscylliidae; genus Chiloscyllium; species Chiloscyllium punctatum. The sequence continues at coordinate 54,839,801 of NC_092768.1, forward strand.
TTTAGAGAGGAATGTGAGGTTCGATGTTAGTTTGTTGATTTCATTATTTGACATTTGCAAACCGACATTTGAGGAAACACGAACAAAAGAACAGAATGGAATTGACCAAATTTATGTAAGAACGAAAGGTTCAACAATGCAAGGTCTCTTATGAATGATGAAAGCATTGCATGTCGATCAGACGATTAAAGTTGGGAAAGTTCTCATGACATACACAAGTTGAAATTAAAGTAGATGGAATGTAGAAGTCGGAGAAAATGCTGAGGGTAAATGAAAACAAAATTGTTTCGGGCTTTCATCTGGGATGGTTGGAATCAGCCTGCTTTCATTTCGAAGCAAAGCTTGGAGAAATGAATCCGGAGGTTGTTTCTTGATAATTTCAGGTATAATACCTCACACAATTTTTGAGGAAAACAAGCAGGGCGACTGGAAAGTGGAGCAGAGAGGCATTAAAACCAAACACGGCTATCGCCAAAGTGCAGCGGTTTTGAAAGCCGGAATGTCCCTGGGGAACGAGAAAATTCAAAAAGGAAAACGAAACTGCAACATATAGGTCAGATCATTCGGCAGTTCAGTAAATTTATTTTAGGTGAACAACTTGCGTGGACGTGTGGAATGATCTGACAAATAAAAGGCGTTCAGAACAAAACGCATCACGAATGTCTTTATGTTCCTTAATTCATTTGATTCCACATTAGCCTGTTTTTGGCAAGGTTACCTTTTCTGCAGTTTAAACATTTCAATTATGTTCTTTTGCTCGTTGCATTTGCTGACCAAAGCACGACAGCACCCTCCAAGTCACATTATTCATTTGGCATACCACTGCTAAATGTGTCATTCATACTATTTATCTTCCTGAAGTGTTTTAAATACAATTGTCAATCTTGGGTCAATATTTTTCATGTTACGTGAGTGTGAAGAATTTTTGCGTCCTGCTGCATTACTTACTGCAAATCAATACCGATTCATAATGCATTTCCTGCAAATAATTGAACACCTCCCCTTTCAAATAAAGTGAACATTTCGTTTTAATTCAATAGATTTCAAGAGTTCAAACTAAGTATACAATATGCAAACCAGATCCAGGGAATTGTAGTTACCATTTATTAATTAACATGCCTTTCAGTGTAAACACATACTTTAACCCATTCTTGAGCACTTCCCTGAATCTCTTCTGTGTCAGTCCATAAATACAAGTATTTGTGCAGGAACTGAGAAGTTGCAACATAAAACCAACCTGTTGCACTATATATATCGGGCTGTTGTAATATATGTCCGTGTAAAAGAAATTTAACACTGGCCACTTTAAAGAATGCACAAGATACAACATCCATAAAAAGATAAAGTTGGCAGAAATGCTGAAAAGTAAAATCATAGATTTTCTCCGATTCCTCATCTCTGCATCTCTGTGGTCGTCACTGACCCTTTGCAGTGCCCTGCGAACTCTATTTGCCATGATAATATATCTGACGGTTAGAATATTGAAGAGTAATATTAAAAGGATTGGTAAGAGAGGGGTAATGATGCTGTCAATCCATTCAAATGCTTTCCACAGGCGGGAATTGAGATAGTCAGCTGTCACAACACAATACGTTGTCGATTATAATCGCAGCTTCATTCATGTAGTAAAAGGGGACAGTCCTCAGGCAGCTTAAAACAAAGACAGAGACAATGACCACTCCGGCTGTTTTCATTGTGCAGTATTTTGTTTGCATTTTATGACAGCAGATAGCAACAAAGCGATCAAAAGTGAATGCAACTGTAAACCAGACAGAACAGTCTACTGCAACTATGTATGCAACAGTATTTGTAGAACACACAGGAGTTAGGAACAGGAATTTAATTGAGAGATACATGATATTAATTCGGTGCAATATAACGTGGATAATTACGACTGTGAGATCAGCCACTGCCATAGCCACCAGATATTCCGTGATGCATTTTGAAAGACCGCATTTGCCTCGAATCAGGATCAAAATTGCAACCAGATTAACTGTAAGAACAAGAAACATATTTTTGAATTGCTCTCCATTGCACATTTCTTTCTGAGAACACTCATGCATGAAGATAAAAGATAATATTGAATGGTTGACTATTGTTAAATAGCAGGGAAATAATTTGACATTGTCAGAAATGAAAATTGATTCCTAGAGTTGCACATAATGCAATGAAGTTGCGCTGGGAAAAAGAAATCAACATCAACTTTACGCAGTTTCTGAAGCAAGCGTTTCAAAGGAGACTGTCTGAATTTAACAATATGTGAATTCAAAGCTTAACATCTTTAATAATTGCAATAAAAGTCCTTGGGCCCCCTTTTACTGCACAAAGTGAAGCATTCTTTCTTTTGAGAGAAGTCTACTGTATGTATCATGAAGATTTTTCTCATCTCCTGTAATTACGTCTCTGCTTCTACTTTGACATTCTGTCACAGTTTAATTCATCAGCATTGTTTGTTAATTTGTATTAATATAAAGTCACATTTAATGCAATTAAATAATCTAATAATATAGGATTATCCTCTTTGATGGGAGGCCATTGACTCCACTAAGACAACCTCAAGTTATGCATAAGATACCTTACTTTGTAAAAATAAATAAAATCAGACATGTGACGCCGTGTTTCTGGCAAGAACAGCATTTACAAGTCATTCCTCCGTGCCCAGGTGAACTTGTTGACGAGCTGTCTTACTAAACCATTGCATTGCTTGAAGCGAAGTAGACAGTTCTGCTTCACGGAAGTTTCCTGAATTTTGACTAAGCCACTGGGAATGAAAACAACTTGGATGGCAACTTGCAACTGATTCGATTCCGATCTGTTGTGCTTGTTCATCTGGATTCTACAAGCTGTGCAAAAGAAGGTGCCCTCATTGGATCAATATAGTTCCTGAAATATTTCAGGTGTAACTAACAAAGTTTGATTCGATTTTCTTTGATAATACCAAAGTACAGAGTTTTCTTTATAGAATATGTGCTTTACTATTGCTCGGCAAAATACTGTAGGGAAGTCACACAGTTGACAGAATGCTACTCAGAGAAGGCATGTCCTCTTCAGCCAACCATAAAAGCAAACAAAATGTCAATCAAATGACTTCTAAGCACTGCAATAAAATATTATATAATTAGGAAATTATATCAAATAAAATTAGATTATCGATAATAAAAGTTAAATATAATTTCTTGACCATGGATCGTGCAAACACAACGTCTAGTTTCTGCTCTGAAGTCAGTAAATTATTGTTAAACACCTTATAATTTTGAACAGTGAAGCTTTGAATGTTGTGACTTTTTGTTGCTGAATCGCTATAGTGTCGAAACGGATCCTTCAGCCCAAGTGCACACTGACACTAACCCACCCGGAGATATTCCACCTACCCTATATTTACCCCTGTCAAAAACTCCCCACCTTCACATCCGTGCGCACTATGGGTAATTTAGCAAGGCCAATTCACCTGATCTGCAAATCTTTGGACGGTGGGAGATAAACGGGACACTCAGAGTACGCCCAAACATGGGGTGTATGTGCAAACTCCACGACCGCAGTTGGTTGAGAGTGGAATTGAACCTGGTTCCCTCGTACTGTGAGGCAACAATGTCCACCACGGTGCCATAGAGCAACCTCCCTGCAATAGCGTAAGAAAAAGATTGAGCTGGAGGAAAAAAAAATCATTGGCGAAAACCAAAACACAACTGTTCACAGTGAACAGTCAAAATATGACATAACATTCACACATTATTTGTTTTAGTTTCGTTCCTGTGTCTTACCTGGAATACTGATGGCTGCAAGAACGGGGTAGTAAATTCGGTCTATTTGGTATATAATTGGGTAAAACATTTCCCCAATTAACATCCAAACTCTGATGTGCGTGTTCCAGCAGAATGAAGGCACAATGAGAATAACTTGTCGATGTATCGCTATTAATGCATAAGCTTTCCTCTCTGGAGAGTGTCAGTTAGGTCATATGCACCGAGATATTATGCGCGCTTCAATGAAAAATGACGGAATTAATAAACTGTCTTCACTCCAATGAATTAGCGGATCTTTGGGCAGTATGATGAGTTCAATACAAGCTGTACAAAACAGAACAATTCGTAGTTTTTGAAGTTTCTCTGAAGTTGGAATTGAAATATATTTGAGGCTTAAAAAATCACTGATCCTCAAAAGTCCCTGCCTATGGTTAGATTTTCTACAGTGTGGAAACAGACCCTTCGGCCTAGGGTTCCACACCGAGCCCCCGCGAAAAGTAACCCACGCAGACCCATTTCACTCGAACAAATGGGTAGTTTAACACGGCCAATTCAGCGGACCTTCATGTCTTTGGACTGTGGGAGGAAACCGGAGCACTCAGAGAATGTGCAAACGCCACACAGGCAGTCGCCCGAGGCGGGAATTGAATCTGTGAGGCTGCAGAGCAAACTACTGAGCCACTGCAACACACGCAAGCATGCTATTATTTCTTATTCAAGTCCAAAAATTATTAAGCTTTAATCAAACCTTTATTTTTTCAACTCTCAGATGTTTTCGAAAGAGAACAGTACTTTCAAATTACCTCACAACAATCAAAAGCCAAAGCCAGAGATAATATTCACGATGCCATTTGTCTTTTGCAGATCATGATGGCGATATATTTCTTAGTCAAAACTCTCTTAGTAAACTCTGTTTTTCGTTTTAATTACCACTTCAAAAATGTTAGAAAAGCATTGTCGATCAGCCAGATAGCATGGAGGGAACAGAACCGTTCTTTGCCATTGCTTCACGTGAGCTGGTTCATTGCGGTTTTTTTCAGACTCAGGCAGACAGATGTTTGCTACGTAAACAGAAACAGATGTTACATGTACTAACTGGGCGTACAAAATTCAAAGCAAAACAGTCATTGAATTATTGAAATTCAATGTAGGCCTTGCGTCTGAGGGAAATGCATGTTATTCCAATTTTTTCATTCCCACAGAATTAATTGACTGACGTTTAAATAGCCTGCTTCCCAATCCCGTGGAAGGAATCAATGCAAGGAATCGGAGAGGATGACATGTTTTTGTGAAGCGAAACAATCGTTGTCAGTCATCTGTGAATATTAAATTCCAGTATTGCTTACACTCCTGATACGTTTTACTAATCATTTGTCAGCTGTTCTTCTTATTATGCATCAATTCATAGAACACGCTAAAACTTCCAATTTACTTAATATTCAAACTCTTTTGTATGTAAATCGAAACAGGTTGTCTTCTATTCGATGAGGAATTGGCCAGCAAAAAGCAAGAGCAGAATGTTCAGCCAATAAACAAGGAGCATGTCCCTTTATTCACTTATTTGACCTTAAGTGCACACTTTGTCACACATGGCGAAACCGATTAACAGTTCGAAATTGTTTTCCAGCTTATTTTTTTGAGCTCAGTTCTGAAGACGTTTTGAAACATTCTCGATACACTTCCCACACAGGTTGCCTGACCTGTGTAATTTTCGCCAGCTTTCACTCTGCTGTTTCAGATTTTGAGCTTTTGTAGGATTTTGTCTTGTGTTTGTTGAAGAGAATGTTGCCTGAAATCACCAATCAGACAGAATGCAAAATAAAGCATTTCCTTTCATTAGAGGCAGTACTTGATGAAGGGATTTTGCTCGAAACGTCGATTTTCCTGCTCCTCGGATGCTGCCTGACCCGCTTTGCTTTTCCAAAAAGACTCTCTACTTGCCTGTGATCTCCAACATCTGCAGTCCTCACTTTCTCCGCAGTACTCAAACTGTCCAATGATGTTCATTTCGGTGCTGCACGGTAAACTTTACTGAATTTATTTATTTGGTTTCATGTCAGACTTTATTCTGTAAAACTACAAGAGAAACCTGATTCTGTACTGAAGTTTACCACGATTTACAGCTTTTATACGCAATACAAAAATGAAATTAACTTTATTCCTAACACAAACTACACTCACACTGCTATTGATTTCTGGAATAAAGTCGCAGGGCCTTTAATATGGCAACTAGTGCTGCTTCAATCGTAGCTTGTGCGGTTATTACTTGATGGCTTCAACTTCAGCAGAGACCTTAACAGCTATTTTATTTCCTTTCCTTTAGTTTTAATGACCCACACAAATTATAGAGAAAACTTTCCCGGAGTTACATGTTTCCAAAACTGTCCTGAATACATGATGTTAAAGCATTGGGATCGGGAGCTTCATTCTAACGGGGTTGGGCTTGTTCCTTGTTGAAGTTGTGACTGCTTTTCTCCAAATGCAGGAAGTTGCCTCAGCTTGGAATTATACAAAACCATCTTTTTCCGCTGAGCTTTTATTCTGTATTTTGAGTGAGTTTCAATTAAGTTGGAACTTCCAAAGGAAGAACAAATCACACTGTATATTTAATCAACATCACAGTATAGCAAAAATACTTTATTCATGTTTTGTATTGAAAAAAAAATATTCCCACATTTTATCTGCAGGCTTACAAGTGTATAAAAATCATACCCGAAACGTGTGGAAATTGGCTCGATGAATCACATATCTGCTCTCTGGCGGGAAGCGTCGGGTTGTGAGAAGTTAAAATGTTTGCAGGTGAGACAAATATTGGCACGATTATATGGGCAGCGTGGTCACTCAGTGCTTGGTACTTCCGCATCACAGTGCAAGAGACCCGGGTTTAATTCCATCCTCAGAGCGACTGGTATAATAAGGGAAGTCTGCACACCGAATGGCATTCAAACCCAAGAGGCAGACGTTGATGAATTTGCAAAGCATCCAGGTGAAAGGAATGGCAAACATATGCTGGTATTATGCATGTGAACGGATCCTTCCATGCTCATGGACTGCAGAAGAGACTCTGCAGGCGAATTAATTAACATTTTCCTGCGCTCATGAAGCTTAACTTCTCGAGAAGAGTGTGTTAGATATCGTTATAGGCGATATCTAACATAAAGCAAACAGGCTTTGCAAACCTCGACATGAATGACTGTTATGAGCCACAGTTAAAGGTAACGTGGCAAGAGACATCGTGTATCATCGGGCTGCTCCGTCTTTTAACTGACATGTTGACGGCCTGATAAGCAAGCATGCTATTTTGTTTAGAGTATTTGGGCGTAGGGGGCGGGGGGAGTGGGGGTGAGTGAAGCAACTTACTCGCGGCAAGCAATTGGATTCAGGTTTCTGGAGCAGAATCTGTCACTGCTGCACAGAGGGGAAGGGGAAAGAGGAACAGAGGTTTAGTCATTGGGGACTCCATAGTTCGGGGTGAGATAAGAGGATTTGTGGGAAAGAGAGCGCCTCACGGAGGGGGGGTGGCGGGGTGGTGGGGTGCGGGATGGATAGTGTGGCATTGTGAATCAAGGTTAGTGTTATCACATGTAAAGAAATGTCTGAGGACTTATCCACAGAGGTAGTTTGGGCTGAGGTTAGAAACAAGAAAGGAGAGCTTGCCATTTTGACAGTTTTCTACCGGTCTTTGAATAGTTCCAGGAATGTAGAGGAAATGATTGCAAAAAAGAATCTCAGAAGGAGCGAGAGCAACAGGACTGGGAATGCTACAGTTTAAGGAGTATTGATGGGTGACTTTTCGTTCAATGTGTACAAGAGGGTTTTCTGACACAGTGTCCAGCGTAGTCAACAAGGGGAGGTATCATATTGGATTTGATACTGGGGAATGAACCCAACAGGTGTTAGATTTGGAGGATGTGAGCACTTTGGCGAGAGTGACCACAATTCACTCATTCAAGGAACATCTTCTCCAGGTCCTTGATAAGAATATAATTATCGGGCAGGGAGGAAGTTGTCGAGTGGGGGAGCCATGATTTAGGAAAGAAGTTGAAGCTCTTGTTCAGAAGAAGACCAAGGCTTATGTGAGGGTCAGGGTAGGGAGCTAGCGTGTTTTAGGTGAGCCAGAAAATATCTAAAGAGAGGGCTAAGAAGAGCCAGGCGGGGACATGAAAAGTTGGAGCAGATAGAATTAAGGAGAGCCCGAATGTCTTCAATAGGTATATCAGGGATAAAAGATTGATGAGAGAAAAATTAGTGCCAATCAAAGACAGGAGTGGAAAGTTGTGTGTGCAATCTGAGGTCATGGGGAAGAGCTGAATGAATACATTTTGTCAGGATTCGCATTGGAAAAGGGAATGTTAGTGGTAATTCAGAAACATGGACTACAAGGTTAGATAGGATTGACATTGACAAAGAGGAGGTTTTATCAATTTTGGAAAATGAAAAAACAGATAAGATCCCTAGGCAGGATGGGATTTATTCTCAGATTCTCTGGGAAGCCAGGGAGGAGATTTTAGAGCGTTTGGCTTCAATCTTTTTGTCATCATTTTCTACAGGAGTATTGCCAGATGACTGGAGGATAGCAAAAGACGTTGTTCTTTTGTTTAAGAAGAGGATTGGGCGCTACCTTAACAAATATAGGCCAGTGAGCCTTACTTCGGTTGTGGGTGAGGTGTTGAAAACGGCAATCTGAGACAGGATTTATAATCATCTGGAAAGGAATAATTTAATAAGGCATAGTCAATACAGTTTTAAAAAAAGTAGGCTATACCTCATGAACTTTATTGAGTTCTTTGAAAAGCTGGCACAACAGGTGGATGAGTATAAAACAGTTGATGTGGTGTATATGGACTTTAGTAAGGCATTTAATAAGGTTCCACACTGTAGGCTATTGCACAAAAGATGGAGTTTCAGAATTGACGGTGGTTTAGCGGTTTGGATCAGAAATTCGTCAACTGAAAGAAGACAGAAGACGGTGTTTGATGGGAAATTTTTGTCCTGGTGCTCAGTTATGAGTGGCGTGCCGCAATGGTCTGTTTTGGGCAATTGCTGTCGCATTTTTAAAATAATTTTTTTCGGATATGAGCATAAAAGGACGGGTTAGTAAATTTGTGAATGAAATTTAGTAGGCTGCGTTGTGGAAAGTGCCGAAAAATGCTTTGGGTTACAGAGGGGCATAAATATGTTGCAGAGCTGGACTGAGATTTTTCAAATGGAGTTTAACGCCAAAAAATGTGAGGTAGTTCACTTCAGAAGAAATAACAGGAATGCAGAGTACGAGGCTAACGGTAAAATTCTTGGTAGTGTAGCTAAACAAAGAGATCTCCGTGTCTTGGTGCATAGATCCTTGGAAGTTGCTACCCAGGTTGATAGTGTATTTAAGATGGCATATGGTGTGTTGATGGTTATCTCTGGGGATGGGGGGTGGGGGTGTTTGGGTTTCGGAGTCACAAGTTTGTGTACATGCTTCAGCTGTACGAGACACTAGTAAGGCTGCACAAGGAGGATTTCATGCATTTCTGGTCACCACATTGCAGGAAGGATGTGGAAGCTTTGGAAAGTGGTCTGCGGAGATTCACGAGGATGCTGCCTTGTATAGAAGGAAGGTCTTATGAGGAAAGTCTGATGGAAATGAGGATGTTTTTGTTGGAGAGAAGAAGGTTCAGAGGTGACTCAACCAAGATATATCAGATAATCAGAGGTTGAGATAGCGTGGACAGTGAAAGCCTTTTTCCTTGGATGGTGATGGCCTACCCGAGGGGACATAGCGTTAAATTGAGGGGTGATAGATTTTGGATAGCTATCACGGGTAATTTCTTCACTCAGAATGTAGTAGGGGTGTGGAACGGACTATTTGCAAAAGTAGTAGACTGGCCGACATTACAGGCACTGGCAAATGTATCCATTTAACTTATGGATAACAATGGAATTATGTGGGTTAGATGGACATCAGATTAATTACACAGGTTGGCGCAACATTGAGAGCCAAATAGCCTGTTCTGTGCGGTAACTTTCAATGTTCTGTGTTCCAAGAAACCCCACTTCTGGATGCTGTGAAGTAGCTGTGAAAACTACTGAACCACCATGCCTACCCATAGAATGCATTGTTGAGAAGTAATCGTTTTCTTCCCTTTAAAATTATCTTAAAGCTCATGGATATTACCAGGCAATGATGAATAGCAAAAGCAACCTCAGCATTTACACAGAGTCGGAGAATAGTTTGAAAGCATCGACGAAGAATGGAATAGTCCAACCTGTCAAAGGATACAAGAGTTAGAGAACACAGCATAGAGGAGCTGGACAAAAGGGTAACGGGATTGATTGATTTCTTTTGTTTGTCTGGGGAGGAGCTAGCAATTATAAGAACCTCAAAGTGCACACATTTTCAAGCTGGTGTGATGTTACATGGATTAAGAGAGGTAAATAAGATTCAATGTCAGTTTGGTGATTTTATTACTTGACATGTGCGGAAATGACGTTTGAGGAAACACTAACAAAAGAAAAACTGAATCTATTTGACCAAATTTACGTAAGAATGTTAGTATCAATAATGCAATTATATTAAGAGATAAGGATATTGCATGACAATCAGATAATTTAAAGCTGACAAAATGTTAATGACATACAAAAGTTGAAATTAAAATAGATGGAATGAAGAAGTAATTGAGTAATAGAGTCAGAGCGACGTACAGTACAGAAACTGACCATTTAGACCAACTCGCCCATGCCGAGTAGATACCCCAAACTAGCCACACCTGCCAGCACCCGGCCCATATCCCTCCAAACCCTTCCTGTTCATATACCCATCCAAATGCCTTTTAAATGTTGTAATTGTAGTAGCCTGCACCACTTCCTGTGGCAGCTGAATCCATACACGTACCACCTTCTGTGTGAAAACATTGCCGCTTAGGTCTCTTTTATATTTTGCCCTTCTCACCCTTAGCCTAGGCCCTGTCATCCTGGACTCCCACACCCCAGGGAAAAGACTTTGATTATTTATCCAATCCATGCACCTCATGATTTTGTAAACCTCTATATGGTCACCCCTCAGCCTCTGACGCCCCAGGGACGATAGCTCCAGCTTCTTCAACATCTCCCGATAGCTCAAATCCTCCAACCCTAGCAACATCCTTGTAAATCTTTTCTGAACCCTTTCAAGTTTTGCAACATCATTCCGATGGGAAATTGCACATAATTTTCCAATACTGGTCCATGTCCTGTAAAGCATGACCTCCCAACTCCTGTACTCAATAATCTGACCGATAAACGAAAGCATACCAAACGCCTTCTTCACTATCCTATCTACCTGCGACTGAACTTTCAAGGAGCTATGAGTTTGCATTTCCAGGTCTCTTTGTTCAGCAACACTCCCTCGGACCTTTCCATGAAGTATATAAGTCCTGCTAATATTTGCTTTCCCAAAGTGCTTCACCTCGCATTTATTTTAATTAAACTCCACCTGACACTTGTCAGCCCATTTGTCATACGGATCAAGATCCCATTGTAATCTGAGGTCACCTTCTTGAGGACCCCCTCACATCCAATGTTGGTGTCATCTGAAAACTTATTAACTGTACTTCTTATACTCACATCAAACTCACTTTTGTTAATGATGAAAAGAAGTGAACCCAGCACAAATTCCTTGTAGCACTCCACTTGTCACAGGCCTCCAGTCTGAAAAACAACCATTCACCACCACCCTCTGTCTTCTACCATTGAGCCAGCTCCAATCCTCTTTGTTACATCTTCCAAAATCTCAATCAAGTTTGTGAGACATGATTTCCCTCACACAAAGCCATGTTTATTACCCTAATCAGTCCTTGCCTTTCCAAATACATGTACATGCTCTCCCTCAGAGTTCCGTCCAACAAATTACCCACCATTGACATATGGCTTACTGGTCTATAGTTCCCTGGCTTGACCTTAGCATCTTTCTTCAACAGTGGCACCACGTTAGCCAACTTCAGATTTCTGGCACCTCACCTGTGACTATCAATGATAAAAATATTTCAATAAGAGGCCCAACAATCATTTCCTTAGTTTCCCACAGAATTTTAAGGTACACCAGATCAGGTCCTGGGGATTTATCCACTTTTATGTATTTCACGACATCCAGCACTTCCTCCTCTGTAATATGGACATTTATCAAGATGTCACCATCTGTTTCGCTACATTCTATATCTTTCATGTCCTTTTCCTCAATAATTACTGGTGCTAAATACTTGTTTACTATCTCCCCTATTTTCTGCAGCTCCACACAAAGGCTGCTTTGCTGATCTTTGAGGGGACCTATCTCTCCCTAGATATCCTTTTGTCCTTTACGTATTTGTAAAAACCCTTTGGATTCTCCTTGATTCTATTTGCCAAAGTTATCTCATGTCCCCTTTTAGCCCTCCTGATTTCCCTCTTAAATATACTCCTTTTCCCTTTATACTCTTCGAAGGATTCATTTGATCTATCCTGTCTAGACCTGACATATGCTTCCTTCTTTTGCTTAACTCAATTTCTTTAGTCATCCAGCATTCTCTATACCTACCAACCTTTCCTTTCACCCTAACAGGAATATACTTTCTCTGGATTCTCGTTATCTCATTCCTGAAGGCTTCCCATGTTCCAGCTGATCCTTTACCTGCGAATATTTTCCCCCAATCAGCTTTCGAAAATTCTTTCTAATACTGTCAAAATTGGCCTTTTTCCAATTTCGAATTTCAACATTTTAAATCTGGTCTATCCTTTCCCATCACTATTTAAAAACGAATAGAATTATGGTCGCTGGTCCCAAAGCGCTCCCCCACTGACACCTCAGTCACCTACGCTGCCTTATTTCTCAAGAATAGGTCAAGTTTTGCACCTTCTCTCGTAGGTACACAACAGAATCAGAGAAAATGGTGAGACAAAAAGAAAACAAACTGTTCAGGGCTTTCATTTGAGAAGTTTAGAATTGGTTTGCGATCATGTTGAAGTGAAGCTGTGATAAATAAATCAGAAGGATGGTTCTTGACAATTTCAAGTATAGTAATTTACACACTTGTTGAGGAAAACAAGCAAGAGAATGCAGGGCTACGGGAAAGTGGAGCACAGAGGCATTAAAATCAAACACAGTTATTGCCAAAGTGTGGCGATTTTAAAAGTACGAATGTCCCGAGGGAAATGAGATTATTCAAGAAAGAAAATGAAACGGCAACATATACATCACTCACAGTTCGGCTGTTCAGTGAATTTATTTTCGGTGAACCACTTGAGTGGACGTGTGGAATGAGGTGACAAATTTTGGGCGTTCTTAACAAAATGTATTCCGAATGCATACATGCTCCTTTATATCATTTAAGTCCATGTTCGCCTATTTTTGACAAGGTTACCTTTTTTGCAGTTTTAACATTTCAGTTATGTTCTTTTGCTTTTGAAAAGAAATGAATTCATTTGTCGAACAAAGCAGGACAGCACCCTCCAAGCGACATCATTCATTTTGCATACCACTTTTAATATATCATTCATACTATTTATCATCATGAAGTATTTTAGTTCTAATTGTCAATCTTGGGTCATCACTTTTCATGTTACGTGAATGTTAAGAATTTTTGCGTCCTGTGCCATTACTTATGGGAAACTAATATCTATTTGTAATATATTTCCTGCGTATAATTGAATACCTCTCTTTCTTTTAAAAAAAGCTTAACATTTAGTTTTAATTCAATCATCCAGAAATGGTTTCAAGAGTTTTTAAAAGATGCAATGTTCAAACCAGCTCCAGGGAATTTTAGTTATCATTTTTTAATTAACATGCCCGTCTGTGCAAACACATACGTTAACCCATTCTTGAGCTCTTCCCTGAATTTCTTCTGTGTCAGTCCATTAATACAAGTGTTTGTGCAGGAACTGAGAAGTTGCAACATAAAACCAACCTGTTGCACTATATATATCGGGCTGCTGTAATATATGTCCGTGTAAAAGAAATTTAACACTGGCCACTTTAAAGAATGCACAACATTCAGCATCCATAATAAGATAAAGTTGGCTGAAATGCTGAAAAGTAAAATCATAGATTTTCTCCGATTCCTCATCTCTGCATCTCTGTGGTCAGTACTGACCTTTTGCAGTGCCCTGCGCACTCTATTTGCCATGATAATATGTCTGACGGTTAGAACATTGAACAGGAATATTAAAAGGATTGGTAAGAGAGGGGTAATGATGCTGTCAATCCATTCAAATGCTTTCCACAGACGGGAATTGAGAGAGTCAGCTGTCACAACACAATACCACGGCACGTTGTCGATGAGAATGGCAGGTTCATTCATGTAGTAAAAGGGCACAGTCCTCAGACAGCTTAAAACAAAGACAGAGACAATGAGCACTCTGGCTGTTTTCATTGCACAGTATTTTGTTTGCATTTTATGACAGCAGATAGCAACAAAGCGATCAAAAGTGAATGCAACTGTAAACCAGACAGAACAGTCTACTGCAAATATATATGCAACAGTATTTATAGAGCACACAGGAGTTAGAAAAAAGAAACCAATTGAGAGGTACATGATATTTATTCGGTGCAATATAACATGGATAATTACTACTGTGAGGTCAGCCACTGCCATAGCCACCAGATATTCCGTGATGCATTTTGAAAGACCGCATTTGCCTCGAATCAGGATCAGAATTGCAATTAGATTAACTGTAAGAAACAAGACGTATATTATTGACTTGAAGTCCATTCAACACTTTTTTTCTGAAAATGCACGCAGCTTAAGATAAAATAAAATATTGAATGTTTGAAGATTGTTGACAAGCAGTGAAATAAATTGCTATTTTGCGAAATGAAAATTGATTCAAAAGTTGCACAAATTGCAAAGAAGTTGTTTATATTAAATTGTACTGGGATAAATAAATCAAAACCAGCATTGCACAGTGTTTGAAGAAAGGGTTCCAGAGGAGAATGTAAAAATTACACAGTATGTGAATTCAAACCATATTAACTTCAATTAGTGTAAAGAAGGCCTTGGACACTACTAGAATACAGCATAATTTGAAGCTTTTTTGTGAGCAGTCTATTGTAATTCTCATGAAACTTGTTTCTCATGTGCTATAATTATTTCTATGCCTATACTTTGACATTCTTTTACGGTCTATTTCATCAGCATTGCTTTTTTAGTTTGAGGTCAACAAGGTCAACTTTTATGCAATTATATAATCTGATCATGTACACCTCACAAATTGGGACGACATTGACTACACCAAGACTGTGTAAAGGTAATCCTTAAATGTCTGATTTTGTAAAAAAAAAATTATGCGACATAGTGTTTCCTGCAAGACCATGATTTGTGAGCCATTCCATCGTGCGCAGGTGAACGAGTTGGTGAGCTGTCTTATTAAACAATTGCATTGCACTGCATGAAGTGACGTAGACAGTTCCGTTTCACAGAAGTTGCCTGAATTTTGACTAAGCAATTGTGAATGAAAACAACTTGGATGGCAACTTGCATCTGATTCTATTCCCATCTGCAGCGCTTGATCATCTGGATTTCAGAAGCTGTGCAGAAGATGTCCTCAAATGATCAAAATGTTTCATGTTAAACAAACAAAGTTCGCTTCTTTGGAAACATCAAAGCACAAAGTTTCCTTTATCCAATACATGCTTTACTGTTGGTTGGATAAAATACTGTTGGGAAATCATGTGGATGATAGAATGTTGCTTAGAGAAGGCATGTTCTCTTCAAGGAACCAAAAAAGCAAACAAAATGTCAATCAAATGACTTCTAAGTACTGCAGTAAAATATGATACAAATTGGAAATCATATGAAACCAAACTAGCTGATCGATAATGAAAGTTCAACACAATTTCTTGATCATGTATCATGCAAGCATAGTTTCTTGTTTCTGCTCCAGCGTCAATACAATTGTTAGACATCTCACAATTCTAAACAGTAAAGCTTTGAAGTTAGCGACTATTTTTCTGTGAAACGTTGAAAAAAAGAACATTGACGAAAAACAAAAGACAACAATTATCAGTAAACAGTTAAAATCTGACATAAACACTGTTATTTCTTTCCAGGGCCTTACCCGGAATGCCGATGGCTGCAAGAACAGGATAGTAAATTAGGTCTATTTGGTATATAACTGGGTATCGCATTTCTCCAATTAACAACCAAAATCTCATGCGTGTAATCCATGAGAATGAGATCGCAATGAGAGCAAATTGTCGATGAGTCCCTATAATGCTTAAGCTTTCCTCTCTGGAGAGTGTCAGTTCCGTGATGTGGACATAGATATTATGCACACTTCAACGAAAGAGCGACTGAACTAAACTATTTTCACTCTAATGAGTTCACTAATTGTCATGCGGTACGATGACTCAATACAACCTATGCAAAATAGAACAAGTTTATTATATTTTTTGAAGATTCTCAGAACTTTAATTTGAAACCTATTTTAGGCTAGAAAATATCACTGACTCTGAAATGTTCAAGCCTATACTTTGTATTGTTTCTTACTCAAGTCGAAAAGTTCATTAACTTCAATCAAATCTTTATTTCTTCAACTCTCAGTTGTTTTCTAACAAGGACAGCACTTTGAAATTACCTCACAGTATTCCTTTGCCCAAAGCCAGAAATATGATTCGCTCTGTCAGTTTTATTTTGCAGCTCAAGAGGGCTATATATTTCTTCGTCAAAACTCTCTTAATAAACATTTCTTTTACTTTTGAACGAACGGTGCCTGAAATCTACAAACAGACGGAAAACAAAATAAACCATTTCCTGTCATTAAAGGCAGTAGTCAAAACTGTCCGGTAAAGTGTATTTGGACGGTGCAGGGTAAACGTTACTGAAATTATTTATTTTATTTCACTTGGGAGTTTATTTCGTGAAGATGCAAGAGAAACTTACTTCTGTACAGAAGTTTACTTTTATTTAACGTTTTAATGTGCAATACAAAGGTGAAATTAACTTTCTTCCCAACCCAAGCCATAAACACACTGCTATTAATTTTTTGAAGAGAGTCGCATGAGCTCTAATATGAGTTAGTGCTACTTCACTATTAACTTATGCGGTTATTCGCTTGATGTTTTCACCTTCAGCAGATATTCTACAGTTTTTTTTCTGTTCCTTTTCTGATTGTTTAATACTGCTTAGATACTCCCATGCAAATTACAGAGTAAGCTTGCCCCTTTCACAGCGTTGCTGTTTTTGAAAACTGTTCTAAATACATGATTTTAGATCATTGCGAGCGGGAGTTTCTTTCTGAATCTGATGGGTGTGTTCATTGTTGAAGGTAGAGACTGCTTTGCTCCAAATGCAGGAACTTGCCCTGGTTTGGAATTATTCAAAACCATTTTTCCACTGCGGTTTCATCCTGTATTTTGCGTGAGTTCAAAAAAAAGGAACAAACCACTTTTCTTACGTAAACACCATCAGAAATGCAACAAAACTGCTTTAGACATGTTGATTTTTTATAAAGATAGGGACTATTTCCACCTTTTACCTCCAGGCTTGCCCATAAATACAAATCCTATCCAAAACCATTGGAAATTGACGAGATGTACCAAATATCTTTTGTCTGGCCGGAACCATCGAGTTGGGAGACGTTTTCAAGTGACACAAATGTTGACATGATGATATGGACGGCCTGGTCACTCAGTGCTTGATACTGCTGCATCACAGCGCAAGGGACCCAGATTTGATTCAACCCACAGGCGACTGTCTTTGTGGAGTTTGCAACTTCTCCCCATGTCTATGCGAGATTCCTCCGAGTGCTCCGGTTTCCTCTGAGAGTCCACATGTTCAGTGGATGGGCCATGGGAAATTTAGGTTTCTATGAGTCTGGGTGTGTGAGAGATGCTCATCAGAATATTGGTGTTGATTCAATGGACCAAATGATTGGGTTCGTATGATTCTATGCCAGTCAAATAGAAAGTGCAATTCTACAACTGGCATCATTCAACTGGCCAGGGGAAATCGGTAAACCGAATATAATTCAATCCCGAGAATCGTAAATTGAAGAATTTGCAAAGCTCCCAGGGAAAAGGAATGGCAAACATATGCTTGTATTGTGCATGTCAACAGATCCTTAAATGCTTATGGACTGCAGAAGCAATGCTACAGAAGAGTTAACTAATATTTGCCAATATCTCTAATATTTCACTCATTGAAGCTTAAACTCTGGAGTGGGATGTGTTTGTTGCAGTTCCATAAGACATTTTATTGAGGCAAAGTCCATGTCTTCACAATGAAAACTGTCTCCAACAGACACGCCCATTATCCTCAAATTGTTAAACTTGTAACAAACATGGCTATGCAAACCACGACATGAATGATTGACGTGAGTCACAGTTAAAGTGATCAGAGTCCTCGAGTATCATAGGGCTGCATTGTCATTAAATAGAGATGTTGTCGGTCAGTTCAACTGAGTGCCATCAGGGATCAGGTGAGGACAGAAGTTGAGATGAACAGTGGTTCATCTCTTAGAGATATTGACACTCTGAGACCTACTGCACTTTGACCCAAACTGGTCCACATGAACCAAAAAATGCTCGTCCTCGCTAACCACATTAACCTACACTTGACCCATATCCTTCTATTCCTTTCTTATCTATGCATTTGTCTAAATGCTTTTAAAGAGTAATGGATGAACTTGCCTCAATCATTTTCTCTGTCAGCTACTTCCAAATGCGTATCGCCTCCTGTGTAAAAACGTTACCCCCAAGTTACTTTTTATTCTTTCCCCCAAACCTCAAACTAATGCCATCTAGTCCTCGATTCCCCAACGATGGGAAAATGACTGAGAGAATTCAACGTATCCATGCTTTTCTTGATCTCATACACATTGAAAGGTTGCCCCATCAGTCTCCGAAGCTCAATTGAAGAAAGGTCCTAGCTCTTCCAACCTGTCCTTACATTTCATACATCAGGAATTAGATAACTCAGTTGTTTTATTTTCAGAGCAGTGTGATGCCAACAGCATGAGTTTAATTCCCACCACCGGTTTGACGTTACCATGTACCTCTTTCTTCGCCAGAGGTTTGGTGGCCCACCGGTTAAATCACCATCAGTCGCTTCTCGCTAATATGAGAGCTGCCCATATGGTCTGGTAAGACTGTGGCTAGACACACATATTTCATACACTTGTAAGGCAATTCTTGTAAGTTTCACCAATCCTTCTGATAACAAAGTGACAAAAACTGAACAGAATGCTTCAAGTGTGGCCTCGCCAATGTTATATATATCTGCAATGCAACTTCCAAACTTCTATCCTTAATGCCCTGACCGATGAAGGCCAGTGTGCCAGAAGCCTTCTTCACTACCTGCTCACCTGTGACTCCACTTTCAGAGAACTGTCAACCTGAACTCTAAGATCCCTTCATTCTACTACACTCCTTAAGGCCTTACCATTTATTTGGAACTCCTATCTTGAATTGACTTTCCAATATTCAAAACCTCACACTTTTCTAGGTTAAACTCCATTTGCCACGTCTCAGCCCACTTCCCCAGCTGATCAAGGTCGTATAGCAATTTGTGATAACCTCCCTTACTCTCCACGATACGCCCTATTTTAATGTCATCAGCAAACTTACCAATCATGCCTTGTACATTCTCAACCAAGTTATTGATATAGATAACAAACAGGAACGGGTCGAGTACCGACCAGCAAGGCACTCTACTCGTCACAGACCTTCAGTCCAACAAGCATCCTGCCAATTTTACCGACTGCTTCCTGCCATGCGTGTGGAATGAGCTGCCAGTGGATATGATTGTGGAGGTAGATTAACTACATTTAAAAGTTATTTGGGCAAATACATGGGTAAGAAAGGATTAGAAGGATGTGGGCTAAGTGTAGGGAAATGGAGTTTGCATGAATGGGCAGTTTATTGTTGTGGACCAGACGGGATCTCCGTGCAGTAGCCCTCTTTGACTCTGTGACTCTAAGCTAAATGAAAAAGCTTTCACTGAGAAAGGAAGTTTTGATATATGGGAAAAATCATGGAGGAAGACAGGTGTAAAAATGTGGTAGTCGTAATACGAGATGCTAAGAAAAGTTGAGCACGAGACAGTAATTTGGCCCTACACCAACATCATTATTGCTGATGTGTACTCAGACTTTCAAACACTAGCACATTTATAGTTGTTTTATTTCCGTTCTATTTTCAGATCATGTTTTTAAGTACTGTGCTTTGAATTCCTGAGCCTTACAGTCGAGATGTGAATGGCTCATAGCGAGGCTTTTATAAGTAATCCAAAATGTGAATTGAGAGGATCTAATTTCAAGTGGCATAATCTAATCTTACAATGGTTTAGTATCACTGTTCCCGTCGTTACTGCATATACACGACCAACGTGATATGCTATTAGGCGATGCATTAGAATTATTCAAATACAATACTCGATTCCATATAAATGTATAGTTTATGAGTCAGGGTACATGCGGAAATGAAACCGAATGTCAATAGGAATCATGTAGAATGTAGTATAAAGTATGCTAAATAAAAGTGAAAGTTAGTTGGATTAACCATGATAAATTGCCTGTAGTACCCACGCATATGTAGATAAGTGCATTGTTCATAGGAAATCTAAGGTGTTGCCCCACGGTGGGATGTCCTTTGGAGTGATTTTGAGGGCGGAATGTCATTTCCAACAATGTAGGGATTGTGTAAAAAGTGATATAATGATCCTAAAGATATATAAAACTTGTATTTAGACTTTCCTTAATTGAAACGAAGAATATTCTGGAAAATCAGTTGTCCTCTGCATTGTAATGATGAAATAATGGAAATGTCATTCGAGGAGGAAAGGAGAAATCCTGGAATACATTAGGGACATGGCCTCATCATCTGACCATAGCAGGTTGTTAGATTTAAAGGGAATTGAGTCTCAAAACATGACAAGACATGTTGCAGTTTTATGAAATTTTATTTGGTCACATTATAGAGGGCGATGGAAGGGGTTCCATGAATTTGTTTCTGGGCTACAACGCTTTCATGGGATGGGAAGCTGTATCCAAGTTCAGCAAATGGGTATCGAAGGTTGATAAAATGCTTCCTGTGATGGAGAGCTGAGTTAATGGGTGAACATTTATCTTGTGGATTGGGGATTTAATCAATGATATCGAGGGGATTTGGGGATGGCAAAGCGGTCTGGTGCACGGTGAAAAGAGTCAAGAGGTGAGGCTGAAAGGTTGAACGGCGTAGGAAAAGTGTTTGGTGATTAACAAAAGTGGTTCACTCGTGGAGACGTCTTGTTTTTTGGCAAGGTGACACAGTTTCCTGGCAGGGAAATATTCAGTGTTTAAGGGAACAGTTTTGGTGATTATCTTGGTCTTCATTGGATGGGATTATGACGTTTTTCTGTGGAGTTCGATCTTGCAGTCTGGATAAAGTGTTTGGTATGGTAGACGTGTTCAATAATGAAAAATGTGTGTTTGGGATTGTGATACAACAACACAAATTGAAGAAATGGTCTACTGGGATGGTTATGTTCCAATTGGACGTGGGGTATATTACGCACAGAATTTCGCGACACTGCAGTTGAAGCATACATTGGTTTGGAAGATAACAGGATTCCTGATGAAGTGCTCTGGCCCAAAACGTCGATTCTCCTGCTCCTCCGATGTTGCCTGACCTGCTGTGCTTTTCCAGCAACACATTCTAGACTCTGATCTCCAGCATCTGCAGATCTCACTTTCTCCAAGACAGCATGGTATGATGAGCACTGGAAGCATTTTTGATGGTGTAGAATGTTTAAACTTAATTGAAATTTCGTTTCAATTTCTTCAGATACGTAAACAGTGGCTTTTCTGACAGTGCTCAGAATCCGTTTCATTGTCTGAAACGTTGTTTTTAAGTGTTTAAAAATGACATAGATGGGAATATGTTTATATAACTGATTGGAATTTGAGAAGTTCAGTAATGCATTCCAATTAATTTCTATATGGTGGCTGCTGGTGTGCAAATGTTAAGTTCTTTAAGCAATTGCGCTGACAAATGAATGGACAAATGTCAGCGGAAGAAATTAAATTTTTTTTGAACGGAGACCACTAACGGCAGACAATGGGTTGTTTGTGATAACAAGGTTAAGCGTTAAATTGTTGAACTCGGTTGTGAGACCAAAAACTGCAAGGTGACTAAGCAGAAAACTACATGATACCCTTCCAGTTTGTGCACAGGTTGAATGGAGCACTGGTGAAGGAATGACACAGAGAAGTTGACAAGGCGGTACGAGAAAGTGAAAAGCAACTAGAAGCTCAAAGTCTTTTTTTTGCGGACAGAACAGAGTTGATGTGCAAAGCAATCGCCTAATCTCCACCTCTGTGATATACTACGGGGTTTATCATGTTTTCATTTGAAATAATTAGCTGCCTCATCTTCCATCACCTCCGATGACAAAATGCTCGAGCTCATTGGCTGTCCTATGAACAATTCATTTTCTGCTTCTCCAACATCCGTGTTGCTAAAGGCTGTGTGTCAGTGGTTATTTATTCATTCACTATCAGCAAATGCTTTTAAAACAGTATTTTTTCCTACCTACACTAAATTCAGCTAAACTATATATCATTTGTCCCAAGAAGAAAATATATTATTCTCCATCCGTTGTTAGCATTTTTAAAAAGTTAAAAGTCACACAATACCAGTTTATAATTCAACAGGTTTATTTGAAAGCAGTAGCTTTTGCAGCGCTGCTCCTTCATGAGGTAGCTGTGGAGTAGGTCCATAAGACGCAGAATGTATAGCAAAAGGTTGCATTGGCATGCAATTATAATGATATGTTGAACAAACCGAGACAGCAATCACAGTGATCGAAGAAGAAAGGGATTCAGGGATAATACCACCAGGTCATCACTTCCTGCAAGTTGCTGAATCTGCGCTGATTGTCTTCTGACTTTAAACAACGTTATGGAGTGAGAGATGAAGAAAGGGATGAACAGTTCCCAAATCCGTTTCCATTGTCCACATGGGTTGAAAAAGTTACAAAAAAGTCTATTTTGATGACATTTTCACCTCTAAGATTTAAACTTATCGATTTTTACGTGACAAATGCATGGATACCAATATGTTTCATAGAACATTAAAGATAGAACAGTACAGCACAGTGCAGACTTTTTGGCCCTCGATGTTGTGCTGATCTTTTATTCTACGCTAAGATCAAACTAACCTACATAACCTATATTTTACTATCCTCTGTGTGCCTACCTAAGAGCCACTTAAATGTTCCTAATATATCTGACTCTCGTACCAATGATGGCAGTGCATCTGCGCACCCACCACTCTCTGTACAAAGAACATACCTCTCACATCTCCTCTGAACCTTCCTCAAATCACCTTAAAATTATACCCCCTCATGATGACTATATACCCTTCCAGATGCCCTTTAAATGCCTAACTGTGCTATCATACATAATTTCCTCTGGCAGCTTATCCCATACACGCACCATGCTCTGCACGAGAAGGTTGTCCCTTAGTTTCGTCATAAATCTTTAACGTCTCATCAAAACCTATTACTCCTGTTCTGGACTCATCCACCTCAGGGAATACTCAGATTGAAGATCCATCATTTGTCATCTCCATAGGCAATCTGGTTTATGTTCAAAAGTTTGATGAAAAAGCTCGGCATCAGTAGTCTTCATTTCAACGGAGGGAATAATCTTCAAATACTCCATCTCCGTCATCACATTGTCAAGGACTTTGTCGTTGGATACGTGCCTTAATTAAAATTTGACTTGAGCATTGCAAAGTTTATTTTACAATTTGGAAGTTGTTCTGATCCTCCACAGCGTTTTACAATCATATGAACAAAAAAATGACAAATTTATTAGAGACAAAAAGTCCGCCAGCACCGAGACAGGCCCCTCAGCACAAACTGATTCATGCCAAACAAAATGTCCATCCAATCTGAACCAATCTCCCTGGGCATGATTCATATCCTTCAAATATTTACAATTCATGCATTTATCCAAATGTCTTTTGAGATAATGCCTCCCCTTTAAGAAGGTTATTTCCCTTGTTTATTTTCCAGAAGAGGTTGTAAAGGCAGAAGTGTCGATTTGCCTGGAAATGCTTACTTTGAGCAATGAAAAGGGAAGTGACCAGTTCTCCTATTTCAGGAGCTTTTGTCGTTTATTTTTAGTTTTTCCAGGTAGTCAAGAAACCTACTGCGAAGATAGAAGCAGGTACAGTGAAAAGAGGTTCCATGCTTCAAGCGAGGGTTCCTGACTGGGTTTCTCTCTGAAAATTGTTCCCTCCTGCCAATAAGAACCTGCGTTTGAATTTACTTTTGCTAAGGCATCTGTTATTGGATGTTGTAGGAATTGGAACAGCTTCACTACATTGTGATAGAGCGTTTAGTTTGTCAAATGAGTTGTTTTCCTGAATTCCGTTTTTGTTTTATTTGTGTTTGAAGTGTTGTATGTCAATAACTTCTGTTCACTTTCAGCAGAGTGGTTTGACCAGCTGCATCACTTGTGGAATATCCACCTGATATCTGCCACTCAAATAAAATTAGTATCGAAGCTACCTTCTTGAAATATTTGGAGGGGATCTGGCCTGGTCCATAACAGATTCGTGGTTCTTGGTGGCATTTATTCTATCGTTCCATATTGTGATTACAGTTTTGGGAACAAAGGCGGCGAGTGAGAGGTGTTAGTGTCTTATACTCCGGGTGTTGATTTTAGTTGGTTGAAACAGTGCTTGGTGCAGTCGTGGCTCTTTCAGTCACCAGGAGTTTTTACAGGGTGGAAGAAGTAACTTTGGGAGCTTTACAACAAGGAAACAAGACAAAGCCACTAGAATTTTCAGTCAAGTTGAAGGAGGAGAGGACTTCATCCAAGAGAAAATGAGAGGGAATTACAACAATAGCTCAGCATTTCAATTTGCTGGAAACACCTCCAGAATTATTGGAAATGGCACAAAATGAATTGAAAATGAAGTAGCTTGATTTGGAAGCAAAAGATAAAAGGTAGAGAAAATGAAATGAAAGTTTCAATTACGATTTAATGCAGAGGAAAGAGAAAAAGAACAAATCGCTATGGCTAAAAAAGATAGAATTAATGTAATAAAGCAAAAAGAGAAAGAGAGGAATCAAGTTGGAAGGCGTGTACCTTTATGTTGTTTTACATGAATACCTTGCAGGTATCTATCATGTGACTGACTAGTCGTCTCAGAGTGCGCTGGAAAATTGAAAATATGTAACATTTGGCTGTTATCTAGATACATCAGTTGTTTTAACCACAATTCGAATCTAACCAATCCGTCTGAATTATGCCCCGGTATACTGTAATCCATTCAAGTTTCAATTTATTGTTTTTGTCAACCTCGAACCAGTGAAGCGATCTGATATTAGGGGTATAAAGAAGCAGGCATTTTGCAAGTTAGACAGAGAGTAACTGCGATCTAGAAAGAGACTGCCATTCATTACACTCTCTATCAAAGTTACAATTTTCACATGAAATGTCTTTGCAATCAAAAGCAAAAGACGACCCATGGAGATATTCAGCAGAAAGAAGGAGGACATCATAGGCGACAGCCACGATGTGGTTTTAAGATTAAGTTGATGTAATTTTAAGACGTGTTTTTATGGGATCAGTATATTGTTGTAGAGTTGAAGACAGATAAAAAAAAACAGTTAAGAGAAAGGAGGCTTAGTGTTGCGAATAGTTATTGTTTAATGCCCACTTTCCAAGTTAAAGTATAAATTGACTTTTCTTTTCTTTAAGTAGTGGAATTTGGGAATTGTCGTGCACTCATAATTTAGCAGATGACGAGGCGAGATGAGCTTTTCTGGGTGTTGTTTTCATTAGCAGTGGGTTCCCCACAGTTTCCATAAGACCATAAGGTATACCAGAAGAAGTAAGGCCATTCGGCCCATCGAGTCCACTCCGTCATTAAATCATGGCTGATAGGCATTTCAAATCCATTTACCCACACGCTCCCCGTGGCCCATATTTCCTTGTGAGATCAAGACTTTATCAATCTCTGCCTTGAAGACATTTACAGTGAATTCCTGGTCTCCACTGCACTCCAAGGCAATAAATTCCACAGGTCCATTTGTAACAAGAGTGAAGAAAAGGAGAAAGAGATATAAGAGAGTGAAAATGCGAGAGAGGAAAGGGAGAAAGTGCAAGTGTTCAAACTTCATAAGAAGGACGTAGAAGCATTTTTGATGTCATTTATGAAGGTGGCTAAATAAATGAATTGGCCAGTGACCATTTGTGTTTTGGTGATCCATACAAAATTGGTGAGTCAAGCTGGAGAGGTATTTATATTAAAAACAGAGGAGATATCTCAGGCGCATGAAACAGTGAATCAGGCCATCTTGAATGCACATGAGCTTATGCCTACACACAACGTTTCAGAAATCTGAGCAGGAAGTCTAGTCAAACAAGCATTCAGTTTGAAGCGATCAAGCAAAGTAATTTTGATACGTGGATAATGATCTAAAATAGAGCATAGAACGTGGAACATTACAGAGCAGTGCAGGCCCTTCGGCCCTCGATGTTGCGACGAACTGTGAAACTCATCTGAAACCCCTGTAACTTACATGATTACATTTTCATCCATATGCTCACCCAATGCTGATTTTAATGCCCTTAAAGTAAGCGAGTCTACTACTGTTGCAGGCAGGGAGTTCCACACTCTTCCTACTCTCTGAGTAAAGAATCTACTTCTGACATCTGTTCTATATCTATCACCCCTCAAATTAAAGCTATGTCTCCTCATGCTCGCCATCACCAAACGAGGAAAAAAAACTCTCACTGTACACCGTATCTAATCTTCTGATCATCGTATATGTCTCAACTCCATCACCTCCCAACCTTAGTGTCTCGAACAAAAACATCCTCATGTCCCTCACCTTTCCTCATCAAACTTTCACTGCATTCCAATAAAGATCCTTGTAAATCTCCTTTGCACCCTTTCCAAAGCTTCCATATCGTCCTGTATGAAATACTTCAGTTGTGGCCACACCAGAGTTTTGTGCAGATGTAACATGACCTCACGGCTTCGAAACTCAATTTTTCTACGAATGAAAGCTCCCGCACTATACACCTTCTCAACAACCCAATAGAACAGACATATCACACTCAGAGACAGTCATTTTGGAAGAATTCAAAAATTCACTTTCTGAAGGAATGAGACCTCATGTGGAAGAGCAGAGAGTTAAGATGGCAGGGGACGAGCAGGTGAAATGGCTGATGATTGCGAGTTCGTTCAAATGTGAAAGATCTTGTTTCAATATGGATTTCGATCCATGAGGGAAAAAAATTGGGGAAAACAGAAGTCCTCACGTAGTAAGGGACAAGTAGATCTTGGTGATAAAAATAACTTACCATCGGCTGAAAGGTGAACGCCATTAAAGGGAAAGACAAGTTTGAAAGCCCTGGTGTTTCACTGTAATAAGGTAGACAATGTGACATACCTGATGAAGCGATTAATCCCGAAACATGACTCTCCTTCTCCTCGGATGCTGCCTGACCGGATGTGCTTACCCAGCATCACACTTTTTGTCAGATGAAATCACAACGTTGGTGGGTTAGAAAAAAAATTGGGAAACAGGTGTAGGAAAACAGGGTAAGCCAGTGAATTGTGTTGGAATTTGAAAGGAAAGCACTGTGGAAGCTAAAAAGCTGCACCTGAATGGACAACCTGGTCGGAGGGTGGTTAAGGAGGAAGTGCGAGATCTTTTTAAGCCATATACTTGTGAAGGCAAGGTTTACTCGTATAGGTCAGGAGCATTAGGAAAAGACATTACAATATTAAGAGATACAAGGTAATGACAATCTTTGATGTTGAAAGATGAGATCATTGTACTTCAGAAGAAGTATTGCCAGAAAGAGTGTCAGTACATGCAATTCATGGTGAGACAAGAAGTGCTTCATTGTGTAGAGTGAGGTTAATTGAATTGAATTGAATTGAATTTATTTGCATGCATACCGAGGCATAGTGAAAAGTTTTGTCTTGCGAGCAATACCGGCAGATCACAGAGTTAAGTAGCACAGATAGTAAATAATAGGTAAACAGCAGCAAAAACAAAAATACAGATGCAGGCGAATTTGAAGAGTTTGTGATTCCATTCAGTATTCCAACAACAGTATGGTAGAAACTGTTACAAAACTGGCTGGTGTATGTGTTCAGGTTTTTGTATGTTCTCCCGATGGTAGAGGTTGTAAAAAAATTGCCAGGTCAGGATGAATCTTTGAGAATGCTGTCGGCCTTTCCTTGACAGTGGGCCAGGTAGATAGATTCTATATGGGAGGTTAGCCTTTGTATTGTTTGGGCCAAGTTCACCACTCTCTGTAACCATCTACAGTTGCCATTCCAGGCAGTGACACATCCAGACAGAATGCTCTCGATGGCGCACCTATAAAAGTTGGTAAGAGTATTTGCCGTCATGCCAAATGTCCTCATCTGCCTGAGGAGGAAGAGACATTATTGGGCCGGAGTAACCAGTGCGTCCACATGATGAGTCCAAGAAAGCCAACACATGCTGCATGAATCTTCTTAGGCACAGGGATGATTTTGTCCCTTTTGAAACAGGCAGGTGCAGTGACCTGATGCAGGGAGATTTTAAAGATGTTCGAGAAGAACTCTGCTAGTTGATCTGCATATGCTCTAATTGCTCAGTCTTGTACTCCATCTGGTCCCATCACTGGTTAGAGTGTCTCGTGAAAAGTGGAGAAAACTGGGAAAGCTAATTGGTGACACGGTGGCACAGTGGTTAGCACTGCTGCCTCACAGCGCCAGAGACCCCGGTTCAATTCCTACCTCAGGCGACTGTTTGTGTGGAGTTTGCACATTCTCCCCGTGTCTGCGTGGGTCCCCTCCCACCGTCCAAAAAATGTGCAGGTCAGGTGAGTTGGCCATGCTAAATTGCCCATTGTGTTAGGTTAGGGGTGTGGGTGGGTTGCGGGTTGGTGTGGACTTGTTGGGCCGAAGGGCCTATTTCCACACTGTAAGTCGTCTAATCTTTCAACTCTCGAATACAATTTGTCCTTTCTTATAGCTGGGACATATGTTGCTGTGTGATTTACTGTTGGTTGAAGAGCCAGTGGACGTTCAGATAACTGAGGAACTACAGGAAGCATATCCTGGGATTTTTCTTGACAGTGTTCTAACAAGATCATAAAGTCATCACCTGAAACAGGAAGGGAGATCAAAGAGTACTGATAAGAAGGTGAAGTTGAATTACCAGAGGCTATGTTTGTTCAAACGATTGGGACAAGAGTCGAACAGGCGGAGGACAAAGTGAATATCTGTCACTCAGAAAAAATAACTGATTTACAACAGAAAAGCAAAAAAGCTGAAGCAATTGCATTAAAAAAAAACTGAAGTAGAATTCAGAGATATCCCCCAGCGTTATTATTTTAAAAATGATGAAGGCAGCACAGTGGCTCAGAGACCAAGTTCGTCTCTTGCCTCGGTCGACTTTCTATGTGGAGTTTGCACCATGTCCCCATGTCTGCGTGGCTTTCCTGCGGGTTCTCCAGTTTCCTCCCACAGTCCAAATATGTGCAGGATAGGTGAATGGGCTGTGCTAAAATTGCCCATAGTGGTCAGGGACATAAAGGTTCAGGGCATTAGTCAGGGGTAAAGATACAATCGGGGGATTGGGTCTCTGTGGATTATTCTTTGGAGAGTCGGTATGGACTTGTTGGGCTGAAGGGCCTGTTTTCACACTGCAGAGTTTCTATATCTCAGTTAGGTAAAGGAGACCATCACATATTCAGGCAAATGAGAAATGGATGCAAGTTCACCAATTTGTATTTCCTGTAGGATATATGGAGGAAGGGGCTGCAGATAGTTCATGAAATACCAGTAAGAGATCATTTATATGTAAGAAAAACACAAGCTAAAACATAATATAATTTTTGCTGGTCTGGACTGCAGAAGCATGTAATTCACTTTGCGAGACATGTCATATACGTCAGGAAATTGAAAAAAAAAATCACAGGCAGTATTAATCAAAGTCTGATCCTTTAATCCTTATCCCTACATTTCAGGAACCTTTTAGAGGCATCTAAATTGATTTTGTCACACCCCTACCTAAAACAAAAAGTGGGAATCAGTATTTAGTATCAACAATGAATGTGTCCAATCGATGTTTAGAGGCCATTCCAATTTGCAACACCTAAACAAAAAGGATTGTAGAAAAGTTACTCAAATTTTTCACTAGATGTGGACTACCCACAGAAATGCAATCAGATAAAGATCAATATTTACATCAAAATTATTCAAGCAAGTTAAGAATAAAACAATGCAAATCCACTAAGTACCTTCCAGAATTGCAGGGAACGCTCAAAAGATGGCATCAGACGTTAAAAACCATGTTAAGGGCTCATAGTCACGTCTACCCAGATGGTTAGGATAAAGGAGTTCTGTTTGTACTTTTTGCCATCAGAGATGCATGAAATGAATAGACCAAATTCAGTCCATTTGAATTAGCTTTTGGTCATGACCATTAAAATTGATTAAGAAGAAATTGTTCTGTCAGAATTCAGAGACCAGATATTTGAACTATGTGTCAAATTTTAGGGAACTGGTAAATAGAGTAGCGAAGTTAGCTAGACCATATTTAAACATTTCACAGCATACAATGAAACAGGAAGCAGACAAGAAATCAAAATCTTGCAATTTTGCAAAAGGAAATAGAGTGGTAGCATTACTTCTAGTGATAGGTGAACATTTAAAAGCAAAGTGTAGCAAGTCAAAGGGAGGTTGAGTGAGCCTGTTCTCTTTTATAAGGACCCAGACAGAAAAAAAAATCTCACAGAGTCTGTCTTGCGAATATGCCCAAAAAGGTATTCAGTATGAAAATAAAGCAAAAGGAGAATGCGTCAATGGATGCAATACAGAGTGAATGACGAGGTTCCGAGGATCCTGAATCGATCCGTCCTTAAATTAAAATGGACAATGAGCAAGTTTTCAAAAATTGTGATAAATTATTGTGTTAACATACAGAGGAAAATCAAAATGAGCTGCAAGAATTTTTTTTTTGTCGAGTAGGTAGAAACGAGAAAATAAGCTGGGAAATACTAATCTAATTACGCATGATGCACGACACAGAAAATGTATTTCAGGTCAAGTAGCATCCTTCTAGACTTAACCCTCTAAAGTTGGCAAAAAGTTCATTTCAGAGTTCAGCAAAGTGGCTGTTCCACTTACTGAATTACTAAAGAAAAGCAAGAAGTTTCAGTGGACGACAGACTGTCAAAAGGCTTTTGACAAGCTGAAAGTTGTGCTAACCACTGCCTCAGTCTTAGTCACACCTAATTACGTAAACATTCAAGTTGTTGCCGATGCACGTCATGTGAGTATCCATGCTGCTGTCTTACAGGAAGATGACAACAAGGTAAAATGATCTATGGTGCATTTCTCCAGGAAATTGAACATTCAGCAACAGAAATATTCGGCAGTTAATAAGGAGACATTGACCTTGCTGTTGGCATTAAACATTTCAACATTTATGTTGCCTGTAATGTATCTGTGGCAATCATGTGCACTGATCACAACCCATTCAAAGTTTTTGGAGAAATGTAAGGACAAGAGTTCCATACAGTTTGCATGGAGCTTATTATTGTAGCCTTTCAATTCGAATATTGTGTACGTAGCAGGGTGAGACAACGTGATGACCAACACAATTTCGAGACTTGTATGAGAAATAGAGGTGTTCGCTGACAGGAGTAAACACACTGAAATAGAATTCGTAGAGCATGTGTGCATGGTTATAATGCATATGAATTGTCATGTAATAACAGTGTAAGATAAAGTGATTTGAAAATGAAGCCATGTTTGTATATTGCTGGTAGTTTTTAAGGGGGTGGTGTGATGATGCTGCCTCTTGAACAAGGTTATGCTGTTTTTGTTTTTTTTTCCAGAAGGGGTCATAAAGGCAGAGTTTCCCATTTGTCAGGAAATACTTCTTCAAACATTAAATTGGAGTATCCCTTTCTCACAGTTCAGGACTTCTTTCTTCTTTGGTTTTAGTTTTAGCAAGCAGTCAGAGAAAACTAATGGTAGCAGTAAAGCAACTGCAGAAATAAGAGGTTTCATGCTTCAAAAGGCGGTACTTGCCTGGATTCCTCTCTTCACTCTCTTTGAACGTTGCGTCCACAGACCTGTACGAACCTGCATTTGAATTTACATTTTGCTAAAGGGAGAGTGTATAGCATGTTGCCGGAATTGGAACAGCTGAATGAATTTGCGATAGAGTTGGTTAGGTTTTCAAATGAGTTAAGTCATTCCAAATTCTGTTTTTGTTTGTTCGTGCTCCAAGTGTAATGTGTAAAGAAATTCGGTTTGTTTAAAGCAGAGGGGTTTGTCCAGCTGCATCACCCGTGGAATACCACCCACCTTAGAACTGCCTTTCAGATAAAGTCAAGTTTGTTTCTATGCTACCTTCTTGAAATATTTTTGAGGGGGTCTGGCCTGATCCACAACGCTTTTAAATGTGAACCTACTCACTTCAACAACGCCCACTGGTTGCTCCTTCTATATGTGTCCCATACTGTGTGTGAAAAAAAGAATTGAATCTGAGGTTCCCTTTATTCTGTCCACTCTAACCTTAAACTCGTGCCCTCTCGTCCTCGATCTTCCAACCCTGGATAAAAAGGCTGAATGCATTCACCCTGTCCAAGCCTCATTTAATCTTGTACACTTCTGTAATATCCCCCCTCAGTCTCCCAGGGTCTGAAGAAAAATGGTCCCAGCTTTTCCAACCTCTCCCATCACTCAGACCGTTGAGTTCTGGCAAGTTCCTTGTAAATTTCTCTTGCACTCTTTCCGGTTTAATAACATCCTTCTTACAGAAAGGAGACCAAAAAACTCAATAATTCAAGTTCAATTTGCCGACATCCTGTACAATTGCATCATAACTTCCCAACTTGAATGCTCAATGTCTGATGAAGGTAAGAGTGTCAAAAGCCTTTTTCACTGCGCTGTCTACCTCTGACTCCTCTTTCAAAGAACCATGCACCTGAATTCCAAAGGGCTCCATTCCACTACACTCCAAAAGTCCCGATCATTCACCATGAAGCTCCTACTTTGAGTCGAATTTCCAAAATGCAAGACCTCACACTTACCTATATTATTCTCCATTTTTGATTTCTTGGCCCACTTCGTCAGCTGATCAAGGACCTGCTGCAATTCCTGATAATCTTCCACACTGCAAACTTTTCATCTAAATAATTGACATAAACAACAAACAGCAATGGACCCAGCACTGACACCTGATGCACACCCCTTGTCAAAGGCTTCTATTCTGACAAGCAGCCTTCCACCTTTACCCTCTGCTTTCCCCTACCAAGCCAAAAATGTATCAAAACTACCCCCCGCCCCACAACAGCCGGTTTCCATCTGAAATTGGTCTTTCATGTAGAAATTCGAAATTGGTCTATCATGTCGAACCTGATCAAAGGTCCTGCTGAATACATAGAAACTACGTCTACCGCCCTGCATTTGTCAACCTTCCTGATTTCTACATCAACGCAATTCACACAACTTTGTGAAGCATGTTTTCTCTTGCTCAAATCCATGTTGACTAACTTCTTATGAAACCCTATCTGCCCAAATGCATGTAAATCTGATGTCTCAGAATCTTCTCAAATGGCTTACCCACCAAAGATGTTAGACTTAGCAATGGAAAGTTCCCAGGTGATTCTTTGCAAACAGCGACGTCACCCATGGCAAGGATAATGCAAAACTATCGTCCAGTGCTAACGCAATTTCATCTCTCGCCTTGTGCAGGTTTCCTGATTTCATCTGTTCAGGCGCAAGAGATTTATCCATCTTCACACACTTTAATAGATCCAACATCTCCTCTATTGTTATATAGACTGTAGCTGAGACTTCACCACTAACATCCACATGTTCCCAAATCTTTCTATACGTTGAAAACAGTGGACAAATATTCATTGAGGACCTCGCCAATCTTCTGTTGCATACATTCTCCGTATTTCTCTCATATGCGTGGCAACCCATAGGTGTGATCACTATCCCATTCCCTCAGTAACTTTGTTCTGTGTGGAAGACCAGCTGTCTGATCATCTGCAATGCATAGTGGACTTCGCAATGTTTAATAAATATTTGAATTCTGAACGTATTGATGTAATCCAGATACAGGACAGCAAAGTTTTTAAATACTTAAGACGTTTACAAAGAGGACGAGGAGCTTAACAACATCACTCTCATTGCTCCCGATATTTCCAAATTTTTTGCAAGCTACTTAATATTTAATTTTTTATCTTGTTGTCATCAACTACCTTGGGTCCCTGCATACAGGTTTCAAGTTTGTAGTTTGATTTAAAGAACACATGATCCCTTCCTTTGCAAACCACAACAAAACCTTGAATATTCCACATTTTAATAGATTATGCTTCTTGTGTAATCTGTAAGTAATTATGACATAAATATACCCCGGAGCTGTTCTTCATGTTTTCCAAAGTGCATTGATGATTTTGTTGTTGTTGTGCTTCCTCGAAAAAGACAAGGTGACCAGAGTGAGACTGAGAATATATATGGACTGCAGATAAGTTACTCTGTCATTTCATCACCATGGCAGAAGTGTGGACTGCAGATGCTGGAGTTTGGAGTCAAGACGAGAGTGGTGCTGGAAATGCACATCAGGTCAGGCAGCATCCGAGGAGCAGGAAAATCGACGTTTCGGACAAAAGCTCTTCATCAGGAATGAGCTTGGAAGACTCAGGAGTGGAGAGATATCTCCACTCGAGGTTCTGGATTTCGGTTTGCTCACTGAGCTGGAAGATTCACTTTCAGACGTTTCATCACCATACTAGGTAACATCTTCAATGAGCTTTTGCACAAAGCATTGCTGATGATATCCTGCTTTCTATTTTTATGTTTGCTTTTCTTTGAGTTGGCGATGTCATTTCCTGTGGTGATGTCATTCCAACATCACCAACCCAAAGAAAGCCAAACATATAAAGAGAAAGCAGGAATAATCAACAATATTTCGCCCAGAGGCTCACTGAAGATGTTACCTACTATGGTGATGAAATGTCTGAAAATGAACCTTGCCGCTGATTGAGCAAACATAAATCCAGAATCTCAACCTGAGCTACAAATCGTCTCAAAACTCACTTACTCCGAAATTTTACTTCTGTCTCCTTTGCCACAATTAGCGATGATATTTCATATGAATAGATAAGAATTAATCGCCATAAAATGCATCAACATTCTTCAGTTTGCATAGAGATTTTCCCCGGTATTTCGCAGTTGGTGATTGGACCATTTCATGTTATTTCACATAACTGTTGTGCACCCCTTCAAATATCCAACAATAAATGGTAATAAGCTCATCTGAACAGGAAAAACTACTTGTAAAATATTCAAATGCTCCAGTTGACCTTGGAAACTACACTAAGTCATAGGGTTATAGAGTCCTATAGCATGGAGAGAATACCTTTGATCAGGTCCTGGTCCGTGCTGACCAAAATGACCACCCACACTGACACTATTTTCTTGTCTTTAGCCGATATTCATCTAAATCTTTCCTATTCATGTATTTATCGAAATGCCTTTTGAATGTTGTTAATTTACCCACCTGACCAACTTCTACTGACTGTTCACTCCATATACGTCGCACCCAATTTGTAAAGAAGATTTACTAATTGTTCGAGTTCATTCTTTCTATTGTAACCTTAAACTGATGCCCTGCAGTTGTCAACTGCCCAAAGACTGAGTGCATTTATCCTATCCCTGCCTCTCATGATGTTACATACTTTTATAAGATGCCTCCTCAGTCTCTTACACTCGATAGGAAAATGTCCTAGCTTATCCAATCTCCCCTTCTCATTCAGATTCTTGAGTCCTGGCAACATTCTCGTAAGTTTCCTTTGTGCTCTTTCCAGTTAAATACCATCCTTCCTATAGCAAGGTAACCTACAGTGAACATAAGATTCCAAGTGTGGCCTCACCAAACTCCTGTAGAACTGCAAAACCACTTCCCTATTTCGACACTCAAAGCCCTGATTGATGCAGGCCAGTGTGCCAAAAGCCCTCTCATTGACCTCTCTTCGTGTGGCTCCACCAACAGGGAAACATGCACCTGAACTCTAAGTTAAGTTTGTAACAGCAATAACTACACAATATTAAGGCTTAGAAACATATGGGATGGAATTGAGCAATTTGCATGCATGGGTATATTTATACAGTATGTAGGAAATATTGTCCCAGCTGGTATGCTTTATTGGTCAGAATATTGAGTACAGAAGTTGGGAGGTCATGTTGCGGCTGTACAGGACATTGGTTAGGCCACTGTTGGAATATTGCGTGCAATTCTGGTCTCCTTTCTATCAGAAATATGTTGTGAAACTTCAAAGGGTTCAGAAAAGATTTACAAGGATGTTGCCAGGGTTGGAGGATTTGAGCTATGGGAGAGGATGAACAGGCTGGGGCTGTTTTCCCTGGAACGTCAAAGGTTGAGGGGTGACCTTATAGAGATTCACAAATTTATGAGGGGCATGGATAGGGTAAGTAGACAAAGTCTTTCCCTGGGGTCGGGGAGTGCAGAACTAGTGGCCATCGGTTTAGAGTGAGACGGGTAAGATATAAAAGAGACATAAGGGGCAACCTTTTCACACAGAGGGGGGTACGTGCATGGAATGAGCTGCCAGAGGAAGTGTTGGAGGCTGATACAATTGCAACATTTAAGTGGCATTTGTATGGGCATATGAATAGGAAGGGTTTGGGGGGATATGGGTCCGGTGCTGGCAGGTTGGAATGAGATTGGGTTGGGATATTTGGTCGGCATGGACGGGGACCAAAGGGTCTGTTTCCATTCTGTACACTCTATGACCTTATAACTCTATGAATGACCGAAACTTCATGTAGTAATGTCTTCCTCTACATTCACGAATTAAATAAGATTTTATTAAAAGAACAGAAGATCAAAACGTAGTATAGCCCTTTGGCCATCCAAGCCGATGTCAATCATCCAGCCCTAACAATGCTAAATTCCAACCCTTCTGTCCTTATTTGCTTCTTAATCCTTTTCACCTTGAACCTGTGTCACATTGTAATTGAAACTTTAATCCCGGGGAAAGGCCTCTGATACACCACTCTATCTGTGACTCTCATAATTTTGTAGACCTCTATCAGGTCTCCTCTGAGCCGCTGTCTTTCCAGTACAAACAATCCTCATCTTTTTAAGCGTTCTTCTTTGCCAATGCCATAGAAACCCTTCTCCCCTCTCTTCAAAGATTCGACTTCATTTTGTTAGTATGGCCACCAGAACTGCACTTAATATACAAATGCCGTTCGATGAAGGTTTTGTAAAGCTGCAACATGGTGTACCAACTCTGGTACTTGTACTCTGTCCCACTGAAGGCAATCATCCCATTTGCCTCCTTAATCAACTTTGCCTTCTGTTTTGCCAATTTTAGGACAAGGGACCTGCAGGTAACTCATGTAACATTTTAGTTATTACTGTAAACTCAACATACAGATTTAAACTGACAGGCAAGGTGAAGGAACACACCTTAATTTTTTAAAAATGTCAAAGCTTGATCAATACAGAAATAAACAAAAGTGCCCCAATTTGGTTTCTCCTTATTTATTCTTTGCACGTGGATAAAACAGTTTACTTGGCCATTGTCTTGCAATACATACTGAAGCCAGTAGGGTGGGTTCAATTACCCCTTAGCTGACGTGACTATGAAGGGTTCTCCTCAACTTTACCCCTCACCTGATGTGTGGCCGTCGTCATTTTAAAAAATGTCATCTTCCTCATTAACCACCACAATTGCCTCTCTTGTATGACAAAGCCTTGCTATGATCTGGAACGTGTTTGGTGGCATTGCATTTGTCTTTGCTATCTCTCCCACTTTTACATCTATTTTGGGTTAACAACATTGAGTTTAATATATTGATATTTATACTTATTTTCCAGGTTGTTAAAATTAGTACAATGCAATGTCCCAATGATTCTGGTGTTTCTTTCCCTCAGTATTTGCAAGTTGTTTTTTTCAGATTACTTTCCTGTGGATTGATGGTAGGAGATAGACAGTGGATTTTTTTAAAGATTCAATGTCAGTTACCAGCGGTTTGGATCAAGTATTTGTGGCCGGTCTAAGTTTGTAAATGCTGATGTAATGTCGTGGGATGAGGGGTGGGGGGGGGGGTGGGGGGGGGTGCTCGTGGGGACGGACGGTATGGTTTGTAATTTTGCACATGACTTAAAAAATGGTGTTGTTGTGGTGAGCGAAGCTTTTCTCAGAGAACTACAGGGCCTTGGTTAGATGGACAATGAGGCAAAGACTGGCAGTTGTTTTTTTAAGATTGGAATGGCAGAATGTGATTAATTTAGATAAATGAGAGGTATTGCATTTTAGTAGATAAGTAAATATAGGGAGGGCCCTGTGGAGTGTTGCCAAACAAAGAGACTTCAGGGTGCAGATGCATGATTCCTTGAATGTGGAGTTACTTATTGACAGACTGGTGAATGGAATTTGTGGAGTCATTTTACAGTTGTCTTGGGGCATTGGTGAGGCCGTCTTGAGAATATTACTTTCGGGTTTGGTCTTCCTGCTGTATGAAATAAGTTGTTACACTTAAAAGCGCAGAAAAGATTGACAAGGATGTTTCCACAAGTGGAATGTTTGAGCTTCAGGGAGAGATCAATAGGCATATGCTTTCATTGAGACTAAGGGTTCACCTGAACGAGGATTATCAAATCATGACAGGCATGATTATGGTGAATATTCAAGGTCTTTTTTCCTAGGGTAGATGAATCCAAAACTAGAGGGCATTGGTTTAAGTTGAGATGGAAAGGACTTAAAAAGGAGCTGAGGGGCAACATTTTCATTTAAGGGGTGGGGCATGTACAAAACAGGCCGGCGGAGGAGATGGTACATGTAGGCAAAATTGTTCAGTGTTCAGAGGGGTGTGGGCAAAATGTTGGCAAATAATACTCGAGCAGTTTCAGATATCTGGTTGGCATAGACGAGTTGGATCAAAGGGTCTGTTTCCCAGATGTATACATAGATTATATGTGCACAGGAGAAAGAGCTGTTTCCATTTTTAGTCATCTCCTCTGGATTTTCCTGCTCATCGGATGATGCATGACCTGCTGTGCTTTTCCAGCACCACTCTAATCTAGACTCTGATTTCCAGCATCTGTAGGCCTCACTTTTGCTTGCTACCATTTTTGTTGTTGTATAAATACATTTTTGGGATCTTTTTCTTTTCCTTGTGCATTTCAACACTTTATTTTAAGTCATCTTCTCCTTTATTTTTGATGTCCTCCATTACCTGAAAATTTTAGTTACAATTATCGTCCTCCTGCTTTATTCATGCATGTCAATTAATCAATTTGGTAACCGTGATAAATTTCCACTAAGACCATTTGCTGAATATATCAGGATTGCCTTGCTGTTTTATAACCTTATTTCTCCTTATTTGTTCACAATTCCTCTGAAGAATTTGCAGTCTCAAAGCAATTAAGTGAGCTGTTTTGTAGGAACTTCTTTTTCAATTCACTACTGATATTTTCTGGAACATATGATGTTTTCAGCATTGCATCGGACATTCATAAAGTTGATTTTTTATACCTGAAAGTGGTTATGTTCACGAACTGCTTTCATAATGATCGCTATTTTGGATTTCATATCACATAACATATTGTGAATAACCAGCTCTCTGTTTATTCCTTCAATTCTGACTATGTCCGTGAGTTAAAACATCCCTTTAACGAGCTTTGAGAAGATTTGTAGCTCAGTTTGAGATTCTGGATGTGAGTTGGGTCGCTGAACTGGAAGGTTTGTTTTCGGATGTTTTGTCACCAATCTGGGTAACATCCTCAGTGAGCCACCTGTGAAGCACTGGTGGTATGGATCACTTTTTACTTATGTGTTTCGGTTTCCTTGGATTGGTGATGCCATTTGCTGTGGTGATGTTATTTTCAGTGGTGATGTCATTTCCTGTCCTTTTCTCAATGGGTGGTAAATCGGGTCCAAGTCAACGTGTTTGTTGATAGAGTTCCAGTTGGAAAGCCATGCTTCTAGGAATTCTAGTGCGTGGCCCTGTTTGGCTTGTCCTAATGTTGTCCCAGCCGAAGTGGTGTCCTTCCTCATCTATATATAAAGATACTGGTGACAGTGAGTCGTCTCTTTTCGTGGCTAGTTGATGTTGATGTATACTGATGGCTAGTTTTCTGCCTATTTGTCCAAAGTAGTGTTTGTTATAGTTTTTGTTGTTACAGTTATTATTATTATTAAAATTACAGTTCTTGCACGGTATTTTGTAAATGACATTAGTTTTGCTTGTTGCGTGTGTAGGGTCTTTCAAGTTCATTAGCTGCTGTTTTAGTGTATTGGTGGTTTGTGGGCTACCATGCTGCCAAGCGGTCTTAGTAGTCTGGCAATCATTTCCGAGATGTCTTTGATGTAGAGGAGAGTGGCTAGGGTTTCTGGACATGTTTTATCTGCTTGTTCAGAATTGTTACTGAGAAAAAGGTGGACTGTGTTCATTGGGTACCCGTCCTTTTTGAATACAAATTTTTAGATGATTTTTCTCTATTCTCCGTAGCTCCTCTGTGCTGCAGTGTGTGCTGGCTCATTGAAATAATGTTCTCATGCTTCATCCCAACACCCGCATACAGAGCTGAATGCATAGAAGATTTATTCCCATTTGGAAGAAAATACGCCTATCAGTGATAGCCCACATGCTTTTGTGCAGGGAAGGTCATGTTTTACCATAATCATACAATTCTTTGAAGATGTGACAAAGTTAATTGATAAGGGAAGAGTGATAGATGTTATATACATGGACTTCAGTAAATTGTTTTCTATGGAGCCTACAAAATATTCAAAATTCCATTTCTTCCAAAGTTGTAAATGCCAGCATCTCAGCCTCCAGTTCACGCAGTGTCGCACCACTGTGTCCGTGTCAGGCTGAAAGGCCACTGCACCAGGTTGGAAGATCACCTTTCCAGGCTATCGAGAGACTTACATGCTAGGCCAAAGGATCTCTGAGGCCGTGCGTCCAAGTCCATACTGAGGCCAGAACTTCACGGTTAGGAGGCAAGAACATGCTTTCCGCAGTGCTTGAGAGGGTAAGAAAGGAGGATATGGCTGATGAATACGTGGCTGCAGAATTGGTGAGGGGGAATCGATTCAGATTTTTAGATAATTGGATTATTTTCTTCAGACGAGGTGTCCTGTTCAAGAGGGA
Source organism: Chiloscyllium punctatum (assembly GCF_047496795.1). NCBI lineage: Eukaryota > Metazoa > Chordata > Chondrichthyes > Orectolobiformes > Hemiscylliidae > Chiloscyllium > Chiloscyllium punctatum. The sequence continues at coordinate 54,880,691 of NC_092768.1, forward strand.
CAAGATGCACATCAACTGGAGAGAGTAGAATATCTTGGCGGCCAGGTATTGTGATGCTGCGAGTAAGGGTTTAGACTAGACTGGCAGGGGCATTGGGATCCTCAACAGCAGGGAGGCAAGTGTGATGCTCAGTAATCAGAAATAGTATGATGACAAGATGGGTCAGGCTGGAACACGACAGGTTGCAAGGAATGCCTACAGAATTAAATTTCATTTATTTTCAAAGCAAGTGGGCTGATGGAAAATGTCGATGAATTCAACGTGTGGAGGTGAAGTTGGAACTAGAATATTATAGCCATTACATAAACATAACTAAGGGAGGGACAAGATTGGCAGCTTAATCTACCAGGGTACAGGTGCTTTAGGCAGGACAGAGGTTGTAGAAGGAATGGAGGGAGAGTTGCATTCTTGACTAAGACACATATCACAGCTGTAAACAGAGATGAAATAACTGAAGGATCATCTGGTGACGCTTCGTGGGTGGAGCTAAGAAATACGAATGTGACATGACATTATTGGAAATATGGAAATTAAAGGAACACTGAGGAGACTTATCATAATCGGGGATTTTCCGAACATAGACTGGGACGTCCAGAGCTGTAACGGCTTAGATGGGTTGTTAAATGCATTCAGGAAATTTTCCTCAACATGTATATAGAATATCCTAATCGGGAAGGGACAAAATTCGATCAACTCTTGGGAAATAGTGTCGGGCAGTTGACTAAGATGGTAATGGGGGAGCACGTTTTGACCAGGGACCATTGTTCTATTAATTTTAAAGTAGTTATGGAGATGACAGAACTCATCCAAATGTTCACGTTTTAATATGGGGCAAGGCAAACGTTTGATAGAATTATGAAGGAGTTTGCAGCGGTCGATTTGAGTGGTTTGTTTGAAGGCCAACGGACCTCTGGCAAATGGGAGGCTGTTCAAAGTGAAACAGCATGAGTTCAGGGTCGATATGTTCCTGGGAGGGTTAAACGAAAGGTTGGCAAGAATAGGGAACCCTGGATGACAAGTGATGTTGAGGCTTTGACCAGAAAATAAAAACGGTATGTCTCAGATATAGGGCAGTTGAGATCAAGGGAATCCCGAGATGAAAAAAGGGAATACAGGAATGCACTGCAGAAAGATATGAAGTTAGTGTGGATGCACATTTTGGCATGGGCCAGGTTGAGCCAAAGGCCTGTCTCTGTGCCGTTGGACTCTACGACTCTATATTGGGGTGTGTGGTGGTGGGGTGGGGGGGGGGGAGCGCGCTGAGGTTGGTGGGGTGGTGGTGCAGAGTTTTGATAGTTTGGACATCGCCACAGAACAGGAGGACGCCCATTTAAAGCCTTCAAGCAGAGGAATGTTTTTGCTCAGAGATCGAGAATTCTCTACCGCAATAACTTATAGAAAGACTGCAAAAGTATGAATACATGTTTTGCTTTAATTTTGCTGATGACAGTAAGCTAGCAAAGGAGAAACGTGATCTGAAATTGCAGCAGGATCTCGATCAATGGGGGAAGGGCACAGTAGAAAAAAATCAATTGGAATTTAATGTGGATAAGTGAGATCTTGCATTTTGGAAATTCAAATCAAGGTCAGCATGGTGAATTGGTGGGTCTTATGGAATGTAATGGAACTGAGGGATATTGGAGTTGAGGTTCACAGTTGTCTTATAGTGGAGTCAAAGTTACAGAGGGCAGTGAAGGCATTTGGCACACTGGGCTTCATCAGTCAGTGCACTGAGTTTAGAAGTTGGGAAATTAAATTGTAACTGTACAAGACATTGATGAAGCTGCATTTGAAGCATTGTGTTCACTTTTGGTCACCTTGTCACAGGGAAAAAAAACTGGAAAGAGTGCAGATGAAATTTACATTGGTATTGCCTGAATTTAAGTGTCTGAGGATGAGGGAGAGTTTGAACAATTTCGTACTTTTTCATTTAGAGCATGGGAGACTGATGGAAATCTAATAGAAGTGTATAAAATCATGACAGGCGTGGATAGGGTGAATGCACTTAGTCTTTTTCCCAGGGTTGGGGAATCACGGAGGAGAGGGCATCATTTTGAGGTAAGTGGGGAAATAATATAAGAGGCCCTGAAGGTTAACTTTTTTTGTACAGAAGATGCTACACGTATAAAATGAGCTGTCAGTGGGTTGAGGTGGGTATATTAAGAACGTTTAAACTGCAATTGGACAAATGCATGGACAGGAAAGTATTAGAACGATATGAGCCAATTGCAAAAATATGAAATTACTGTAGATGTACATTTTGGTCAGGTGGGGCATTATAAGCAAAGTACTGATGGCAATATTCATCAGAGTTATTTACAAATACTCAATGAAGTGTCTAATAGTTTCATCATAGAATCCTTACAGCGTGGAAACAGGTGCTTCCGCCCAAGTTCACACCAACCCAACCAGAAACCATTCTCCAACTCAATTATCCTTTCAGTTCGTCTGATTAATGCATCTCATTCAGACATCCCCAAACACGAGAGACAATTTTGCATGGCCAGTTCACCTAAATTGCAAATATCTTGGACTGTGGAAGCAAACTAGTACAAGCCCATGCACACAGAGAAAGTGCAAACTCCACAGATTATTGGAAGCGGGAATCGAACTTGGGTTCCAGCCGCTGCGCGGTGTCGTACTAACCACTGAGCCAGCGTGCTGCCCAGCTGCAGTCTTACAATTTATTTAGGTCTGGTTGATAGTATGGTAAGGAACCGAGATATCTTGTTCCTGATGAAACTCCATTCCAGGACATATCGTCAAGGCCAAAGTAAACGAGACGCAAATCTTTTAGATTGTCAGAAACCAAATGTTATGTTGAATATTGTATTACGTCATTGCAGATCTTGAAGCCGACTGACAGTCGTCACTTCTTCTAGAGATACAAGTGCATCATGAACAATTGAGAAACTATTGTTATTCCACAAGGATGAACATTGGGTTTCATACTGTAAAGCAATACTTCAATAATTTGGTAATGACATAGGCAGGTTGCTTAATCAAACTTTTCAATTCATCTCGGAATCTGCGTTGAGATACTGCATATATAACTGTGTTTGCACATGAACTTAAACACCTAAGCATATAACCAGATTGTTCGGCAATGGTGAATGGATCTTCATAATTTGCTTCTAAAAATTGAGCGTCAGTAAAATGAACATACAAGAAACATATGAAAAATACCATCCATAACGTTATGAAAGTACCAGATATAACGAGCAGTAAAATGATAGACTTCCGCCGGTTCACTATTTCTGGATCAGTGTGACTTTTCACTCCTCTGAGTTCACTTCTCACTCTATTGGAGAGCACAATGTGCCTGATGGTCATAGCATTGAGCAGAAGGATCAGCACAAACGGTGCAGATGGGGTCAAAATTGTTTCAAACCAGAAAAATGCTGCCCAAATTGTTAAGACGTAGAAGCTTGATTTGACATAGCAAGACCATGGTACGTTGTCAACGACTTCCCGAGGTTCATATATAAAATAGATTGGAGCATTTTCCAGAACACTTAGAACACACACAACTGTTAAGACAACAGCTGCATTTCTTGGCGTACAGTACTTTGTTCGGAGTGATTGAGAACAAATAGCAATGAATCGATCAAAGGTGAAAGCCACAGTTAGCCAGACAGAGCAATCAATGGACACATAAAGCAGAGCCAGATTGAGACTGCATATAGGTGTGTAGTTCAGAAAAGAATTTGGAAAGTACGCTTCTTTAATCTGATACAAAATCACTTCGAATATAAGCACCAATAGATCAGCTACAGCCATTGCTAGGAGATAACTGGTTATACACTTGGAGAGGTCGCACTTTCCACGAGAGAGAATGAGAATGGTGATCAAATTAGCTGCAACAAACAGCAACATCCAATCCGTTAGTAATTCTCTTTGCATCAGGTGGTTAAACAAATATTTTAGAATAACATTTCGTGTAGTTTTCACTCAAAGTTTACTCGATTATATTCAAGATTGACCTTTAAAACAACTGTCTTTGTGAATACACATTGCTGATTAATTCTGACATGCAAGAACTGAAAATCAATAATATTAAAAGAACCTGTTTGTAACTCGAGACTCATGTGGACCATTAATCTGATATAGGTAGATTCTTGATAATTAAGGGAGTGAAGAAGTCAGGCAGAAATGCAGAAAAGTGCCTGTTGGACGTCAGATCAGCCATGATCTTAGTGAATGGCAGAACAGGCATGGGGACCCAATGGCTTTTTTAATTCGGTCTGAAACATTGAGTTTTCTTTATCCAGACCATTTCAATAAGAATAGGTTGATGTTAGTTGATGTTAACCAACAGAACGATCAATTCTGTTTCAAAGTTAAGCATGATTGCATTCTTTCATCGGAAAATTGCTGAACGCTGATATGCAACTATTGTTGGACACGCACCTAAAAAGCAACACATTTCAATTTCACAATCACTTAACATGGCAGGCTGAAAGTTGCCCAAGTTCTACACCCTGCTCCCATAGAGATAAGTACCCCCATGAAAATCCTTGAACTTCACACAAAACCGTCTCTGCAACCATATAGTTCAGGATGTGGACACGACTTTTTGTCTGGGGCAAATGAAATATAACTTACCATGCATCAGAAAGACATCATCGACAAAAATATTGATTTTGACAAACACATCCACTGGTTGATTTGCTGGTGTAGTTTAACATTGAGAGAACACAATTCGCCACAAGCATGCTGCAGGATTTGTGCAGGATTATGGGCAATTTAGATTTCTGTATTCTCACAGAAAAAAAACAAATAAGCAAAAGGCAAGGTCTTTTTGGGGGGTTTCAGATCGTTTCAAATGAAAATTCGTAACAGATAAACAAATTAACGTCCAATCGGAACAACGTATTTTTTTTTGGGGGGGGGGGAAGAGGGGGGGTACAAAAAAGTGCTGAAATCAGGAGTTCCGCAGGAAATACACATCCATTCCACTTGTAACATTGGTTACATTAGAAATACAGTGATCAATTAAAGTAGCTCTTTGCTTCTTCAAACGTTGTCCCAGTATTTGTCATCTACTATTCGAGTGAAACTCCCTTCAGTCTTCTTTTTCTTCATACCCGTGCATCAAAACTATGAAATAAAACTATTTTACCAAGAGAATAGTTCCACTAATACCTTAGTGTTATAAATAGAAACAACACTTACCTGGAACACCAACTGTTGCAAGAATTGGATAGTATATATGCATTATCTGTCGGATTACGGGCGAATCCATTTTTAAAGGTGAAAAAAATACTTATCAGAAATGATAAACTACACTTATATGTTAATGAACGGCAAGGTGATATTCCAAGTTCTGAAAAATGGATTAGAATAGTGCGGTGGTTGCTTTTCACTGGTCGAGACACAATGGGCTAAAGGACAGATGTCTCGATCTCTATGAATCCACAACGGTATTCTGGTGTGTAGATTGCATCATATTTATACCTGGGATGAAGCTTAAATGATACAGAAGCATTACAAAATATCTGCAATTAGGGAATTACTTGAGCAAACAGGCGTAGGCATGTAATTGATGTTGGGTTTTTGTAATTGGTAATTTATCGTGCCGAAAGGTTGTGAAATTTAGATCTTTTCTTTATGCATGCTTTGGAAACAACTCATTTATGCAATTTTTATGTCTAAGATAAAAGTATGAGACTCCTCAAACTGAGAATAATTGAATAGAGTTATTCATGCGGGAAAGAAAATTGCATTGATGTGTCGATTATAATGCATTTCTCTCACAAGCATGGTGTTCTTAAAATAGTATGCAATAAATTCAATTGATACATTTTCTGAGATGAATGAAATATGAGTGGCACGGTGCTAAATTCCCTATACTATTCAGGGATATGTACGTTAGCTGCATTATTTAGGGACATATGTAAAGTAATAGTGTAGGGGAATGACTCTGGCTGGGTTACTCTTCGGAGGGTCGGGGTGGACTTGTAGGACTAACGGCTGAGTTCCACATTGTAGGGATCGTACAGCTTCCAATCTAATGAAAGGGAAAGACAAATACACCTGGAGAGCAGTTGATTCGGAATTGAGATGTCAAGAACAAGCTGCAGGCAGAGCCAAACCCAGTGATAGACATTATTTTCCTCTGTAATGACATGGTAATAAGCATTCCAAAAGTGCATACATTAACTGTGCAGATAACAATTAAATAATATATTTCATTCAAGAGTCCATGTATGCTGATGCATATAAACCCTTCTACTACCTGCTCTTTCCACAAATACTTAAAATGTCTTTTAATCTTCACGCATTTAGCAAATACTTTGCAATTCTGTAGTGTCTGACCTCTGCACAGAATCAAAAGATTATTTTAAAATTTCAGCTTAAATGTGTGAGGTACACAATTGCGATGAAAACATGGAATTTCACTTGAGGAACAACAATATAAACTGACAAAGAAAACGTTGGGGACAAGGTTTCGATGACTAACACTTTCAAACAATCCGCAAAAAGCAGGACGGGCTTCTGTTACATCAAACTCTAAAGAACTTGCTCTGACGGAACGTCACTAGTCCAAAATATTGACGTTCATTTCTCTCCACAGATGTTATCAGACCATCTCATTTTCTCCAACTATTCCATTTTTATCCTTCTGCTCCTCGAGGCAGTTAACGGAACAGACTGACTGCAGACTTAGTCTCACTCCTAATCGACCTATCTGTGGGTTATGTTCTTCACTGCACGCACAGGTGCACTCAGAAATGTTTTGCGAAGGAAAAACAAAATTGTTTTGTTTTTGCAAAACTTCATCAGAACGGAGAAACAATGGCGGGCCTAGCAGGATGTGCAACTTATTCAGGTTTCCAAAATGTCATGAATTCGCATCATTTTACAATGAAGTTCCATGAACAATTTGTCTTCCGACTTGTTGCACAAGCATATGTACTTGCATTAATTGCTGTAAAAATGCATGCAGATTGCAATGTACACGCACATTTAATAAAACCCAACCATCCAAATAATGAATTTTCTTTCTGTTTGTTCATTGCACACCAAAAGGAATAACTTCACGTTAATCAATGCTACAAGACAAATTCTGCATATATTTAACACGCACTTTTTCCTGGTCGCTCTAAAAACTCCAAGCATAAGTAACTATTCTAACTAGCTTGTGTCTTCTGCAAACTTGAAAATATTATACTTGGTTCTTATCTACAAGTTATTTTTAGAAATATTTACATCTAGAAAATTTGAAGGCCAAGCGTTAATATTTGCCCACTCTCAAAAAAAGTTACCTCTCTCTCTTCTGGTTTTTCAGCTATTTCTTATTTCTTCTGGGTATTTTAGCCCGAATCTCGTGGTCTTTAATATTGCCTACTAACCTTGTACGCGAGCCATTATCAGAAAACTTCTTGATATCCAAATACACCAAATGCACTTGTTCTCCCTTATATATTTTCATGAATGTATCCTCTGAAAACTCTATTAGATTGGTGAAATTAATTCAATCAAATAGTGAATCATTTCTGTTTAATTATCCTTTTCTGACTTTGCATCATCTTGTTAGTAATTTCCCGGCATCCCATTATCAAATGCTTTATAATAGTGTTTTTTTTAAACTAATTCTAAGTAATTCTATGTTCATCTCTCTCTCTCTCTCTTTAGTTTCCTTTTACTTAATGGAGTTTCATTTGTTATGCTGCAGTTTGTAGCAACTGCTCCAAGATGCATACAATTTTCGAAGAGGGCCAACAATGTATTTTTCAAGGTACACTTCCTTTATTGTTGTGGACCAGGCGAGACTCCCTCAAAATCATTTAAGAAGATAGCTTAGACCCTAACATTTTCTTATTTTAAAGACAAATGTGGAATACGTGTTCCAGGTTTGAAGCAGCAGTCAAACCAGTCGGCTTTAAGCAAAACAACTTATTTAAATACTACAGTTGAAATACGAACAAAAGAAAGTGAAATTCGGAATAACTTAAGAATTGGAACACCTTTCCGAACTGTGCATTAACTATTATTAATTCCATATCCCAAAACAATAACATGCCATAAATGCACTCTTTAGCAAAAAGGTAAATTCAGTAACAGATTCTTTCAGACAGGCAGGAGCAGCATCTAGAGACAGACTGCTGAAGAAAGTCAGACCAATTATGTACTGAAGCTTGCAACTCTTGTGGACTCACAAAACCTGTGACCGCTGCAGCTAAGACGAAAACATAAAGAAACCTGAACTGAGAGAACTGGCCACTCCCCTCCATTACTAACCTACAGCCTTCAAAATCTCAGCCCTTAGAACTCTCAAAAAAAAAGACAAGAACAAAATAATCTTTTCGAAGTGACAACATCGTCACATTATGTTCTGGTGTGTACATTATCAGATATTGGGTATTTATATGTATGCAGACCTGCTCACTGCCTTGAGATATCCTCCACAATGGCAGATATCAAGTACAGTTACAGGTTTTTTTGAGACCTTTCTTTTACATCAGAATAAAACCGAGATTCTGCATTCAGTTATTGCCTCCACGATACACAAGATAATCCACTGAAGCTCCATGTCACATATATTATTTTTTCTGCTTATTGCAGTGTATACAGAGGGTGCTTGTAAACAGAAGAGTGGCTTGAAGTGTGTATACTTTAATGCCAGAAGTATACGAAATAAGGTAGGTGAACTCGCAGCGTGGGTTGGTACCTGGGACTTCGATGTTGTGGCTATTACGGAGACGTGGCTAGATCAGGGACAGGATTGGCTGTTGCAGGTTCCAGGGTTTAAATGTTTTAGTAGGGTCAGAGGTGGGGGTAAAAGAGGGGGGGGGTGTGGCTTTGCTTTTCAAAGATAGTATTACAGCGGTGGAAAGGAAGATGGACGAAGATTTGTCATCTGAGGTAGTTTGGGTTGAGGTTAGGAATAGGAGAGGTGAGGTCACCCTGTTAGGAGTCTTTTACAGGCCTCCTAATAGTCCTAGAATCGTTGAAGAAAGGATTGCGAAGATGATTCAGGAGAAGAGTGACAGTAATAGGGTGATTGTTATGGGAGACTTTAACTTTCCTGATATTGATTGGGAAAGCTATAGCTTAAGTTCGTTAGATGGGTCAGTGTTTGTGCAATGTGTGCAGGAGAGTTTCCTGACACAATATGTAGATAAGCCAACAAGAGGTGAGGCCAGACTGGATTTGGTTCTGGGTAACGAACCAGACCAGGTATTAGAACTAGAGGTAGCTGAGCACTTTGGGGACAGTGACCACAATTCGGTGATTTTTACTCTAGTGATGGAGAGGGATAAGTGTGTACTACAGGGCAAGAGTTATAGCTGGGGGCAGGGAAATTATGATGCGTTGAGGCATGATTTAGGATGTGTGGATTGGAAAAGTAGATTCCAAGGCAAGAGCGTAATTGATATGTGGAACTTGTTCAAGGAGCAACTATTGAGTGTCCTTGATAAGTACGTACCTATCAGGCAGGGAGGAAAGGGTCGTGTGAGGGAGCCATGGTTTAATAAGGAGTTGGAATCCCTTGTTAAATGGAAGAGGGCGGCCTTTGTAAAGATGAGGCGTGAAGGTTCAATAGGGGCGATTGAGAGTTATAAGGTAGCCCGGAAGGACCTGAAGAGAGAGCTAAGAGCAGCAAGGAGGGGACATGAAAGGTCCTTAGTGGGTAGGATTAGGGAAAACCCTAAGGCTTTCTATAGGTATGTTAGGAATAAAAGAATGACTAGGGAAGGAATAGGTCCAATCAAGGATAGTAATGGGAAGTTGCGTGTGGAGGCTGAAGAGATTGGGGAGGCGCTGAATGAATACTTTTCGTCAGTATTCACTCAGGAACAGGACATTGTTGTCGATATGAATACTGAGGCACGAATAAGTAGAGATATTGAGATATGTAGAGAAGAGGTGTTGGAAATTCTGGCAAGGGTGAAAATAGATAAGTCCCCTGGGCCTGATGGCATTTATCCTAGGATTCTCTGGGAAGCAAGGGAGGAGATTGCAGAGCCATTGGCCTTGATTTTTGTGTCCTTTTTGTCGACAGGAGTAGTGCCAGAGGACTGGAGGCTAGCAAACGTGGTTCCCATGTTCAAGAAGAGGAGTAGGGATAATCCGAGTAACTATAGGCCAGTGAGTCTCACTTCTGTTGTGGGCAAAGTCTTAGAGAGAATTGTAAGGGATAGGATTTATGAACATTTGGATAGGAATAATGTGATCAAGGGGAGTCAGCATGGTTTTGTGAAGGGCAGGTCGTGCCTCACAAACCTTATTGAATTCTTTGAGAAGGTGACTAAGGAGGTAGATGAGGGGAAAGCGGTAGATGTGGTATATATGGATTTTAGTAAGGCGTTTGATAAGGTCCCCCATGGTAGGCTACTGCAGAAAATACAGAGATATGGCATTGAGGGTGAGTTGGAGGTTTGGATTAGGAATTGGCTCTCTGGAAGAAGACAGAGGGTAGTAGTTGATGGCAAAGGTTCATCTTGGAGTGCCGTCACTAGCGGTGTTCCGCAAGGATCTGTTTTGGGACCATTGCTGTTCGTCATTTTTATAAATGACCTGGAGGAAGGGTTAGAAGGTTGGGTGAGCAAGTTTGCGGATGATACGAAAGTCGGAGGAGTTGTAGACAGTGAGGAAGGATATGGCAGGTTACAGCGGGATATAGAGAAGCTGCAGAGCTGGGCAGAAAGGTGGCAAATGGAGTTCAATGTAGCTAAGTGTGAAGTGATTCACTTTGGTAAGAGTAATAAAAAGATGGATTACTGGGCTAATGGTAGACTACTTGGTAGTGTGGAAGAGCAGAGGGATCTTGGTGTCCATGTACACAGATCTCTGAAAGTTGCCACCCAGGTAAATAGTGCAGTGAAGAAGGCATATGGCGTACTGGCTTTTATTGGTAGAGGAATTGATTTCCAGAGTCCTGAGGTCATGCTGCAGTTGTATAAGACTCTGGTGCGGCCGCATCTGGAGTATTGTGTGCAGTTTTGGTCGCCATACTATAGGAAGGATGTGGAGGCACTGGAACGGGTGCAGAGGAGGTTTACCAGGATGTTGCCTGGTATGGTAGGAAGATCCTATGAGGAAAGGCTGAGGCACTTGGGGTTGTTTTCATTGGAGAAAAGAAGGTTTAGGGGTGATTTGATAGAGGTGTACAAGATGATTAGGAGGTTAGATAGGGTTGACAGTGAGAACCTTTTTCCATGTATGGAGTCAGCTATGACAAGGGGGCATAGCTTTAAATTAAGGGGGGGTAGATATAGGACTGATGTTAGGGGTAGGTTCTTCACTCAGCGAGTCGTAAGTTCATGGAATGCCCTGCCAGTAGCAGTAGTGGACTCTCCCTCTTTATGGGTATTTAAGCGGGCATTGGATAGGTATATGGAGGATAGTGGGTTAGTGTAGGTTAGGTGGGCTTTGATCGGCGCAACATCGAGGGCCGAAGGACCTGTACTGCGCTGTATTCTTCTATGTTCTATGTTCTATGTTCTATATCCCTGAATTCTTTGTCATCTTCAACCTCTCCCTGCAGTAGCCCATTGTCCCTGCCTGTTTAAAGAGGGCCAACATCATCCCTGTGCCGAAGAAGCCTCATGGAGCATGTCTGAATGACTACTGCCCAGTGGTCCTAACTTCAGTGGTCATGAAGTGCTTTGAAAGGCTGGTCACGGCAGTAATCAACTCCAGCCTCCCCACTACTCTTAGAATGCTGACCTATTCTAATTTACCTATTGGGCCAAAAGATACATGTTAGATGCCATATCACTTGTCCTTCACTCCTCCTGAGAACATCTTGACACCAAAAACAGCTATGTAAGAATCCTCCTAATTGACTACATTTCAGCCTTCAACACTCGAGACTGATGACTAAACTTAGTGATCACAGACTCAGCCCCATTCTCTGCAACTGGATCGTCATTTTCCTGACCTGCAGGCAATCAGTCAAGATTAGGGACAATATTTCATCCTCATTAACACTCAACACGGGAGCCCCCAGGGCTGCGTACTCAGCCCCCTACTGTACTCACTGAGTGCGTCACCAAATACTAGACTAATGCCACTTACATATTCGCTGATGACACTACCATAGTCGATAGAATCAAATGGAAGCGAAACAGATTACAGATGAAAAGTGGAAGAACTGGAAGAATGGTGCACTGAGAACAGCCTAGCTCTCCATGCCAGCAAAAAAAACAATGAACTCATTATTGACTTTTGGCAAGATATTAATAATGTTCGCCTACACATTAACATGTGATTACCCACAACAAGCTTTCTTGGGCTCTTCATGTGGACACGCTGGTTACAAAGGCCCAACAATGTCTCTTGTTCCTCAGGCATCTGAGGAAATTTGGCATGACGGTGAATAGCCTTGTGGACTTTTATGGGTGAGCCATTGCGAGCACTCTGTCTTGATGTATCACGACCTGGTATGGCAACCGTGCCATTCAAAATTGGAGATGGTTACAGAGAGTGGTGAACTGGGCCCAGACAATCACAAAAGCCAGCCTTCCATCTATAGAATCCATCTACCAGGCCCGCTGTCAAGGGAAAGCCACCAGCATTCTCCAAGCCTCAAAGATGAATCCCACCTTGGCAATCTTTTTCTACAACCTCTACCATCAGAACAGACGCCTGAACACGCACACAAGCCGGTTTTGAAACTATTTCTACTCTGCCATTGTTAGAATAATGAATGGACTCACAAACTCTTAACATTTGCCTTTATCTGTGTCATTACATCTTTCATGTGACATTACATCTTTCCATCTGTCACACAAAGAATCAGTCTGCCTGCTTGGTTACTCTGGGTACCAACACAAATATACCTTATCGCTCTCATAACTGGATATAGTCACACAAATTTGAAATCTAGAACCATGGCTTGTGATCAGCTCCTCTTGCACAGCTGTACAAACAACAGGTTTCATTAGGTTAAACTATCATCGATTCCACTCATTGCTGTCGTTCGCATTCTGTCCTTCAGGTTGCTTGGCAACACAGAGAATTCTGTGTCACAGATCATGTGATCTGCAGAAGGTCGCTTGATTGATGAGACCAATCCTCAAACCACATAACCATATCGTTAACAAATGTTTACATGAGGGCAGTCGGTCCTTGGCCTTGAGATTATTTGCATTCCTTTCTCAGATTCCTTTCCTTTAATTCCTCTTCCTTTTGTTGGACGCCTTATGGAGACACATTTTTAACATGAGAATGCAATACCACATAGTCCTTGACAGATGGTAGTTGCAATTCCAGCACAAGAGAAGCTTGACTATCTTTTTCATCGCAGCTATTGATGAAAGCTAAAGAGAACCACGTGCACTATTAAGAGCTGAAATATTGAAGAGCAATGTTCAAACGGCGTGTTTTACAAAATGTGTGGATGAAATATCCTGGATTAATCAAATCACAAATCATGTCTGGTCTTCACAAGTCAGGAACTGGGATGCGCTGATCGAGAAAGAAGGGGCACAGGGATCTGCAAAGTGACATAGAGCCAGCTTCTGCATCCAGCCCAGACCCTGCTAATTTATAAACTGAAAAGAAAAAATGCTGGAAATCACAACGGGTGACGCAATATCCGGGGACGGAGAGCAAGCTCTTGTTTCGTGTTAAAACGACTCGAAGAACAGCAGTACTTCAGCAGCTAGAAGTATGAAATGAAATGACAAAAAAATGTTCCGAAATGTCTACCGATCATGTAGGTTTTCCTGTCAAAATTAGCAAAAGTTATGTTTGATGTTGTTTTTACGTTCAATGGAATGAGTTTGTTGTTTGTTTGTAATGGTTGTTATGAGCACGATTAATCATCCGAAATTAAGTAAACGTTTATTGCAAACGGTGGTGCACAAAATGCAACAAAATGTTATAATTGTTTTATTCACCACAAAGCGATTAATTAAAAGGGTGCACATCTATCTCAGTATGATCCAGAATTGCTAAACACTCAGCAGACTACCAGCATCTGTGTGCAAAGTTAAAAATAAACACAACACCAGGTTATAATCCAACAGGTTTATTTCAATGCAGCGACATTTGGAGCGCTGTTCCTTTCTCAAGTAGCTGTGGAGCATCACAACGAGACACAGAATTTATAGCAACAGATTACAATGTCATGCAACTGAAATGATGTATTGAACAAACCTAGATTGTTTCCAAGACTTTCATCTTTTCGAATGTGTTGCAGGTTTCGGTTCATTCACATGTAAATCCAGACTTCTTTTAAATCACACTCTCGAGATAATGTAAGGTTTTATAAAAAAAAGGTGATATCTCAGCTCAGACAATGCATTAAAGATGTGAGGTTAGAGTCTGCTTATATCCCAATCTTGAGTAAGACTGTTTTTATTTCCAAAGTGGAACTTATAAAATATTACATCAATTGACTGCCTGTATTGACTGATTGTGTGCTTTTTGAGCAAATCGAATGTACCTGCAAATATAATTCTGAAACTGCAAATTCACCTCGTAGGATTAGACGCATATGTGCCTGCATGAGACGGAGTGTGCGCATGTGGGTGTGAGTGCGCGTCAGAGAGTATGTGTTTGCGTGTGTGCATTATTGGTAAAGTGTGTGTGTGTGAGTGTGTTGGAATATAAGCCTATCACAGGTGTGCACATGGATGCGGGTGTGTGCGTATGTGAAAGTGTGTGCATGAGAGAGGTTATCTGTAAGTGTGTGAGTATGTAAGCGAGTTTGTATGCGTGTGAGAGTGCATAGTGCAGTGGGGTCACTTATAGTGTTACATGAATCGTAGGTCCCGTCTGAGGCCATCCTAATGAGTACTGAACTTGGCTGTCAGTCTCTGCTTAGCCACTTTGCATTGTTGCATATCCTGAAGTCCACCTTAGGTTGGATGGGCACCGAAAGGTCCGAGGCCAAATTCCCCTGATCACCGTTGTCTGGTGATTGTTGCATGATGTCTAGCCATTCGTTGTCATAGCATCTGCTTGATCTCGCCAATGCACCATGCCCCGGGGCATCCTCTCCTGCAGCATATGAAATAGCCAACAGTACCTGTCACGTAACTTCTGGGTGCTATCCCTAAATGTAATAGTGGTATTCATGTCAACACTCTGAGACAAATTCGGGCCGAAAACATTTTTTTTTAATGATGAAATACTTAACACCAATCGAGGTTTGTACAATACATCGTTTTAGTTGCATGAGACTGTGATCTTTGCTATCAATTCTGTGTCTTATTGTTCAGCTACCTGAATAAAGAACAGCGCTCTGAAAACAAGTACTTCCAAATAAACCTGTTGGAATATAACCCGTTGTTGCGTACTTTTTTAACTTTGTCCACACCAGTCCAACAGTGCCTCCTCCACAGCACGGCTACCATCTGTGTAGAGAAGGCAGAATTAACATTTTGGATCCAGTGATCCTTCTTCAGAAATGTTCTACCGGGTTTTATTCAACAATTTGTGTTTTTGTTTCTGATTTCCACTATCCACAGTTGTTTCATTTTCTTTCGGCTCAATGCTATTTCTGTATTGAATAATACTATGTGAAAGAAAGAAATAAATTTGCAAGGAACTTGCCAGAACTCAAGGGACTGAGTGATGGGAAAGATGGACAAGGTGTTTTTTTTTATTTCGAACCTGGGGGAGTGAAGGGGTATCTTACCGAAGCGTATAAGATCATAAGAGGCATGGTCAGGGTAAATGCATTCAGCCTATTTCTCCAGGGTTGGAATATCAAGGACTAGAGGGCATGAGTTTAAGGTTAGAGAGGACAGAACGAAAGAGAACCACAAGCTTAATTCTTTTTTTTGAACCACAGAGCGTGGGACAGATATGGAATGAGCAAACAGCAAGAGTTGCTGAGGTGAGTACATTCACAACAGTTAAAAGAGTTATGGGGCAGGCCAGACCCCCTTAACATATTTCAAGAAGGTCGCATAGAAACTAACTTTACTTTATCTTAAAGGCAGGTGTAAAGTGCGTGTTCCACGGGTGATGCAGCTGGACAAACATACTTTCTTTACACACTATACTAGGAACATGAACAAACAAAAGTCAATGCTCATGTCAGGTGATGCTTTGAGGTATTCAGAGGATCATTGGTGCTGACTTTCAGATCAATGTAACTCATCAGATGTAGAGCGCATTGGACAATGATATTGTCCTGGAGTCTGTATAAAAAAATAGCAGTGTCAGTTCTTTAGTAGTCACATGATATTTGTTCCAGATAATTTTTCCTATGAAACTCCACGGAGAAAGTGAGGGCTGCAGATGCTGGAGATCAGAGTCAGGAGTGTAGTGCTGGAAAAGCACAGCAGGTCAGGCAGCATGCGAGGAGCAGGAGAATCGATGTTTTTTGGCATAAGCCCTTCATTTCCTGATGAAAAGCTTATGCCCAAAATGTCGACTCTCCTGCTCCTCGGATGCTGCCTGACATGTGGTGTTTTTCCAGCACTACACTCTCGACTTTGTAACTCTCAGGCGAGTACGTGCAAAATAGGTAGCACCGTGGATGGCTTTTGCAGTGGGTGACAGGCAGCCGAGATTTATCCATGAGAAGGTAAGATTTGAAAGCAATTCTCACACGAATGAGGATATTCCCTGTGGCCAAATATGTCGCCCAATTTTTGGTGATTCAGAGGCAAGTGGATTTCAGCTATTAAATAATGTTACTGCTGTACTGAAATACAACGGAGACGAAGTCAGTAGATTTCAACAGGAGACACAGGAAATCCATAGAAAGATGTTGATTATTAACATATTTGTTTCTGTAAAAATAGGGATCCACCCTCATTAGTATAATATTTATGTATTGCTCTCATAGTTGGTTCTATTTGTTACATGAAGTGTGAATGTGTTCAAAGTCACCGAATAAATCATGGTGGAGCAAGTCAAAAGCAGAATTGTTTTATGGATGGATGTGTCCCTGAATCCTTTTGACCATTCTTGCTTTCACACTGCAATGAGCTGCATGCTTCGAAACTTAACAGTGTAAACTCGCATGTAGGTCAGATTGTATGCATTGTTTTGTACACGAAGGATAGAAACTATTTAATATGAAGCCAATCAATTATTGAATCATGAAATTGAAGTTTCAATTCCGGATTGAATGCCATAATGTAAATTTCAATTAATTCTTGCCACGGAACATTTGATGGGATGCTTAAATAATTGGTTATGAATACAAAACATTGAACTCTCATTTCTCTGCTTTTCTCCATGGCAGAAATTTCACAGTCCTGTGCACAAGTAATTTCAAATGATTCAGCAATCTTCGAAAGAGGCATATTAGATTAACTATTCTGTTCTAGCAGCTCATGATAAAGCAGCACAAAATGTCCGAGGTCTCCCCGTCTGATGCAGCAGGACATGGCTGACAGTCGTTAGAAAGCTTGGGAAATATTTGATTAATGTATTAGTCACAAGTAGAACAAAAGTAGCTCAGCGGGCCCAAGAGTACAGAACTGAAAGAGAACATGCAAATGTAGCTTATAGATTTGCAGTGTGGAAACAAGCCCTTTGGCCCAACAAGTCCATACCAATCCTACCAAGAGTGAACCACCCAGACACAACCCCCTACCCTATTGTCCGATATTTCCCGTCGAACAATGCACCTCACCTACGCATCCCTGAACAATATCGGCAATTTAGCATGGCCAATTCACCTAACCTGCACGTCTTTGGACTGTGGGAGGAAACTGGACAACCCGGGGGAAACTTGCGTGGACACAAGGAGAATGTGCTAACGTGACACAGACAGGTGCACGTGACTGGATTTGAATCCTGATCCCTTGTGCTGTGAGGCATCAGTCCTAATCACTGAGTCACCGTGCCAGTATTTATATATGAGACATAGATAAGAACATTTTATATTATGTCTAAATTTTTTGATCCCACTTTTATTATTTGATCAATCTCTTACAATGCGAATGGTTGATTTCTGTAAGGTCCTCGGACACCTGCACCAACCAACCCACCCGCCCCATGGCAGAACACTTTAACTCCCCCTCCCACCATGCGAAGGACATGCAGGTCCTTGGACTCTCCATCACCAAATCATGGCAACACGACGCCTGGAGGAACAGCGCCTCATCTTCCGCCTAGGAACCCTCCAACCACAAGGGATGAATACAGATTTCTCCAGCTTCCTGATTTCCCCTCCCCCCACCTTATCTCAGTCCCAACCCTCGGACTCAGCACCGCCTTCTTGACCTGCAATCTTCATCCCGACCTCTCCGCCCCAACCCCTATCCGGCCTATCATCCTCACCTTAACCTCCTTCCACCTATCGTATTCCCAATGCCCCTGTCCCAAGTCCGTCCTCACTACCTTTTATCTTAGACTGCTTGGCACACCTTCCGCATTCCTGAAGAAGGGCTTATGCTCAAAACGTCGATTATCCTGCTCCTTGGAGGCTGACTGAACTGCTGCACTTTTCCAGCAACATAAGGGAGGGAATGGTTGTTGGATGTTCCAGGGTTTAGATGTTTCAAAACGAATAGAGATTGATGTAAAAGAGGTGTGGGGATGGTGGCATTACTAATCAGGGATCGTTTCAGAGCCGCAGAAAGGGAAGTCATCAAGGAGAGATTGTCGACAGTGTCAGTATGGGCGGAAGTCTGAAGCAGGAAAAGAGCAGTCATCAAGAGGAAGAAGACGGCTTACTTAAGGTTGAGCAAGAAAAGATCAGTCAGAGGCCCTAGGCAGTTACAAGGTAGCCAGGAAGGACTTGAGGAATGGACTTAGGAGAGCTCGAAAAGGGAATGAAAAAGCTTTGATGAATGTTATTAAGAAAAACCTAAAAATGTTCTATGCTTACACAAGGATAAAAGATGGCCAGAGAGAGGTTTCTCCAGATCAGTGATAGAGGAGGAAATTTGTCCCTGGAGTTGGAGGAGGTAGGGGAGATCCATAAAGAATACTTTGGTTAGTATTCACTATTGAGAGTGACATCGTCGTTTGTGAGGACAGTGTGAAACAGTCTGATATTCTCGAACAATTTGATGTTAAGAAGGTGGACGTACTGGAAATTTTGAAAAAAAAATGAGGACAGGTAAATCCCCTGCCAGACGTAATATTCCCAGGGAAGCGAGGGAAGACATTGATGCACCTTTGGCTATGACCTTTGTGTCCTCACTGTCCTCTGGAGCAATACCAGATGGTGGAGGGTGGCAAATATTATTCCCTTGTTCAAGAAAGTGAATTGGGATATTCCTGTGATTTACAGACCAAACAGTTTTAAGTAAGTGTTGGTCAAATTATTTGACAGGGTTCTGAGAGGCAGGATTTATTATTACTTGGAAAAGCATGGATTGATTAGAGTGAGTCAGAATGGCTTTGCGACAAGTGCATCATGTCTCACAAGCTTTACTAAATTCTTTGAGGATATGACAGAACCAATTGGTGAAGGTCGAGCAGTGGATGTTGTGTACGTGTATTTCAGTAAGATGTTCAACAGGTTTGCCCATTGGATTCTTATTGAGAATCAAAGGAAATATGGAATGCAGGGAAATTTGCCTGTCTGGATAGAGAATTAGCAGGCCCACAGAAGACAGCGTGGAGGAGTACATGGAAAGTTTAGAGCTTGGAAATCGATGATCAGTGGTGTCCTGCTAAGACGTGCTTTCCCAAAATGCAGCACCTCGCATTTATTTTAATTAAACTCCACCTGACACTTGTCAGCCCATTTGTCAATCGGATCAAGATCCCATTGTAATCTAAGATCACCTTCTTCACTGTCCACATCACATCCAATGTTGGTGTCATCTGCAAACTTATTAACTGTACTTCTTATGCTCACATCGAACTCACTTATGTAAATGATGAAAATTAGTGAACCCAGCACTCCACTGGTCACAGGCCTCCAGTCTGAAAAACAACCATTCACCACCACCCTCTGTCTTCTACCATTGAGCCAGCTCCAATCCTCTTTGTTACATCTTCCAAAATCTCAATCAATTTTGTGAGACATGATTTCCCTCACACAAAGCCATGTTGACTATCCCAAATCAGTCCTTGCCTTTCCAAATACATGTACATCCTCTCCCTCTGAATTCCGTCCAACAAATTGCCCACCATTGACATCAAGCTTACTGGTCTATAGTTCCCTGGCTTGACCTCACCATCTTTCTTCAACAGTGGCACCACGTTAGCCAACTCCAGTTTTCGGGCACCTCAGCTGTGACTATCAATGATACAAATATTTCAATAAGAGGCCCAACAATCATTTCCTTAGTTTGCCACAGAATTTTAAGGTACACCAGATCAGGTCCTGGGGATTTATCCACTTTTATGCATTTCACGACATCCAGCGCTTCCTCCTCTGTCATATGGACATTTATCAAGGTGTCACCATCTGTTTTGCTACATTCTATATCTTTCATGTCCTTTTCCTCAATAATTACTGATGCTAAATACTTGTTTACTATCTCCCCCATTTTCTGCAGCTCCACACAAAGGCTGCTTTGCTGATCTTTGAGGGGACCTATCTCTCCCTAGTTATCCTTTTGTCCTTTACGTATTTGTAAAATACCTTTAGATTCTCCTTTATTCTATTTTCCAAATGTATCTCATGTCCCCTTTTAGTCCTCCTGATTTCCCTCTTAAGTATACTCCTCTTGCCTTTATACTCTTCGAAGGATTCATTTGATCTATCCTGTCTATAGCCGATGTATGCTTCCTTCTTTTGCTTAACTCAATTTCTTTAGTCATCCAGCATTCTCTGTACCTACCAGCCTTTCCTTTCATTCCTGAAGTCTTCCCATTTTCCAACTGATCCTTTACCTGTGAATATTTGCCCCCAATCAGCTTTCGAAAATTCTTTCTAATAATGTCAAAATTGGCCTTTCTCCAATTTAGAATTTCAACTTTTTAAATCTGGTCTATCCTTTTCCATCACTCTTTTAAAACGAATAGAATTATGGTCGCTGGCCTCAAAGTGCTCCCCCACTGACACCTCAGTCACCTACGCTGCCTTATTTCTCAAGAATAGGTTAAGTTTTGCACCTTCTCTCGTAGTTACAATATTTGAATCTGGTTGATAAGTGGATATACATCACTGAGAGGACAAACAATAACCAAATTCACTCATTGATTCTATACATCACTTCTTGGTGTTCCATACCATTTCATGGCTCAATTCTCCTTTTAAATGCCTTACAATGATGAGAAATGCTGCTTAGTCGGATTAATTTTGTATTTTATTGTCATCTTTGTTCCAGAGTTTTAAAACAAGCATCAGCTGGTATCATCTGTATTATTGCTAAACCGCACACAAGTGCCGATTGTCGGAGTCTCATAAAAATAATGATGACACAACCACTGCTTGGTATAAGACGAGATCCTCTGAAAACGCAAAATCACTGATATTTATTGGAAACCGTGACATGATCTCCTGGTACAGAAATAAATAGGGAGTTTTGATGATGTCATTTGCAATTGGTAGGATGGAGAGTGGCATGGAATTGCTGCCCTGATGAAGAACTTCAAATCATACTTTTCGAATTGATAGAAATGAGATGTAACGTTGCTGTTGGCAAAGCATTTGACCCCAAGATTTAGACACATGGTCTATCCAGTTTAGAGAGCAATACGGATTTAATACAATTCTTGGTGACTGAGAGAGTAAAGTGACGGTAATAATAACATATCTTCGGATATTAGGCAGAATTAATATTTGAGCAAGGTCACATACAGACGGGGAGATGTTGAGAATTATTTAATGCCATGTGTGAAGAGAAAGTTCAGCCCACCGAGACTGCACCAACACTCCGAAGAGCAGCCATATCCGAAGCATACCATCCTGTAGCACTTCAATTGCTGAATCAAAGCAACACATCTTTGCATGTTACGTACAATTTGGCGTGACCACTCATCTTCACAATTCTGGACTGCGAGAGGAAACCAGAGCAGTCAACCAAAGTGGAATGGAACCGGTGTTCCGGACGCCGTGAAGTAGCAGCGCGAACCATGCATGCCCATAGATTGTATTGTTGTAAATTAATTGCATTCTTGATTTAAAATATATTTTAAAGCTCATGGAAATCACTCAGCAACGATTCAAAAGCAAGAATCAAATTTTACACGGAGCTGGAGAACAGTTCAATCTCATTAACGAAGAATACAATGGTCCACTATGCCAAAGGCGACAGAGATTGCAGACTATAACATAGATGAGCTGAACGCAGGCTAACGGGATTGAATGATTTACTTTGTTTAACTAGATAGGAGCTAACTGTTATAAGACCACAATATATATATCTATATATATATATTCAACCTGATGTCCTGTTAATTGGATTTAGAGAGGAATGTGAGGTTCGATGTTAGTTTGTTGACTTCATTACTTGACATGTACAAACGGACATTTGAGGAAACACGAACAAAAGAATCGAATGGAATTGACCAAATTTATGTAAGAACGAAAGGTTCAACAATGCAAGGTCTCTTCTGAATGATGAAAGCATTGCATGTCGATCAGACGATTAAAGTTGGGAAAGTTCTAATGACATACACAAGTTGACATTAAAGTAGATGGAATGTAGAAGTCGGAGAACATGCTGAGGGTAAATGAAAACAAAACTGTTTCGGGCTTTCATCTGGGATGGTTGGAATCAGCCTGCTTTCATTTCGAAGCAAATCTTGGAGAAATGAATCCGGAGTTTGTTTCTTGATAATTTCAGGTATAATACCTCACACATTTTTTTGAGGAAATCAAGCAGGGCGACGGGAAAGCGGAGCAGAGAGTCATTAAAACCAAACACGGCTATCGCCAAAGTGTGGCGGTTTTGAAAGCAGGCATGTCCCTGGGGAATGAGAAAATTCAAAAAGGAAAGCGAAACTGCAACATATAGATCAGATCATTCGGCAGTCCAGGAAATTTATTTTAGGTGAACAACTTGCGTGGACGTGTGGAATGATCTGACGAATAAAAGGCGTTCAGAACAAAATGCATCACGAATGTATAAATGTTCCTTTAAATCATTTAATTTCATATTAGCCTGTTTTTGGCAAGGTTACCTTTTCCATATTAGCCTGTTTTTGGCAAGGTTAACTTTAAACATTTCAATAATGTTCTCTTGCTTTGGGAAAGAATTCGTTGCATTTGCTGAACAAAGCACGAGAACACCCTCCAAGTGACATTATTCATTTGGCATACCACTGCTTAATATGTCATTCCTAGTATTTATCTTCCCGAAGTGTTTTAATTACAATTGTCAATCCTGGGTCAATATGTTTCATGTTACGAGAGTGTCAAGAATTTTTGTGTCCTGCAGCATTACTTACTGCAAATCAATACCCATTCATAATGCATTTCCTGCAAATAATTGAGCAACTCTCTTTCAAAAAAAAGTGAACATTTAGTTTTAATTCTAATAATATCAAGAGTTCAAACTAAGTATACAATATGCAAACCAGATCCAGGGAATTGTAGTTACCATTTATTAATTAACATGCCTTTCAGTGTAAACACATACTTTAACCCATTCTTGAGATCCTCCCTGAATTTCCTCTGTGTCAGTCCGTAACTACAAGAGTTTGTGCAGGAACTGAGAAGTTGCAACATAAAACCAATCTGTTGCACTATATATATCGGGCTGCTGTAATATATGTCAGTGCAAAAGAAATTTAACACTGGCCACTTTAAAGAATGCACAACATACAGCATCCATAAGAAGATAAAGTTGGCAGAAATGCTGAAAATTAAAATCATAGGTTTTCTCCGATTACTCATCTCTGCATCTCTGTTGTCGTCACTGACCTTTTGCAGTGCCCTGCGCTCTCTATTTGCCATGATAATATGTCTGACGGTTAGAACATTGAACAGTAATATTAAAAGGCTTGGTAAGAGAGGGGTAATGATGCTGTCAATCGATTCAAATGCTTTCCACAGGCGGGAATTGAGATAGTCAGCTGTCACAACACAATACCACGGCACGTTGTCGATTATAATGGCAGGTTCATTCATGTAGTAAAAGGGGACAGTCCTCAGGCAGCTTGAAACAAAGACAGAGACAATGACGACTCCGGATATTTTCATTGTGCAGTATTTTGTTTGCATTTTATGACAGCAGATAGCAACAAAGCGATCAAAAGTGAATGCAACTGCAAACCAGACAGAACAGTCCACTGCAACTATGTATGCAACAGTATTTATAGAACACACAGGAGTTAGGAACAGGAATTTAATTGAGAGATACATGATATTAATTCGGTGCAATATAACGTGGATAATAACGACTGTGAGATCAGCCACTGCCATAGCCACCAGATATTCCGTGATGTATTTTGAAAGACCTCATTTGCCTCGAATCAGGATCAAAATTGCAACCAGATTAACTGTAAGAACAAGAAACATATTATTGACTTGCTGTCCATTGCACATTTCTTTCTGGAACACTCATGCATTAAGATAAAAGACAATATTGAATGGTTGACTATTGTTAATAAGCAGGGAAATAATTTGACATTGTCAGAAATGAAAATTGAATCCTAGAGTTGAATACAATGCAATGAAGTTGCGTTGGGAAAAAGAAATCAACATCAACTTTACGCAGTTTCTGAAGCAAGCGTTTCAAAGGAGACTGTCTGAGTTTAACAATATGTGAATTCAAATCTTATCATCTTTAAGAATTGCAAAAAATGTCCTTGGCCCCGTTTTACTGCACAAAGTGAAGTATTCTTTCTTCTGGGAGAAGTCTACTTCATGAATCATGAAGATTTTTCTCATCTCCTGTAATTACGTCTCTGCTTCTGCTTTGACATTCTGTTACAGTTTCATTCATCAGCATTGTTTGTTAATTTGTATTAATATAAAGTCACATTTAATGCAATTAAACAATCTAATAATATAGGATTATCCTCTTTAATGGGAGGCCATTGACTCCACTAAGACAGCCTCAAGTTATGCATAAAATGCCTTACTTTGTAAAAATAAATAAAATCAGACATGTGACGTCGTGTTTCTGGCAAGAACAGCATTTACAAGTCATTCCTCCGTGCCCAGGTGAACTTGTTGGCGGGCTGTCGAACTAAACCATTGCATTGCTTGAAGCTAAGTAGACAGTTCTGCTTCACGGAAGTTTCCTGAATTTTGACTAAGCCACTGGGAATGAAAACAACTTGGATGGCAACTTGCAACTGATTCTATTCCGATCTGTTGTGCTTGTTCATCTGGATTCTAGAAGCTGTGCAAAAGAAGGTGCCCTCACATGATCAATATAGTTCATGAAATATTTAGATGTTAGAAAGTTTGATTCGATTCTCTTTGATAATACCAAAGTACAGAGTTTTCTTTCTGGAATATGTGCTTTACTATTGCTCGGCAAAATACTGCAGGGAAGTCACACAGTTGATAGAATGCTACTCAGAGAAGGCATGTTCTCTTCAGCCAACCATAAAAGCAAACAAAATGTCAATCAAATGACTTCAAAGCACTGCAATAAAATATTATATAATTTGGAAATTATATCAAATAAAATTAGATTATCGATAATAAAAGTTAAATATAATTTCTTGACCATCGATCGTGCAAACATAACGTGTAGTTTCTGCTCTGGATTCAGTAAATTATTGTTAAACACCTTAGAATTTTGAACAGTGAAGCTTTGAATGTTGTGACTTTTTGTTGCTGAATCGCTATAGTGTAGAAACGGATCCTTCAGCCCAAGTGCACACTGACACTAACCCACCCGGACATATTCCACCTACCCTTCTTTACCCCTGACAAAAACTCCCCACCGACACATCCGTGCGCACTATGGGTAATTTAGCATGGCCAATTCACCTGATCTGCAAATCTTTGGACGGTGGGAGATAAACGGGACACTCAGAGTACGCCCAAACATGGGGTGTATGTGCGAACTCCACGACCGCAGTTGGTTGAGAATGGAATTGAACCCGGGTCCATCGTACTGTGAGGCAACAATGTATACCACGGAGCCATAGAGCAACCTCCCTGCAAAAGCGTAAGAAAAAGATTGAGCTTCAGGAAAAAAAAAATCATTGGCGAAAACCAAAACACAACTGTTCACAGTGAACAGTCAAAATATGACGTAACATTCACACATTATTTGTTTTAGTTTCGTTCCTGTGTCTTACCTGGAATACTGATGGCTGCAAGAACGGGGTAGTAAATTTGGTCTACTTGGTATATAACTGGGTAAAACATTTCCCCAATTAACAACCAAACTCTGATGTGCGTGTTCCAGCAGAATGAAGGCACAATGATAACAACTTGTCGATGTGTCGCTATTAATGCGTAAGCTTTCCTCTCTGGAGAGTGTCAGTGAGGTCATATGCACCGAGACATTATGCGCGCTTCAATGAAAAACGACGGAAATAATAAACTGTCTTCACTCCAATGAATTAGCGGACCTTTCGGCATTTTGATTAGTTCAATACATGCTGTGCAAAACAGAACAATTCATAGTTTTTGAAGTTTCTCAGAAGTTGGAATTGAAATATATTTGAGGATAAAAAAAATCACTGATCCTCAAAAGTCCAAGCCTATGGTTAGATTTTCTACAGTGTGGAAACAAACACTTCGGCCCAGGGTTCCGCACCGAGCCCCCGAGAAAAGTAACCCACGCAGACCCATTTCACTCTTACAAATGGGTAGGTTAACACGGCCAATTCAGCGGACCTGCATGTCTTTGGACTGTGGGAGAAAACCGGAGCACCCAGAGAATGTGCAAACGCCACACAGGCAGTCGCCCGAGGCGGGAATTGAATCTGTGAGGCTGCAGAGCAAACTGCTGAGCCACTGCAACACACGCAAGCATGCTATTATTTCGTATTCAAGTCCAAAAATTAATCAAAACTTTATTTTTTCAACTCTCAGATGTTTTCGAAAGAGAACAGCACTTTCACATTCCCTCACAACAATCAAAAGCCAAAGCCAGAGATAATATTCGCTCTGCCATTTGTCTTTTGCAGATCATGATGGCGATATATTTCTTAGTCAAAACTCGCTTAGTAAACTCTGTTTTTAGTTTTAATTACCACTTCAAAAATGTGAGAAAAGCATTGTCGATCAGCCAGATAGCATGGAGGGAACAGAACCGTTCTTTGCTAATGCTTCACGTGAGCTGGTTCATTGGGGTTTTTTTTTCAGACGAAGGTAGATAGATGTTTGCTTCGTAGATAGAAACAGATGTTACCTGTAATAACTGGGCGTACAAAATTCAAAGCAAAACAGTCATTGAATTGCTGAAAGTCAATGTAGGCCTTGCGTCTTAGTGAAATGCATGTTATTCTAATTTTTTCATTCCGACATAATTAATTGACTGACGTTTAAATAGCCTGCTTCCCAATCCCGTGCAAGGATTCAATGCAAGGAGTCGGAGAGGATGACATGTTTTTGTGAAGCGAAACAATCGTTGTCAGTCATCTGTGAATATTAAATTCCAGTATTGCTTACACTCCTGATACGTTTTACTAATCATTTGTCACTGTTCTTCACTCTTATGCATCAATTCATAGAACACGCTTGAACTTCCAATATACTTAATATTCAAACTTTTTTGCATGTAAATCGAAACAGGTTGTCTTCTATTCGATGAGGAATTGGCCAGCAAAAAGCAATAGCAGAATGTTCAGCAAATAAACAAGGAACATGTCCCTATATTCACTTATTTGACCTTAAGTGCACACTTTGTCACGCATGGCGAAATGGTTTAACAGTTCGACATTGTTTTCAAGCGTACTTTTATAGGCTCAGTTCTGAAGAGATTTTGCAACATTCTCGATACACTTCACACACAGGCTGCCTGACCTGCGTAATTTTCGCCAGATTTCCCTGTGCTGTTTCAGATTTTGAGCTTTTGTAGGATTTTGTCTTGTGTTTGTTGAAGAGAATGTTGCCTGAAATCACCAATCAGACAGAATGCAAAATAAAGCATTTCCTTTCATTAGAGGCAGTACTTGATGAAGGGATTTTGCTCGAAACGTCGATTTTCCTGCTCCTCGGATGCTGCCTGACCCGCTTTGCTTTTCCAACAACACTCTATAATTGCCTCTGATCTCCAACATCTGCAGTCCTCACTTTCTCCGCAGTGCTCAAACTGTCCAATGATGTTCATTTCGATGCTGCACGGTAAACTTTACTGAATTTATTTATTTGGTTTCATGTCAGACTTTATTCTGTAAAACCACAAGAGAAACCTGATTCTGTACTGAAGTTCACCTCGATTTACAGTTTAAATGCGCAATACAAAAATGAAATTAACTTTATTCCTAACATAAACTACACTCACACTGCAATTGATTTCTGGAATAAAGTCGCAGGGCCTTTAATACGACAACTAGTGCCGCTTCAATCTTAGCTTGTGCGGTTATTACTTGATGCCTTCAAGTACAGCAGATAGCCTAACAGCTATCTTATTTCCTTTCCTTTATTTTTAATGACCCACACAAATTTTCGAGAAAACTTTCCCGGAGTTACATATTTCCAAAACTGTTCTGAATACATGATTTTAAAGCATTGCGATCGGGAGCTTCATTCTAATGGGGTTGGGAATGCTCCTTGTTGAAGTTGTGACTGCTTTTCTGCAGATGGAGGAAGTTGCCTCAGCTTGGAATTATAAAAAACCATCTTTATCCGTTGAGCTTTTATTCTGTATTTTGAGTGAGTTGCAATTAAGTTGGAACTTCCAAAGGAGGAACAAATCACACTTCATAAATAATCAACATCACAGTATAGCAAAAAGACTTTATTCATGTTTTGTATTGAACAAAAATATTATTCCCACATTTTATCTGCAGGCTTACGAATATATAAAAATCAGAGCCGAAACGTGTGGAAATTGGCTACATGAGTCACATATCTGCTCTCTAGCGGGAAGCGTCGGGTTGTGAGAAGTTAAAATGTTTGCAGATGAGACAAATATTGGCACGATGATATGGGCAGCGTGGTCACTCAGTGCTTTAAACTTCCGCATCACAGTGCAAGGGACCTGGGTTTAATTCCATCCTCAGAGCGACTGGTATAAACAGGGAAGTCTGCACACTGAATGGCATTCAAACCCAAGAGGCAGACGTTGATGAATTTGCAAAGTATCCAGGGGAAAGGAATGGCAAACATATGCTCGTATTGTGCATGTCAACGGATCCTTCCATGCTCATGGACTGCAGAAGAGACTCTGCAGGCGAATTAATTAACATTTTCCTACACTCATGAAGCTTAACTTTTGGAGAAGAGTGTGTTAGATATTGTCAGAGGCGATGTCCTCTCTTCACAATGAAGACTGTATACAACAGGCGGGACCATATTCCTCAGTAGGTTAAGTTTAAAGCAAACATGGCTCTGCAAACCTCGACATGAATGACTGATATGAGCCACAGTTAAAGGTAACGTGGACAGAGACATCGTGTATCATCGGGCTGCTCCGTCATTAAACTGACATGTTGACGGCCTGATAAGCAAGTGTGCTGTGTTGTTTGGAGTATTTGGGGGTGTGGGGGGGCGGGAGTGGGGGTGAGTGGAGCAACTTACTGGTGGTAAGCAATTGGATTCAGGTTTCTGGAGCAGAATCTGTCACTGCTGCTTAGAGGGGAAGGGGACAGAGGAACAGAGGTTTAGTCATTGGGGACTCCATAGTTCGGGGTCAGATAAGTGGATTTATGGGAAAGAGAGCGCCTCACGAAGGGGTGGGTGGTGGAGTGCTGGATTGATAGTGCGTCATTGTTAATCAAGGGCAGTGTTATTACAGCTGAAGTAAGGTCTGAGGACTTATCCACAGAGATAATTTGGGCTGAGGTCAGAAACAGGAAAGGAGAGCTTGCCCTTTTGACAGTTTTCTTGCCCTTTTGACAGTTTTCTACCGGTCTTTGAATTGTTCCAGGAATGTAGAGGAAATGATAGCAAAAAAAGAATCTCAGTCGGAGCGAGAGCAACAGGACTGGGAATGCTGTAGTTTAAGTAGTTTTGATGGGTCAATTTTCGTTCAATGTGTACGAGAGAGTTTTCTGATACAGTGTGCAGAGTGGTCAACAAGGGGAGGTATCATTTGATACTGGGGAATGAACCCACCAGGTGCTAGATTTGGAGGAAGGTGAGCACTTTGGCGAGAGTAACCATAATTGATTTAAGTTCCCAATAGAAATGGACAGGGATAGGTACATCCCACCGGGAAAGTGGTACAACTAGGGGAAAGGCAATTATGATGTGATTTAGGCAATCTGAGGTCATGGGGAAGTGCTGAATGAATCCGCATTGGAAAAGGGAATGTTAGTGGGAATACAGAGACATGGGCTACAAGGTTGGATAGGGTTGACATTGACAAAGAGGAGGTTTTATCAATTTTGGCAGATGAAAAAAATAGATAAGACCCCTCGGCAGGATGGGATTTATTCTCAGATTCTCTGGGAAGCCAGGGAGGAGATTTTAGAGCGTTTGGCTTCAATCGTTTTGTCATCATTTTCTACAGCAGTAGTGCCAGAAGACTGGAGGACAGCAAAAGACGTCGTTCTTTTGTTGAAGAAGAGGATTGGGCGCTACCTTAGCAATTATAGGCCAGTGAGACTTACTTCGGTTGTGGGTAAGGTGTTGAAAACGGTTATCACAGACAGGATTTATAATCATCTGGAAAGGAATAATTCCATTAGGCATAGATAATACAGTTTTGCGAAGAGTAGGCTAAACCTCATTAACTTTATTGAGTTCTTTGAAAAGGTGGCACAACAGGTGGATGAGTATAAAACAGTTGATGTGGTGTATATGGACTTTAGTGAGGCGTTTGATACGGTTCCACACTGTAGGCTATTGCACAAAATATGGAGTTTCTGGATTGACGGTGGTTTACCGGTTTGGATCAGAAATTCGTCAAATGAAAGAAGACAGAGGATGGTGGTTGATGGGAAATTTTTGTCCTGGTGCTCAGTTATGAGTGGCGTGCCGCAATGGTCTGTTTTGGGCAAAAGCCAAAATGTGTGAGGTAGTTCACTTTAGAAGAAATAACAGGAATGCAGAGTACTAGGCTCATGGTAAAATTCTTGGCAGTGTCGATAAACAAAGAGATCTCCGTGTCTTGGTGCATAGATCATTGGAAGTTGCCACCCAGGTTGATAGTGTTTTTAAGATGGCATAGGGTGTGTTGATGTTTATCTCTGGGGATGGGTGGGGTGGGGGAAGTGGTTGAGTGTCGGAGTCACAAGCTTCTCGTACATGCTTCAGCTGTACGAGACACTAGTAAGGCTGCACAAGGAGGATTTCATGCATTTCTGGTCACCACATTGTAGGGAGGATGTGTAAGCTTTGGAAAGTTTTCAGAGGAGATTCACGAGGATGCTGCCTTGGATAGAAGAAAGGTCTTATGAGGAAAGGCTGATGGAAATGAGGATGTTTTTATTGTAGAGAAGAAGGTTGAGAGGTGACTCAATCAAGATATATAAGATAATCAGAGGTTCAGATAGCGTGGACAGTGAGAGCCTTTTTCATTGGATGGTGATGGCCTACCGGAGGGGACAAAGCTTTAAATTGAGGGGTGATAGATTTTGGATAGATATAACGAGTAATTTCTTCACTCAGAATGGAGGAGGGATGTGGAACGGTCTATTTGCAAAAGTAGTAGATTGGCTGACATTACAGGCACTGGCAAATGTATCCCTTTAACTTATGGATAATAATGGAATGATGTGGGTGAGATGGACATCAGATTAATTACACAAGTTGGCGCAACATTGAGAGCCAAATCGCCTGTTCTGCGGTGTAACTTTCAATGTTCTGTGTTCTATGAAACCCCACTTCTGGATGCCGTGAAGGAGCTGTGCAAATGACTGAACCACCATGCCTACCTCGGACTTGCTTTCCCAAAATGCAGCACTTCGCATTTATTTTAATTAAACTCCACCTGACACTTGTCAGCCCATTTGCCAATCGGATCAAGGTCCCATTGTAATCTGAGGTTACATTCTTGAGGACACCATCACATCCAATGTTGGTGTCATCTGCAAACTTATTAACTGCACTTCTTATGTTCACATCAATCTCACTTATGTAAATGATGAAATGTAGTGAACCCAGCACAAATCCCTTGGAGCACTCCACTAGTCACAGGTCTCCAGTCTGAAAAACAACCATTCAGCACCACCCTCTGTCTTCTACCATTGAGTCAGTTCCAATCCTCTTTGTTACATCTTCCAAAATCTCAATCAAGTGTGTGAGACATGATTTCCCTCACACAAAGCCATGTTGACTATCCCTAATGAGTCCTTGCCTTTCCTATTACATGTACATCCTCTCCCTCAGATTTTCGTCCAACAAATTACCCACCATTGACATCAGGCTTACTGGTCTCTAGTTCCCTGGCTTGACCTTACCATCTTTCTTCAACAGTGTCTCCAAGTTAGCCAACTCCAGTTTTCTGGCACCTCACCTGTGACTATCAATGATGCAAATACTTCAATAAAAGGCCCAACAATCATTTCCTTAGTTTCCCACCGAATTTTAAGGTACACCAGATCACGTCCTGGGGAATTATCCACTTTTATGCATTTCTCGACATCCAGCACTTCCTCCTCTGTAAATATGGACATTTATCAAGATGTCACCATCTGTTTCACTACATTCTATATCTTTCATGCCCTTTTCCTCAATAATTACTGATGCTAAATCCTTGTTTACTATCTCCCCCATTTTCTGCAGCTCCACACAAAGGCTGCTTTGCTGATGTTTGAGGGGTCCTATCTCTCACTAGATATCCTTTTGTCCTTTACGTATTTGTAAAAACCCTTTGGATTCTCCTTTATTCTATTTGCCAAAGTTATCTCATGTCCCCTTTTAGCTCTCCGGATTTCCCTCTTAAGTATACTCCTCTTGCCTTTATACTCTTCGAAGGATTCATTTGATCTATCCTGTCTATACCTGACATATGCTTCCTTCTTTTGCTCAGTTTCTTTAGTCATCCAGCATTCTGATTACCTACCAGTCTTTCCTTTCACCCTAACATGAATATACTTTCTCTGGACTCTCGTTATCTCATTCCTGAAGGCTTCCCATTTTCCAGCTGATTACCTGTGAATATTTGCCCCCAATCAGCTTTCGAAAATTCTTTCTAATACTGTCAAAATTGACCATTCTCCAATTTAGAATTTCAACTTTTTAAATCTGGTCTATCCTTTTCCATCACTATTTTATAACGAATAGAATTATAGTCGCTGGCTCCGAAATGCTCCCCCACTGCCACCTCAAACACCTACGCTGCCTTATTTCTCAAGAATAGTTCAAGTTTTGCACCTTCTCTCGTAGTTACAGCCACAGAATCAGAGAAAATGGTGAGACAAAAAGAAAACAAACTGTTCAGGGCTTTCATTTGAGAAGTTTGGATTGGTTTGCGATCATGTTGAAGTGAAGCTGTGATAAATAAATCAGAAGGATGGATCTTGACAATTTCAAGTACAGTAATTTACGCTTTTGTTGAGGAAAACAAGCAAGAGAATGCAGGGCAACGGGAAAGTGGAGCAGAGAGGCATTAAAACCAAACACAGTTATTGCCAAAGTGTGGCGATTTAAAAGCACGAATGTCCCGAGGGAAATGAGATTATTCAAGAAAGAAAATGAAACGACAACGTATACATCCGTCACAGTTCGGCTCTTCAGTGAATTTATTTTAGGTGAATCACTTGCGTGGACGTGTGGAATGAGCTGACAAATACAGGGCATTCTTAACAAAATGTATTCCGAATGCATACATGCTCCTTTACATCATTTAAGTCCATGTTTGCCTATTTTTGACAAGGTTACCTTTTTTGCAGGTTTAAAATTTCAGTTATGTTCTTTTGCTTTTGAAAAGAAATCATTGCATTTGTTGACCAAAACAGGACAGCATCCTCCAAGTGCTTAATATATCATTCATTCATACTATTTATCTTCATGAAGTGCTTTAGTTCCAATTGTCAATCTTAGGTCAACATTTTTCATGTTAGGTGAATGTTAAGAATTTTTGCGTCCTGTGCCAGTACTTATGGCAAACTAATATCTATTTGTAATATATTTCCCACACACAATTGAACACCTATCTTTCTGGAAAAAAAGCTTAACATTTAGTTTTAATTCAATCATCCAAAAATGATTTCAAGAGTTTTTAAAAGATGCAATGTTCAAACCATGTCCAGTGAATTTTAGATACCATTTATTAATTAACATGCCTTTCATTGTAAACACAAACTTTAACCCATTCTTGAGCTCTTCCCAGAATTTCCTCTGTGTCAGTCCATAAATACAAGTGTTTGTTCAGGAACTGAGAAGTTGCAACATAAAACCAACCTGTTGCACAGTATATATCGGGCTGCTGTAATATATGTCCATGTAAAAGATTTTTAACACTGGCCACTTTAAAGAATGAACAACATACAGCATCCATAATAAGATAAAGTTGGCAGAAATTCTGAAAAGTAAAATCATACATTTTCTCCGATTCCTCATCTCTGCATCTCTGTGGTCATTACTGACATTTTGCAGTACCCTGCGTACTCTATTTGCCATGACAATATGTCTGACGGTTAGAATATTGAGCAGTAAAATTAAAAGGATTGGTACGAGAGGGATTATGACACTGTCAATCCATTCAAATGCTTTCCACAGGCGGGAATTGAGATCGTCAGCTGTCACAACACAATCCCACGGCACGTTGTCGATTATAATGGCAGGTTCGTGCATGTAGTAAAAGGGGACCGTCCTCAGACAGCTTAAAACAAAGACAGAGACAATGACCACTCCGGCTGTTTTCATTGTGCAGTATTTTGTTTGCATTTTATGACAGCAGATAGCAACAACGCGATCAAAAGTGAATGCAACTGTAAACCAGACAGAACAGTCTACTGCAACTGTAGATTCAACAGTATTTATAGAGCACACAGGAGTTAGAAACAGGAAACTAATTGAGAGGTACATGATATTAATTCGGTGCAATAGAACATGGATAATTACTACTGTGAGGTCAGCCACTGCCACAGCCACCAGATATTCCGTGATGCATTTTGAAAGACCGCATTTGCCTCGAATCAGGATCAAAATTGCAACCAGATTAACTGTAAGAAACAAGACGTATATTATTGACTTGAAGTCCATTTCACATTTTTTTCTGAAAATGCATGCACATTAAGTTAAAATAAAATATTGAATGCTTGAAGATTGTTGACAAGCAGCGAAATAATTTGCTATTGTTCAAAATGAAAATTGGTTCACAAGTGGCACAAATTGCAAAAAAGTTGTTTATGTTAAATTGTACTGTGAAAAAGAAATCAAAACCAGCATTGCACAGTGTTTGAAGAAAGGATTCCAGAGGAGAATGTGTAAATTACACAGTATCTGAATTCAAACCATATTAACTTCAATAAGTCTAAAGAAGCCCTTGGACACTACTGGAATACAGCAGAATTTGAAGCTTTTTTGCGAGCAGTCTATTGTATTTCTCATGAAACTTGTTTCTCATATCCTGTAATTACTTCTATGCCTATTCTTTTACGGTTGATTTCATCAGCATTGTTTTTTAGTTTGAGGTCAACAAGGTCAACTTTTATGCAATTATATAATCTGATCATGTCCGCCTCACAAATTGGGACGACATTGCCGACACCAAGACTGCGTAGAGGTAAGCCTTAAATGTCTGAATTTGTAAAAGAATAAAATCACTTATGCGACACAGTGTTTTCTGCAAGACCATGATTTGTTAGCCATTCCTTAGTGCGCAGGTCAATGAGTTGGTGAGCTGTCTTATTAAACAATTGCATTGCACTGCATGAAGTGATGTAGACAGTTCCATTTCACGGAAGTTGCCTGAATTTTGACTAAGCAACTGTGAATGAAAACAACTTGGATGGCAACTTGCATCTGACTCTATTCCCATCTGCTGCGCTTGATCATCTGGATTTTAGAAGCTGTGCAGAAGAAGGTGTCCTCACATGATCAAGATATTTCATGTGAAACAAATAAAGTTCGCTTCTTTAGTAATACCAAAGTACAAAGTTTTCTTTATCCAATACGTTCTTTACTGTTGCTTTGATAAAATACTGTTGGGAAATCATGTGGATAATAGAATGTTGATTTGAGAAGGCATGTTTCTTTTCAAGGAACCATAAAAGCAAACAAAATGTCAATCAAACGACTTCTAAGTACTGCAGTAAAATATGATATAAATACGAAATTATATGAAATCAAACTAGCTGATCAATAATAAAAGTTCAACACAATTTATTGATCATGTATCATACAAGCATAGTTTCTTGTTTCTGCTCCAGCGTCAATACAATTGTTTGACATCTCACAATTCAAAACAGTAAAGCTTTGAATTTTGCGACTATTTTTCTGTGAAACGTTGAAAAAAAGTACATTGACGAAAAACAAAAGACAACAATTAGCAGTAAACGGTTAAAATCTGACATAAAGACTGTTATTTCTTTCCAGGGCCTTACCCGGAATGCCGATGGCTGCAAGAACAGGATAGTAAATTAGGTCTATTTGGTATATAACTGGGTATTGCATTTCTCTGATTAACAATCAAAATCTCACGCGTGTATTCCAGGAGAATGCGGACGCAATGAGAGCAACTTGTCGATGAGTCCCTATACTGCCTATGCCTTCCTCTCTGGAGAGCGTAAGTTACGTGATGTGGACATAGATATTATGCACACTTCATCGAAAGAGCGACGGAACTAAACTATTTTCACTCTAACGAGTTCGCTAATTGTCATGCGGTACGATGACTCAATACAACCTATGCAAAACAGAACAAGTTTATTATATTTTTTGAAGATTCTCAGAACTTTAAATTGAAACCTATTTTCGGCTAGAAAATATCACTGACTCTGAAATGTTCAAGCCTATCCTTTGTATTGTTTCTTACTCAAGTCGAAAAGTTCATGAACTTCAATCAAATCTTTATTTCTTCAACTCTCAGGTGTTTTCTAACTAGGAGAGCACTTTGAAATTACCTCACAGTATTCCTTTGCCCAAAGCTAGAAATATGATTCGCTCTGTCAGTTTTCTTTTGCAGCTCAAGAGGGCTACATATTTCTTCGCCAAAACTCTTTTAATAAACATTTCTTTTACTTTTGAACGAACGCTGCCTGAAATTTCCAAACAGACGGAAAACAAAATAAACCATTTCCTGTCATTAAAGGCAGTAGTTAAAACTGTCCGGTAAAGTGTATTTGGACGGTACAGGGTTAACGTTACTGAAATTATTTATTTTATTTCACGTGGGAGTTTATTTCGTGAAGATACAAGGGAAACTTACTTCTGTACGGAAGTTTACCTTTATTTAACGTTTTAATGTGCAATGCAAAGGAGAAATAAATTTTCTTCCCAACCCAAGCCATAAACACACTGCTATTATTTTTTTGAATAGGGCTTTAATATGAGTTAGTTCTGCTTTACTATTAACTGATGCGGTTATTAACTTGATGTTTTCACCTTCAGCAGATATTCCACAGTTTTGTTTCTGTTCCTTTTCTTTCTGTTTAATGCTGCTTAGACACTCCCATGCAAATTACAGAGTAAACTTGCACCTTTCCCAGCGTTGCTGTTTTTGAAAAACTGTTCTAAACACATGATTTTAGATCATTGTGAGCGGGAGTTTCTTTCTAAATCTGCTGGGTCTGTTCATTGTTGAAGGTAGAGACTGCTTTGCTCCAAATGCAGGAACTTGCCCTGATTTGGAATTATTCAAAACCATTTTTCCACTGTGGTTTCATCCTGTATTTTGCTTGATTTTTAAAAAATGAACAAACCACTTTTCTTACGTAAACACCATCAGAAATGCAACAAAACTGCTTTATACATGTTAACTTTTTTTAAAGAAAGGAAGTACTTCCACCTTTTACCTACAGGCTTGCCAGTAAATACAAATCCTATCCAAAACCATTGGAAATTGACGAGATGTACCAAATGTATTTTGTCTGGCCGGAACCATCGAGTTGGGAGACGATTTCAAGTGACACAAATGTTGACATGATGATATGGACGGCCTGGTCACTCAGTGCTTGATACTGCTGCATCACAGCACAAGGGACCCAGATTTGATTCCACCCACAGGCGACTGTCTTTGTGGAGTTTCCAACCACTCCCCATGTCTATGCGAGATTCCTCCGAGTGCTCCGGTTTCCTCTGAGAGACCACATGTTCAGTGGATGGGCCATGGGAAATTTAGGGTTCTAGGAGTCTGGGTGTGTGAGAGATGCTCATCAGAATATTGGTGTTGATTCAATGGACCAAATGATTGGATTCGTATGATTCTATGCCAGTCAAATAGAAAGTGCAATTCTACAACTGGCATCATTCAACTGGACAGTGGAAATCTGGAAACTGAATATAATTCAATCCCGAGAATCGTAAGTTTAAGAATTTGCAAAGCTCACAGGGACAAGGAATGGAAAACATATGCTTGTATTGTGCATGTCAACAGATCCTTAAATGCTTATGGACAGCAGAAGCAATGCTACAGAAGAGTTAACTAATATTTGCCAATATCTCTAATATTTCACTCATTGAAGCTGAAACTCTGGAGTGGGATGTGTTTGTTGCAGTTCCATAAGACATTTTATTGAGGCAAAGTCCATGTCTTTACAATGAAGACTGTCTCCAACAGACACGCACATTATCTTCAAATTGTTTAAACTTATAACAAACATGGCTATGCAAACCACGACATGAATGATTGACGTGAGTCACAGTTAAAGTGATCAGAGTCCTCGAGTATCATAGGGCTGCTCTGTCATTAAATAGAGATGTTGTCGGTCAGTTCAACTGAGTGCCATCACGCATCAGGTGAGGACAGAAGTTGAGATGAACAATATCTCTTAGAGATATTGACACTCTGTGGCCGACTGCACTTTGACCCAAACTGGTCCACATGAACCAAAAAATGCTCGTCCTCGCTAACCACATTAACCTACACTTGACCCATATCCTTCTATTCCTTTCTGATCTATGCATTTGTCGAAATGCTTTTCAAGAGTAATGAATGAACTTGCCTCAACCATTTATGCTGTCAGCTCCTTCCAAATGCGTATTGCGTCCTGTGTAAAAACGTTTCCCCCCACGTTACTTTTCATTCTTTCTCCCATACCTCAAACTAATGCCCTCTATTCCTCGATTCCCCAACCATGGGAAAAAGACTGAGTGAATTCAACGTATCCATGCTTTTCTTGATCTCATACCCCTTGAAAGGTTGCCCCATCAGTCTCCGAAGCTCAATTGAAGAAAGGTCCTAGCTCTTCCAACCTGTCCTTACATTTCATACATCAGGAATTAGATAACTCAGTTGTTTTATTTTCAGAGCAGTGTGATGCCAACAGCATGAGTTTAATTCCCACCACCGGTTTGACGTTACCATGTACCTCTTTCTTCGCCAGAGGTTTGGTGGCCCACCGGTTAAATCACCATCAGTCGCTTCTCGCTAATATGAGAGCTGACCATATGGTCTGGTAAGACTGTGGCTAGACATACATAATTCGTACGCTTGTAAGGCAATCCTTGTAAGTTTCACCACATCCTTCTGATAACAAAGTGACAGCAACTGAACAGAATGCTTCAAGTGTGGCCTCGCCAATTTTATATATACCTGCAATGCAAC
Organism: Chiloscyllium punctatum; assembly: GCF_047496795.1. NCBI lineage: Eukaryota > Metazoa > Chordata > Chondrichthyes > Orectolobiformes > Hemiscylliidae > Chiloscyllium > Chiloscyllium punctatum. Next base: position 54,920,197 of record NC_092768.1, read on the forward strand.
TTCTAAACTTCTATCCTTAATGCCCTGACCGATGAAGGCCAGTGTGCCAGAAGCCTTCTTCACTACCTGTTCACCTGTGACTCCACTTTCAGAGAACTGTCAACCTGAACTCTAAGATCCCTTCTTTCTCCTACACTCCTTAAGGTCTTACCATTTATTTGGAACTCCTATCTTGAATTGACTTTCCAAAATTCAAAACCTCACACTTTTCTAGGTTAAACTGCATTTGCCACCTCTCAGCCCACTTCCACAGCTGATCAAGGTCGTATAGCAATTTGTGATAACCTCCCGTACTCTCCACGATACGCCCTATTTTAATGTCATCAGCAAACTTACCAATCATGCCTTGTACATTCTCAACCAAGTTATTGACATAGATAACAAACAGGAACGGGTCGAGTACCGACCAGCAAGGCACTCTACTCGTCACAGACCTTCAGTCCAACAAGCATCCTGCCAATTTTACCGACTGATTCCTGCCTTGCGTGTGGAATGAGCTGCCAGTGGAAATGATTGTGGAGGTCGATTAACTACATTTAAAATTTATTTGGGCAAATACATGGGTAAGAAAGGATTAGAAGGATGTGGGCTAAGTGTAGGGAAATGGAGTTTGCGTGAATGGACAGTTTATTGTTGTGGACCAGACGGGATCTCCGTGCAGTAGCCCTCTTTGACTCTGTGACTCTAAGCTAACTGAAAAAGCTTTCACTGAGAAAGGAAGTTTTGATATATGGGAAAAATCATGGAGGAAGACAGGTGTAAAAATGTGGTAGTCGTAATACGAGATGCTAAGAAAAGTTGAGCACGAGACAGTAATTTGGCCCTACACCAACATCATTATTGCTGATGTGTACTCAGACTTTCAAACACTAGCACATTTATAGTTGTTTTATTTCCGTTCTATTTTCAGATCATGTTTTTAAGTACTGTGCTTTGAATTCCTGAGCCTTACAGTCGAGATGTGAATGGCTCATAGCGAGGCTTTTATAAGTAATCCAAAATGTGAATTGAGAGGATCTAATTTCAAGTGGCATAATCTAATCTTACAATGGTTTAGTATCACTGTTCCCGTCGTTACTGCATATACACGACCAACGTGATATGCTATTAGGCGATGCATTAGAATTATTCAAATACAATACTCGATTCCATATAAATGTATAGTTTATGAGTCAGGGTACCTGCGGAAATGAAACCGAATGTCAATAGGAATCATGTAGAATGTAGTATAAAGTATGCTAAATAAAAGTGAAAGTTAGTTGGATTAACCATGATAAATTGCCTGTGGTACCCACGCATATGTAGATAAGTGCATTGTTCATAGGAAATCTAAGGTGTTGCCCCACGGTGGGATGTCCTTTGGAGTGATTTTGAGGGCGGAATGTCATTTCCAACAATGTAGGGATTGTGTAAAAAGTGATATAATGATCCTAAAGATATATAAAACTTGTATTTAGAATTTCCTTAATTGAAACGAAGAATATTCTGGAAAATCAGTTGTCCTCTGCATTGTAATGATGAAATAATGGAAATGTCATTCGAGGAGGAAAGGAGAAATCCTGGAATACATTAGGGACATGGCCTCATCATCTGACCATAGCAGGTTGTAAGATTTAAAGGGAATTGAGTCTCGAAACATGACAAGACATTTTGCAGTTTTATGAAATTTTATTTGGTCACATTATAGAGGGCGATGGAAGGGGTTCCATGAATTTTCTTCTGGGCTACAACGCTTTCATGGGATGGGAAGTTGTATCCGAGTTCAGCAAATGGGTATCGAAGGTTGATAAAATGCTTCCTGTGATGGAGAGCTGAGTTAATGGGTGAACATTTATCTTGTGGATTGGGGATTAATCAATGATATCGAGGGGATTTGGGGATGGCAAAGCGGTCTGATGCACGTTGAAAAGAGTCAAGAGGTGAGGCTGAAAGGTTGAACGGCGTAGGAAAAGTGTTTGGTGATTAACAAAAGTGGTTCACTCGTGGAGACGTCTTGATTTTTGGCAAGGTGACACAGTTTCCTGGCAGGGAAATATTCAGTGTTTAAGGGAACAGTTTTGGTGATTATCATGGTCTTCTTGGATGGGATTATGACGTTTTTCTGTGGAGTTCGATCTTGCAGTATGGATAAAGTGTTTGGTATGGTAGACGTGTTCAATAATGAAAAATGTGTGTTTGGGATTGTGATACAACAACACAAATTGAAGAAATGGTCTACTGGGATGGTTATGTTCCAATTGGACGTGGGGTATATTACGCACAGAATTTCGCGACACTGCAGTTGAAGCATACATTGGTTTGGAAGACAACAGGATTCCTGATGAAGTGCTCTGGCCCAAAAAGTCGATTCTCCTGCTCCTCCGATGTTGCCTGACCTGCTGTGCTTTTCCAGCAACACATTCTAGACTCTGATCTCCAGCATCTGCAGATCTCACTTTCTCCAAGACAGCATGGTATGATGAGCACTGGAAGCATTTTTGATGGTGTAGAATGTTTAAACTTAATTGAAATTTGGTTTCAATTTCTTCAGATATGAAAACAGTGGCTTTTTTGACAGTGCTCAGAATCCGTTTCGTTGTCTGAAACGTTGTTTTTAAGTGTTTAAAATGACATAGATGGGAATATGTTTATATAACTGATTGGAATTTGAGAAGTTCAGCAATGCATTCCAATTACTTTCTATATGGTGGCTGCTGGTGTGCAAATGTTAAGTTCTTTAAGCAATTGCGCTGACAAACGAATGGACAAATGTCAGCGGAAGAGATTGAAAAAGTTTTGAACAGAGACCACTAACGGCAGATAATGGGTTGTTTGTGATAGCAAGGTTAAGCGTTAAATTTTGAACTCGGTTGTGAGACCAATAACTGCAAGGTGACTAAGCAGAAAACTACATGATACCCTTCCAGTTTGTGCAGAGGTTGAATGGAGCACTGGAGAAGGAATGAGACAGAGAAGTTGACAAGGCGGTACGAGAAAGTGAAAAGCAACTTGAAGCTCAAAGTCTTTTTTTTGCGGACAGAACAGAGTTGATGTGCAAAGCAATCGCCTAATCTCCACCTCTGTGATATACTACGGGGTTTATCATGTTTTCATTTGAAATAATTAGCTGCCTCATCTTCCATCACCTCCGATGACAAAATGCTCGAGCTCATTGGCTGTCCTATGAACAATTCATTTTCTGCTTCTCCAACATCCGTGTTGCTAAAGGCTGTGTGTCAGTGGTTATTTATTCATTCACTGTCAGCAAATGCTTTTAAAACAGTATTTTTTTCCTACCTACACTAAATTCGAAATGTTTCTATTCAGCTAAACTATATATCATTTGTCCCAAGAAGAAAATATATTATTCTCCATCCGTTGTTAGCATTTTTAAAAAGTTAAAAGTCACACAATACCAGTTTATAATTCAACAGGTTTATTTGAAAGCAGTAGCTTTTGCAGCGCTGCTCCTTCATGAGGTAGCTGTTTAGTAGGTCCATAAGACGCAGAATGTATAGCAAAAGGTTGCATTGGCATGCAATTATAATGATATGTTGAACAAACCGAGACAGCAATCACAGTGTTCGAAGAAGAAAGTGATTCAGGAATAATACCACCAGGTCATCACTTCTTGCAAGTTGCTGAATCTGTGCTGATTGTCTTCTGACTTTAAACAACGTTATGCATTCAGAGATGAAGAAAGGGATGAACAGTTCCTAAATCGGTTTCCATTGTCCACATGGCTTGAAAAAGATACAAAAAACTCTATTTTGATGACATTTTCACCTCTAAGATTTAAACTTATCGATTTTTACGTGACCAATGCATGGATACCAATATGTTTCATACAACATTAAAGATAGAACAGTACAGCACAGTGCAGACTTTTTGCCCCTCGATGTTGTGCTGATCTTTTATTCTACGCTAAGATCAAACTAACCTACATACCCTACATTTTACTATCCTCCGTGTGCCTACCTAAGAGCCACTTAAATGTTCCGAATATATCTGACTCTCGTACCAATGATGGCAGTGCATCTGCGCACCCACCACTCTCTGTACAAAGAACATACCTCTCACATCTCCTCGAAACCTTCCTCAAATCTCATTAAAATTATACCCCCTCATGAGTGCTGTCACTAGTGGTGTTCCGCAAGGATCTGTTTTGTTACCATTGCTGTTTGTCATTTTTATAAATGACCTGGAGGAAGGGTTAGAAGGTTGGGTGAGCAAGTTTGCGGATGATACGAAAGTCGGAGGAGTTGTAGACAGTGAGGAAGGATATGGCAGGTTACAGCGGGATATAGAGAAGCTGCAGAGCTGGGCAGAAAGGTGGCAAATGGAGTTCAATGTAGCTAAGTGTGAAGTGATTCACTTTGGTAAGAGTAATAAAAAGATGGATTACTGGGCTAATGGTAGACTACTTGGTAGTGTGGAAGAGCAGAGGGATCTTGGTGTCCATGTACACCGATCTCTGAAAGTTGCCACCCAGGTAAATAGTGCAGTGAAGAAGGCTTATAGCGTACTGGCTTTTATTGGTAGAGGAATGGAGTTCCGGAGTCCTGAGGTCATGCTGCAGTGGTATAAGACTCTGGTGCGGCCGCATCTGGAATATTGTGTGCAGTTTTGGTCGCCATACCATAGGAAGGATGTGGAGGCACTGGAACGGGTGCAGAGGAAGTTTACCAGGATGTTGCCTGGTATGGTAGGAAGATCCTATGAGGAAAGGCTGAGGCACTTGGGGTTGTTTTCTTTGGAGAAAAGAAGGTTTAGGGGTGATTTGATAGAGGTGTACAAGATGATTAGGGGGTTAGATAGGGTTGACAGTGAAAACCTTTTTCCACGTATGGAGTCAGCTATTACAAGGGGGCATAGCTTTAAATTAAGGGGGGGTAGATATAGGACTGATGTTAGGGGTAGGTTCTTCACTCAGCGAGTCGTAGGATCATGGAATGCCCTGCCAGTAGCAGTAGTGGACTCTCCCTCTTTATGGGTATTTAAGCGGGCATTGGATAGGTATATGGAGGATAGTGGGTTAGTGTAGGTTAGGTGGGCTTTGATCGGCGCAACATCGAGGGCCGAAGGGCCTGTACTGCGCTGTATTGTTCTATGTTCTATGTTCTATGTTCTATGATGACTATATACCCTTCCAGATGCCCTTTAAATGCCTAACTGTGCTATCATCCATAATTTCCTCTGGCAGGTTATCCCATACACGCACCATGCTCTGCACGAGATGGTTGTCCCTTAGTTTCGTCATAAATCTTTAACGTCTCATCAAAACCTATTACTCCTGTTCTGGACTCATCCACCTCAGGGAATACTCAGATTGAAGATCCATCATTTGTTATCTCCATAGGCAATCTGGTTTATGTTCAAAAGTTTGATGAAAAAGCTAGGCATCAGTAGTCTTCATTTCAACGGAGGGATTAATCTTCAAATACTCCACCTCCATCATCACATTGTCAAGGACTTCGTCGTTGGATACGTGCCTTAATTAAAATTTGACTTGAGCATTGCAAAGTTTATTTTACAATTTGGAAGTTGTTCTGATCCTCCACAGCGTTTTACAATCATATGAACAAAAAAAATGACAAATTTATTAGAGACAAATAGTCCGCCAGCACCGAGACAGGCCCCTCAGCACAAACTGATACATGCCAAACAAAATGTCCATCCAATCTGAACCAATCTCCCTGGGCATGATTCATATCCTTCAAATATTTACAATTCATGCATTTATCCAAATGTTTTTTGAGATAATGCCTCCCCTTTAAGAAGGTTATTTCCCTTGTTTATTTTCCAGAAGAGGTTGTAAAGGCAGAAGTGTCGATTTGCCTGGAAATGCTTACTTTGAGCAATGAAAAGGGAAGTGACCAGTTCTCCTATTTCAGGAGCTTTTGTGGTTTATTTTTAGTTTTTGCAGGTAGTCAAGAAACCTACTGGAGGATAGAAGCAGGTACAGTGAAAAGAGGTTCCATGCTTCAGGCGAGGGTTCCTGACTGGGTTTCTCTCTGAAAATTGTTCCCTCCTGCCTATAAGAACCTGCGTTTGAATTTACTTTTGCTAAGGCATCTGTTATTGGATGTTGTAGGAATTGGAACAGCTTCACTACATTGTGATAGAGCGTTTAGTTTGTCAAATGAGTTGTTTTCCTGAATTTCGTTTTTGTTTTATTTGTGTTTGAAGTGTTGTATGTCAATAACTTCTGTTCACTTTAAGCAGAGTGGTTTGACCAGCTGCATCACTTGTGGAATATCCACCTGATATCTGCCACTCAAATAAAATTAGTATCGAAGCTACCTTCTTGAAATATTTGGAGGGGATCTGGCCTGGTCCATAACAGATTCGTGGTTCTTGGTGGCATTTATTCTATCGTTCCAAATTGTGATTACAGTTTTGGGAACAAAGGTGGCGAGTGAGAGGTGTTAGTGTCTTATTCTCCGGGTGTTGATTTTAGTTGGTTGAAACAGTGCTTGGTGCAGTCGTGGCTCTTTCAGTCACCAGGAGCTTTTACAGGGTGGAAGAAGTAACTTTGGGAGCTTTGAAACATGTAAGTAAGACAAAGCCACTAGAATTGGCAGTCAAGCTGAAGCAGTGGAGTACTTCATCCAAGAGAAAATGAAAGGGAATTACAACAATAGCTCGGCATTTCAATTTGCTGGAAACACCACCAGAATATTTAGGAACGGCACAAATTGAATTGAAAATGAAGTAGCTTGAATTAGAAGCAAAAGATAAATGGTAGAGAAAATGAAATGAAAGTTTCAATTCCGATTAAATGCAGAGGAAAGAGAACAAGAACAAATCACTCTGGCAAAAAAAAAGATAAAATTGATGTAACAAAGCAAAAAGAGAAAGAGAGGTTATCAAGTTGAAGGAGTGTACCTTTATGAAGCGTGAATGTTGTAATGCATGAACAGCTTGCAGGTATCTATCATGTGACTGACAAGCAGTCTCAGAGTGCGCTGGAAAATTAAAAATATGTAACAGTTGGCTGTTATCTAGATACATCAGTTGTTTTAACCACAATTCGAATCTAACCAATCCGTCTGAATTATGCCCCGGTATACAATAATCCATTCGAGTTTCAATTTATTGTTTTTGTCAACCTCGAACCAGTGAAGCGATCTGATATTAGGGGTTTAAAGAAGCAGGCATTTTGCAAGTTAGACAGAGAGTAACTGCGATCGAGAAAGAGACTGGTATTCATTACACTTTCTATCAAAGGTACAATTTTCACATGAAATGTCTTTGCAGTCAAAAGCAAAAGACGACCCATGGAGATATTCAGCAGAAAGAAGGAGGACATCACAGGCGACAGCCACTATGTGGTTTTAAGATTAAGTTGATGTAATTTTAAGAGGTGTTTTTCTGGGATCAGTATATTGTTGTCGAGTTGAAGACAGATAACAAGCAGTTAAGTGAAAGGAGGTTTAGAGCTGCGAATAGTTATTGCTTAATGTCCACTTTCCGAGTTAAAGTGTGAATGGATTTTTTTTTCTTTCAGAAGTGGAATTTGGGAATAGGCAGGCATTCATGCTCTAGCTAATGACAAGGCGAGAAGAACTTTTCTGGGTGTTGTTTTCATTAGCAGTGGGTTCCCCACAGTGTCCACAAGACCATAAGGTATAGCAGAAGAAGTAAGGCCATTCAGCCCATCGAGTCCACTCTGCGATTAAATCATGGCTGAGAGGCATTTCAAATCCATTTACCCACACGCTCGCCGTGGTACATGTTTCCTTGTGAGATCAAGACCTTATCAATCTCTGCCTTGAAGAAATTTGCAGTGAATTCCTGGCCTCCACTGCACTCTAAGGCAATAAATTTCACATGTCCATTTGTAACAAGAGTGAAGAAATGGAGAAAGAGATATAAGAGAGCGAAAAAGAGAGACGAAAGGGAGAACGAGCAAGGGTTCGAACTGCATAAGAAGGACGAAGAAGCATTTTTCATGTCATTTATGGAGGTAGCTAAATAAATGAATTGGCCAGTGACCATTTGGGTTTTTGGGATCCAAACAAAATTTGTGGGTCAAACTTGGGAGACATTTATATCAAAAACAGTGGAGATATCTCAGGCGCATGAAACAGTGAAGAAGGCCATCTTGAATGCACATGAGCTTATGCCTACACACAACGTTTCAGAAATCTAAGCAGGAACTCTAGTCAAACAAGCATTCAGATTGAAGCGATCAAAAAAAGTAATTTTGATATGTGGATAATGGCCTAAAATATAGCATAGAACGTAGAACATTACAGAGCAGTGCAGGCCCTTCTGCCCTCGATGTTGTGACGAACTGTGAAACTGATCTGAAACCCCTGTAACTTATATGATTACATTTCATCCATATGCTTACCCAACAATGATTTAAATGCCCTTAAAGTTAGCGAGTCCTTTACTGTTGCAGGCAGGGAGTTCCACACTCTTCCTACTCTTTGAGTAAAGACATCTCTTCGATATCTATCACCCCCCCCAATTTAAAGCTATGTCCCTTGATGCTCGCCATCACCTAACGAGGAAAAGTGCTCTCACTGTACAACGTATCTAATCCCCTGATCATTGTATATGTCTCAACTAAGTCACCTCCCAACCTTCTTGTCTCTAACAAAAACATTCTCATGTCCCTCAGCCTTTCCTCATGAAACCTTCACTGCATTTTAGGAAAGATCCTTGTATATCTCCTTTACACCCTTTCCAAAGCTTCTATATCCTCCTGTAATGTGCCGACCAGTACTGTATGAGATACTTCAATTGCGGCCACACCAGAGTTTTGTGCAGATGTAGCATGACCTCATGGCTCCGAAGCTCAATTCTTCTACCAATAAAATCTAACACACCATACACCTTCTCAACAACCCAATAGAGCAGACATATCACACTCAGAGACAGTCATTTTGGAAGAGTTCATAAAATTCACTTTCTGAAGGAATGAGACCTCATGTGGAAGAGCAGAGAGTTAAGATGGCAGGAGACGAGCAGGTGAAATGGCTGACGATTACGAGTTGGTTCAAATATGAAAGAACTTGTTCCAACATGGATTTCGATCCATGAGGGGAAAAAATTGGGGAAAACAGAAGTCCTCACATGGTAAGGGACAGGTAGATCTCGGTGATAAGAATAACTTAACATGGACTGAATGGTGAACCCCAATAAGGGGAAAGAGAAGTTTGAAAACCCTGGTGTTTTCACTGCGATAAAGTAGACTATGTGACATACCTGATGAAGGGATTAATCCCGAAACATGACTCTACTTCTCCTCGGATGCTGCCTGACCGGATGTGCTTACCCAGCATCACACTTTTGGTCAGATGAAATCACAGCTTTGTTGGGTCAGAAAAAAACAATGGGAAGACAAGTGTAGGAAAACGGGGTAAGCCATTGAATTGCGTTGGAATGGGAAAGGAAAGCACGGTGGAACCTAAAAAGCTGCAAGTGATCGGAGGGTGGTTACGGAGGAAGTGCAGATCTTTTTAAGCCATATTCTTGTAAGTCAAGGTTTACTTGTATAGGTCAGGATCAGTAGGTAAAGACGTTACAATATTAAGAGATACAGGATAATGACAATCTTTGATGTTGAAAGATGAGATCATTGTACTTCAGAAGAAGTATTGCCAGAAAGAGTGCCAGTATATGCAATTCATCGTGAGACAAGAAGTGCCCAATTGTGTAGAGTGAGGTTAATTGAATTGAATTGAATTGAATTTATTTTCATGTATACGGAGGCACAGTGAAAAGATTTGTCTCACGAGCAATACAGGCAGAACACATAGTTAAGTAGCATAGATAGTTAATAATAGGTAAACAGCAGCAAAAACAAAAATACAGATGCAGGCGAATGTGAAGAGTTTGTGAGTCCATTCAGTATTCTAACAACAGTAGAGTAGAAACTGTTACAAAACCGGCTGGTGCACGTGTTCAGGCTTTTGTACGTTCTCCTCGAAGGTAGAGGTTGTAGAAAAACATTGCCAGGTCAGGATGAATCTTTGAGAATGCTGGCGGCCTTTCCTTGACAGTGGGCCAGGTATATAGGTTCTATAGATGGGAGGTTAGCCTTTGTATTGTTTGGGCAGAGTTCTCCACTCTCTGTCACCGTCTCCAATCTTGAATATACAGTTGCCATTCCAGGTAGTGATACATCCAGACAGAATGCTCTCGATGGTGCAGTTGGGAAGAATATTTGCCGTCATGCCAAATTTCCACATCAGCTTGAGGAAGAAGAGATATGGTATTATTTCTTATCCAAGTCCAAAAATTATTACGCTTGCATCAAATCTTTATTTCTTCAACACTCAGATGTTCTCGAAAGAGAACAGCACTTTCAAATTACCTCACAACATTCAAAAGCCAAAGCCCGAGATAATATTCGCTCTGCCATTTGTCTTTTGCAGATCATGATGGCTATATATTTCTTAGTCAAAACTCTCTTAGTAAACTGTTTTTAGTTTTAATTACCATTTCAAAATGTTAGAAAAGCATTGTCGATCACCCAGATAGCATGGAGGGAACAGAACCTGACTTTGCGAATGCTTCACGTGAGCTGGTTCATTGGGGATTTTTTCAGACTCATGTAGACAGATATTTGCTACATAAAGAAAATCTGATGTTACCTGTACTAACTGGGCGTACAAAATTCAAAGCAAAACAGTCATTGAATTATTTGAAAGTCAATGCAGGCCTTGCGTCTTAGTGAAATGCATGTTATTCTAATTTTTCCATTCCGACATAATTAATTGACTGACGTTTAAATAGCCTGCTTCCCAATCCCGTGGAAGGAATCAATGCAAGGAGTCGGAGAGGATGACATGTTTTTGTGAAGCGAAACAATCGTTGTCAGTCATCTGTGAATATTAAATTCCAGTATTGCTTACACTCCTGATACGTTTTACTAATCATTTGTCAGCTGTTCTTCACTCTTATGCATCAATTCATAGAACACACTAAAACCATTTTGCATGTAAATCGAAACAGGTTGTCTTCTATTCGATGAGGAATTGGCCATCAAAATGCAAGAGCAGAATGTTCAGCCAATAAAGAAGGAACATGTCCCTATATTCACTTATTTGACCTTAAGTGCACACTTCGTCACACATGGTGAAATGGATGAACAGTTCGACATTGTTTTGAAGCGTATTTTTTTGAGCACAGTTCTGAACAAGTTTAGTAACATTCTCGATACACTTCCCACACAGGTTGCCTGACTTGCGTACTTTTCGCCAGATTTCCCACTGCTGTTTCAGATTTTGAGCTTTTGTAGGATTTTGTGTTGTGTTTGTTGAAGAGAATGTTGCCTGAAATCACAAGTCAGACAGAATGCAAAATAAAGCATTTCCTTTCATTAGAGGCAGTACATGATGAAGGGATTTTGCTGGACACGTCGATTTTCCTGCTCCTCGGATGCTGCCTGACCCTCTTTGCTTTTCCAACAACACTCTATACTTGCCTCTGATCTCCAACATCTGCAGTCCTCACTTTCTCCGCAGTGCTCAAACTGTCCAATGATGTTCATTTCGATGCTGCACGGTAAACTTTACTGAATTTATTTATTTGGTTTCAAGTCAGACTTTATTCTGTAAAACTACAAGAGAAACCTGATTCTGTACTGAAGTTCACCTCGGTTTGAAGTTTAATGCGCAATACAAAAATGAAATTAACATTATTCCTAACACAAACTACACTCACACTGTTATTGATTTCTGGAATAAAGTCGCAGGGCCTTTAATATGACAACTAGTCCTGCTTCAATCTTAGCTTGTGTGGTTATTACTTGATGACTTCAACTTCAGCAGATAGTCTACCGCTCTTTTATTTATTTTCCTTTATTTTTAATGACCCACAGAAATTATAGAGAAAACTTTCCCGGAGTTACATATTTCCAAAACTGTTCTGAATACATGATTTTAAAGCATTGCAATCGGGAGCTTCATTCTAACGGGGTTGGGAATGCTCCTTGTTGAAGTTGTGACTGCTTTTCTGCAGATCAGGAAGTTGCCTCAGCTTGGAATTATACAAAACCATCTTTTTCCGCTGAGCTTTTATTCTGTATTCTGAGTGAGTTGCAATTAAGTTGGAACTTCCAAAGGAGGAACAAATCACACTTCATAATTAATCAATATCACAATATAGCAAAAATGCTTTATTCATGTTTTGTATTGAACAAAAATATTATTCCCACATTTTATCTGCAGGCTTACGAGTATATAAAAATCATACCCGAAACGTGTGGAAATTGGCTAGATGAATCACATATCTGCTCTCTGGCGGGAAGCGACGGGTTCTGAGAAGCTAAAATGTTTGCAGGTGAGACAAGTATTGGCACGATGATATGGGCAGCGTGGTCACTCATTGCTTGGTACTTCTGCATCACAGTGCAAGGGACCTGGGTTTAATTCTATCCTTAGAGCGACTGGTATAACAAGGGAAGTCTGCACACTGAATGGCATTCAAACCCAAGAGGCAGACGTTTATGAAGTTGCAAAGCATCCAGGGGAAAGGAATGGCAAACATATGCTCGTATTGTGCATGTCAACGGATCCTTCCATGCTCATGGACTGCAGAAGAGACTCTGCAGGCGAATTAATTAACATTTTCCTACACTCATGAAGCTTATCTTCGAGAGAAGAGTGTGTTAGATATTCTTCGAGGCGAAGTCCTCTCTTCGCAATGAAGACTGTATACAACAGGCGGTACCATATTCCTCAGTAGGTTAAGTTTAAAGCAAACATGGATTTGCAAACCTCGACATGAATGACTGATATGAGCCACGTGGCCAGAGAACGTTGTGTATCATAGGGCTGCTCCGTCTTTAAACTGACATGTTGACGGCCTGATAAGCAAGTATGCTATGTTGTTTGGAGTATTTTTGGGGGGGAAGGGGGTGGGAGTGGAGCAACTTACTGGCGGGAAGCGATTGGACCCAGGTTTCTGGAGCAGAATCTGTCACTGCTGCTCAGAGGGGGAAGGGGACAGGGAACAGAGGTTTAGTCATTGGGGACTCCAGAGTTCGTGGTCAGATAAGAGGATTTGTGGGAAAGAGAGCGCCTCAAGATTGGTTTGTTGTCTCCCAGCTGCCAGGCTTCGTGATGACTCTTATCATGATTTCTGGAACCTTGAGGGGGAGGGGGAGCAGCCCCAAGTCGTGGTCGACATAGGCAACAACGGCATAGGTAGGAAGAAAGGTGGGGATCTAAGGCAGGAATTCAGGGAGCTGGGTTGGAAGCTTAGCGATGCAACAAACAGAGATGTTCTCTCTGGTTTGTGGCCCTTGCCACGTGCTAGTGAAGCGAGGAATAGGGAGAGAACATGCTGAATACAAACATGGGTTAAGGGATGGCGCAGGAGGAAGGGTTTTGGATTCTAGGATAAGTGGACCTCTTTCTGTGGAAGTTGGGACTTACAAACAGGATGGTCTTTACCTGAAGCAGAGGACTAACAACATCCGGGGGGGGGGGGTGTCAGGCGGTGATTTTCTAATGCTCATTGGGGTGTAGTTGTGTTCAAATAATGCAGCAGGGCGATGGGAACCTGCATTGTAATTCAGAGTACAGAAATGGGTAGTGAGATCAATGATGGGTTTGCAAGGTTGGGAGAGAGCACTGACCACCAGGATGTTGTTGTGAAATGTATGTGCTTCAATGCCAGAAACATCCAGATGAAGATGGGTAACCTTGCAGTATGGGATGGTACCTGGGAGTTCGATGTTGTGGTCATTGCAGAGACGTGGCTAGAGGACGGTCAGGAATGTCCGTTGCAGATTGTGGGATTTAGATGTTTCAGCCAGAACAGAGATGCTGGTAAAAGGAGGGGGGTGGTGGGGTGCTGGATGGATCGTGTGGCATTGTTAATCAATGGTAGTGGTATTACAACTGATGTAAGGTCTGTGGACTTATCCACAGAGGTGGTTTGGGCTGAGGTTAGAAACAGGAAAGGAGAGCTTGCCCTTTTGACAGTTTTCTACCGGTCTTTGAATAGTTCCAGGAATGTAGAGGAAATGATAGCAAAAAAGAATCTCAATAGGAGCGAGAGCAACAGGACAAGGAATGCTACAGTTTAAGGAGTTTTGATGGGTCAGTTTTCGTTCAATGTGTACAAGAAGGTTTTCTGACGCAGTGTGAAGAGTAGTCAACAAGGGGAGGTATCATATTGGATTTGGTACTTGGGAATGAACCCACCAGGTGTGAGATTTGGAGGTAAGTAAGCACTTTGGCGAGAGTGACCATAATTCACTTAAGTTCCCAATAGAAATGGGCAGGGATAGGTACATCCCACCGGGAAAGTGGTATAACTGGGGGAAAGGCCATTATGATGTGATTTAGGCAAGATTTACGATGCACGGGATGAGAATGGAAACTGCAGGGGATGAATACACTTGAAATGTCGAACTCATTCAAGGAACAACTACTCCAGGTCCTTGATAAGAATATAATTATCGGGCAGTAGGAAGTTGTCGAGTGAGGGAGCCATGATTTAGGAAAGAATTTGAAGCTCTTGTCCAGAAGGAGACGAAGGCTTATGTGAGGGTCAGGGTAGGGAGCTGGCGTGTTTTAGGTGAGTCAGTAAATACCTAAATAGAGGGCTAAGAAGAGCCAGGAGGGGACATGAAAAGTTGGAGCAGATAGAATTAAGGAAAAACCTAAGGCCTTCAATTGGTATATCAGGGATAAAAGATTGACGAGAGAAAGTTTAGGGCCAATCAAAGACAGTAGTGGAAAATTGTGTGTGCAATCTGAGGTCATGGGGAAGAGCTGAATGAATACATTTTGTCAGGATTCGCATTGGAAAAGGGAATGTCAGTGATAATACAGAGACATGGGCTACAAGATTAGATAAGATTGACATTGACAAAGAGGAGGTTTTATCAATTTTGGAAGATCAATAAATGGATAAGACCCCTAGGCAGAATGGGATTTATCATCAGATTCTCTGGGAAGCCACGGAGGAGATTTTAGAGCCTTTGGCTTCAATCTTTTTGTCATCATTTTCAACAGGAGTAGTGCCAGAAGGCTGGAGGATAGCAAATGACGTTGTTCTTTTGTTTAAGAAGACGGTTGGGTGCTACCCTAGTCATTACAGGCCAGTGAGCCTTACTTCGGTTGTGGGTAAGGTGTTGAAAACGGTTATCAGAGATAGGATTTATAATCATCTGGAAAGGAATAATTTAATTAGGCATAGTCAATACAGTTTTGCGAAGGGTAGGCCATAACTCACTAACTTTATTGAGTTCTTTGAAAAGGTAGCACAACAGGTGGATGAGTATAAAACAGTTGATGTGGTGCATATGAACTTTAGGAAGGCGTTTGATACGGCTCCACACTGTAGTCTGTGGCACAAAATATCGAGTTTCTGAATCGATGGTGGTTTAGCGGTTTGGATCAGAAATTCGTCAACTGAAAGAAGACAGAGGATGGTGGTTGATGGGAAATCTTTGTCCTGGTGCTCAGTTATAAGTGGCGTGCCGCAATGGTCCATTTTGGGGCAGTTGCTGTCGCATTTTTTTTAATGAATGATTTGGATTTGAGCATAAAAGGACGGGTTAGTAATTGTACGAATGAAATTTTGTAGACAGCGTTGTGAAAAGTGCAGAAAAATGCTTTGGGTTACAGAGGGGCATAAATATGTTGCAGAGCTAGACTGAGATTTTTCAAATGGAGTTTAATGCCAAAAAGTGTGACGGAGTTCACTTCAGAAGAAATAACAGGAATGCAGAGTACTGGGCTACTGGGAAAATTCTTGGAAGTGTATATAAACAAAGAGATCTCCGTGTCTTGGTGCATAGATCCTTGGAAGTTGCTAACCAGGTTGATAGTGTTTTTAAGATGGGCGGCACGGTGGCACAGCGGTTAGCACTGCTGCCTCACATCGCCAGAGACCCGGGTTAAGTTCCCGCCTCAGGCAACTGAGTTTGCACATTCTCCCCGTGTCTGCGTGGGTTTCCTCTGGGTGGTCCGGTTTCCTCCCACAGTCCAAAGATGTGCAGGTCAGGTGAATTGGCCATGCTAAATTGCCCGTAGTGTTAGGTAAGGGGTATATGTAGGGGTATGCGTGTGTTGCGCTTCGGCGGGACGGTTTGGACTTGTTGGGCCGAAGGGCCTGTTTCCACACTGTAAGTAATCTAATCTAATCTAATACAAAAAGATGGCATATGGTGTGTTGATGTTTATTTCTGGGGATGGGGTGGGTGGGGGGAGTTGAGTTTCGGAGTCACAAGCATCTTGTACATGCTTCAGCTGTACAAGACACTGGTAAGGCTGCACAAGGAGGATTTCATGCATTTCTGGTCACCACATTGTAGGGAGGATGTGGAAGCTTTGGAATGTGTTCAGAGGAGATTCACGAGGATGCTGCCTTGTATAGAAGGAAGGTCTTATGAGGAAAGACTGATGGAAACGAGGAAGTTTTTATTGTAGAGAAGAAGGTTGAGAGGTGACTCAACCAAGATATATAAGATAATCAGAGGTTTAGATAGCGTGAACAGTGAGAGCCTTTTTCCTTGGATGGTGATGGCCTACCCGAGGGGACATAGCTTTAAATTGAGGGGTGATAGATTTTGGATAAATATCACGGGAAATTTCTTGATTCAGAATGTAGTAGGGGTGTGGAACGGACGATTTGCAAAAGTAGTAGACTGGCCGACATTACAGGCACTGGCAAATGTACACAATTATCTTATGGATAATAATGGAATGATGTGGGTTCGATGGACATCAGATTAATTACACAGATTGGCGCAACATTGAGAGCCAATGAGCTTGTTCTGCGCTGTAACTTTCAATGTTCTGTGTTCTATGAAACCCGACGTCTGGATGCTGTGAAGTAGCTGTGCAAACTACTGAACAACCATGCATACCAGTAGAATGCATTGTTGAAAACAAATTGTTTTCTTCCCTTAAAAATTATCTTAAACCTCATGGACACTACCAGGCAATGATGAATAGCAAAAGCTTTCGTCAGCATTTACACAGAGTTGGAGAACATTTTGAAAGCATTGACGAAGAATGGAATCGTCCAACGTGTCAAAGGGTACAAGAGTTAGAGAACACAGCATAGGGGAGATGGACATAAGGGTAACGGGATTGATTGATTTATTTTGTTTGTCTGGGGAGGAGCTAACAGCTATAAGAACCTCAAAGTGCACACATCTTCAAGCTGGTTTGATGTTACATGGATTAAGAGAGGTAAGTAAGAATCAGTGTCAGTTTGGTGATTTTATTACTTGATATGTGCGGAAATGACGTTTGAGCAAACACGAACAAAAGAAAAACTGAACGTAATTGACCTAATTTACGTAAGAATGTTAGTATCAATTATGCAATTATATTAAGACTGATAAGGATATTGCATGACAATCAGATAATTTAAAGCTGACAAAATTTTAATGACATACACAAGTTGAAATTAAAATAGATGGAGTGAAGAAGTAATTGAGTTATAGATTCATAGAGATGTACAGCACAGAGACTGTCAATTTGGACCAGCTCGCCCATGCCGAGTAGATTCCCAAACCTAGCCACACCTTCCAGCACCCGGCGCATATCCCTCCAAACCCTTCCTGTTCATATACCCATCCAAATGCCTTTTAAATGTTGTAATTGTAGTAGCATGCACCACTTTCTAGTGGCAGCTCATTCCATAAACGTCCCACCTTCGGTGTGAAAACGTTGCCCGTTATGTCTCTTTTATATTTTTCCCCTCTCACCCTAAACCTAGGCCTGTCGTTCTGGACTCCCCCACCCCAGGGAAAAGACTTTGATTGTTTATCCGATCCATGCACCTCGTGATTTTGTAAACCACGATAAGGTCACCCCTCAGCCTCCAACGCCCCAGGAAAAATAGTTCCAGCCTCTTCAACGTCTCCCTATAGCTCAAATCCTCCAATCCTGGCAACAAGCTTGTAAGTCTTTTCTGAACCCTTTCAAGTTTTCCAACATCATTCCGATGGGAAATTGCACATCATTTTCCAATACTGGTCTATGTCCTGTAAAGCGTGACCTCCCAACTCCTGCACTCAATAATCTGACCGATAAAAGAAAGCATACTAAACGCCTTCTTCACTATCATATCTACCTTTGACTCACCTTTCAAGGAGCTATGCGCTTGCACTTCCAGGTCTCTTTATTCAGCAACACTCCCGAGGAATTTTCCATTAAGTACATAAGTCCTGCTCAGACATGCCTTCCCAAAATGCAGCACCTCGCATTTATTTTAATTAAACTCCACCTGACACTTGTCAGCCCATTTGCCAATCGGATCAAGATCCCATTGTAATCTAAGATAACCTTCTCCACTGTCCACATCACATCCAATGTTGGTGTCATCTGCAAACTTATTAACTGCACTTCTTCTGCTCACATCGAACTCACTTATGTTCATGATGAAAATTAGTGAACCCAGCACAAATTCCTCGTAGTACTCCACTAGTCACGGGCCTCCAGTCTGAAAAACAACCATTCACCACCACCCTCTGTCTTCTGCCATTGAGCCAGTTCCAATCCTCTTTGTTACATCTTCCAAAATCTCAATCATGTTTGTGAGACATGATTTCCCTCACACAAAGCCATGTTGACGATCCCTAATCAGTCCTTGCCTTTCCAAATACATGTACATCCTCTCCCTCAGAATTCCGTCCAACAAATTACACACCATTGACATCAGGCTTACTGGTCTATAGTTCCCTGGCTTGATCTTACCATCTTTCTTCAACAGTGGCACCACATTAGCCAATTCCAGTTTGCGAGCACCTCACCTGTGACTATCAATGATACAAATATTTCAATAAGAGGCCCAACAGCCATTTCCTCAGTTTCCCACAGAATTTTAAGGTACACCAGATCAGGCGCTGGGGATTTATCCACTTTTATGCATTTCTCGACATCCATCACTTCCTCCTCTGTAATATGGACATTTATCAAGGTGTCACCATCTGTTTCGCTACATTCTATATCTTTCATGTCCTTTTCCTCAATAATTACTGATGCTAAATTCTTGTTTACTATCTCCCCCATTTTCTACATCTCCACACAAAAGCTGCTTTGCTCATCTTTGAGGGGACCTATCTCTCCCTAGTTATCCTTTTGTCCTTTACGTATTTTAAAAAAACCCTTTAGATTCCCCTTTATTCTATTTGCCAAATGTATCTCATGTCCCCTTTTAGCCCTCCTGATTTCCCTCTTAAGTATACTCCTCTTGCCTTTATACTCTTCGAAGGATTCATTTGATCTATCCTGTCTATACCTGACATATGCTTCCTTCTTTTGCTTAACTCAATTTCTTTAGTCATTCGGCATTCTCTATATCTACCAGCCTTTCCTTTCACCCGAACAGGATTATACTTTCTCTGGACTCTCGTTATCTCATTCCTGAAGGCTTCCAATTTTCCAGCTGATCTTTTACCTGTGAATGTTTGCCGCCAATCAGCTTTCGAAAATGCTTTCTAGTACTGTCAAAATTGGCGTTTCTCCAATTTAGAATTTCAACTTTTTAAATCTGGTCTATCCTTTTCCATCACTATTTCAAAATGAATAGAATTATAGTCGCTGGCCTCAAAGTGCTCCCCCACTGACACCTCAGTCACCTTCGCTGCCTTATTTCTCAATAATAGGTCAAGTTTTGCACCTTCTCGCGTCGTTACAATATTTGAATCTGGTTGATAAATGAATATACATCACTGAGAGGTCAAACAATAACCAAATTCACTCATTGATTCTATACATCACTTCTTGGTGTTCAATACCATTTCATGGCTCAATTCTCCATTTAAATGCCTTACAATGTTGAGAAATGCAACTTGGTCGGATTAATTTTGTATTTTCTGTTCATCTTTGTTCCAGAGCATTAAAACAAACATCAGCCGGTATCATCTGGATTAATGCTAAACCGCACACAAATACCGACTGTCGGAGTGTCATAAAAATAATGATGACACAACCACTGCTTGGTATAAGACAAGATCCTCTGAAAACGCAAAATCACTGATATTTATTGGAACCTGTGTCATGATCTATTGGTACAGAAATAAATAGGGAGTTCTGATTATGTCATTTGTGTTTGGTAGGATGGAGAGGAGCATGGAATTGCTGCCCTGATGAAGAACTTCAAATCATGCTTTTCGAATTGATAGAAATGAGATTTCACATTGCTGTTGGCAAAGCATTTTACCCCAAGAGTTCATGTTCTGGGACTCATGTTCTATCCAGTTGAGAGAGAGAAATACGGGTCGAATACAATTCTTGGTGACTGAGAGAGTAAAGTGACGGTAATAAAAACATATCTTCGGATATTAGGCAGAATTAATATTCGTAGCTTTTTGAGCAATGTCACATATAGACGGGGTGATGTTGAGAATTTTTAATGCCATGTGTGAAGAGAAAGTTTAGCCCACCGAGACTGCACCAACAATCCGAAGGGCAGCCATACCCGAAGCAGACTCATACCATCCCAGTAGCACTTCAATTGCTGATTCAAAGCTACACATCTTTGCATGTTACGTACAATATGGCGTGGCCAATCATCTTCACAACTTTGGACTGCGAGAGGAAACCAGAGGAGTCACCCAAAGTGGAATGGAACCGGTGTTCCAGACGCTGTGAATTCGCAGTGCGAACCATGCATGCCCATAGATTGTATTGTTGTAAATTAATTGCTTTCTTCATTTAAAATATATTTTAAAACTCATGGAAATCACCCAGCAACGATTCAAAAGCAAGAATCAAATTTTACACAGAGCTGGAGAACAGTTCAAACACATTGACGAAGAATAGAATGGTCCACTATGCCAAAGGGTACAGAGATTGCAGGCTAAAACATAGATGAGCTGAACACAGGCTCACGGGATTGAATGATTTACTTTGTTTAACTAGATAGGAGCTAACAGTTATAAGACCGCAATATACATATATATATAATATATAATATATATATAATATATATATATTCAACCTGATGTCCTGTTAATTGGATTTAGAGAGGAATGTGAGGTTCGATGTTAGTTTGTTGAATTCATTATTTGACATGTGCAAACCGACATTTGAGGAAACATGAAGAAAAGAACAGAATGGAATTGACCAAATTTATGTAAGAACGAAAGGTTCAATAATGCAAGGTCTCTTCTGAATGATGAAAGCATTGCATGTCGATCAGGCGATTAAAGTTGGGAAAGTTCGAATGACATACACAAGTTGAAATTAAATTAGATGGAATGTAGAAGTCGGAAAAAATGCTGAGGGTAAATGAAAACAAAACTGTTTCGGGCTTTCATCTGGGATGGTTGGAATCAGCCTGCTTTCATTTCGAAGCAAAGCTTGGAGAAATGAATCCAGAGGTTGTTTCTTGATAATTTCAGGTATAATACCTCACACATCTTTTGAGGAAAACAAGCAGGGCGACGGGAAAGAGGAGCAGAGAGGCATTTAAACCAAACACGGCTATCGCCAAAGCGTGGCAGTTTTGAAAGCAGGAATGTCGCTGGGGAACGAGAAAATTCAAAAAAGGAAAACGAAACTGCAACATATAGATCAGATCATTCGGCAGTTCAGTGAATTTATTTTAGGTGAACAACTTGCGTGGACGTGTGGAATGATCTGACAAAAAAAAGGCGTTCAGAACAAAATGCATCACGGATGTATAAATGTTCCTTTAATTCATTTAATTCCATGTTAGCCTGTTTTTGGCAAGGTTACCTTTTCTGCAGTTTAAACATTTCAATAATGTTCTCTTGCTTTGGGAAAGATATCGTTGCATTTGCCGACCAAAGCACGACAGCACCCTCCAAGTGACATTATTCATTTGGACACCACTGCTTAATATGTCATTCATAGTATTTATCTTCCCGAAGTGTTTTAATTACAATTGTCAATCTTGCGTCAATATTTTTCATGTTACGTGAGTGTCAAGAATTTTTGCGTCCTTCAGCATTACTTACTGCAAATCAATACCCATTTATAATGCATTTCCTGCAAATAATTGAACACCTCTCTTTCAAAAAAAAGTGAACATTTAGTTTGAATTCAAATAATATCAAGAGTTCAAACTAAGTATACAATATGCAAACCAGATCCAGGGAATTGTAGTTACCATTTATGAATTAACATGCCTTTCAGTGTAAACACATACTTTAACCCATTCTTGAGCTCTTCTCTGAATTTCTTCTGTGTCAGTCCATAGATGCAAGTGTTTGTGCAGGAACTGAGAAGTTGCAACATAAAACCAACCTGTTGCACTGTATATTTCGGGCTGCTGTAATATATGTCCGTGTAAAAGAAATTTAACACTGGCCACTTTAAAGAATGCACAAGATACAACATCCATAATAAGATAAAGTTGGCAGAAATGCTGAAAAGTAAAATCATAGATTTTCTCCGATTCCTCATCTCTGCATATCTGTGGTCGTCACTGACCTTTTGCAGTGCCCTGCGCACTCTATTTGCCATGATAATATGTCTGACGGTTAGAACATTGAACAGTAATATGAAAAGGATTGGTAAGAGAGGGGTAATGACGCTGTCAATCCATTCAAATGCTTTCCACAGGCGGGAATTGAGATAGTCAGCTGTCACAACACAATACCACGGCACGTTCTCGATTATAATGGCAGCTTCATTCATGTAGTAAAAGGGGACAGTCCTCAGGCAGCTTTAAACAAAGACAGAGACAATGACCACTCCAGCTGTTTTCATTGTGCAGTATTTTGTTTGTATGTTATGACAGCAGATAGCAACAAAGCGATCAAAAGTGAATGCAACTGCAAACCAGACAGAACAGTCCACTGCAACTATTTATGCAACAGTATTTATAGAACACACAGGAGTTAGGAACAGGAACTTAATTGAGAGGTACATGATATTAATTCGGTGCAATATAACATGGATAATTACTGCTGTGAGATCAGCCACTGCCATAGCCAACAGATATTCCGTGATCCATTTTGAAAGACCGCATTTGCCTCGAATCAGGATCAAAATTGCAACCAGATTAACTGTAAGAACAAGAAACATATTATTGACTTGCTCTCCATTGCACATTTCTTTCTGAGAACACTCATGCATTAAGATAAAAGACAATATTGAATGGTTGACTATTGTTAATAAGCAGGGAAATAATTTGACATTGTCAGAAATGAAAATTGATTCCTAGAGTTGCACATAATGCAATGAAGTTGCGCTGGGAAAAAGAAATCAACATCAACTTTACGCAGTTTCTGAAGCAAGTGTTTCAAAGGAGACTGTCTGAGTTTAACAATATGTGAATTCAAAGCTTATCATCTTTAATATTTGCAAAAAAAGTCCTTGGGCCCCCTTTTACTGCACAAAGTGAAGCATTCTTTCTTTTGCGACAAGTCTACTGTATGTATCATGAAGATTTTTCTCATCTCCTGTAATTACGTCTCTGCTTCTACTTTGACATTCGGTTACACTTTAATTCATCAGCATTGTTTGTTAATTTGTATGACGACAAAGTCACATTTAATGCAATTAAATAATCTAATAATATAGGATTCTCCTCCTCAATGGCAGGCCATTGACTCCACTAAGACAGCCTCAAGTTATGCATAAAATACCTTACTTTGTTAAAATAAATAAAATCAGACATGTGACACCGTGTTTCTGGCAAGAACAGCATTTACAAGTCATTCCTCGGTGCCCAAGTGAACTTGTTGGCGAGCTGTCTTACTAAACCATTGCACTGCTTGAAAAGAAGTAGACAGATGTGCTTCACGGAAGTTTCCTGAATTTTGATTAAGCCACTGGGAATGAAAACAACTTGGATGGCAACTTGCAACTGATTTTATCCGATCTGTTGTGCTTATTCTTCTGGACTCTAGAAGCTGTGCAAAAGAAGGTGTCCTCACATGATCAATATAGTTCGTGAAACAAAGTTTGATTCGATTCTCTTTGATAATACCAAAGTACAAAGTTTTCTTTATAGAATATATGCTTTACTATTGCTCGGCACAATACTGTAGGGAAGTCACACAGTTGATAGAATGCTGCTCAGAGAAGGCATGTTCTCTTCAGCCAACCATAAAAGCAAACAAAATGTCAATCAAATGACTTCTAAGCACTGCAATAAAATATTATATAAATAGGAATTTATATGAAATAAAATTAGATTATCGACAATAAAAGTTAAATATAATTTCTTGACCATGGATCGTGCAAACACAACATCTGGTTTCTGCTCTGGAATCAGTAACAATTATTGTTAAATACCTTATAATTTTGAACAGTGAAGCTTTGAATGTTCTGACTTTTTGTTGCTGAATCGCTATAGTGTCGAAACGGATCCTTCAGCCCAAGTCCACACTGACTCTAACTCACCCGGACATATTCCACCTACCCTATATTTACCCCTGACAAAAACTCCCCACCTACACATCCGTGCGCACTATGGGTAATTTAGCATGGCCAATTCACCTGATCTGCAAATATTTGGACGGTGGGAGATAAACGGGACACTCAGAGTACGCCCAAACATGGGGTGTATGTGCGAACTCCACGACCGCATTTGCTTGAGATAGGAATTGAACCCGGATCCATCGTACTATGAGGCAACAATGTCCACCACGGAGCCATAGAGCAACCTCCCTGCAAAAGCGTAAGAAAAAGATTGAGCTGGACGAAAAAAAAATCATTGGCAAAAACCAAACCACAACAGTTCACAGTGAACAGTCAAAATGTGACATAACATTCACACATTATTTGTTTTAGTTTGTTCCTGTGTCTTACCTGGAATACTGATGGCTGCAAGAACGGGGTAGTAAATTAGGTCTATTTGGTATATAACTGGGTAAAACATTTCCCCAATTAACAACCAAACTCTGATGTACGTGTTCCCGCAGAATGAAAGCACAATGATAACAGCTTGTCGATGTGTCGCTATTAATGCATAAGCTTTCCTCTCTGGAGAGTGTCAGTTAGGTCATATGCACCGAGATATTATACGCGCTTCAATGAAAAACGACGGAATTAATAAACTGTCTTCACTCTAACGAATTAGTGGACCTTTGGGCAGTATGATGAGTTCAAGAAAAGCTGTGCAAAACAGAACAATTCATAGTTTCTGAAGTTTCTCAGAAGTTGGAATTGATATATATTTGAGGATTAAAAAAAATCACTGATCCTCAAAAGTCCTAGCCTATGGTTAGATTTTCTCCAGTGTTGAAATAGACCCTTCGGCCCAGGGCACCACACCGAGCACCCGCGAAAAGTAACCCATGCAGACCCATTTCACTCTTGCAAATGGGTACGTTAATCGGGTCAATTCAGCGGACAGGCAAACCTTTGGACTGCGGGAGGATACCAGAGCACCCAAAGAATGTGCAAACGCCACACAGGCAGTCGCCCGAAGCGGGAATTGAACCTGGTACCCTAGTGCTGTGAAGCTGCAAAGCAAACTGCTTAACCACTGCAGGACACGCAAGCATGCTATTATTTCTTATTCAAGTCCAAAAGTTATTAAGCTTTAATCAAACCTTCATTTTTTCAACTCTCAGATGTTTTCGAAAGAGAACAGCACTTTCAAATTCCCTCACAACAATCAAAAGCCAAAGCCAGAGATAATAATCGCTCTGCCATTTGTCTTCAGCAGATCATGATGGCTATATATTTCTTCGTCAAAACTCGCTTAGTAAACTTAGTTTTTAGTTTTAATTACCACTTCAAAAATGTTAGAAAAGCATTGTCGATCAGCCAGATAGCATGGAGGTAACAGAACAGTTCTTTGCCAATGCTTCACGTGAGCTGGTTCATTGGGGTTTTTTTCAGACTCAGGTAGACAGATGTTTGCTACGTAAACAGAAACAGATGTTACATGTACTAACTGGGCGTACAAAATTCAAAGCAAAACAGTCATTGAATTATTGAAAGTCAATGTAGGCCTTGCGTCTTAGTGAAATGCATGTTATTCTAATTTTTCCATTCCCACATAATTAATTGACTGAAGTTTAAATAGCCTGCTCCCCAATCCCGTGGAAGGATTCACTGCAAGGAGTCAGAGAGGATGACATGTTTTTGTGAAGCGAAAAGATCGTTGTCAGTCATCTGTGCATAGTAAATTCTAGTATTGCTTACACTCCTGATACGTTTTACTAATCATTTGTCAGCTGTTCTTCACTCTTATGCATCAATTCATAGCACAATTTAAAACTTCCAATTTACTTAATATTCAAACTCTTTTGCATGTAAATCGAAACAGTTTGTCTTCTGTTCGATGAGGAATTGGCCAGCAAAAAGCAAGAGCAGAATGTTCAGCCAATAAACAAGGAACATGTCCCTATATTCACTTATTTGACCTTAAGTGCACACTTCGTCACACATGGCGAAATGGATTAACAGTTGGAAATTGTTTTCCTGCGTATTTTTTTGAGCTCAGTTCTGAAGAAGTTTTGTAACATTCTCAATACACTTCCCACACAGGTTGCCTGACCTGCGTAATTTTCGTCAGATTTCCCTCTGTTGTTTCAGATTTTGAGCTTTTGTAGGATTTTGTCTTGTGTTTGTTGAAGAGAATGTTGCCTGAAATCACCAATCAGACAGAATGCAAAATAAAGCATTTCCTTTCATTAGAGGCAGTACTTGATGAAGGGATTTTGCTCGAAACGTCGATTTTCCTGCTCCTCGGATGCTGTCTGACCCGCTTTGCTTTTCCAACAACACTTTATACTTGCCTCTGATCTCCAACATCTGCAGTCCTCACTTTCTCCGCAGTGCTCAAACTGTCCAATGATGTTCATTTAGGTGCTGCACAGTAAACTTTACTGAATTTATTTATTTGGTTTCATGTCAGACTTTATTCTGTAAAACTACAAGAGAAACCTGATTCTGTACTGAAGTTCACCACAATTTACAGCTTTCATGCGCAATACAAAAATGAAATTAACTTTATTCCTAACACAAACTACACTCACACTGCAATTGATTTCTGGAATAAAGTCGCACGGCCTTTAATATGACAACTAGTGCTGCTTCAACCTTAGCTTGTGCGGTTATTACTTGATGCCTTCAACTTCAGCAGATAGCCTAACAGCTATTTTACTTCCTTTCCTTTACTTTTAATGACCCATACAAATTATTGAGAAAATTTTCCCGGAGTTACATATTTCCAAAACTGTTCTGAATACATGATTTTAAAGCATTGCGATCGGGAGCTTCATTCTAACGGGGTTGGGAATGCTCCTGGTTGAAGTTGTGACTGCTTTTCTCCAAATGCAGGAAGTTGCCTCAGCTTGGAATTATACAAAACCATCTTTTTCCGCTGAGCTTTTATTCTGTATTTTGAGTGAGTTGCAATTAGGTTGGAACGTCCAAAGGAGGAACAAATCACATTTCATAATGAATCAACATCACAGTATAGCAAAAAGACTTTATTCATGTTTTGTATTGAAAAAAATATTATTCCCACATTTTATCTGCAGGCTTACGAGTATATAAAAATCATACCCGAAACGTGTGGAAATTGGCTACATGAGACACATATCTGCTCTCTGGCGGGAAGCGTCGGGTTGTGAGAAGTTAAAATGTTTGCAGGTGAGACAAATATTGGCACGATAATATGGGCAGCGTGGTCACTCAGTGCTTGCTCCTTCCGCATCACAGTGCAAGAGACCCGGGTTTAATTCAATCCTCACAGTGACTGTTATAACAAGGGAAGTCTGCACACTGAATGGCATTCAAACCCAAGAGGCAGACGTTTATGAATTTGCAAAGCATCCGGGGAAAGGAATGGCAAACATATGCTGGTATTATGCATGTGAACCGATCCTTCCATGCTTATGAACTGCAGAACAGACTCTGCAGGCGAATTAATTAACATTTTCCTACACTCATGAAGCTTTACTTCGAGAGAAGAGTGTGTTAGATATTGTTGGAGGCGAAGTCCTCTCTTCACAATGACGACTGTATACAACAGGCAGTACCATATTCCTCAGTAGATTAATTTAAAGCAAACATGGCTTTGCAAACCTCGACATGAATGACGGATATGAGCCACAGTTAAAGGTAACGTGGCCAGAGACATCGTGTATCATCGGGCTGCTCCATCTTTAAACTGACATGTTGACGGCCTGATAAGCAAGCATGCTATTTTGTTTAGAGTATTTGGGTGTGCGGGGGAGCGGGGGTGGGGGTGAGTGGAGCAACTTATTGCCGGTAAGCAATTGGATTCAGGTTTCTGGAGCAGAATCTGTCACTGCTGCACAGAGGGGAAGGGGACAGAGGAACAGAGGTTTAGTCATTGGGGACTCCATAGTGAGGGGTGAGATAAGAGGATTTGTGGGAAAGAGAGCGCCTCACGGAGAGGGGGGGGGGGGTGGTGTGCGGGATGGATAGTGTGGCATTGTTAATCAAGGGTAGTGTTATTACAGCTAAAGTAATGTCTGATCCACAGAGGTAGTTTGGGCTGAGGTTAGAAACAGGAAAGGAGAGCTTGCCCTTTTGACAGTTTTCTACCGGTCTTTGAATTCTTCCAGGAATGTAGAGGAAATGATAGAAAAAAAGAATCTCAATAGGAGCGAGAGCAACAGGACTGGGAATGCTACAGTTTAAGGAGTTTTGATGGGGCAGTTTTCATTCAATGTGTACAAGAGGGTTTTCTGAAGCAGTGTGCAGAGTAGTCAACAAGGGGAGGTATCATATTGGATTTGATACTGGGGAATGAACCCACCAGGTGTTAGATTTGAAGGTAGTTGAGCACTTTGGCGAGAGTGACCATAATTCACTTAAGTTCCCAAATGAAATGGGCAGGGATAGATACATCCCACCGGGAAGTGGTATAACTGGGGGAAAGGCAATTATGATGTGATTTAGGCAAGATTTACGATGCACAGATTGAGGAAGGAAACTGCAGGGGATGGATACACTTGAAATGTCGAACTCATTCAAGGAACAACTACTCCAGGTCCTTGATAAGAATATAATTATCGGGGAGGGAGGTAGTTGTCGTGTAAGGGAGCCATGATTTAGTAAAGAAGTTGAAGCTCTTGTCCAGAAGAAGACCAAGGCTTATGTGAAGGTCAGGGTAGGGAGCTGGCGTTTTGTAGGTGAGCCAGAAATTATCTAAAGAGAGTGCTAAGAAGAGCCAAAGGGGACATGAAAAGTTGGAGCAGATAGAATTAAGCAGAGCCTTCAATAGGTATATCAGGGATAAAAGATTGACGAGAGAAAGATTAGGGCCAATTCCCACAAATCCTCAAAGACAGTAGTGGAAAGTTGTGTTTGCAATCTGAGGTCATGCGGAAGAGCTGAATGAATACATTTTGTCAGGATTCGCATTGGAAAAGGCAATGTTAGTGGTAATACAGAGACATGGGCTACAAGATTAGATAAGATTGACATTGACAAAGAAGAGGTTTTATCAATTTTTGAAGATGAAGAAATAGATAAGACCCCTGGGCAGGATGGGATTTTGTCTCAGATTCTCTGGGAAGCCAGTGAGGAGATTTTAGAGGCTTTAGCTTCAATCTTTTTGTCATCATTTTCAACAGGAGTAGTGCCTGAAGACTGGAGGAGAGCAAAAAACGTAGTTCTTTTGTTGAAGAAGAGGATTGGGCGCTACCCTAGTAATTATAGGCCAGTATGCCTTACTTCGGTTGTGGTTAAGGTGTTGAAAACGGTTATCAGAGAGATGATTTATAATCATCTGGAAAGGAATACTTCCATTAGGCATTGTCAATCCAGTTTTGGAAGAGTAGGCCACACCTTATTAACTTTATTGAGTTCTTTGAAAAGGTGGCACAACAGGTGGATGAGTATAAAACAGTTGATGTGGTGTATATGGACTTTAGTAAGGCGTTTGATAAGGTTCCACACTGTAGGCTATTGCACAAAATATGGAGTTTCTGGATTGATGGAGGTTTAGCGGTTTTCATGAGAAAGTCGTCAACTGAAAGAAGACAGAGGATGGTGGTTGATGGGAAATTTTTGTCCTGGTGCTCAGTTATGTGTGGCGTGCCGCAATGGTCTGTTTTGGGGAAACGCCAAAATGTGTGAGGTAGTTCACTTCAGAACAAATACCAGGAATGCAGAGTACTTGGCTAATGGTAAAATTCTTGGCAGTGTCGATAAACAAAGAGATCTCCGTGTCTTGGTGCATAGATCCTTGGAAGTTGCTACCCAGGTTGATAGTGTTTTTAAGATGGCATAGGGTGTGTTGATGTTTATCTCTGGGGATGGGTGGGGTGGGGGAAGTGGTTGAGTGTCGGAGTCACAAGCTTCTCGTACATGCTTCAGCTGTACAAGACACTGGTAAGGCTGCACAAGGAGTATTTCATGCATTTCTGGTCACCACATTGTAGGAAGGATGTGGAAGCTTTGCCATGTGTTCAGAGGAGATTCACGAGGATGCTGCCTTGTATCAAAGGAAGGTCTTATGAGGAAAGACTGATGGAAATGAGGATGTTTTTATTGTAGAGAAGAAGTTTGAGAGGTGACTCAACCAAGATATATAAGATAATCAGAGGTTTAGATAGCGTGGACAGTGAGAGCCTTTTTCCTTGGATGATGATGGCCTACCCGAGGGGACATAGCTTTAAATTGAGGGGTGATAGATTTTGGATAGATATCATGGGTAATTTCTTCACTCAGAATGTAGTAGGGGTGTGGAACGGACTATTTGCAAAAGTAGTAGAACGGCCGACATTACAGGCACTTGCAAATGTATCCATTTAACTTATGGATAATAATGGAATGATGTGGGTGAGATGGACATCAGATTAATTACACAGGTTGGGGCAACATTGAGAGCCAAAGAGCCTGTTCTGCGCTGTAACTTCCAATGTTCTGTGTTCTATGAAACCCGACGTCTGGATGCTGTGAAGTAGCTGTGCAAACTACTGAACCACCATGCCTACCAGCAGAATGCATTGTTGAAAATTAATTGTTTTCTTCCCTTAAAAATTATCTTAAACCTCATGGACATTACCAGGCAATGATGAATAGCAAAAGCAAGCGTCAGCATTTACGCAGAGTTGGAGAACAGTTTGAAAGCATTGACGAAGAATGGAATAGTCCAACCTGTCAAAGGGTGCAAGAGTTAGAGATCACAGCATAGAGGAGCTGGGCATCAGGGTAACGGGATTGATTGATTTATTTTGTTTGTTTGGAGAGGAGCTAACAGCAAGAAGAACCTCAAAGTGCACACATTTTCAAGCTGGTTTGATGTTACATGGAATAAGAGAGGTAAGTAAGTTTCAGTGTCAGTTTGGTGATTTTATTACTTGATATGTGCGGAAATGACGTTTGAGCAAACACGAACAAAAGAAAAACTGAATGTAATTGACCAAATTTACGTAAGAATGTTAGTATCAATAATGGAATTATATTAAGAATGATAAGGATATTGCATGACAGTCAGAGAATTTAAAGCTGACAGAATTTTAATGACATACACAAGTTGAAATTAAAGTATATGGAGTGAAGAAGTAATTGAGTAATAGAGTCATAGAGATGTACAGCACAGAAACTGACTATTTGGACCAACTCGCCCATGCCGAGCAGATACCCCAACCTAACCACACCTGCCAGCACCCGGCCCATATCCCTCCAAACCCTTCCTGTTCATATACCCATCCAAATGCCTTTTAAATGTTGTAATTGTAGTAGCTTGCACCACGTCCTAGTGGCAGCTCATTCCATACACGTACCACCTTCGGTGTGAAAACGTTGCCCCTTTGGTCTCTTTTATATTTTTCCCCTCTCACCCTAAACCTAGGCCCTGTCGTTCTGGACTCCCCCACCCCAGGGAAAAGACTTTGATTTTTTTATCCGATCCATGCACCTCATGATTTTGTAAACCTCTATAACGTCACCCCTCAGCCTCCGACGCCCCAGGGAAAATAGCTCCAGCCTCTTCAACATCTCCCGAGAGCTCAAATCCTCCAACCCTGACAACATCCTTGTAAATCCTTTCTGAACCCCGTCAAGTTTTGCAACATCTTTCCGATGGGAAATTGCACATAATTTTTGCAATACTCGTCTATGTCCTGTAAAGCGTGACCTCCCAACTCCTGTACTCAATAATCTGACCGATAAATGAAAGCATACAAAACGCCTTCTTCACTATCCTATCTACCTGCGACTCAACTTTCAAGGAGCTATGCGCTTGCACTTCCAGGTCTCTTTGTTCAGCCACACTCCCTCGGAATTTACCATAAAGTATATATGTCCTGCTAAGACTTGCTTTCCAAAATGCCGTACCTCGCATTTATTTTAATTAAACTCCACCTGACACTTGTCAGCCCATTTGCCAATCGGATCAAGATCCCATTGTAATCTAAGATAACCTTCTTCACTGTCCACATCACATCCAATGTTGGTGTCATCTGCAAACTTATTAACTGTATTTCTTATGCTCACATCAAACTCGCTTATGTAAATGATGAAAAGTAGTGAACCCATCACAAATTCATTGTAGCACTCCACTGGTCACAGGCCTAAAGTCTGAAAAACAACCATTCACCACCATCCTCTGTCTTCTACCATTGAGCCAGCTCCAATCCTCTTTGTTACATCTTCCAAAATCTCAATTAAGTTTGCGAGACATGATTTCCCTCACACAAAGCCATGTTGACTATCCCTAATCAGTCCTTGCCTTTCCAAATACATGTACATCCTTTCCCTCAGAATTCTGTCCAACAAATTGCCACCATTGACATCAGGCTTTCTGGTCTATAGTTCCCTGGCTTGACCTTACCACCTGTCTTCAACAGTGGCACCACGTTAGCCAACCTCCACTTTTCTGGCACCTCACCTGTGACTATCAATGATACAAATACTTCAATAAGAGGCCCAACAATCTTTTCCTTAGTTCCCACCGAATTTTAAGGTACACCAGATCAGGTCCTGGGGATTTATCCACTTTTATGCATTTCACGACATCCAGCACTTCCTCCTCTGTCATATGGACATTTATCAAGATGTCACCATCTGTTTTGCTACATTCTATATCTTTCATGTTCTTTTCCTCAGTAAATACTGATGCAAAATACTTGTTTACTATCTCCCCCATTTTCTGCAGCTCCACACAAAGGCTACTTTGCTGATCTTTGAGGGGACCTATCTCTCCCTAGTTATCCTTTTTTCCTTTACGTATTTGTAAAAATCCTTTGGATTCTCCTTTACTCTATTTGCCAAAGTTATCTCATGTCCCCTTTTTGCCCTCCTGATTTCCCTCTTAACTATACTCCTACTGCCTTTATACTCTTCTAAGGATTCAATTGATCTATCCTGTCTATACCTGACATATGCTTCCTTCTTATGCTTAACTCAATTACTTTAGTCATCCAGCATTCTCTATACCTACCAGTCTTTCCTTTCACCCTAACAGGAATATACTTTCTCTGGACTCTCGTTATCTCATTCCTGAAGGCTCCCCATGTTCCAGCTAATCCATTATCTGTGAATATTTGCCCCCAATCAGCTTTCGAAAATTCTTTCTAATCCTGTCAAAATTGGCCTTTCTCCAATTTAGAATTTAAAATTTTAAAATCTGGTCTATCCTTTCCCATCACTATTTTAAAACGAATACAATTATGGTCGCTGGCCCCAAAGTGCTCCCCCACGGACACCTCAGTCACCTACGCTGCCTTATTTCTCAAGAATAGGTCAAGTTTTGCACCTTCTCTCGTAGTTACAGCCACAGAATCAGAAAAAATGGTGAGACAAAAAGAAATCAAACTGTTCAGGGCTTTCATTTGAGAAGTTTAGAATTGGTTTGCGATCATGTTGAAGTGAAGCTGTGATAAATAAATCAGAAGGATGGTTCTTGACAATTTCAAGTATAGTAATTTACACACTTGTTGAGGAAAACAAGCAAGAGAATGCAGGGCAACGGGAAAGTGGTGCAGAGAGGCATTAAAACCAAACACAGGTATTGCCAAAGTGTGGCGATTTTAAAAGCACGAATGTCCCGAGGGAAATGAGATTATACAAGAAAGAAAATGAAACGGCAACGTAGACATCAGTCACAGGTTGGCTGTTCAGTGAATTTATTTTAGGTGATTGACTTGCGTGGACGTGTGGAATGAGCTGACAAATATGGGACGTCCTTAACAAAATGTATTCCGAATGCATATATGCTCCTTTACATCATTTAAGTCCATGTTTGCCTATTTTTGACAAGGTTACCTTTTTTGCAGGTTTAAAATTTCAGTTGTGTTCTTTTGCTTTTGAAAAGAAATCATTGCATTTGTTGACCAAAACAGGACAGCATCCTCCAAGTGCTTAATATATCATTCATACTATTTATCTTCAGGAAGTGTTTTCGTTCCAATTGTCAATCTTAGGTCAACATTTTTCATGTTACGTGAATGTTAAGAATTTTTGCGTCCTGTGCCATTACTTATGGCAAACTAATATCTATTTGTAATATATTTCCCACACATAATTGAACACCTTTCTTTCTTGAAAAAAAAGCTTAACTTTTAGTTTTAATTCAATCATTCAGAAATGATTTCAAGAGTTTTTGAAAGATGCAATGTTCAAACCAGGTCCAGGGAATTTTACTTACCATTTATTAATTAACATTCCTTTCATTGTAAACACAAACTTTAACCCATTCTTGAGCTCTATCCTGAATTTCCTCTGCGTCAGTCCATAAATACAAGTATTTGTGCAGGAACTGAGAAGTTGCAACATAAAACCAACCTGTTGCACTATATATATCGGGCTGCTGTAATATATGTCCGTGTAAAAGAAATTTAACACTGGCCACTTTAAAGAATGCACAACATACAGCATCCATAATAAGATAAAGTTGGCAGAAATGCTGAAAAGTAAAATCATAGATTTTCTCCGATTCCTCATCTCTGCATCTCTGTGGTCATTACTGACCTTTTGCAATGCCCTGCGTACTCTATTTGCCATGACAATATGTCTGACGGTTAGAACATTGAACAGTAATATTAAAAGGATTGCTAAGAGAGGGGTAATGACACTGTCAATCCATTCAAATGCTTTCCACAGACGGGAATTGACATAGTCAGCTGTCACAACACAATACCACGGCACGTTGTCGATTATAATGGCAGGTTCGTGCACGTAGTAAAAGGGGACCGTCCTCAGACAGCTTAAAAGAAAGACAGAGACAATGACCACTCCGGCTGTTTTCATTGTGCACTATTTTGTTTGCATTTGATGACAGCAGAAAGCAACAAAGCGATCAAAAGTGAATGCAACTGTAAACCAGACAGAACAGTCTACTGCAACTATAGATGCAACAGTATTTATAGAGCACACAGGAGTTAGAAACAGGAAACTAATTGAGAGGTACATGATATTAATTCGGTGCAATAGAACATGGATAATTACTACTGTGAGGTCAGCCACTGCCATAGCCACCAGATATTCTGTGATGCATTTTGAAAGACCGCATTTGCCTCGAAGCAGGATCAGAATTGCAATTAGATAAACTGTCAGAAACAAGACGAATATTATTGACTTGAAGTCCATTCCACATTTCTTTCTGAAAATGCACGCACATTAAGTTAAAATAAAATATTGCATGTTTGAAGATTGTTGACAAGCAGCGAAATAATTTCGTATTGTACAAAATGAAAATTTGTTCAAGAGTTGCACAAGTTGCAAAGAAATTGTTTATGTAAAATTGTACTGTGAAAAAGAAATCAAAAGCAGCATTGCACAGTGTTTGAAGAAAGGGTTCCAGAGGAGAATGTATAAATTACACAGTATGTGAATCCAAATCATATTAACTTCAATAAGTGTAAAGAAGCCCTGGGACACTACTGGAAAACAGCATAATTTGAAGCTTTTTTGCGAGCAGTCTATTGTATTTCTCATGAAACTTGTTTCTCATATCCTGCAATTACTTGTTTGCCTATTCTTTTACGGTTTATTTCATCAGCATTGTTTTTTAGTTTGAGTTCAACAAGGTCAACTTTTATGCAATTATGTAATCTGATCATGTCCGCCTCACAAATTGGGATGACATTGCCGACACCAAGACTGCGTAGAGGTAAGCCTTAACAGACTGAAGTTGTAAAAGAATAAAATCACTTATGCGACACAGTGTTTCCTGCAAGACCATGATTTGTGAGCCATTCCTTCGTTCGCAGGTGAACGAGTTGGTGTGCTGACTTATTAAACAATTGCATTGCACTGCATGAAGTGATGCAGACAGTTCCATTTCACGGAAGTTGCCTGAACTTTGACTAAGCAACTGTGAATGAAAACAACTTGGATGGCAACTTGCATCTGATTCTGCGCTTGATCATCTGGATTTTAGAAGCTGTGCAGAAGAAGGTGTCCTCACATGATCAATATATTTCATGTGAAACAAATAAAGTTCGGTTCTTTAGTAATGCCAAAGCACAAAGTTTTCTTAATCCAATACGTACTTTATTGTTGCTTGGATAAAATGCTGTTGGGAAATCATGTGGATGATAGAATGTTGCTTTGAGAAGGCATGTTTCTCTTCAAGGAACCATAAAAGCAAACAAAATGTCAATCAAACGACTTCTAAGTACTGCAGTAAAATATGATATACATGCGAAATTATATGAAATCAAACTAGCTGATCGATAATAAAAGTTCAACACAATTTCTTGATCATGGATCATACAAGCATAGTTTCTTGTTTCTGCTCCAGCATCAATACAATTGTTTGACATCTCACAATTCTAAACAGTAAAGCTTTGAATTTTGCGACTATTTTTCTTTGAAACGCTGAAAAAAAGTACATTGACGAAAAACAAAAGACAACAATTAGCAGTAAACGGTTAAAATCTGACATAAACACTGTTATTTCTTTCCAGGGCCTTACCCGGAATGCCGATGACTGCAAGAACAGGATAGTAAATTAGGTCTATTTGGTATATAACTGGGTATTGCATTTCTCCAATTAACAACCGAAATCTCACGCGTGTATTCCAGGAGAATGAGAACGCAATGAGAGCAACTTGTCGATGAGTCCCTATAATGCTTAAGCTTTCCTCTCTGGAGAGTGTCAGTTACGTGATGTGGCCATAGATATTATGCACACTTCATCGAAAGAGCGACTGAACTAAACTATTTTCACTCTAATGAGTTCGCTAATTGTCATGCGGTACGATGACTCAATACAACCTATGCAAAACAGAACAAGTTTATTATATTTTTTGAAGATTCTCAGAACTTTAAATTGAAACCTATTTTAGGCTAGAAAATATCACTGACTCTGAAATGATCAAGCTTATACTTTGTATTGTTTCTTACTCATGACGAAAAGTTGATTAACTTCAATCAAATCTTTATTTCTTCAACTCTCAGTTGTTTTCTAACTAGGACAGCACTTTGAAATTACCTCACAGTATTCCTTTGCCCAAAGCCAGAAAGATGATTCGCTCTGTCATTTTTGTTTTGCAACTCAAGAGGGCTATATAGTTCTTCGTCAAAACTATCTTAATAAACATTTCTTTTACTTTTGAAGAACGCGGCCTGAAATCCCCAAACAGACGGACAACAAAATAAACCATTTCATGTCATTGTAGGCAGTAGTCAAAACTGTCCGGTAACGTGTATTTGGACGGTACAGGGTTAACGTTCCTGAAATTATTTATTTTATTTCACGTGGGACTTTTTGTCTTGAAGATACAAGAGAAACTTACTTCTGTACGGACGTTTACCTTTATTTAACGTTTTAATGTGCAATACAAAGGGGAAATTCTCATATTCATCTGCTCTCCCAACCTCAGGGATCTGAGAATAATTCGTCTCAGGTCCCTCTCTTCCTGTCAGCTACCCAGTGTCCTGCCATTTATCCAAAACTCCCTCACCTTGTTTCTTTCATGTTGGTCCAGTTGGCCTGTGTCCACAATGTAGGGATTCTATGAATAATAAAAAAAAGCCTTTTTGCTTTCTGATTTACCTGCTGTACCTACAAGCCAAATATTTGATTCATGCAGAAGTACTTCCAGGTCCCTTTGCATGCAACATGCTGCAATTTTTACTGTTGAAATAACAGTGCACTTTGCTGTTATTTTTACCAAACTGGACGTCCTCACATTTACCAACAGTTTACTCCATCTGCCAGACATTTGCCTACGCATTTAAGCAATTTACATCCTTTGCAGACCTTCAGTGTTCTACCTTGCTCTACCACTCATCTTAATATCCTGCCAAATTTGATACATTACACTTGATCCCCAATTCCAAATCATATATGTAACTTCCAAACAGTTGCAGTCCCAACACTGATCCCTGAGGGACACCACTAGATTGCCAACCAGAAAAGCACCCATTTACTTTCAGCTAGTTAACCAATCCTCCATCTATGCTAATACATTACCCATAATTCCACGTTCCTTATCTCATGCAGTAGCCTCTGTGCAGCACTTTGAAACATGCCTTCTGAAAATCCAGGTGCACACAATCTCCTGGTTTCCCGGTGTTCACCATGTTAGTAATGTTCTCAAAGAATTCCAGTAAATTATTTGAACATGACCTGCCTTTCATGAACTCGTGTTGCATTTGCCCAAATGGAAAATTTCTATCGAGATGTTTCGGTATTTCTTCCTTGTTGACAGATTCGTGCATTTTCCCCAATACAAAAGTTAAGCTAACAGGCCTATGGTTACCCACTTTTTGTCAAACTTCTTTCTTAAATGGGTGCATCATGTTTGATGTTTTCCGATCGGCCAGAACCACCCCAGAGTCCAACAAAATTTGGGAAAATGCCTCAAGCACATTTTCTCTTTTCCCTGGGATGCCTTTGTCCATGGGATGCATCCATCAGCACCAGGTGATTTGCTCCCTTTAGCCCATTTGCTTGTCCAGCACTACCTCTTCAGTGAAGATCATTTCTTGGTCCTCATCCGCCATAACATGTTCACCATCAATTATTCACATTATTTGCATCTTCCACTGTGAATATGAGCACTAAATACCTGTTCGACCCTGTAAAAGGTGGATGC
Source organism: Chiloscyllium punctatum (assembly GCF_047496795.1). Lineage (NCBI taxonomy): Eukaryota > Metazoa > Chordata > Chondrichthyes > Orectolobiformes > Hemiscylliidae > Chiloscyllium > Chiloscyllium punctatum. The sequence goes on from NC_092768.1 coordinate 54,959,069, forward strand.
ATATTTACCATCCTCCAGTCCTCTGGCACTTTTCCCACAGCTTGAGAAGAATTAAAACTTTGTGCCAGAGCGCCTACAATTTACTACTTCACCTCCTGCAGCAGCCTGGCTTGCAATTCATCTGGATTAGGATATTTGTCTGTTTTTTTATCCTGACAGAGCCTCTAAGGTCTCGTCATTTCCGACATCAAATTCTGAATGTTCCTCACAATCCCTTTTCCTGATGTCTGTACCTATGTTCCACATTTCCAGAGTGAAGACTGAAGAGAAATATTCATTCAACACACAGAATCCTGTGATTCCACACACAGCTTGATATTTTAGATCCTGACGGGCCCTAAATTGTCCTTGGCTAACCCTCTTCCATTTAAAGCATTTATGATTCTTATGATTCTCCTTTTCTCTGTTCACAAGTCCATTGTCGTATCCCGTTTTTCCCTTCTAATTGTCTTCTGAGGTTTACTCCTGCACTTCTAGTATTCCTCTCGGGCCCCAGCTGTATTGCTTTGTTTGGGCCTTGTGTGAACTTGTTGCTCCGAACTTTGTTGCTAAAGGGTACACATTGGAACCATACTCTCTTGAGCGTGTGTTTGAATGCCGCCACCATTGCACCACAGTAGACTTTCCTGCAAGGAGCTGTTCCCAGCCTACTGCATGTAGTTCTTCTTGATTTTAATTATTTTTTTTTCCATAAAGCAAAGCCAGCTTTTTCAGGCCATCCTTTTCATTTTCTAGAACAAAATTGAACCATACGATATTGTTGTCTCTCTAGCTAAAGTGGTCCCCTCTGCCACATCTAACACTTGTCTGACTCCTTTCCCCATAACCAGGTCCAGCACTGCACCATCCCTTGATGGCTTTCTCCATATTGATACGAAAAACGCCTGAATATGTTTCACGAAACCCACCTTGTCGAATCACTTAACATTATGATGATTCCAATGTATGCTGGGAGGATTGAAATCCTCTCATAAAATTAATTGATAATTAAGAATCTCCACAGTATGGAAATAGGCCCTTCGGCCCAACAAGTCCTCCAAAGAGTCACCTACCCGGACCCATTCCCCTACCCTATACTTACGCCTGACTAATGCACCTAACACAATGGGGCAATTTAGCATGGCCAATTCACTGGACCTGCATGTCTTTGGATTGTCGGAGGAACCCGAAGGAAACCCATGCAGACAAGGGGCGAATGTGAAATCTCCACACAGACAGCCGCCCGAGGATGAAATCAAACCTGGGACCCTGGCGCTGTGAGGCATCAGTGCTAACCACCAAGCTACCATTCTGCACCGTATTACTCTTACACACCTTTTGGAGAGTGAGTCCAACAACATGGCGAGAGGCCCTTCCGCCCAAAATGATCTACACTGACCAAAATGTCCATCCACACTAAACCCATTTCCCTTCACTAGGCCCATATCCTTCTAAGCCTTTCTTAACCATGTATTTTTCCAAACGACATTTAAGTGTTGTTAGTGTACTGACCTCAACCACTTCTGCTGGCAGCTCACTCCATATGCATATCACCAACTGAGTAAAAAACATTGCCTTTCTGATTCCCTTTTATTCTATTCCCTCTAAAATAAATTGATGTCCTCTATTCCTCGATTCTGCAACCCTGGGAAAAAGACTATCCTGATTGTATACATTTATGTCTGACTACCCCCCCCCCCCCCATCCCCCACCACCCCACGCCCATCAGCCTTCTCTGGTCTAAACAAAATGTCTTAGCTGATCCAACCTTACCCTATAGCACCAACCATTGAGTCCTGGCAGAATTCACTAAAATCTTCTCCACTCTTTCCAGTTTAAAACATCCTTCCCATATCAAGGTGATCAAAACTGAACACAATGGCCTGACCAAAGTCCTGTACAACTGCAACATAACTTCCCACCTTGTATACTCAGTGCTTTGACTGATGACACCAATGTGCCAAAAGCCTTCTTCGCTGCCCCGCCTACCTGTGATTCCATTTTCAGAGATCTGTTCACTTAAACTCCAATGTCCCTCTGTTCCATTGCACTCCAATAATCTATGAAACTCCTACTTTGAGTTGAGTTTCCAAAATGCAAGACCTCATACCGATCTATATTAAACTCCATTTGCCATTTGTCGGCCTACTTCCTCAGCAGATCCAGATCCTGCTGCAATTTCTGACAACCTTCCTCATTGTCCATGATGCTGCCGACTTTAGCGCCATCTGCAAATGTACCAGTCATGCCTTGTGCATTCGCATCCAAATCACTGACGTAGATAACAAACAGCAATGGGTTCAGCCCCGAGCTCTGAGGCACACCACTACTCACAGGTCTCCAGTCCAACAAGCATCCTTCCACTTTTTCCTCTCTCTTTCCTGCCATCAACCCAATTGTGGATCCAATTTACAAGATCACCAAGTGGTCTCACCTTCCAGAGTAACGTACCATGTGGAATCTTATCAAAGGATTTACTGAAATCCATGTATACTGTGTCTACCATCCTGCCCCTGACAAGTTTCACTGCATGAAAGAACTCTAACACGCTTGTAAGGCATGGTCTCCCATGCACAAAGCCATGCTAACTATGCTTTCTTCCCAAATGCCTGAACATCTGATTTCTCAAAATCTTCTCAAGTAAGTTACTGGTCTATAGTTCCCAGGTTTTTCTTTGAAGACCTTCTTGAATAACAGTGCAACAGTCACTACCCTCCAGTTTTCCGGGATCACATATGTGGCTACCAATGATGCAACAATATTAACCCATGCCCCCGGTATGTCTTCTCTAGCCTCTTGCAGTGTTCTTTGATATACCTGGCCAGGATCGGGAGATTTATGCACTTCCATGCATTCTAAAATGTCCAGCACCTCCTCCACTGTGATATGGATTATCCCCAAAACATCACCACTAAATTCCTTAAGTTCCGAAGTCTTCGCACCATTCTTCACCATGATCGCAGATGAGAAATGTTCATGATGAACTTTGCCATCTCCTGCTGTTCCACACATACGTGTCCACTTTGATTCTTGACCTGTCCTATTCTCCCTCTCGTCATTCTTTTTCCTTTAATATGCTCAATGAATTTCTGTGGATTCGCCCTGATCATCTCAGCCAATTCTATCTCATGGCCCCTTTAAGCCCTCTTGATTTTATTCCTCAGTAAACTGCTGCATCCCTGATATATGTCTGGGGTTTCCTTAAATTCCAAACTCTTCACATCTTTCTCCACCATGATCGCAGATGAGAAATGTTCATGATGAACTTTGCCATCTCCTGCTGTTCCACACATACATGTCCACTTTGATTCTGTCTGTCTGTCCCTGATCTGCCTGTTCCTGAGCCATGCCTCCTTCGTTTTCCTGGTCAAAGCCTCAATATCTCTTGTCATCCAGGGATCTATACTGCTGCCAACCTTTCTCCTCATCCTCACAGGAACATATGGACGGCACGGTGGCACAGTGATTAGCACTGCTGCCCCACAGCGCCAGAGACCTGAGTTCAATTCCTGCCTCAGGCGACTGACTGTGTGGAGTTTGCACATTCTCCCCGTGTCTGCGTGGGTTTCATCCGTTGCTCCGGTTTCCTCCCACAGACCAAAGATGTGTAGGTCAGGTGAATTGGCCATGCTAAATTGTCCGTAGTGTTTGGTAAGGGGTAAATGTAGGGGAATGGGTGGGTTGCGGGTCGGTGTGGACTTGTTGGGCCAAAGGGCCTGTTTCCACACTGTGAAGAAATCTAAATCTAAATATAGACCTTGAACTCTAATTATCATACTTTTAAAGGCCTTCCAGTTATTGGAGAACCCTTAGCCTGCAAACAAGCTATTCCTATCAACCTCTGAAAGCTCTTCTGTCATTCCAAGAAACTTCACCTTGCCAAATTTAGAAATTGAACCTGTGGACCAGTTTTGTTCTTCTCCCTAACTATATTATATTTCATAGAACTATGGTTACTCTTTGCAAAGTGCTCACCCAGTGTCACCTGAGTCACCTGTCTGCCCTGTTTCCCAAGAATACGTCAAGTTTTGCCCTTTTATGAGTAGGACCCTCACCTTTCCTGAACGCACTCAATAAATTCCATCTCAGTTCAGCCCTTAAAGCTGTGGCTGTCCCAGTCTATTTTAGGGACATATAAATTGTCGACTATGACAAACCAACTACTCCTGCAAATCTTTCCAGTCCCGCTGTATATTTTTTCCTCTAATTCCTGTTGACTATTTGTGTCCTATAGTACAAGCCCAATAATGTCACCAACGCATTCTTATTTCTTAGCTCCACCCACAATGTCTCACTGGATGATGCTTCTGCTATTTAATCTCTGACTACTTCCGTGATTCTCCTCTTAATCAAAAATAGAACTCCTTGTCCCTCTTTTCTCCACCTCTTCCTACCTAAAACACATATACCCGAGCACATTAAGCAGCCATTCCTGTCCCTGTCTTAGCTATGTTTCTGCAAAGGATACAATATATCAGTTCCTTGTATGTATCCACGTCCTGAGTATATTGGCCGGACCTGTCAGCCCTCTTGAATTGAAATGGACCTAATTTAGTCCAAGAGGCATTCCTCGCTTCCTGTCATGTTCCAGACTGACAGTCTCTTCAACTTGGTTTTCCTGATTACTATATTTCCTTCCAGCCTCCCACTTGCCTCCCTGTTATTGAGGATCTCACCTGCTCACCAATATAGTTTAAACATCTCTTGAAGCACCAGCGAATCTGCCGGGCAGGATATTGGTCCCTCTCCAGTTCAAGTGCAATGTGTTTCTCTTGATTCAGATTCCTCGATGATTGGGATCGTTTGCCCCAGAAATGATCCCAATGATCTTGGAAAATGAATTTCCTCTGTGTATCCTCACCAGCACGTGACACTGGAAGTAATCTGGCGATGAGCGTCTTTGAGGTACTGGTTTTGAATATTTTTCCTAACTCTCTATAATCACTCCGCAGTATTACATCCCTATTTCTACCTATGTCATTAGTGCCAACATACACAATGACTTCTGGTTGCTCGTTCACCCCCTTGAAAATATTCTGCAGCTGCTTCAAGATATGTTGTACTTTGGCATCTGGGAGGCTACACAACATCCTGGATTCCCGTTTACAGCCACAGAATCTCCTGTCTCTCCCCGTAACTACCGAATGTCTTTTCACGAATGTCTTGTTTACCTCTACCCTTTCCTGCTTTGCCCCACAGCCAGTTGTGGTACCATCGACCTGACTGCAGCTGTTTTCCCTGAATGGTTACTCTCCACTCCAAGCAATATCCAAAACCATGTACCTCGTTATGCAGGGAATGGTCATTGCAGATTCCTTCACTCTCTGCCTACTCCCTGTGTGCATTTCCTGATGCTCACCCAGCTACTCTTTATCTGCATCTTAGGTGTGACCATCTCAATAAAACTCTTGCCTATCACGCACTCAGCATCTCACATGATCCCAAGAGCTTCCAGCTCCAGCTCCCTCGCACAGTCTCCCAGGAGCTGGAGCTGGGTGGACTTCCCACAGATGCAGTCATAGATATGATAGAAGTCTCCCTGAGCTCCAAATTCCACAGGTGGACCATGTCACTCCCCTAACTGCCATCTCAACTGCTCTAAGACTAAAGAGGAATGTTTTGGACATTTCTGTAATGCAGAAGTGATTCTCAAGACCTACACGACCAATAACTTTAATAATTTTGTATATCTCAATCAGATCCCAACTCAACATCCTCTTGTCCAAGGAAAACAGCCCCAGACTATCCAGCCTCTCCTTATAACTGTGACTTTATATTCTAGGAGAAAGCGAGGACTACAGATGCTGGAGATCAGAGCTGAAAAATGTGTTGCTGGAAAAGTGCAGCAGGTCAGGCAGTATCCAAGGAGCAGGAGAATCGATGTTTCGGGCATAAGCCCTTCTTCAGGAATCATATATATTCTCGTCAACATTCTGGTGTGGTTTGGGTGGGTATAAAGTAGACTGTTAATGGAGTGAAAAAGTAAGCAGTGTGATTCAGGAAAAAGAAACAAAGAGTTCCAAAACAAAGCGAACATTAAAAAGACAAAAAATGCAAAAATGATTCAGAATATGATTTCATAGCATTGTCCGGGATAGTTTCCTGGAGTGATATGTCATGGAACCGAAAAAGGGACAGCATATCTTGGGTGTGGTAATGAGGCACGCTTAACAAAATTGCCGCAGTTTAAAAGATCCCGTTGAAGAAGTGATCACAACACTTTTGCAGCAGCAGCTGGTATGGTGATAGCGAGGACCAGGGGGTTGCCAGGTAGGTTAATCAATCCTTTAGTTACTTAACTGTTGAATAGGCAGAGTGCATGCTGAGCAGGAGCAGACACGGGACTTGGGTGTTTGGGGATTTGGATGGTTGTTTTATCTGAAACATTACTTCAGTAGTGTCTCCCACCCATCCTTCTCTAATGGAAAAAAGAGGTTCTGTGTGCTGATTCAGAAAGGTTATTGTTTTTATTTTCAATAGTCTCTTTGGGAGTTCAGAACAGTGGGAATGGGTGTTAGGGCAGTTACATTCTTCTCCTGTAGAATGTGGGAGGTAAAAGAACAAATAACCTTACTACACAGGAGCACTCCCTGTTGGCCCTCCAAGCGTGCACCGATCCAGATCCTCTATCTAAACCTGTCCCCGATTTTCTAAGTATCTGTATCCCTTTGCTACCTGTCCACTAATGCATCTGTCTAGATGTCATGTATGCCATGTAAGGGTGAGAACTCGTGATCCCACTGACTTCAACTTTGGCTCCTCGGAGACCACTTCAGTGAACTAGAGCTGGAGCTGGATGAACTTTGGATCATTCGGAAGGCTGAGAGGATAATTGTGAGAAATCAAAGGGTAGTAGTCACACCTCAGGTACAGGAAAACTGTAAATGGGCTACAGTCAGTGGACAGAAAAGGAACAGGCCTTTTGGGAGGACAGCCTACAAGAGGAAAGCCATAGTGGTCAGGTCTCCGGCACTGAGCCTTGCCATGAAGCTCTAAAGTGAAGGGGGGAGGATAGGAGTGGTAGGAGAATCAATAGTTAGAGGAACGAGCAGGAGATTCTGTGGTCATGAGTGGGACTCCTGCAAGGTATGTTGCCTCCCATGTACCAGGGTCCGGGATGTCTCTGATCGAGTCTACAAGATTCTGAAGTAGGAGGGTGAGCAGCCAAAAGTTGTGGTGTACATTGGCACCAATGACATAGCAAAGAAAAGGGATGAGAATCTAAAACGTGATTTCAGGAAGGTAGGTTGGTCGATAAAACACAGGAGGAGCAAAGTAATAAGTTTAGGATTGCTACCAGTGCCACGTGCTCGTGAGGTGAGGAACAGGGAGCGAGTGCAGATAAACACGTGGCTACAGGGCTTCAGATATGTAGATCATCTGAGGAAAGTGGAACCTGTGGGGGGAAACAAATGTCTTGCATGGGAAATTTGCTCGAAACTTTTGGGAGGGTTTAAACTAGTTTGGCAGGGAAATGGGAACCAGAGCTACAGATCAGTGGAGAGGATAGTTGTTGAATGGGCAGAAGTAGAATATAGAGAGTCTGTCAGGAAAGATACGCAGTTGTAAGGGCAAAGAGACGGGTTAAACTGTATCTGTTTCAATGCAATGTAAGAAATGGATACTTGTGGGGGGGAAGACTTACCAGCGGTAAGCAATGGGGTTCAGGCCTCCGGCACGGAGGATGTCCCCGTTGCTCAGAAGGGAAGGGTGGAGAAGAGCAGAGCAATAGTAATTGGGGACTCGATAGTTCGCGGCACAGATAGGCGGTTTTGTGGGGGCGAGAGAGACTCAGGTTTGGTATGTTGCCTCCCAGGTGCAAGGGTACATGGCGTCTCTGATCGTGATTTCCGGGTCCTTAAGGGGGAGGGGGAGCAGCCCGAAGTCGTGGTCCACATTGGCACCAACGACATAGGTAGGAGGAGGGCTGATGATGTTAGGCAGGCTTTCAGGGAGCTAGGTTGGAAGGTCCGAGTTAGAACAAACAGAGTTGTTGTCTCTGGTTTGTTAACCGTGCCACGTGATAAAGAGTCGAGCAATAAGGAGAGAGAACAGTTAAATGCGTGGCTACAGGGATGGTGCAGGAGGGAGGGATTCCGGTATCTGGATAACTGGGGTTCTTTCTGGGGAAGGTGGGACCTCAATAAACAGGATGGTCTATACCTGAACCTGAGGGGCACCAGTATCCTTGGCGGGAGGTTTGCTAGTGCTCTTGGAGGTGGGGGGGGGTGGTTAAACTAACTTTGCAGGGGCATGGCAACCTAGAGTGTAGCTTTAGGGTGCAGGACCTGGAGTGTAGCGAGGTTAGGAACATGGCATCAATCTCAAAAGAGGGTGCCTGTAAACAGGAAAGTGGCTTGAAGTGTGTATACTTCAATACAAGAAGTATACGAAATAAGGTAGGTGAACTTGCAGCGTGGGTTGATACCTGTGATTTCGATGTTGTGGCTATTTCGGAGACATGGCTAGAACAGGGACAGGATTGGCTGTTGCAGGTTCCAGGGTTTAAATGTTGTAGTAGGGTCAGAGATGGTGGTAAAAGAGGGGGAGGTGTGGCATTGCTTGTCAAAGATAGTATTACAGCGTGGAAAGGACGATGGAGGACGACTCGCCATCTGAGGTAGTTTGGGCTGAGTTTAGGAATAGGAAACATGAAGCCACCCTGTTAGGAGCTTTCTACAGGCCTCCTAATTGTCCTAGAAACGTAGAAGAAAAGATTACGAGGATGATTCAGGAGAAGAGTGAAAGTAATAAGGTGGTTGTTATGGGGTCTTTAACTTTCCTAATATTGATTGGGAAACTTTCGCTCGAGTTCGTGAGATGGGTCAGTGTTTGTCCAATGTATGCAGGAGGGTTTCCTGACACAATATGTAGACAGGCCAACAACAGGTGAGGCCATACTGGATTTGGTTCTGGGTAACGAACCGGGCCAGGTGTTAGAATTAGAGGTAGGTGAGCACTTTGGGGACAGTGACCACAATTCCGTGACTTTTACTCTAGTGATGGAGAGGCATAAGTGTGCACTGCAGGGCAAGAGTTATAGCTGGGGGCAGGGAAATTATGATGCGGTGAGGCAAGACTGAGAATCCGTGGCTTGGAAAAGTAGGCTTCAAGGCAAGGGCGTAATTGATATGTGGAGCTTGTTCAAGGAGCAACAGTTGAGTGTCCTTGATAAGTATGTACCTGTCAGGCAGGGAGGAAAGGGTCGTGTGAGAGAGCCGTGGTTTAATAAGGAATTGAAAGAGATTGGGGAGATACTGAATGAAAACCTTTCATCAGTATTCACTCAGGAACAGGACATTGTTGCCGATGTGAATACTGAGTCACAAGTAATTAGAATGGACGGCTTTGAGGTATGTAGGGAAGAGGTGTTGGAAATTCTGGAAAGGGTGAAAATAGATAAGTCCCCTGGGCCTGATGGCATTTACCCTAGGATTCTCTGGGAAGCAAGGGAAGAGATTGCAGAGCCATTGGCCTTAATTTTTATGTCCTCGTTGTCTACAGGAATAGTGCCAGAAGACTGGAGGATCGCAAATGTGGTTACCTTGTTCAAGAAGGGGAGTAGGGATAATCCGAGTAACTATAGGCCGGTGAGTCTCACTTCTGTTGTGGGCAAAGTCTTAGAGAGAATTGTAAGGGATAGCATTTATGAACATCTGGATAGGAATAATGTGATCAAGGATAGTCAACATGGCTTTGTGAAGGGCAGGTCGTGCCTCACAAACCTTATTAAATTCTTTGAGAAAGTGACTAAGGAGGTGGACGAGGGTAAAGCGGTAGATGTGGTGTATATGGATTTTAGTAAGGCGTTTGATAAGGTTCCCCATGGTAGGCTACTGCAAAAAATACGGAGGTATGGCATTGAGGGTGAGTTGGAGGTTTGGATTAGGAATTGGCTGGCTGGAAGAAGACAGAGGGTAGTAGTTGATGGTAAAGGTTCATCTTGGAGCGCAGGTACGAGCGGCGTTCCACAAGGATCTGTTTTGGGACCTTTGCTGTTTGTCATTTTTATAAATGACGTGGAGGAGGGGCTAGAAGGTTGGGTGAGCAAGTTTGCGGATGATACGAAAGTCGGTGGAGTTGTTGACAGTGAGGAAGGCTGTGTCAGGCTACAGCGGGTTATAGATAAGCTGCAGAGCTGGGCAAAAAAGGTGGCAAATGGAGTTCAAAGTAGCGAAGTGTGAAGTCATTCACTTTGGTAGGAGTAACAAGAAGATGGATCACTGGGCTAATGGTCGGATTCTTGGTAGTGTGGATGAGCAGAGGGATCTTGGTGTCCATGTACACAGATCTCTGAAAGTTGCCACCCCGGTAAATAGTGCGGTGAAGAAGGCATATGGCGTCCTGGCTTTTATTCGTAGAGGAATTGAGTCCTGGAGTCCTGAGGTCATGTTGCAGTTGCATAAGACTCTGGTGCAGCCGCATCAGGGGTATTGTGTGCAGTTTTGGTCACCATACTATAGGAAGGATGCGGAGGAACTGGAACGGGTGCAGTGGAGGTTTACCAGGATGTTGCGTGGTATGGTAGGAAGATCGTATGAGGAAAGGCTGAGGCACTTGGAACTGTTTTCATTGGAGAAAATAAGGTTTAGGGTTGACTTGATAGAGGTGTACAAGATGATTAGGGGTTTTGATAGGGTTGACCATGAGAACATTTTTCCACGTATGGATTCAGCTATTACGAGTGGACATAGCTTTAAATTAAGGGGTGGTAGGTATAGGACAGATGTTAGGGGTAGATTCTTTACTCAGCGAGTCGTGAGTTCATGGAATTCCCTGCAAGTAGCAGTGGTTGAACCTCCCTCTTTATGGGCATTTAAACGGGCATTGGATAGGCATATGGAGGATAGTGGATTAGTTTAGGTTAGGTGGGCTTGGATCAGTGCAACATCGAGGGCCAAAGGGCCTGTACTGTGCTGTATTCTTCTCTGTTCTATGTTGTTCTATGTTCTATTATGTTCTAAATAAGACTGATGTACTTAGGCCATAGATCAGTACTTGGAACTATGATGTTGTGATCATAACAGAGTCATGGATTTCACAGGGGCAGGAACAGTTGCTGAATGTCCCAGGGTTTAGATCTTTTAAAAAGAACAGGAAGTGGGGTAAAAGAGGGGGTGGAGTAGCATTGTTAATTAGAGAGTGCATCACAGCTGCAGAAAAGAAGGTTGTTGAGGAGGGGTTATCGACTGAGACAGTGTGGGTGGAAGTCAGTTACAGGAAAGGAGCATTCACTTTGTTTGGTGTTTTCTATAGACCCGACAATAGCAGCAGAGAGATGAAAGAACAGATTGGGCAGCCGATCTTGGAAAGGTGCAGATGTGACAGAGTTGTTGTTATTAGTGACCTCAAATTTCCCAATATTGATTAGAACCTCCATAGTGCAGATGGTCTGGATGGAGCTGATTGTGTCAGGTGCGTCCAGGAAGGATTCCTGACTCAATATGTGGATCAACCGACTGAGGGAGGCCATATTGGATTTGGTGCTAGGCAAAAAAGCCAGGGAAGGTACAGATCTCTTGGTGGGAGACCATTTCAGTGACAGTGACCGCAACTGCCTCACCTTTACCATAGATATGGAGAGTGATAAGAACAGCCAGTATGTGTAGGTATTTAATTGGAGGAGGGGAAATTGTACTGGCATTAGACAGGAGCAGTGGAGTACATATTGGGAATAATTGTACTACATGAAAAACACAACAGAAATGTGGAGGCTATTGAAGGAGTACTAGTTGCGTGTGTTAGATAATTTTGCCCCACTGAGACAGGCAAGGAATGGTAAGGTGAAGGAGTTTTGAATGACAAGAATGGCACGGTGGCTTAGTGGGTAGTAGGGCGGCACAGTGGTTAGCACTACAGCCTCACAGCACCAGTGTCCCAGGTTCGATCCCAGCCTCGGTTGACTGCCTGTGTGGAGTTTGCACATTCTCCCCGTGTCTGCGTGGGTTTCCTCTGGGTGCTCCAGTTTCCTCCCACAATCCCAAGATGTGCAGGTCAGGTGAATTGGCCGTGCTAAATTGCGCGTAGTGTTAGGTGCATTAGTTAAGGGGAAATGGGTTTGGGTGGGGTACTCTTTGGAGGGTCAGTGTGGACTGGTTGGGCCGAAGGGCCTGTTTCCACTCTGTAGGGAATCTAATCTAATCAAAAAAACTGTTAAAAGGAAGCTTACTTAAGGTGGGAATAGCAAGGATCTGACTTGGCTTTGGAGGATTACAGGGTAACTAGAAAAGAACTCAAAGTGGACTGAGGAGAATGAAGAGGGGGCATGATAAAGCCTTAACAGGAAGGATTAGGGAAAACCCAAAGGCATTCTACCCTTAGGACTAAGAGAATGATCAGAGAGAGGGTAGTGCTTAGGAATAGTGGAGGAAACTTGTGCCTGGAGTCTGAAGAGTTAGGGGAGGCCCTAACTAAGTGTTTTGCTTCAATGCTAACTGGAAAGAGGGACCTTGTTGCTAATGAGAGCACCATGGAGCAGGTTAACAGGCTTGAACAGATTAACATTAAGAAAGTGGATGTGCTGGAAATTCGGGGAAGCATCAAGATAGACAAGTCCCCAGGACTGGACCAGATAGATCCAATGACACTATGGGAAGTGAGGAATGAGATTGATGCACCTCTGGTGATGATCTTTGCATCCTCACTCTCTATGTAATTAGTAAAAGATGACTGGAGGGAGGCGAATGTTGTTCCTCTGTTCCGGAAAGGGACTAGGGAAATCCCAGGGAAGTTCAGACCAGTCAGTCTTAAACCTGTGGTAAGATAGATACTGGAAAGGATACTGAGAGATGGGATTTATGACTAGTTTGATAAACGAGAATCAGCATGGCTTTGTGAGGGGCATGCTTCACAGGCCTTATTGAGTTCTTGAGGACATGACGAGGTAAGCTGTTGAAGGCCCAGCAGTGAATGTGATGGACATGGTTTTCAGTATGGCATTTGATAAGGTTCCCCACAGTAGGCTAATTCAGAAAGATAGGAGCTGTGGGATACAGGGAAATTTGGCTGTCTGTATACAGAATTGGCTAGCTGAAAGAAGACAGCATGTCGTAGTGAAGGGAAAGTCTTCTGCCTGGAGGTGTGTGACCAGTGGTGTCCTGCAGGTATCTTTTCTTGGGTTTTACTAGTTGTAGTTTTTATAATGGATTTGAATAAAGAAATGGAAGGGCGTGTTAGTAAGTTTGCCGATGACACAAAGGTTAGATGCGTTATAGATAGTGTTGAGAGCGATTGCAGGCTATAACATGACATTGACAGGATGTAGAGCTGGTCAGAGAAGTGGCAGATGGAGTTCAACCAATAAATGTTAAGAGATTCATTTTGGAAAGTCGAGTTTGAATGCCGAATACAGGTTGAATGACAGGACTCATGGCAGTAGGATCTTGGTGTCCATCTTACAAAGTTGCCGCCCAGTTGAGAGCATTGTTAAGAAGGTGTATGGTGTTTTGCCTTTCATTAACAGGGGATTGAGTTTCAGAGTTGCGAGCTTTTGCTGCAGTTCTATCAAATCCTATTTAGACCATACTTAGAATATTGTGTTCAGTTCTGGTCATCTCATTATGGGAAGGATGCAGGTGCAGAGGAGATTTATCAGGATGCTGCCTGGATTGGAGGACTTGTCTTATGAAGAGAAGCTGAGTGACCTTGGGCTTTTAACACATGAGAGAAGAAGGAAGATAGGTTTACAAGGTAATGAGATGCTTAGGTAGAATAGATAAGCAGAGACTTTTCCCCAGGGCAGAAATGGTTGTCAGAAGGGGTCATAATTTGAAGGTAATTGGAGCAAGGTAGAAGGAAGATGTCAGAGATAGGTTATTTATGCAGAGAGTGGTGAATGTGTGGAATGCAGTGTCAGCGGTGGTAGGAATTAGAGGGATTAGGGATATTTAAGTGACTGCTGGACAAGCATATGGATGGCAGTAAATTGTGGGATATTTAGGTTAGGTTGATCTTAGATTAAGATAAATGCTCGGCACAATATTCTGGGCCAATGGGCCTGAACTGTGCTGTACTGTTCTGTGTTCTAAGTTGGATGTTGTATGATAGACTTTAATACTCAGCTCAAGAGTGAGATACATATGTTGAAAACATCTGTGTTTTACTTATATAAAAGGAATTAAATTGAAACACGGACTGGTGCATAGATTAGCAGAAAAGATAGTAAGCAGGCAGTGGCAGAAATGAAAGGATGTAAATTATGAATCAAACGTCCATACAGTACATACACACATACACTTATACACATGCACAAACACTCTATGGGTAGATTTCAGATTAATCCATATAAGAGTGTGAAAGTAAACTAAGCCAGTGAGAAATAACATTGTGACATTGTTTTAGTGCTGTTGACATAATTTCCCATTCAGTGTAAATAGATATTTCACATCACTCTTCATCACCTCTCTGAATTTTCTCTGCGTTAATACATAGATATTGGTACAGCAACTGAGAAGTTGTAACATGTATCCAACCTGTTGTACAACATATATCTGATTGCTGAAGTATTTGTCTGTGTAAAAGAAATTCAACACTGGCCACTTTACGGAGTGCACAACGTGCATCATCCATAACACAATGAAATTGGCTGAAATAGTGAAAAGTAAAATCATGGATTTTCTCTGGTTTTTCAGCTCTGCATCATTCTTAAACTCATTGTTCCTGTGGAGCGTTTTGCGGATGTTGTTAGCCAATATAATGTGCCTTATGGTTAGAGCATTGAATGATAAAATTAATAGAATTGGAAGAAGAGGAGTTATGATGCTGTCAATCCATTCAAATACCCTCCACAAGTGAGAAGTGATATAAACGTTTGTGACCACACAATGCCATGCTACATTATTGATTGTGAATACTGGTTCAAACATATAGTAAAAGGGGATGGTCCTCAGACAGCTCAGCACAAATATTGTGATGATAACCACTGTGGATGTTTTCTTTGTACAGTATTTTGATTGAATATTCTGAAAGCAAATTGCTACAAAACGTTCGGAAGTAAATGCTACAGTTAACCAGACAGAGCAGTCTACTGCTATTTTATACCCAACAAAATTTACAATGCACACCGGGGTCAGAAAAAGGAATCTAATGGTCAAGTACATGATATTAATGCGGTGCAATATCACATGGATGATAACCACAGCCAGATCTGCCACTGCCATGGCTAAGAGATATTGAGTGATGCACTTAGACAAACCGCATCTCCCTCGGGATAGGATCAGAACAGCAGACAAGTTAACTGTCGACAAAAAAATGGTATTGTTTCAAAAAGTAGCATATATATCAAAAAAAGACAACCACAATTGTTTTCAGAAACCATTGCAATGCTGATCGTATAATTCTGAACTATCATTAATTTGCATGAATGAGGCACAGATGCAGGTGAGCTCGAGTACAAATACAGTTCACAGAAACTAGTATTGAGATTGCAAATAATACATTTCCTGCTACTTGATCATTTTGCTCCATGAAAAACAGTTGTTCCTTCCTGTGGAAAATGTCTCTTAAAATCTGTAAACGTAATTCAATCCTGTTTATGTTCTGAGCTTAAAAATGTGTTGCTGGAAAAAGCACAGCAGTCAGGCAGCATCCGAGGAGCAGGAGAATCGACATTTCGGACATGAACCCTTCTTCAGGAAATCATTCTGACCCAACATACTCAAGACTGTTCTATTGCATGCACAATTACACCCTGTACAACATGGAACGCCAATTGGCATATATTTCTGACACAGAACAGTTATAATTTGGAAATTTGTTACAGTGCATGAGATTGGAGCAAAGTATTGCTGGAAACATGCTATCATCTGATGTTACCAAATGCTGGAATTCGCATCATTTAAGGAAGCACAAATTTGAAGACACGAGGCAATATCCAGGACATCTATGTTTTGATATAAATTATCAATTTTAAGCATTTCACTTGCAGCATTTCCACATGTTATAAATATTATTATTGTGCTTTGTACAAAATGTTTTTAATTATCTATAATGCTCAGCCAGAGAAAGAAGGCAGCTTGATAACACTGCTTCAGAATACATACCAAAATTTCACATTTAGTTAAATATAAGGACAATCTACATCCAAATAGGTATTCTACTCACAGAGTCTCAGAGTCTTAGAGAAGGGAGAAAGAGGCTTTGCTCCAAACTGGTCCATGCCGAGCAAAATGTCAATCTGCATGAACCATATTTCCCTACACTTGGCCCATACCTATCTAAACATTTGCTGTGTATATTTGTCCAAATGCTTTTTAAAAGTATTTAATATACCCACTTCAACTATTTCCTCTGGCAGCTCATTTCATATGTGTACCATCCTCTGTGTAAAATAAATTGTTCCTCTGGTTTCCTTTTATTCTTTTCCTTCTAAATTTAAACTGATGCCCTCTAATTCTCAATTCCCCAAAACTCGGAAAAAAGACGTGTGTATTCACTCTATCCTTACCTCTCATGATCTTATATACTTCTGTACTATCCCCCCTCAGTCTCCTTTACTAGAAATAAAAGAAAATCAAGCTTTCCCAAACTGTCCGTATAACTCAGACGCTTGAATCCTGGCAAAAACCTTGAAAGTTTCATTTGCACTCTTTACAGTTTACTAACAAACTTCCTATAGCAAGGTGGTCAAAATTTAGCACAATACTTCAAATGCAGCCTCTACAATGTCCTGTAAATTGGCAATATAACTTACCAACTTCAATACTCAATGTCTTGACTAATGAAGGCCACCGAGCCAAAACCCTTCTTAACTGCTCTGTCAACTTGTAACTCCACTTTCAGAGAACCATGCAAATAAACTCCAAGATAGTACTGTTATACAACACTCCTCACAGCCCTACCATTCACCATGAATTTCCAACCTTGATTTAATTTTCCAAAAACCAATAGCTCGCATGTATCCATATTAATCTTCATTTGCCATTTCTCAGACCACTTCCCCAGCTGTTCAAGATGTTACAGCAATTTCTGATAAGCTTTCACTCTGTCTTAGATACTGCCTATTTTAGTGTCATCTGCAAACATACTAATCATGATTTGTACATTCTCATCCAAATCAGTGGTATAGATAACATTCATGGCTCAAGCACCAAAACCTAATGCTCTCTCCTATTCACAGGCCACCTGTCTGACAAGCGTACTTCCACTATTAGATTAGATTAGATTACTTACAGTGTGGAAACAGGCCCTTCGGCCCAACAAGTCCACACCGCCCTGCTGAAGCGCAACCCACCCATACCCCTACATCTACCCCTTACCTAACACTACGGGCAATTTAGCAGGGCCAATCCACCTGACCTGCACATCTTTGGACTGTGGGAGGAAACCGGAGCACCCGGAGGAAACCCACGCAGACACGGGGAGAACGTGCAAACTCCACACAGTCAGTCGCCTGAGGCGGGAATTGAACCCGGGTCTCTGGCGCTGTGAGGCAGCAGTGCTAACCACTGTGCCACCGTGCCACCCACATTTCCTCTCCATTTCCTACCATTGACCCAACGGTGTATTGGATTTGCCAGCTCCCCTTGGATTCCATGCGATCTAACCTTCCAGAGCAGCCAACCATGTGGAACCTTATCAAAGGCCTTACTGAAATCCACATAAGCTATGTCTATCACCGTACCATCATCAGCCTTCTTGGTCACTTCATCGAAGAACTCGCCAAGCTCCTGTCTAATTCCATGAAAGCTCACCTTGCAACAGTTTGGAACTTGAAACTGTGGACCAGTTTAGTCCCAGTCAATAATTATTTTGAAATTCTAGAACAATGATAACTGGTCCAAAAGTGCTCTCCCATTGTCACTTCAGTCATCTGCCCTGCCCTATTTCCCACGAGTAGGTCGAGTTTCGCCCCTTCCGGAGAGTTTCCTCTGTATTCTGCTTGATGAAACTTTTCTAAGTGCACTTAACAAATTCCACTCCATCTCAGCCCTTAACGCTCTAGGATGTCACAGTCTATGTTAGGACAATTAAAATCCCTAATTTGACAACACTATTACTTCTGCAAGTCTCCCTGCATACTGGTTCTCCTAATTCCCGTTGACTTTTTGGGAGCCTATATTCCAACCCCAATTATGTCACCATTCTCCTTTTAAAGCCTCACTGTTAGTAATTTCATCTCTGATTGATGCTGTGATACTCACCTTTAGAGGTAGTAGATTTGAAATGGAAATTATACTAAATACTTAAATTAATAAACAATGTACAACATTTTTAATGACTCCATTCATTGAACATAATTTTGTACAGAGGCCAGTATCAACTAAACTGAGAAATTTCCTTCTGAACCAAGCTGTGGGGATTCTATTTGAATTTTGTGGTGCTCACTCAAGGGATACATTACTTCACTTCAAAAACATTTAAAGCACTAAACATAAATTTACACATGACTGTGAGAACTGAGCAGAGAAAGTGGACGTAACATGAAAACTTACAGTGATATTCAACATTTATTGTTTTGGTTTCAGTCTTACCAGGAATGCCGATTACTGCAAGAACAGGATAGTAGATGAGATCGATCTGATAAATTATAGGATATTCCATTGCTCGACTAAACCTAACTTGTATTCTGCTAGGTGCTGTACTCAAATTATCTAGATGTTCATACTTGCAATTAGAATTCTTATTAATAGCAGAGAGGACCCTCCCCATGGGTTCAGTGTATTAGGTAATTTGGCCATAAACATTAGTTATTTTTGATGGAACATTGTGACTCAATAAACTTTCATTACTCCAGTAATTTGAATGCTGCATAATATACTCCTTAGTGGCTCTGCTCAACATCAAATAAAATTAATGCATTTGATGCTTCTTGAAAACACGAATTGGAAAATAATGTGTCCGCAGTAGCAGTGTTAAAATGGACGAACGTTTACAATAATCCACATGTTTTTTTGGATAACAATCAGATTCACCATATCAAGAATGACCTGGAAATTTGAGATGTTTCTGAATGAAAGGAATATATGTTTGCATAATTACAAAACTCAAATTCAGATAACAAAAAGAGGTTTTGAAATTAGATAGATTAAAATCTTGACCTGTGGGAATCTGGAGGTCTTAAGAATGATTTTAGAATTAGTAACTATTCATAAACATTAATGAGTCGAAATGATGATGTAACATGTCCTAAATGAATGGTCACATAATTCATAATTTGAATGAAAATTTATGTCAATAATTGATAAAATGAATATTGAAAATTGGGGAAAAGTTACTTGTGAATTTATAGTTCCAAGTACAACTGTGGATTATATATACAGTAATGTTTATATATCTGAATCAATAATTAGATACACTAAACATGTTAAGCTCTGGATATTAACAGATTTTTAATTCTAAAAACAAGGCCAAAAAATGAGAAAGCATTAGATTCCTGCGTTGCCTGAATTATATGAGAAAAATGAAAATAAAAGTAGAAGCAAAAGTCATGGAATGACATACAGTAACAAGCCTGGTTCGAAATGTTATGTGTGTAATATCATGTGCAAGTGGATTTCTGGAAACTTTGTTTACATATGTAATATATCACATTTTCTCTGGAAGTATCTGTCGTGGTGATTTTAACAGATACATTTGAAAGTTCTGGTCATCTTTCAAAGAATTAATGTGATGTAGTGCAAGAGTACTTTCCTTTGTTGCACACATATGGGCAGCCACACTGTTTGAAAAGGTGTAGTGAAATGCAGAGTGAGTGATGTAAGTTCACATTCCAAATGATAGCACAGTTCACTTTTGCAAAATTACATTTTCAAACATACAGAGTAACTAACATGCAAAGAAGTGTGGTTGAATGCCATGAATAATAGTTTCTAAAGATACAACCACTGGACAATGACAAGCCATGATTTTGATATCTTGATGAGCAAGGAGATTTTTGATAACCAAGGCACTGCAAAGGAGTTGAGAGAGAAAACTGTTTTCATAATAGTTAACTTTAAAAAAAGAAAAAAATGTTAAAACATAGAACACAGAATATAGAACAGGAAAGGCCGATTAGCCCTCTAAATTGTGACGACCTGATATTCTCCTGTAAGATGAAACTAATTTACATATCCTTCATTTTACTATTATCCATGTGCCAATCCAAGAGTTCCATATGTGTCCCTAATGTATTCAGTTCTACTACCACTGCTGGTAGTACACTCCACGCAACCACCACTCTCTGTGTAAAGAATCCAGATCTGATATCTCCCCTAAACCTTCCTCTGATCACCTTAAATTTATGCCCACTTATGATAGTCATTTCCACTGACGTAAAAAAAAGTCTCTAACTATCCACTCCTCCAATTATTATCTTGTACACCTCTAACAAGTCCCTTCTCTTCCTCCTTCACTCCAATGGCAAAACCCGTGGCTCCACCAAACGTTCTTCATAAGGCATGCATTTCAGTCCAGGGAACATCCTGGTTAATCTTCTGTGCACCCTTGCTAAAGCCTCCGCACCCTGCCACCATGAGGTGAACAGAACTGAGCACACTATTCCAAGTGTTGTCTAACCAGTGCTTTATCAAGCTGCAGCATAACCTCAGGGCTCTGAAACTGAATACCCCTGCTAATGAAAATCAACACAGCATATGCCTTCTTAACAATCCTATCAATTTTGGTGACAACTTTGTAGGATACATGAACGCGGACTCCAAAATCCCTCTGTTATTCGAACACTACAAAAAAAAAATCGATATTCCAAAGTGAATCATTTCACAGTTTTCCATGTGGACACCATCGGCCATTTCTCAGCCCAGCTCTTCATTCTGTCAATGTCTTGTTGCAAACTACATCAGCTCTCCATGCAATGCATAATTCCACCAACCTTCGTGTCATTGGCAAAATTACTATCCTACCCTTCCACTTCCTCATTCAAGTCACTTTTAAAACTGACAAAGGACAGAGTTGCCACAACAGACCCCTGCACAACCACACTGGTCACTGAGCTCCTGGCTGAAAAGTTTTTACCTACTATGTCTTCTGTGAGTCAGCCAGTTCTGTACCCAGACAAACAAATTTTCCTACATCCCATGCCTCCTTTGTTTCTGAATGAGTCTACCATGGGGAAACCTTATCAAACGCCTTACTGAAATCCATATACAATGAATTCACTGCTGTAACTTCATCATTGTGTTTTGTCACATCCTCAAAGAATTCAGTAAGGCTGGTGAGGCATGACTTGCCCCTTACAAAACCATGTTGGCTGGCTTTAATCAAACTATGTTGTTTCAAATAATTATAAATCCGGTCTCCCAGAATTGTCTCCAATAATTTGTCCACCACGGACTGATTTTCTCTTACTGCCAGTGTTATCCCCATTCACTATTTTGAACAAGTGAATAACATTTGCCAACCTCCAATGGATATTAAAGATGCAAAGATTATTGCCACATTCGGAGCAATCACCTCCCTTACATCCCATGGAAACCTTGCATATATCCCATTTGGCCCAGGGAACTTACCTATTCTAATGTCTTCTAACATTTGCAGCACATCCTCCTTCTTAACATCAACCTGTTTGAGCATATCAGACTGTTTCATGTTGTCCCCATAAGCGTCAAGGCCCCTCTCACTAGTGAAAACTGAAGCAAAATATTCATTTAGGACCTTCCCTACCTCCTCCAATCCCAGGCATACAGTCCCTCCACTATCCCATACCAGTGCTACCCTCACTCTGGTCATTCTTTTGTTTCTCACATAAGTTGAAAATACCCTTTTGTTTCCCTCAATCCTTCACTCCAAGGCTTATCATGCCCTTGTCTATCTCTCCAAAGTCCATTCTTCAGTTCCTTCCTGGCTATTTTGTAAACTTCTAGAGCCCTGTCTGATTCTTACTTGCTTAACTTCAGCAATTTTCTTTCTTTCTCTTGACTAGATGTTTTACATCTCTTGTAATCCAAAGTTCCTTCACCCTCCCCTCCATTTCTTCTCTCAGTGGGACAAACCTCTTCAGCAGGACAAAAGTATAACGAGGGAGAGAATAGGGCCCCTCAAAGATCACCAAAGCAACCTTTGTGTGGTGCTGTAGGAAATTGGGGAGATACAAAATGAGTATTTTGCAGCAGTATTTCCTGTGGAAAAGGACATGGAAGATTAGAATGTAGGGAAATAGATGGTGACATCTTTAAAAATGTCCTTATTACAGAAGAGGAAGTGCTGGATGTCTTGGAACACATAAAAGTAGATAAATCCCCAGGACATGATTAGGTGTACCTGAGGACTCTGTGGGAAGCTAGGGAAATGATTGTTGGGCCGCTTTTTGTATCATTAATAATCACAGGTGAGGTGCTGCAAGACTGGAGGTTGGCTTACAGGGTGCCACTGTTTAAGAAAGCTGGTAAGGACAAGCCAGGGAACTATAAACCAGTGAGCCTGATATTGGTGATGGGAAAGTTTTTGGAGGGAATCCGGAGGGACAGAATGCACATGTATTTGGAAAGGCAAGGACTGATTACAGATATTCAACATGGCTTTGTGCATGGTAAATCATGTCTCTCAAACTTGATTGAGATTTTTGAAGAAGCAACAAAGAAGCTTGATGAGGGCAGAGTGGTGGACGTGATCCTTCAGTAAGGCATTTGACAAGGTTCCCCATGGGAGACTGGTAGCGAGGTTGGATCTCATGGAATACTGGGAGAACTAGCCATTTGGATACGGAACTGGCTCAAAAATAGAAGACAGAGGGTAGTGGTGGAGGGTTGTTTTTCAGACTGGAGACCTGTGACCAGTGGAGTGCAACAAGGATCGGTGCTGGATCCACTACCTTTCATCATTTATATAAATTGAGGTATAGTTAGTAAGTTTGCAGGTGACACCAAAATTGGAGGAATAGTGACAGCGAAGAAGGTTACCTCAGATTACAAGATTTTGATCAGATGGGCCAATGGACTGAGAAGTGGCAGATGCAGTTTAAGTCAGATACATGCGAGGCGCTGCACTTTGGGAAAGGAACTATTAACAGGACTTATACACTTAATGGTAAGGTCCTCGGGAGTGTTGCTAAATAAAGAGACCTTGAAGTGCAAGTTCATATCTCCTTGAAAGTGGAATCGCAGGTAGATAGGATAGTGAAGAAGGTGTTTGGTCTGTCAGAGTATTGAGTACAGGAGTCGGGAGGTCAGGTTACGGTTGTACAGGTGATTGGTTAGACCACTGTTGGAATATTGCGTACAATTCTGGTCTCTTTCCTATTGGAAAGATGTTGTGAAACTTGAAAGGATTCAGAAAAGATTTCCAAGTATGTTGCCAGGTTTGGAGGATTTGAGCGAAAGGGTGAATTGAAAAGGGTAGGGCTGTTTTCCCTGAAGCATCAGAGGCTGAGGGGTGACCTTTTGGAGATTTATGAAACCATGAGGGATGGGACATAAATGGACAAAGTCTTTTCCCTAGGATGGAGAAGTCCAGAACTAGAGGGCATAGGTTTAGGGTGCGAGGGGAAAGATATAAAAGAGACCTAAGAGGCAACTTTTTCACTCAGAGGGTGGCACGTGTATGGAAGGAGCTGCCAGAGGAAGTGGTGGAGGCTCGTACAATTGCAACATTTAAAAGACATCTGGGTGGGTATATGAATAGGGTGGGTTTGGAGGGCTGGTTGCTGGCAAGTGAGACTAGATTGGTTTGGGATTTATGTTTGGCATGGACGAGTTGGACTGAAGGACTTGTTTCCATGTATGACTCTTTGACTTGCAGCAAGCGTTCCCCAAGCAACCTCTGCATTTGGGATGGCATGGTGATTCAGTGATGAGTTCTGCATCCTTACACATCCAGGGACTCAGATTTGATTCCAGCCTTGTGTGGTTGTCTGTGTGGAGTTTGCACATTCTCCCTGTTTTTGTGTAGATTTTCTGCCAATGCTCCAGTTTCCTCCCACCCTCGTAAGATGTGTAGGTCAGGTAAATTGGCCTGGCTGAATTTCTCATAGCATGAGGTGCATTAATCAGAGGGAAATGGGTCCGGGCAGGTTAATCTTTGGAGGGCTGGTGTGGACTTGTTTAGGCACATTGTAGGAAATCTAATCTGTCGTGCACTTCCCTGACAATATCTGTTTCTGTTGTATAGTATAAGACTTTGAGCTATTTACATGATTGCATCAAGTCTGGGGAGAATTACATCATCAAAATTGAGTCGGATTTGAGAAACCCATTAGAAAGAGATTTCAGATCTTTCATGAAATGAAACTGTGTGAACGCATAAAACATTTTTGTGAAAACCCATTGTGTATGTTTCTCTCTAATGGCATCTCTATAGTTAGAAGTGCATTACTCTTTTTCTTATTTCAGGTATTTTTTTAACCTGAGGAACTGTTCAAGTGGAGTAAAAGGGGTCTGAGACATTAGTGTCCCCAATAAAAGTTTGCATGAATTCCTCAGTCCTGGGGAGGACAGGGGCTAATTCTTGTCTGGTTCTGCCTTCCAATATAAAAGATCAAATAGTTACACTTGATGTTTGTACTTGTGTTGTTCGAAATTAGTTGCTTCTTAAATGAACAGAATCAAATTAAATTCAGATAATGTACTAATGAGAAGGAACACTGCCTGATAAGGAGAGATTGAGTCAGTGGATCTGCACGAAGTAGAGTTTAGTAAAATGAGCAAAATGTAATCCAGTTTGAATTTTATTGAAACATGCAATAAATTTTGGATGTTGAAAAATTAGTTATGGAAAGATTGAGATCATGAAAGGTTGTATAACGAAAGGTTAAATTATTAGAATGGGGGTTCAATCATTTAGGACAAAGATGAGAGGAGTTTCTTCTCACAGAGTGTAGATAATCTGTGGATATCTATTTACACAAGGGGCCTGTGTAAGCCAGATGATCCAGTGCAATGAAGACTGAGATAAAGAGATACTAATTTAGTAATTGAATCAGTTGTTACGGGGAATGGCGGGAAATTGCAGTCGAGAATTCTGGCAACATCTATGACCACACTAAATTGAAAAACAGACGTGACAGGCTGAATGCTTGCTTTTGCACCTGTCTTATTGTCAGATCGACTCGAATTTGTTGCAGAGTTCTTGATTTAGTTTACTGCCAATCGTGGCGTTGTTGTGATGGATAGTCACTCTCTCCTCATATCTGGAGCACAGCTCTTTGGCGATGTTTCAAACAAGCTTGTCATGAACTTGTTCGATAAACCACCAATTCATTACATTGCCTTGCTCCCATGCAAATATTTCTGTCCAGTCTCTTTTAACAGTGTTTCAAATTGCTGTATGGCAAACTGGATGGTCTGAAGAAACCCTTCATTTTCCATTTCACTCTGCAGGCTCAACGTATCAAAATTAAATGCCCCAAATTCAGACCATGATCTTTTATTTCCATTTTTCTGATGTTGAGAAATTGATGGTTTACACTGTGCCTTTAAGAGAGACGGTATGTTATTTTGCATGGAGAGCTTACAAACACCTGTCATATGACTAGCTCACAATCTCAGAGTCTCCTTGAAAATTAAAAACATGTTGTTTGTGAAATAGATACCTAAGTTGGTTGTTATTTTTACAACAATTCAAATTTAACACACCCCATTTCATTATGCCCCAGGATACGAAAACACAATCAAGTTTGAAATTGTTGTTTTTTGCCAAGGTCGAACCAATGAGATGATGAATATTTGTGTTATAAGAAAACAAAAACAAGCATTTTGAAAGTCAGAAAGAAAGAAACTGCCATTGAGAGAGCAACTGTCATCGTGAGAGTAACTGACATCGCGAAAGACTGCCATTCAAAACATTCTATCAAAGGTAGTTTTTCATATGAAACGACTTCATAGTAACAGGAACAAAGATGACCCAGGGAGACATTTAGATGAGAGAAAGAAAGATCCCAGTGATGCCAGCAGGTCTACGGATTTGAAATTAAATTGATTTAAGTTTTAGAACGGTTTTTATTGGAATAGTGTATTTCTATAGAATTGCAGGCAGATAACACATAGTTAAGAGAAAGGGGGTGGTGCTCAGAGTAATGAATAATTGTTGTTTAATGATCATTTTAAGAGTCATTGAATAAATTGATATTAATTTCTTTAAATAGTGGCATTTGGGAATTCTCTATCATTCATTTTAACAGAGTTTGAGGTGAGGTGAGACTTTCTGGGCAATTGGTTTAATTAATAGAAGTGTTCGCTGCCATGTTATAACAGTCAGGAGCTGAGATTCGTGATTTGGAAAGGTTTAGATAGATCCAGTCTGAGATTTGGTCAGATTTGAACAGCTTAGGGATATGAAAGATTCCAGCAGATTTAAACATCTTGCCAATTCGTGTCCTAGATTTTTCAATAAAGCAGGGGTGAGAGGTTATGTTTAATTGTGATTATTTGTGGTTGGTTAAATTAAAAGTGAGAGAAATGTTTCTCAAAATTGCTGATGAGCTTCTGGGATTTGAAGATGTTTCCCAACTTTGACAAGAATGTTTTGCAAGACAGGAGAAAAATATAATTGTAGAGTTAGCAAATAGGTTAGAATTGGGTCTAACTTTGGACAAAAATAAAGATGAAAGTGAGAGAGAGAAGGAGAAAGAGACAGAGAGGAAAGAGAAACAGAGAGAGCGAAGAAAAAAGAGAAAAAAAGAAAGAGAGAGAAGTTTCTTAACTGAGCAAAGAGAGAGGAGAGAAAGAGAAAGGCAGAGAGAATTTGAACTTCAGAAGCTGTGAGTTAGTCAGGAAAGTCAAGTCAACAGGATGGAACTGAAGGTCGTGACATTTGCAAATATGTTAAAACATTTGCACATTTTGATGAGAAAGGTGCCAAAGCCTTCTTTATATCATTTGAAAAATTGGCTAGGCAGTTGGATCGGTCAGGGAACTTGCGGGTAATGACAATTCAGACTAAGCTGATAATAGCAGAGATCGTGAGGTATTTGCAGTGCTGACAGATGAGGGGTCAAGAGATTCTACAGATGTCAAACAGGCTATTTTGAGTGCTTATGAATTAGCACCAGCAGTGTAAATACTGTGGTTCAGAAACATGGAGAAGGAACCACATCATTCATATTTTAAATTTGAACGAATTAAACATAGTAATTTTGAAAGGCGGCCTTAAAAATAATTAAGACCTGTGAGGTTCTAAGAGAGATTATTCTGCTGGAGGATTTTAAATGCTCTTGCAGTGATGATAAGAATTCATGTGGATGTATTAAAGTTCAATAACTGAGACAAGTGGCTGAAATGGCAGATGAATATGCACTGGTGCATCAGGGCAAAGTTTAGCTTCCTGTAAGAATTTCATCCTGTGAGGGATAGAAACTCAAAGATAGGGTGACACTACACTGCAAAATCAAGAGTTGAACATACTCGTGATAGTTTGCTACAGGTTAAAAAAAAAGCCCAAGAGGGTGGGCAGGGAGGTGAAGGCCTCAAATCTTTCTACTGTGGTAAAGTGGGACACACATAAAGTCACAATACTGATTGTTAAAGTAGGGCATTGTGGGAAAAGACGGGGTAAAAGAGGCTAAGCCAATGGCATGAGTGAAAGTAGTAAAGAAAACTGTAGGAGAGTGCACAGCCGTGGCAGGGGCTGGGTATGGAGTTAATACCTGATCTCTATACAGACTTCAACTCTGTGGCTTCAGCTGACCCAGAAAGATCAGGGATGAGGGAAAGAAGTTATAATTTTGAGAGATACAGGATCTGATCAGTCACCAATATTAAGAGACAAACACAATTGTACTATTTCTGAACCGTTTTTAGGAGTGCTAATTTGTGGGACAGAGGGACAGAAATTTAGCATTCCTGGAAGTAACTCCAGTTGGAGTGATTGACAGACCATCAGTTCCAGGAATACAGTTTGTTCTTGGGAAATATTTAGCAGGATCAAAGAGTGGGAGTGACACCCCTTGTTGAGAAGCTCAAATAAAATCAAAGACCTGAGGAGTTAAAAGAAAATTGCCCTGGAATTTTTCCATTCTGTATACTATCAAGATCCCACTATCATACGTCACAGCACGGGACAAAAACCAAACAGAAAGATGAAGGATTTGAGATTCAGTGAGCAGACACCTTTTTCGATGCAATTGTTCAGGATAAACCTGAATAAGCAGAGGATCAGGGAAAAGTCCTTAGTCCTGAAAGGCTAAACGGCTAATGGTCTAACAAAAGACC
This sequence comes from Chiloscyllium punctatum, assembly GCF_047496795.1. Classification (NCBI taxonomy): domain Eukaryota; kingdom Metazoa; phylum Chordata; class Chondrichthyes; order Orectolobiformes; family Hemiscylliidae; genus Chiloscyllium; species Chiloscyllium punctatum. The sequence goes on from NC_092768.1 coordinate 54,987,127, forward strand.
AAAAATAAAATGAAAGATGGTGTGTGTGTGTTTGTGTGCGTGTGTGTGTGTGTACGTGCATGTTTGTGTGTGCACACATGTGTGTATCATGTGCAGAGGAAAAATGGGCAGACATGCACCAGATTGCATTGACAGTTGCATTGACACGGAAGGAGGCATGTATAGAACATGAATTACCAATGGGGGACACGTAGGTGTGAGGAAGACTCAGAATAAGGTAAAAAAAATTCATCTGTATTGGCCTGGAATGCACAAGGGTGTGGTTACCTTTTGCCGTACATGCAATGCATTGCAAATAGTAGGTAAGCCACAGGCAGTGTGAAAACCAGCATCTTTGGTGCCAATTCCCACATTAAAGAACCTTTCACATGAGTTTCGATTGACTGCGTAGGTCACCTCCCTAAATCAAAAAGTGGGAACCAGTACTTGTTAATCATAATGATGTGTCTACCAGATTTCTGGAGGAGTTAGTAGATTTTATTTTCCATGGTATGAGCTACCTGAGAGATTTAATCAGATCTCAGGCCTAACTTTTCTGCTAGACTGTTTAAGGGCGTCATGGATAGCTTCAGCAAACAGCACTTTAAATCAAGTGTGTGCAATCCTGAACCCCAGGGAGACTTGGAAAGGTGGTATCAGTCCTTGAAGACTATGTTAAGAGCGTACTATCAGGATTACATGAATGATTGGGATAAAGGTATCCCATTTGTATGATTTGCCATTAGAGATGCCCCCACTGAACATAGTCAGTTCACTTCCTTGGAGTTAATGTTTGGACATGAGCTGGAAGGGTCTTTGAAATTAATTAAAGAGAAGTTGACAGGTCAAAAGTCATAGATCTCACACTTGGATTATGTATTGGAGGTGAGGGAGAGATTAAATCAGTGAGTTGGCTAAACGGCACCTGAAGAGGGCACAGCATAGATTGAAGCAGGTGGCAGATAAAAATTATAAAATTCGGACGATTTGCAATGTGGATGATATATTACTATTGCTAACAGTGGTAGGAGATTCTGGAAAGCCAGGTTTACTGGTCCCTATCAAATAAAGAAAAGGTTTAGTCATGTAAATTATCTCATTAAGATGACAGAGAGAAAAAGAAACTGTATTGGAAATGTTATGCAAGTATGTTGAAACTTTACCATAACAGAGACAGTGAATTGGAGAAACAGGAGTAAGTTTCTGTCCCCTAGAGTGAGGAATCAAATCCAGATGTTGTGGAGTTTGATATGCTCTAAAATATGTTAAGCAATGAGGAGGTCCTTGAAAACCTGGATAGGTTAATGAACTATCTGTCTCAGGAGTAGAGAACCCAGTTGAAACGATTGGTACAGCAGCATGAGGACATATGCAGGAATTAGATGGGGAGTACTAATGATATTGTGCATGAGGTAGAAGTAAGGAATGTTGTTCACATAAAACAACACTCCGACAGGATTAATCCTTTCAAAGCTGCACAGGTCCAGAAGAAGTGCATGTGATGCTCAATGAAGATATCACCGTACTGAGTCAAAGCGAGTGGGGTTCTCTGATCGAGTTAGTTCACAGACATGACGGGTCTCAACAATTCTATGTGGACAATTGGAAGGTATGGACCATAACAAAATCAGACTCATAACCAATAGCAAGACTGGATGATGGTATAGAGAGTTATGGACAAACCAGTTATATCACAAATTTGGAGTTACTGCGCAGTTAATGCAAAGTACTTTTATCAGATAAAGCGAAAAATGTTTCTGTGTTTGTACAAATGGGTTGTATCAATTCAAAGTGATGTGCTTTTGAATGAAGAACATATGCACCACATTCCAAAGACTCATGAACAGAGTTGTCGCTTGGTTAACAAACTGTGCAGTCTATCTGGATAATATATTGACCTTTAGTGAGTCATGGAATAATCACATGGACGAGTTGACAGAGCTCTTTGAATGATTAAGAGTAATAAAACTGCTCATAAAATTAAAGAAAACAAAATTTGCGATGGCAGAGATGATGTTCTTGGGACATACAACAGTTATGTTCCTTGGTTGAACCGAAAGAACACCTAAGTGAAGTTCATTGAGGAATTTCCACCACCATCCTCAAAGAATGATATGCTTTGATTTTTGGGACATTATCGGATTCTACTGGAAGTTTGTTCCAAACTTCAGCATGTAGTGGCACCGCTATCGGACTTACTGAAAAATAATACAAACTTTTGGTGAACAGAAGAATACCAGGAGGCATATCACAATTTCAAATCAGTATTAACCACTGCACCAGTTTTAGCTGCACCAATTTTTTTCAGAAAACTAACTCTTCAAAGTTGCAATCGATGCTAGCCATATAGGAATTGGAGCTCTATTGCTACAGGAAGACAATGATAGAATTGAATGGCCAATTTGTCTACTTTTAAAAGAAGCTCAACACCAACCAGTGAAAATACTCTACCATTCAAAATAAATTATTGTGTTTGCTACTGGCCTTACAACATCTTCAAGTTTATATGGCAAACAATGTGTCAGAGTCAGTTGTGTGCCTGGATCACAATCCTCTTAATGTTCTTGGAAAGATTTGAAGACAAGAATGTGAGATTATTTCATTGGAGTCTTTATGTATTCATATTCAACTTGCAAACTATACATCTTACAGTTTGTAAAAATGTGATACAGATGCATTATTACGGATGTGATGAACAAAGTATGTATAAGATTGATACCAAAGTTATATATGCAGAAACTATGTGAATGCCCCATATATTTCATTGTAATGGGGTTAAAATTTAAAAAGAAGAAGCTACCTTTTCATTATCAAGTTTTTTTTAAGGGGGCGTGATCATGCATTTGAAGGCGTGTACAGTGCCATTAAGAACAAGTGAATGCTGCTTTGCACTGATACCTTACAAACACCTGTCATGACTAGCAAACAGTCTCAGAGTGTACAGGAAAATTGAAAATATGTAGCATTTGCCTGTAAAATAGATACCCGAGTTTGTTGCTGTTTTGTCAAAAATTCGAATTTAACCAATCAGTTTAAATTATGCCCCAGGATTGTCAAACACAAATGAGTTTGAATTTATTGTTTTTACCAAACCCGAAACAATGAAATGATCTGATATTTGGGGGAGAGAAAAAGCAGGCATTTTGAAAGTTAGACAGAAATTTACTGCTATCAAGAGAGCAACTGTTATCAACAGAGTAACTGCCATCGAGAAAGACTACCATGCAAAACCATTCCCTATCAAAGGTAGCTTTTTCATATGAAACAGCATCACAAAAAAAAAGCAAAGAAGATGACCCAGGGAGATCTTCAGATGAAAGAAAAACAGACACTGGAGATGACAGCCGCTGTATAGCTTTGCAATTAAGTTGATGCAATTTTCATAAGGGTTTTTATTTTAACATTATATTGTTAGATAATTGGAGGCAAATAAAAACCGTTCAGAGAAAAGGGGGCTTAACGTTTCTAACAGCTGTTGTTTAACATTCACTTTTAGAGTTAAACAATACATTGGTATTATTTTCTTTAAAGAGTAGAGTTTAGCAATTCTCTTTCACTCACATTTGAACAGATTATGAGGTAAAGTGAGCCTGTCTGGGTGATTGGTTTGATGAACAGAAGGATTCATGACTGTGTTGCAACACATCCCCTGTCCCTGCTCTTCATCAACACTACAGCAGTGCCTTGGTGCATTTACTTGATTTACACTCAGTAGAGAACACCCCCTTTCACACTTTCATTTTCCTGTTCTTTCCTTCATCATGAGCAAATCCTTTGAATTTGCTTTGGTAACATGGATTGTAGCTCAGTCTGCTACTACGAATGGCCTTCAGTTCTTCAGGTATATTGGGTTGGATGACCTGCTATTAATATTCCCCATTTAGCAGGATAATGTTGCTAAATGTGGTGGAATCCTTATTGTCAGGAAGTGATGGCGTGATCTCAAAAACTGTCTAGCAGATACTATTAAAAATGCAAAACTGGACTGATGCATTTGCAGAAGGCAAATTGGTGAGCGCAGTTTGATTTTCTTTCACTTGTTGATAAAACTTTGATACTCCATTCAATGTCAACACTTTCTGCCCATGCCCATTTGCCAAAAGAAGGACAAACCAACTGCATCAAAAGCGAAATCTGCTTGATGATTTTGCACGGAAACGTGACACTTATAATGTCATGAAAAGGCCCAAGCAGAAAACAAAAATCACTGTCGAAACAATGAAGTGCTGTATACAAAATTACTTCCGTGAAGAACATTAAAAAGTAACTTATGATTTCAAACAAAAATCAAGTATTATCTACAGTAAGGAAACGACACTGAAAATTAGGAAACTATGCAGAGGGATATATGATATGAACACTGGGACATTGATAATTGCTTCTTCTCACTCTTTTGTGAGGAATGTAAGTGGCTGCAAGAGATGCCTTCGAAATGTGTTCTATCTGGTAAATTACAGGATAAGCCATTTTGCATGAACAAACAATTCCCATGCTGTCAGTTCCAGACACTGAAGAAGTGATTATAGAAATAAACACAGGTGCATCCCTATGAATGCCATGCAAGATCCTCAGTGAAGGCCATAATCTTGTTATTTGAACATTGATACCAGTTAAACTCGATTGTACATGCCAAAGTTTTTATTCAACAGAGTTCTCCGATCTGCATATACCCTTTGCTATTTATAGATTAGATTAGATTATTTACAGTGTGGAAACAGGCCCTTTGGCCCAACAAGTCCACACCGACCCTCCGAAGAGCAACGCACCAAGATCCATTCACCTACAACTGCCACTTCACCTAACACTACGGGCAATTTAGCATGGCCAAGTGACCTCACCTGCACCTATTTGGACTGTGGAAGGAAACCGGAGCACCCGGAGGAAACCCATTACTGGGTGTCAGCTGTCACATGTCAGTGAGACCTGGTAAGCAAACTACATAACCTTGGCTAAAGGATGCTCATCAAACAGGGATTTTCTTCTGAAGAAAAAACAATACCAGTGACTAGGCTGTGATTGGGGGAGAGTCATAGAGATATACAGCATGGAAACAGACCCTTCAGCCAAACTCATCCAAGCTGACCAGATATCCCAACCCAACCTAGTCCCACCTGCCAGCACCTGGCCCACATCCCTCCAAACTCTTTCCTATTCATATACCAATCCAGATGTCTTTTAAATGCTGCAATTGTATTAGCCTCCACAATTTCCTCTGGCAGCTCTTTTCATACACGCATCACACCCTGTGTGAAAAAGTTGCCCCTTGGGTCTCTTTTATATCTTTTCCCTCTCACCCTAATCCTATGCCCTCTAGTTCTGGACTTCACCACCTCAGGGTAAGACATTTTCTATTTATCTACCCATGCTGCTCATGATTTTATAAACCTCTATAAGGCCACCCCTCAGCCTCCTAACCTTCAGGGAGAACAGTCCCAGTCTATTCAACTTTTCCCAATGCTCAAATCAGTCAACCCTGGCAACATCCTTGTAAATCTTTTCTGAACACTTTCAAGTTTCGCAACATCTTTCCAATAGGAAGGAGACCAGAAATGCATGAAATATTCCAACAGTTTTTTCAAGAATTTTATTCTTATTAAATTTGGTCATCTGTCATTGTGAAATTTGAACGCACATCTCCAATATCTTCAACTGTGTTCCTCTTTTACGTCTATAATAAAATTAACAGCATCTTCATACACCACCAGCGCTTCTTTATGAACAAATCTTTTGCCTTCAAAACACATTACTTTTTATTTGAAATTTAACATTTTGCTGGCAATCCCCACGCTCGTCTATGCGTTCCTTAAAAGTTAGAAACATAGAATCATGCAATGTAAAAAAGGCGCGTTGAACAAGAGACTCTCCGGCAGGATCAGTCCTGCAGCCCAATCCCATTTGCCAGCACTGGGTTCACAGCCTTGGATGCTACAATATTCCAATTGTTCGTTCAGTTTCTTTTTAAAAGACGTGACACAGCTCACCTCTGTCACTCTTCCAGACAGATCATTGCAGACCGTCACTTGCTTCAGGTTAAAAATGTTTTCATCACATCCTGTAAACCTTCAGTCCTTTACATTGGAGCAGTGTGACTAACCCTTCAATTAATGGGAACAACTACTCCTTATCTATTCTGTCTATCATCTTGGATATATCGATCTCTTCATCCCTCATCTTTTTCTCTGCTCAACACAACCCTCTGCCAACTTTCCTCAGAACTTACATTTTCCATCCCAGGAAGTATCCTACTGAATCTCCAGTGCATCTCCTCCACTGCAATGCATTCCTTCCTGAAATGTCGGACCAGAATTGCACATAGCACTCAATGTCTCACCAAAGCTGTTTTTCTGATATTCTTGTAGGATTCAATTGAGGACATTTTCTAAAATAAAGAAAATAAATGTGAGAACACACATAGTTTCTATTTCACTTCCTTTCTGAAAAAAATAAAGATTTCAAATTTCCTCACCGGCACCATCTTTGCATCCAAAAAATAAAGCCATACTCTTCACACTTTGAACAATTTTAAGCTACCAGTGTTGGCATTCTTCACGTGTCTCCATGGGTTTCTTCCAGCAAGGCAGGTGAATTGGCCATGCTAAATTGCCTATAGTGTTAGGTGCATTAGTCAGAGGGAAATGGGTCTGGGTGGGTTACTCTTCGGAGGGTCGGTGTGGACTGGTTGGACCAAAGCACCCGTTTCCACACTGTAGGGAATCTAAACTAAACATTTTGCACAATTCTCTGTGTGTGATCTCTCGAACAGCCTAGGATCATGATCAAGTTTAGAGCTAGTTGCCATCATTTAAATGACAGAAGATCACAAAATCCTCAGCTTCTGTATGCTGACAATGAATAGAGGACGCCTATCTCTACGCATCGATGGTCTTATTCATTTTCAACACTTCTTCATCCTCCCTTTCATCATTATGTCCGGAATGAAGATGACCCTCATGACTGTTCTGTTGTGGCAGCTGTAAGATAACACTACACTGATGGAAGTTCAGAAAGACCTGATTGTACAATATTTCGATCTGGAATGTCTTGCTGAAAATGTGAGCTGTTGTTTATATGTTCTTGGTACACTTGTTCTGTAAAGGTCGTGAAAGCAGTTATTAAAACATTATGGTGGCATGAATGAATATGGGAAATTATTACACTGTTGATGCAGGATGATCTTTGATAAGATTCTCTACAGTTTGGAAACAGGCCATTCAGCCCCACAAGCCCACGCCAACTGTCCGAATGGTAACCCTTTCCCATCTAGCTAATGCACCTCACACGATGGGCAACTTTGCCTGGCCAATTCACCTAACCTGAACACCTTTGGACTGTGGGGGGAAACCCACACAGACCCGGGGAGAATATGCAAACTCCAAGGTTGGAATTGAACGTGGGGCGTTGCTGCTGGGCGGTAGCAGTGTTAACCACTGAGCCACCGTGCTTTGTAACCATTGTAAAAGATCACAGAAATAGTCTATTCAATGTGATCTGAAAGAGAAGGTAGCATTGTAGTTGTATAAGATGCAAAGTTGCACCACTTGGTCCAGCGTATGTATAACGTCATACTTCCATAAATTAAATACATTTCAGAGATGATGTTATTCATCTTAAAATGATTGGAGTGGAGGAATTCTGAGAAGTCTGATAAAGAGTTTTTATTCTTTCATCGAATAGTAACATAATATGTACGCCACAGTTACAAAACTGTTTGAAAACAGTCCCTCACCATTTGTAGATATTGCCTCGGCCCTTTCATAACCCCATCCTTTCAGTAGCTGTGCGCATGCTTTCTTTGCATGTTAACTAAAATTTCCTGACCATTCTATGAATCAAGAATGCCTGTTCATTCTTTGCCACTAAGCACATTTCTTCCTTCTGGATATTTCTTTTGACAGCTATCAGTTTCTTTCACATGATCAATGACACCACTTCAGATCATAAAATCATAAGATAAATTGGTTTTACCTTATTGGTTCTTCAAAGACCGTAATTTCCCCCCAGACGTGATCGACGATGCTCTCCACTGCATCTCCTCCATTTCTCGCTCCTCCGCCCTTGAGCCTCGCCGCTCCAACTGCCACCAGGACAGAACCCCACTGGTCCTCACCTACCACCCCACCAACCTCCATATACAGTGTATCATCCACCGTCATTTCCGCCACCTCTAAACGGACCCCACCACCAGGGATATATTTCCCTCCCCTCCCCATCAGCGTTCCAAAAAGACCACTCCCACCGTGACTCCCTCGTCAGGTCCACACCCCCCACCAACACAACCTCCACTCCCAGCACCTTCCCCTGCAAACGCAAGAAATGCAAAACTTGTGCCCACCCCTCACCCCTTACTTCCCTCCAAGTCCCCAAAGGATCCTTCCATATCCATCACAAATTCCCCTGCACCTCCACACACATCATTCATTGCATCCGCTGCACCTGATGTGGCCTCCTGTATATTGGGGAGACAGGCCGCCTACAGAGAACACCTCTAGGACACCCGGACTGACCATCCCAGCAACCCTGTGGCTCAACACTTCAACTCCCCCTCCCACTCCACCAAGGACATGCAGGTCCTTGGATTCCTCCATTGCCAGACCATAGCAACACGACGGCTGGAGGAAAAGCGCCTCATCTTCCACCTCGGAACCCTCCAACCACTAGGGATGAATTCAGATTTCTCTAGTTTCCTCATTTCACCTCCCCCATCTTGTCTCAGTCAAATCCCTTGAACTCAACACCGCCTTCCTAACCTGCAATCTTCTTCCTGACCTCTCCACCCCCACCCCCACTCCGGCCTATCACCCTCACCTTGACCTCCTTCCACCTATCGCATTTCCAACACCCCTCCCCCAAGTCCCTCCTCCCTCCCTTTTATCTTAGCCTGCTGGACACACTTTCCTCATTCCTGAACAAGGGCTCATGCCCAAAACGTCGATTCTCCTGCTCCTTGGATGCTGCCTGACCTGCTGCGTTTTTCCAGCAACACATTTACAGCTCAGTTTATGACGCGTTGGTTCGTTTCGCTTCCCTTCAATGAGCGATCCATTGCAGGTGCTTTGTGTTATGCAGGCAAATTATTTCATGTGAATAAGCGATTTCAGAAAGGACCTGTATGACATGTAAACAATTTTCAAGTCCAACTGATTGTCTATCAGCATACTGCAACCATGCTAGTATACTGCGACTTCTTCATTGTTGATCTGCATAGGTATGCATTTCAAAGTTGACTTTGTTCTCACTATAAACATTCAAAATTAAGACAGGCTGCATTGATGGGAATTGTCAAAAAAAACTCACATAAACATTCTCACACACTGTTGTTTCTTTTAGATGCACTTCTCCAAAAATAAAATCCTTACCAGTTAGGAAGTTATGTTGCAATTAGATAGAAAGTGGGTGAGGCCGCACTTGGAGTATGGTGTTCAATTTTCTTTACCTTGTTATAGGAAGAATGTTATTAAACTCGAAAGAGTGCAGAAGAAGTTTTTAAGGATGTTTCCTGGCCTCAATGGGAAGAGGTTGGACAAGCTATGATTTTTTTTCCTTTAGCGTGTAGGAGACTCAGGGGACTGACAGAGATCATGAGAGGCATGGATAGGGTGAGTGCACTTCGTCTTTTTCCTAGGGTTGGGGAATTGAGGACGAGAGGGCATCAGTTTAAAGTTAGAGGGCAAAGAATAAAAGGGAACCTGAGGGGCAACGCTTTTACACAGAGGATGGTACGCACATGGAATGGGCTGCCAGCAGACCTGGTTAAGTCAGGTATGTGAAAAACATTTAAAATACATTTGGCCAAATACATGGAGAAGAAAGATTTAGAAGGATATGGGCCAAGTGCAGGGAAATGGGGTTAGCGTGGATGGACATTTTGGTCGGCATGGACCAATTTGTGCCAAAGGGCCTGTGTCCGTGCTGTCAGACACTATGATTCTATGACTCCATTTCATGTCCCTTTTCCTGCTCAGATCTCATTCTTCTTGTCATTGTTTTCCTTCATAAATATATATTCTATAAGCTTCTAATTTTAATAACAGTTTTATCTCTCATATTTTGCTTTTTTAAATAATTATTTGTTCCTTCACGGAAGTCTATCATATATTTTCATAAAGCTGTGCTTCTGCCTATTTCCATTCAGTGCTCATTTCTCCATGTGAGGCCTGGCAAAGATCGGGATGATTAGGTTACAAATCAAAATGTAGGTGCATGGTTTGCAATATCATTACCACTCTATGGGTAAATTTGTCTGTTTCTCAACATGTGCCGAACAGACAACGTTAACTGTGCTCTTTGTCTTCTGTGCGCACTCATGTAGCTCACAAAAAAACCCTCATGAATGTAACAACGATCAAGCTGAAATATAACAATTAGAAATTGACATCGTTACTGCTGAGAAGCCCGATATTGCAGGGTATAGTTTCAAATACTCGCGGGTACTTGATTTTAGGAGAGTTAGCAAAGTTTGCAGATGACACAAAGGTTGGAGGTGTCATTGACAGTATAGAGGGCTGTTGTAGGCTGCAGCGGGACATTGACAGGATGCAGAGATGGGCTGAGAGGTGGCAGATGGAGTTCAACCTGGATAAATGCGAGGTGATGCATTTTGGAAGGTCAAATTTGAAAACTGAGTACAGGATTAAGGATAGGATTCTTCGCAGTGTGGAGGAACAGAGGGATTTCGGCGTGCAGGTACATAGATCCCTTAAAATGGCCACCCAAGCGGACAGGGTTATTAAAAAAGCATATGGTGTTTTGGCTTTCATTAACAGAGGGATGAGTTTAAGAGTCATGAGATCTTGTTGCAGCTCTATAAAATTTTGGTTAGACCACACTTGGAATACTGCGTCCAGTTCCGGTCGCCCTATTATAGGAAAGATGTGGATGCTTTGGAGAGGGTTCAGAGCAGGTTTACCAGGATGCTTCCTGGACTGGAGGGCTTATCTTATGAGGAGAGGTTGACTGAACTCGGACTTTTTTCATTCGAGAAATGGAGGTGGAGAGGGGACCTAATTGAGGTATACAAGGTAATGAGAGGCATAGATAGAGTCGATAGCCAGAGACTATTTAGCAGGGCAGAAATGACTAACACGAGGGGTCATACTTTTAAGCTGGTTGGAGGAAAGTTTAGAGGAGATGTCAGAGGCGGGTTCTTTGCACAGAGAGCGTTGCCAGCAGCATTTGTGGAATCAAGGTCATTGGGGACATTTAAGACACTACTGGAATTGCATATGGTCACAGAAATTTGAGGGTGCATACATGAGGATCAGTGGTCGGCACAACATCATGGGCTGAAGGGCCTGTTCTGTGCTGCACTGTTCTATGTTCTATGTTCTATGACATAAATGACGTGGTGCTATTAATATCTATGACAAATCCTTACAGCTCGAGTGCAGGATGGTATTCTGGACAGTTAATAGAAATAATTTACTTGATTACAGCTAAAATAAGTGGCATTATTATGGCACTTAGGTTTTTTTCCTGCAAGCTATCAGCAAAATGTAACAGACAAGTGCACATTCGTGCATCAAATGAAGACTTGATGAGTAGTGAAATTTCGTCTCCTCAAAATAATGTAGGAGAAGGGTGTGTATAATCATGAAAGACTACACGAATCTGTGCCCAGGTCATCATTATTTACCACATGTTAATGAATTAGATGCTACATGAAATATACTATTGCAAAGTTTGCAATTGCACACAAAAATCGTTTGGAATGCGAGTAGTAAGATGACACAACGTGTCCACACATGGATCTAGATAGGATAAAGCAATGTGCAATAACTTAGTAGGTCAAATATAAGATGCGATGAAGTGCAAAAAAAACTGAACATTATTTCATCGTGAATAGATCACAAAAAGATTGCATTCATACTCAGTGGAAGACAAAGAGAATGTTGGATTTTACATCAAAAAATAGGGAGGTCTTGTTAAAGATATACACATGACTATTCAGACTATAATTTTGATTTGGTTTGTTTTATTTTTGTCAATCTTTCTGAGTTACAGTGAAAGAAGAAGCAGATAAAAGCATATAAAATGCTACACGCGTAATCGAACAAGTGCAGAAAACCAAATGCAGTTTGATTGCTGCAGTGACCGTGCAGAAAGTGATGCATATTGCTTTGTCTACTATATTATGACTTTGTCTAAAATATTGTGAATATGTCTTGTTCCAATATCTAACGTACATGTGTTCGAAGCAGTCCATAGAATATTTGCTTGGTTAGTTCTTGACGTTGGAGGGTTTTTATTTTTAGGAGGATTGGTTAGATTAGTCTTTTTTTTACTTGTTGCAGTTTAGGAGAAAGACAGCAGACATTTTTGAAACATGTCCGAATCTTAGAGGGGCTGACAGGATAGATGAGAAAAAGTTGTCTCCACTTATCGGAGAGTCTTGCATTGGACAGCATGAGTAGTTGCTCTCTTAAGGCAGAGGTTCAAGGCAAAATACTGTTAATGATGATCAGGCTAGTCATTATCAGATTGAAGGTTGGAAACTTCGATGTGTCTTGAAAGGCCTGCTTCTGCATAAGATCTTATGTCCAAATTTTTAAATAAAGAGGGTAATAATTCATATTGATTTTATGAAAACATCTGAGCTTTTTCAAACAATCATTTACAGGATTATGCACTGGCTCGGCTAGCATTTATTGTCCACACCCAAATAACCAGAGACCAGTTAAAAATCAACCATAAGAGATGTGAGTGTCATATTATCACACAACATCAAGGCACCGGTTTCTTAAATACCCAGGATAGTTTTGTTCTGACAATTGACACGTGGTTATTTTTAGAATTTTAAATCCAGACTTGCATTGCATTCACATTCCACCCATGGCAAAATTTCCACTTGGGGTCTCAAAGCAAAACCTGGGATAACAGTTCAGTGATAATACCGTGAGGACATCGCCTCCCCTGCATTTCTGATTGCATCCAGTCACAAGATGTGCCTTCGTAAATCTTAATTAAATGGAATTAATTTCGAATTCAGAAAACAAATAAAATTTCACAATCTTTTGGCATGTGTGCTGAACACCAACAACTATGTTTGTGCTTGTTGCAGGTGAATCATCTCATTAATGGGTAATTGCAGCACATGTTTCTTCGATTATATTCTTAGGAAAAGTCAACCCTTGATTGCAACATCAATGTCCATCACTTCATGAAAAGGCCGAAGTAGAAACATTCACACTTAAACTGCATTGGAAAGGAGACAGGACAGCATGACAGAGTAGAATTAGGCATTCGAACCAAACAATCATTCACGAAACAATCAATATTGATCTTTCTCTCAACACAATTTTATTTAACCCACGCCTTCACTCTTTAAGCTTGATCTCCTTATTCACCAAAAAAAGGTATCATCTCTATCGAGAGTGTGGTGCTGGAAAAGCACAGCAGGTCAGACAGCATCCAAAGAACAGGAGAATTGATGTTTTGGGCATACGTCCATCATCAGGAATTCCTGTCGAAGGGCTTATGCCCAAAATGTTGATTCTCCTGATCTTTGGATGCTGTCTGATGTCTACTTTCCCAGTACCACATTGTCGAATCTGATCTCCAACATCGGCAGTCCTCACTTTCTCCCGTATCATCTCTACCTTAAGAACACTCAATGATTGTCTTCCATAGCCAACCACAGCAATGAGTTTCACAGATTCACCTCTCCCTGACTAAGGAATTCTTCCTCAACTCACTTCTGAGTATCATCCTTTCCTGAAGAGGCTGTGCCCTCGGATCCAATCTAGAACAGAGAACTTAGATCAATACAGCACAGAACAGGCCCTTCAGCCCACGATGCTGTGCCGAACATTTGTCCTAGCTTAGGCACCTATCCATGTACCTATCCAATTGGCGCTTAAAGGTAACCAATGATTCTGACTCTGCCACTCCCAAGGCAGTGCATTCCATGCCCCCACCACTCTCTGGGTAAAGAACCTACCCCTGACATCCCCCCATACCTTCCACCCTTCACCTTAAATTTATGAACCCTTGTAACACTCAGTTGTACCCGGGGAAAAAGTCTCTGACTGTCTACTCTATCTATTCCCCTGATTATCTTATAAACCTCTATCAAGTCACCCCTCATCCTTCACTGTTCCAATGAGAAAAGGCCTAGCACTCTCAACCTATCCTCGTATGACCTATTCTCCATTCCAGAAAACATCCTGGTACATCTCCACTGCATCCTTTCCAAAATTTCCACATCTTTCCAAAAATGAGACGACCAGAGCTGCACACAGTACTCCAAATGTGACCTTACCAAGGTCCTATGCAGCTGTTACATCTCCTCACGACCCTTGAATTCAATCCTTCTGCCAGTGAACGCTAATACACCATAGGCCTTCTTACAAGCTCTATCCACCTGAGTGGCAACTTTCAAAGATCTATGAACATAGATCCCAAGATCCCTCTGCTCCTCCACCTTACCACGAACCCTACCATAAACCCTGTATTCCAAAAATGGAATCCGTCCAAAATGGACAAAATCACACTTGACAGGTTGAACTCCATCTGCCAATCCTCAGCCAAGCTCTGCATCAAATTTAAGTCCCTTTGCAGCCGACAACAGCCCTCCTCACTATCCACAACTCCACCAATCTTTGTATCGTCTGCAAATTTACTAATCCACCCTACGACTCCCTCTTCCAAGTGATTAATAAAAATTACATACAGCAGAGGACCCAGAACTGATCCCTGCGGAACTCCACTTGTTTCTGGTCTCCAGGCTGAATATTTACCATCTACCACCACTCTCTGACTTCGACCGGTTAGCCAGTTCTCTCTCCAACTGGCCAAATTTCCCAACTTTCCGCATAATCCTCCCATGGGGAACCTTATCAAATGCCTTACTAAAATCCATGTACACTTCATCCACTGCTCTACCCTCATCCACATGCTTGGTCACCTCCTCGAAGAATTCAATAAGACTTGTAAGGCAAGACCTACCCCTCACAAATCCGTGCTGGCTGTCCCTAATCAAGCAGTGTCTTTCCAGATACTCATAAATCTATCCCTCAGTACCCTTTCCATTATTTTGCCTACCACAGAATAAGACAAACTGGCCTGTAATTCCCCGGGTAATCCCTATTCCCTTTTTTGAAGCGGGGCACAACATTCGCCACTCTCCAGTCCCCTGGTATCACCCCCGTTGACAGTGAAGACGTAAAGATCATTGCCAACGGCTCTGCAGTTTCCTCTCTTGCTTCCCACATAATCCAAGGATATAACCCGTCAGGCCCGGGGGAGTTGTCTATCCTCAATTTTTTCAAAATGCCCAACATATCTTCCTTCCTCACAAGTATCTCCTCTAGCTTACCAGTCCGTTTCATACTCTCCTCTTCCACAATACGGTCCCTCTCACTTGTAAATACTGAAGAAAAGTACTCATTCAAGACCTCTCCTATCTCTTCCGTCTCAATACACAGTCTCCCACTACTGTCCTTGATCAGACCTACCCTCGTTTTCGTCATTCTCATGTTTCTCACATACGCGTGAAAGGCCTTGGGGTTATCCTTGATCCTACCCGCCAAAGATTTTTCATGCCCTCTCTTAGCTCTCCTAATCCCTTTCTTCAGCTCCCTCCTGGCTATCCTGTATCCGTCCAACACTCTGTCTGAACCTTGTTTCCTCAACCTTATGTAAGCCTCCTTTTTCCTCTTTACAAGACATTCAACCTCCCTTGACAACCTCACACGACCATCTCTTTCCTGCCTGACAGCTACATACATATCAAGGACACGTCGTATCTGTTCCTTGAAAAAGTTCCACATTTCAACGACATCCTTCCCTGACAGCCTACACTCCCAACTTATGCTCCTCAGATTCTGTCTTGCAGCATCGTGTTTACCCTTCCCCCAATTGTAACACCTACCCTGTTGCACGCACCTGTCTCTCTCCATAACCAAGGTGAAAGTCATAGAATTGTGGTCACCATCACCAAAATGCTCACCCACAAACAAGCCCATCACTTGTCTCCGTTCATTACCAAGTACCAAATCCAATATGGCCTCCCCTCTGGTCGGACAATCTACATACTGAGTTAGAAAGCTTCCTGGGCACACTGCAAAAACACCGCCCCTTCCAATCTACTTGATCTAAAAAGCTTCCAATCAACATTTGGGAAGTTGAAATCGCCCATGACTACTACCCTGTGGCTTTCCAAATTCTGTTTCCCAATCTGTTTCTCTACATCTCTGCTGCTATTGGGGGGCCTATAGTAAACAACCAATTAGGTCACTGCTCCTTTCCTATTTCTGACTTCAGCCCATGCTACCTCCAAAGGCAGATCCCCCTCGAACTGCCGTTCTGCAGCTGTTAAACCATTTCTAATTAGCAACGCCACATCCCCTACTTTTTTTTACCACCCTCCCTAATCTTACTGAAACATCTGTAACCAGGAACCTCCAACAACCATTGCTGGCCCTCTTTTATCAATGTTTCCATGATGGCCACAACATCGTAGTCCCAAGTACCGATCCACGCCTTAAGTTCACCCACCTTTGACAATTGGAATCAACTTCTCCGCATGCATACTTTTCAGGGTTTTCAGGTCTTCTGGGAGATTCTCGTCATTATTCTAAACTCTATTGACTGCAGATCCAGAGCCCTCATCACTCTTCATATGACATGCCCTTCATTTTTGTAAACCTCCTCTGTGCCCCTTCCAAGATCAACATATCCTTCTTTGGATATTTCAACATTCCATATGTTGCCTGACCTTAATCTTATATATAGTCCCAGCAACACATTTTTGCTCTTGTATAATAGCTATCTTCAAATGAATGCCAACATTGCACTTGCTTGCCTAACTGCCAACTCAAATTACTTATTGACCCGAAGGTCATACCTTTCTGCCTCAAATTCCCGAAAGCCTTACCCATTAGAAAATAGTCTCTATCTTTATTCTTCCCACTAAAGTACATAATCTCACATTTTCCCATATTGTATTAGAAATTGTCAATTCATTGTATTGCAAATTTTCAATCCCCTAGTTTCTTCCCACTTAGTCAACACTACCTGCCCCACAGTCTATCTTTATGTCATTTGCAAATTTAACAACAATGCCCCCAGTTCCTTTCTCCAGATTGTTAATGCATAATGTGAATTGTTGTGGTCCAAACAGACTTCAGTAGAAATCCACTAGTCACTGACTGCCCTTCTGAAAAAAAAGTGTTATATCTACTATCTACCCGCTTCCCGGCAGTCAGTATGCCACCCATGCCAGTACGTTACCCTAACACAATAGGCTGTCATCTTTTTCATCCACTGCAAGTGTGGTACTTTGTCAAAGGTCTTCTGGAATTCCAGACAGATCACATTCACCAGCTCTCCTTTGTCTAACTTGCTTATTACCTCCTCAAATAATTCCCGTAGATTTAGGCTCAGAGATTCATAACACAGAAGCAGACCCTTCAGTCCAGCGTATCCATATTGCCCAGATATCCTAACTAAATCTAGTCCCATTTGCCAGCATTTGACCCATATCCCTCTGAACCATTCATATTCCAATACTAATCCAGATGACTTATAAATGTTCTCGTTGTAACAGTCTCTACCACTTTCAAAGAACTAGGAACTTGCACGCCAAGGTGTTTGTTGAAATACAATCCCCAGTTTATAAATATTGTCATGATTGGCCTGACCAAAATGTACATTTTGCATTTATTTTGGTTTAACACCATTTGCTACTCCTCGATTTATCAGTCCATCTAAACAAAGCCCTGTTGTCTTGTGAGGCAACATTCTTCCCTGTCCACTGCACTTACAATTTTGGTGTCATCTGCAAATTTATTAGCTGTATCTCCCACATTCATATTTTAATCTTTTATATACCTGACAAAAAAGAGTAGACCCAAACTTCCAAGCACCTCATCCTTAATAATATCCACTAAAATCTTCCAAATGACCAGTGAGGCATATACCATGTATAGTTTCCTGTCTTCTGCCTCCTTAATTTCTTCAGAATGGTGAATCATTTGCTAATTGCCTGTGCACTGGGATTCTCCCTGATTTCAGACATACCTAAATTTTTTTTCAACCATGCCTTTTAAACCCTTCAGCCATCTTCCTCTGAAATCCATTTTGTCGAGCTGATTTATCCACATTCAGAACTTCCACTTTCCCCAGGACTTTCTCCTTACTGATAAACACTACACGAACCTCTCTTCTGTGACTGTCTTGACCATTTGATATGCTACTGGTGTCTTCAGCTGTGAAAACGGAGACAAGGTATCTATACAGTACTGTACCACTGTTTGCTACTTCAAGTACTAATCACATCTCATCAATGAAGATCAAAATTCTCATTACGTCCAGAAACAGCTACACAATATTTGAATCTGGTTGATAAATGGATATACATCACTGAGAGGACAAACAATAACCAAATTCACTCATTGATTCTATACATCAGTTCTTGGTGTTCCATACCATTTCATGGCTCAATTCTCCATTTAAATGCCTTACAATGATGAGAAATGCTGCTTGGTCGGATTAATTTTGTATTTTCTGTTCATCTTTGTTCCAGAGCATTAAAACAAGCATCAGCCGGTATCATCTGGATTATTGCTAAACCGCACACAAGTACCGATTGTCGGAGTGTCATAAAAATAATGATGACACAACCACTGCTTGGTATAAGACGAGATCCTCTGAAAACGAAAAATCACTGATATTTATTGGAACCCGTGACATGATCTCTTGGTACAGAAATAAATAGGGAGTTCGGATTATGTCATTTGCAATTGGTAGGATGGAGAGTGGCATGGACTTGCTGCCCTGATGAAGAACTTCAAAACATACTTTTCCAATTGATAGAAATGAGAGATAACATTGCTGTTGGCAAAGCATTTGACCCCAAGAGTTAGACACATGGTCTATCCAGTTTAGAGAGCAATACGGGTCTAATACAATTCTTGGTGACTAAGGGAGTAAAGTGACGGTAATAATAACATATCTTCGGATATTAGGCAGAATTAATATTCATAGCTTTTTGAGCAATGTCACATACAGACTGGGTGATGTTGAGAATTATTTAATGCCATGTGTGAAGTATTCCATGCAGAAAGAGAAAGTTTAGCCCACCGAGACTGCACCAACACTCCGAGGAGCAGCCATACCCAAAGCATACCATCCCTGTAGCACTTCAATTGCTGAATCAAAGCAACACATCTTTGCATGTTACGTACAATTTGGCGTGGCCACTCATCTTCACAATTCTGGACTGCGAGAGGAAACCAGAGCAGTCACCCAAAGTGGAATGGAACCGGAGTTCCGGACGCCGTGAAGTCGCAGCGCGAACCATGCATGCCCATAGATTGTATTGTTGTAAATTAATTGCTTTCTTCATTTAAAATATATTTTAAAGCTCATGGAAATCACCCAGCAACGATTCAAAAGCAAGAATCAAATTTTACACAGAGCTGGAGAACAGTTCAAACTCATTGACGAAGAATAGAATGGTCCACTATGCCAAAGGGTACAGAGATTGAAGACTATAACATAGATGAGCTGAACACAGGCTAACGGGATTGAATGATTTACTTTGTTTAACTAGATAGGAGCTAACTGTTATAAGACCGCAATATATATATTCAACCTGATGTCCTGTTAATTGGATTTAGAGAGGAATGTGAGGTTCGATGTTAGTTTGTTGATTTCATTATTTGACATTTGCAAACCGACATTTGAGGAAACACGAACAAAAGAACAGAATGGAATTGACCAAATTTATGTAAGAACGAAAGGTTCAACAATGCAAGGTCTCTTATGAATGATGAAAGCATTGCATGTCGATCAGACGATTAAAGTTGGGAAAGTTCTAATGACATACACAAGTTGACATTAAAGTAGATGGAATGTAGAAGTCGGAGAAAATGCTGAGGGTAAATGAAAACAAAATTGTTTCGGGCTTTCATCTGGGATGGTTGGAATCAGCCTGCTTTCATTTCGAAGCAAAGCTTGGAGAAATGAATCCGGAGGTTGTTTCTTGATAATTTCAGGTATAATACCTCACACAATTTTTGAGGAAAACAAGCAGGGCGACTGGAAAGTGGAGCAGAGAGGCATTAAAACCAAACACGGCTATCGCCAAAGTGCAGCGGTTTTGAAAGCCGGAATGTCCCTGGGGAACGAGAAAATTCAAAAAGGAAAACGAAACTGCAACATATAGGTCAGATCATTCGGCAGTTCAGTAAATTTATTTTAGGTGAACAACTTGCGTGGACGTGTGGAATGATCTGACAAATAAAAGGCGTTCAGAACAAAACGCATCACGAATGTATATATGTTCCTTAATTCATTTGATTCCACATTAGCCTGTTTTTGGCAAGGTTACCTTTTCTGCAGTTTAAACATTTCAATTATGTTCTTTTGCTCGTTGCATTTGCTGACCAAAGCACGACAGCACCCTCCAAGTCACATTATTCATTTGGCATACCACTGCTTAATGTGTCATTCATACTATTTATCTTCCTGAAGTGTTTTAAATACAATTGTCAATCTTGGGTCAATATTTTTCATGTTACGTGAGTGTGAAGAATTTTTGCGTCCTGCTGCATTACTTACTGCAAATCAATACCGATTCATAATGCATTTCCTGCAAATAATTGAACACCTCCCCTTTCAAATAAAGTGAACATTTCGTTTTAATTCAATAGATTTCAAGAGTTCAAACTAAGTATACAATATGCAAACCAGATCCAGGGAATTGTAGTTACCATTTATTAATTAACATGCCTTTCAGTGTAAACACATACTTTAACCCATTCTTGAGCTCTTCCCTGAATCTCTTCTGTGTCAGTCCATAAATACAAGTATTTGTGCAGGAACTGAGAAGTTGCAACATAAAACCAACCTGTTGCACTATATATATCGGGCTGTTGTAATATATGTCCGTGTAAAAGAAATTTAACACTGGCCACTTTAAAGAATGCACAAGATACAACATCCATAAAAAGATAAAGTTGGCAGAAATGCTGAAAAGTAAAATCATAGATTTTCTCCGATTCCTCATCTCTGCATCTCTGTGGTCGTCACTGACCCTTTGCAGTGCCCTGCGAACTCTATTTGCCATGATAATATATCTGACGGTTAGAATATTGAAGAGTAATATTAAAAGGATTGGTAAGAGAGGGGTAATGATGCTGTCAATCCATTCAAATGCTTTCCACAGGCGGGAATTGAGATAGTCAGCTGTCACAACACAATACGTTGTCGATTATAATCGCAGCTTCATTCATGTAGTAAAAGGGGACAGTCCTCAGGCAGCTTAAAACAAAGACAGAGACAATGACCACTCCGGCTGTTTTCATTGTGCAGTATTTTGTTTGCATTTTATGACAGCAGATAGCAACAAAGCGATCAAAAGTGAATGCAACTGTAAACCAGACAGAACAGTCTACTGCAACTATGTATGCAACAGTATTTATAGAACACACAGGAGTTAGGAACAGGAATTTAATTGAGAGATACATGATATTAATTCGGTGCAATATAACGTGGATAATTACGACTGTGAGATCAGCCACTGCCATAGCCACCAGATATTCCGTGATGCATTTTGAAAGACCGCATTTGCCTCGAATCAGGATCAAAATTGCAACCAGATTAACTGTAAGAACAAGAAACATATTTTTGAATTGCTCTCCATTGCACATTTCTTTCTGAGAACACTCATGCATGAAGATAAAAGATAATATTGAATGGTTGACTATTGTTAAATAGCAGGGAAATAATTTGACATTGTCAGAAATGAAAATTGATTCCTAGAGTTGCACATAATGCAATGAAGTTGCGCTGGGAAAAAGAAATCAACATCAACTTTACGCAGTTTCTGAAGCAAGCGTTTCAAAGGAGACTGTCTGAATTTAACAATATGTGAATTCAAAGCTTAACATCTTTAATAATTGCAATAAAAGTCCTTGGGCCCCCTTTTACTGCACAAAGTGAAGCATTCTTTCTTTTGAGAGAAGTCTACTGTATGTATCATGAAGATTTTTCTCATCTCCTGTAATTACGTCTCTGCTTCTACTTTGACATTCTGTCACAGTTTAATTCATCAGCATTGTTTGTTAATTT
The DNA here is from genome assembly GCF_047496795.1 of Chiloscyllium punctatum. Classification (NCBI taxonomy): domain Eukaryota; kingdom Metazoa; phylum Chordata; class Chondrichthyes; order Orectolobiformes; family Hemiscylliidae; genus Chiloscyllium; species Chiloscyllium punctatum. The sequence goes on from NC_092768.1 coordinate 55,009,180, forward strand.
GTATTAATATAAAGTCACATTTAATGCAATTAAATAATCTAATAATATAGGATTATCCTCTTTGATGGGAGGCCATTGACTCCACTAAGACAACCTCAAGTTATGCATAAGATACCTTACTTTGTAAAAATAAATAAAATCAGACATGTGACGCCGTGTTTCTGGCAAGAACAGCATTTACAAGTCATTCCTCTGTGCCCAGGTGAACTTGTTGACGAGCTGTCTTACTAAACCATTGCATTGCTTGAAGCGAAGTAGACAGTTCTGCTTCACGGAAGTTTCCTGAATTTTGACTCAGCCACTGGGAATGAAAACAACTTGGATGGCAACTTGCAACTGATTCGATTCCGATCTGTTGTGCTTGTTCATCTGGATTCTACAAGCTGTGCAAAAGAAGGTGCCCTCATTGGATCAATATAGTTCCTGAAATATTTCAGGTGTAACTAACAAAGTTTGATTCGATTTTCTTTGATAATACCAAAGTACAGAGTTTTCTTTATAGAATATGTGCTTTACTATTGCTCGGCAAAATACTGTAGGGAAGTCACACAGTTGACAGAATGCTACTCAGAGAAGGCATGTCCTCTTCAGCCAACCATAAAAGCAAACAAAATGTCAATCAAATGACTTCTAAGCACTGCAATAAAATATTATATAATTAGGAAATTATATCAAATAAAATTAGATTATCCATAATAAAAGTTAAATATAATTTCTTGACCATGGATCGTGCAAACACAACGTCTAGTTTCTGCTCTGAAGTCAGTAAATTATTGTTAAACACCTTATAATTTTGAACAGTGAAGCTTTGAATGTTGTGACTTTTTGTTGCTGAATCGCTATAGTGTCGAAACGGATCCTTCAGCCCAAGTGCACACTGACACTAACCCACCCGGAGATATTCCACCTACCCTATATTTACCCCTGTCAAAAACTCCCCACCTTCACATCCGTGCGCACTATGGGTAATTTAGCAAGGCCAATTCACCTGATCTGCAAATCTTTGGACGGTGGGAGATAAACGGGACACTCAGAGTACGCCCAAACATGGGGTGTATGTGCAAACTCCACGACCGCAGTTGGTTGAGATTGGAATTGAACCCGGTTCCCTCGTACTGTGAGGCAACAATGTCCACCACGGTGCCATAGAGCAACCTCCCTGCAATAGCGTAAGAAAAAGATTGAGCTGGAGGAAAAAACAATCATTGGCGAAAACCAAAACACAACTGTTCACAGTGAACAGTCAAAATATGACATAACATTCACACATTATTTGTTTTAGTTTCGTTCCTGTGTCTTACCTGGAATACTGATGGCTGCAAGAACGGGGTAGTAAATTCGGTCTATTTGGTATATAATTGGGTAAAACATTTCCCCAATTAACATCCAAACTCTGATGTGCGTGTTCCAGCAGAATGAAGGCACAATGAGAATAACTTGTCGATGTATCGCTATTAATGCATAAGCTTTCCTCTCTGGAGAGTGTCAGTTAGGTCATATGCACCGAGATATTATGCGCGCTTCAATGAAAAATGACGGAATTAATAAACTGTCTTCACTCCAATGAATTAGCGGATCTTTGGGCAGTATGATGAGTTCAATACAAGCTGTACAAAACAGAACAATTCGTAGTTTTTGAAGTTTCTCTGAAGTTGGAATTGAAATATATTTGAGGCTTAAAAAATCACTGATCCTCAAAAGTCCTTGCCTATGGTTAGATTTTCTACAGTGTGGAAACCGACCCTTCGGCCTAGGGTTCCACACCGAGCCCCCGCGAAAAGTAACCCACGCAGACCCATTTCACTCGAACAAATGGGTAGTTTAACACGGCCAATTCAGCGGACCTTCATGTCTTTGGACTGTGGGAGGAAACCGGAGCACTCAGAGAATGTGCAAACGCCACACAGGCAGTCGCCCGAGGCGGGAATTGAATCTGTGAGGCTGCAGAGCAAACTACTGAGCCACTGCAACACACGCAAGCATGCTATTATTTCTTATTCAAGTCCAAAAATTATTAAGCTTTAATCAAACCTTTATTTTTTCAACTCTCAGATGTTTTCGAAAGAGAACAGCACTTTCAAATTACCTCACAACAATCAAAAGCCAAAGCCAGAGATAATATTCACGATGCCATTTGTCTTTTGCAGATCATGATAGCGATATATTTCTTAGTCAAAACTCTCTTAGTAAACTCTGTTTTTCGTTTTAATTACCACTTCAAAAATGTTAGAAAAGCATTGTCGATCAGCCAGATAGCATGGAGGGAACAGAACCGTTCTTTGCCATTGCTTCACGTGAGCTGGTTCATTGCGGTTTTTTTCAGACTCAGGCAGACAGATGTTTGCGACGTAAACAGAAACAGATGTTACATGTACTAACTGGGCGTACAAAATTCAAAGCAAAACAGTCATTGAATTATTGAAATTCAATGTAGGCCTTGCGTCTGAGGGAAATGCATGTTATTCCAATTTTTTCATTCCCACAGAATTAATTGACTGACGTTTAAATAGCCTGCTTCCCAATCCCGTGGAAGGAATCAATGCAAGGAATCGGAGAGGATGACATGTTTTTGTGAAGCGAAACAATCGTTGTCAGTCATCTGTGAATATTAAATTCCAGTATTGCTTACACTCCTGATACGTTTTACTAATCATTTGTCAGCTGTTCTTCTTATTATGCATCAATTCATAGAACACGCTAAAACTTCCAATTTACTTAATATTCAAACTCTTTTGTATGTAAATCGAAACAGGTTGTCTTCTATTCGATGAGGAATTGGCCAGCAAAAAGCAAGAGCAGAATGTTCAGCCAATAAACAAGGAGCATGTCCCTTTATTCACTTATTTGACCTTAAGTGCACACTTTGTCACACATGGCGAAACCGATTAACAGTTCGAAATTGTTTTCCAGCTTATTTTTTTGAGCTCAGTTCTGAAGACGTTTTGAAACATTCTCGATACACTTCCCACACAGGTTGCCTGACCTGTGTAATTTTCGCCAGCTTTCACTCTGCTGTTTCAGATTTTGAGCTTTTGTAGGATTTTGTCTTGTGTTTGTTGAAGAGAATGTTGCCTGAAATCACCAATCAGACAGAATGCAAAATAAAGCATTTCCTTTCATTAGAGGCAGTACTTGATGAAGGGATTTTGCTCGAAACGTCGATTTTCCTGCTCCTCGGATGCTGCCTGACCCGCTTTGCTTTTCCAAAAAGACTCTCTACTTGCCTGTGATCTCCAACATCTGCAGTCCTCACTTTCTCCGCAGTACTCAAACTGTCCAATGATGTTCATTTCGGTGCTGCACGGTAAACTTTACTGAATTTATTTATTTGGTTTCATGTCAGACTTTATTCTGTAAAACTACAAGAGAAACCTGATTCTGTACTGATGTTTACCACGATTTACAGCTTTTATACGCAATACAAAAATGAAATTAACTTTATTCCTAACACAAACTACACTCACACTGCTATTGATTTCTGGAATAAAGTCGCAGGGCCTTTAATATGGCAACTAGTGCTGCTTCAATCGTAGCTTGTGCGGTTATTACTTGATGGCTTCAACTTCAGCAGAGAGCTTAACAGCTATTTTATTTCCTTTCCTTTAGTTTTAATGACCCACACAAATTATAGAGAAAACTTTCCCGGAGTTACATGTTTCCAAAACTGTTCTGAATACATGATGTTAAAGCATTGGGATCGGGAGCTTCATTCTAACGGGGTTGGGCTTGTTCCTTGTTGAAGTTGTGACTGCTTTTCTCCAAATGCAGGAAGTTGCCTCAGCTTGGAATTATACAAAACCATCTTTTTCCGCTGAGCTTTTATTCTGTATTTTGAGTGAGTTTCAATTAAGTTGGAACTTCCAAAGGAAGAACAAATCACACTGTATATTTAATCAACATCACAGTATAGCAAAAATACTTTATTCATGTTTTGTATTGAAAAAAAAATATTCCCACATTTTATCTGCAGGCTTACAAGTGTATAAAAATCATACCCGAAACGTGTGGAAATTGGCTCGATGAATCACATATCTGCTCTCTGGCGGGAAGCGTCGGGTTGTGAGAAGTTAAAATGTTTGCAGGTGAGACAAATATTGGCACGATTATATGGGCAGCGTGGTCACTCAGTGCTTGGTACTTCCGCATCACAGTGCAAGAGACCCGGGTTTAATTCCATCCTCAGAGCGACTGGTATAATAAGGGAAGTCTGCACACCGAATGGCATTCAAACCCAAGAGGCAGACGTTGATGAATTTGCAAAGCATCCAGGTGAAAGGAATGGCAAACATATGCTGGTATTATGCATGTGAACGGATCCTTCCATGCTCATGGACTGCAGAAGAGACTCTGCAGGCGAATTAATTAACATTTTCCTGCGCTCATGAAGCTTAACTTCTCGAGAAGAGTGTGTTAGATATCGTTATAGGCGATATCTAACATAAAGCAAACAGGCTTTGCAAACCTCGACATGAATGACTGTTATGAGCCACAGTTAAAGGTAACGTGGCAAGAGACATCGTGTATCATCGGGCTGCTCCGTCTTTTAACTGACATGTTGACGGCCTGATAAGCAAGCATGCTATTTTGTTTAGAGTATTTGGGCGTGGGGGGCGGGGGGAGTGGGGGTGAGTGAAGCAACTTACTCGCGGCAAGCAATTGGATTCAGGTTTCTGGAGCAGAATCTGTCACTGCTGCACAGAGGGGAAGGGGAAAGAGGAACAGAGGTTTAGTCATTGGGGACTCCATAGTTCGGGGTGAGATAAGAGGATTTGTGGGAAAGAGAGCGCCTCACGGAGGGGGGGTGGCGGGGTGGTGGGGTGCGGGATGGATAGTGTGGCATTGTGAATCAAGGTTAGTGTTATCACATGTAAAGAAATGTCTGAGGACTTATCCACAGAGGTAGTTTGGGCTGAGGTTAGAAACAAGAAAGGAGAGCTTGCCATTTTGACAGTTTTCTACCGGTCTTTGAATAGTTCCAGGAATGTAGAGGAAATGATTGCAAAAAAGAATCTCAGAAGGAGCGAGAGCAACAGGACTGGGAATGCTACAGTTTAAGGAGTATTGATGGGTGACTTTTCGTTCAATGTGTACAAGAGGGTTTTCTGACACAGTGTCCAGCGTAGTCAACAAGGGGAGGTATCATATTGGATTTGATACTGGGGAATGAACCCAACAGGTGTTAGATTTGGAGGATGTGAGCACTTTGGCGAGAGTGACCACAATTCACTCATTCAAGGAACATCTTCTCCAGGTCCTTGATAAGAATATAATTATCGGGCAGGGAGGAAGTTGTCGAGTGGGGGAGCCATGATTTAGGAAAGAAGTTGAAGCTCTTGTTCAGAAGAAGACCAAGGCTTATGTGAGGGTCAAGGTAGGGAGCTAGCGTGTTTTAGGTGAGCCAGAAAATATCTAAAGAGAGGGCTAAGAAGAGCCAGGCGGGGACATGAAAAGTTGGAGCAGATAGAATTAAGGAGAGCCCGAATGTCTTCAATAGGTATATCAGGGATAAAAGATTGATGAGAGAAAAATTAGTGCCAATCAAAGACAGGAGTGGAAAGTTGTGTGTGCAATCTGAGGTCATGGGGAAGAGCTGAATGAATACATTTTGTCAGGATTCGCATTGGAAAAGGGAATGTTAGTGGTAATTCAGAAACATGGACTACAAGGTTAGATAGGATTGACATTGACAAAGAGGAGGTTTTATCAATTTTGGAAGATGAAAAAACAGATAAGATCCCTAGGCAGGATGGGATTTATTCTCAGATTCTCTGGGAAGCCAGGGAGGAGATTTTAGAGCGTTTGGCTTCAATCTTTTTGTCATCATTTTCTACAGGAGTATTGCCAGATGACTGGAGGATAGCAAAAGACGTTGTTCTTTTGTTTAAGAAGAGGATTGGGCGCTACCTTAACAAATATAGGCCAGTGAGCCTTACTTCGGTTGTGGGTGAGGTGTTGAAAACGGCAATCTGAGACAGGATTTATAATCATCTGGAAAGGAATAATTTAATAAGGCATAGTCAATACAGTTTTAAAAAAAGTAGGCTATACCTCATGAACTTTATTGAGTTCTTTGAAAAGCTGGCACAACAGGTGGATGAGTATAAAACAGTTGATGTGGTGTATATGGACTTTAGTAAGGCATTTAATAAGGTTCCACACTGTAGGCTATTGCACAAAAGATGGAGTTTCAGAATTGACGGTGGTTTAGCGGTTTGTATCAGAAATTCGTCAACTGAAAGAAGACAGAGGACGGTGTTTGATGGGAAATTTTTGTCCTGGTGCTCAGTTATGAGTGGCGTGCCGCAATAGTCTGGTTTGGGCAATTGCTGTCGCATTTTTAAAATAATTTTTTTCGGATATGAGCATAAAAGGACGGGTTAGTAAATTTGTGAATGAAATTTAGTAGGCTGCGTTGTGGAAAGTGCCGAAAAATGCTTTGGGTTACAGAGGGGCATAAATATGTTGCAGAGCTGGACTGAGATTTTTCAAATGGAGTTTAACGCCAAAAAGTGTGAGGTAGTTCACTTCAGAAGAAATAACAGGAATGCAGAGTACGAGGCTAACGGTAAAATTCTTGGTAGTGTAGCTAAACAAAGAGATCTCCGTGTCTTGGTGCATAGATCCTTGGAAGTTGCTACCCAGGTTGATAGTGTATTTAAGATGGCATATGGTGTGTTGATGGTTATCTCTGGGGATGGGGGGTGGGGGTGTTTGGGTTTCGGAGTCACAAGTTTGTGTACATGCTTCAGCTGTACGAGACACTAGTAAGGCTGCACAAGGAGGATTTCATGCATTTCTGGTCACCACATTGCAGGAAGGATGTGGAAGCTTTGGAAAGTGGTCTGAGGAGATTCACGAGGATGCTGCCTTGTATAGAAGGAAGGTCTTATGAGGAAAGTCTGATGGAAATGAGGATGTTTTTGTTGGAGAGAAGAAGGTTCAGAGGTGACTCAACCAAGATATATCAGATAATCAGAGGTTGAGATAGCGTGGACAGTGAAAGCCTTTTTCCTTGGATGGTGATGGCCTACCCGAGGGGACATAGCGTTAAATTGAGGGGTGATAGATTTTGGATAGCTATCACGGGTAATTTCTTCACTCAGAATGTAGTAGGGGAGTGGAACGGACTATTTGCAAAAGTAGTAGACTGGCCGACATTACAGGCACTGGCAAATGTATCCATTTAACTTATGGATAACAATGGAATTATGTGGGTTAGATGGACATCAGATTAATTACACAGGTTGGCGCAACATTGAGAGCCAAATAGCCTGTTCTGTGCGGTAACTTTCAATGTTCTGTGTTCCAAGAAACCCCACTTCTGGATGCTGTGAAGTAGCTGTGAAAACTACTGAACCACCATGCCTACCCATAGAATGCATTGTTGAGAAGTAATCGTTTTCTTCCCTTTAAAATTATCTTAAAGCTCATGGATATTACCAGGCAATGATGAATAGCAAAAGCAACCTCAGCATTTACACAGAGTCGGAGAATAGTTTGAAAGCATCGACGAAGAATGGAATAGTCCAACCTGTCAAAGGATACAAGAGTTAGAGAACACAGCATAGAGGAGCTGGACAAAAGGGTAACGGGATTGATTGATTTCTTTTGTTTGTCTGGGGAGGAGCTAGCAATTATAAGAACCTCAAAGTGCACACATTTTCAAGCTGGTGTGATGTTACATGGATTAAGAGAGGTAAATAAGATTCAATGTCAGTTTGGTGATTTTATTACTTGACATGTGCGGAAATGACGTTTGAGGAAACACTAACAAAAGAAAAACTGAATCTATTTGACCAAATTTACGTAAGAATGTTAGTATCAATAATGCAATTATATTAAGAGATAAGGATATTGCATGACAATCAGATAATTTAAAGCTGACAAAATGTTAATGACATACAAAAGTTGAAATTAAAATAGATGGAATGAAGAAGTAATTGAGTAATAGAGTCAGAGCGATGTACAGCACAGAAACTGACCATTTAGACCAACTCGCCCATGCCGAGTAGATACCCCAAACTAGCCACACCTGCCAGCACCCGGCCCATATCCCTCCAAACCCTTCCTGTTCATATACCCATCCAAATGCCTTTTAAATGTGGTAATTGTAGTAGCCTGCACCACTTCCTGTGGCAGCTGAATCCATACACGTACCACCTTCTGTGTGAAAACATTGCCGCTTAGGTCTCTTTTATATTTTGCCCTTCTCACCCTTAGCCTAGGCCCTGTCATCCTGGACTCCCACACCCCAGGGAAAAGACTTTGATTATTTATCCAATCCATGCACCTCATGATTTTGTAAACCTCTATATGGTCACCCCTCAGCCTCTGACGCCCCAGGGACGATAGCTCCAGCTTCTTCAACATCTCCCGATAGCTCAAATCCTCCAACCCTAGCAACATCCTTGTAAATCTTTTCTGAACCCTTTCAAGTTTTGCAACATCATTGCGATGGGAAATTGCACATAATTTTCCAATACTGGTCCATGTCCTGTAAAGCATGACCTCCCAACTCCTGTACTCAATAATCTGACCGATAAACGAAAGCATACCAAACGCCTTCTTCACTATCCTATCTACCTGCGACTGAACTTTCAAGGAGCTATGAGTTTGCATTTCCAGGTCTCTTTGTTCAGCAACACTCCCTCGGACCTTTCCATGAAGTATATAAGTCCTGCTAATATTTGCTTTCCCAAAGTGCTGCACCTCGCATTTATTTTAATTAAACTCCACCTGACACTTGTCAGCCCATTTGTCATACGGATCAAGATCCCATTGTAATCTGAGGTCACCTTCTTGAGGACCCCCTCACATCCAATGTTGGTGTCATCTGAAAACTTATTAACTGTACTTCTTATGCTCACATCAAACTCACTTTTGTTAATGATGAAAAGAAGTGAACCCAGCACAAATTCCTTGTAGCACTCCACTTGTCACAGGCCTCCAGTCTGAAAAACAACCATTCACCACCACCCTCTGTCTTCTACCATTGAGCCAGCTCCAATCCTCTTTGTTACATCTTCCAAAATCTCAATCAAGTTTGTGAGACATGATTTCCCTCACACAAAGCCATGTTTATTACCCTAATCAGTCCTTGCCTTTCCAAATACATGTACATGCTCTCCCTCAGAGTTCCGTCCAACAAATTACCCACCATTGACATATGGCTTACTGGTCTATAGTTCCCTGGCTTGACCTTAGCATCTTTCTTCAACAGTGGCACCACGTTAGCCAACTTCAGATTTCTGGCACCTTACCTGTGACTATCAATGATAAAAATATTTCAATAAGAGGCCCAACAATCATTTCCTTAGTTTCCCACAGAATTTTAAGGTACACCAGATCAGGTCCTGGGGATTTATCCACTTTTATGTATTTCACGACATCCAGCACTTCCTCCTCTGCAATATGGACATTTATCAAGATGTCACCATCTGTTTCGCTACATTCTATATCTTTCATGTCCTTTTCCTCAATAATTACTGGTGCTAAATACTTGTTTACTATCTCCCCCATTTTCTGCAGCTCCACACAAAGGCTGCTTTGCTGATCTTTGAGGGGACCTATCTCTCCCTAGATATCCTTTTGTCCTTTACGTATTTGTAAAAACCCTTTGGATTCTCCTTTATTCTATTTGCCAAAGTTATCTCATGTCCCCTTTTAGCCCTCCTGATTTCCCTCTTAAATATACTCCTTTTCCCTTTATACTCTTCGAAGGATTCATTTGATCTATCCTGTCTAGACCTGACATATGCTTCCTTCTTTTGCTTAACTCAATTTCTTTAGTCATCCAGCATTCTCTATACCTACCAACCTTTCCTTTCACCCTAACAGGAATATACTTTCTCTGGATTCTCGTTATCTCATTCCTGAAGGCTTCCCATGTTCCAGCTGATCCTTTACCTGCGAATATTTTCCCCCAATCAGCTTTCGAAAATTCTTTCTAATACTGTCAAAATTGGCCTTTTTCCAATTTCGAATTTCAACATTTTAAATCTGGTCTATCCTTTCCCATCACTATTTAAAAACGAATAGAATTATGGTCGCTGGTCCCAAAGCGCTCCCCCACTGACACCTCAGTCACCTACGCTGCCTTATTTCTCAAGAATAGGTCAAGTTTTGCACCTTCTCTCGTAGGTACACAACAGAATCAGAGAAAATGGTGAGACAAAAAGAAAACAAACTGTTCAGGGCTTTCATTTGAGAAGTTTAGAATTGGTTTGCGATCATGTTGAAGTGAAGCTGTGATAAATAAATCAGAAGGATGGTTCTTGACAATTTCAAGTATAGTAATTTACACACTTGTTGAGGAAAACAAGCAAGAGAATGCAGGGCTACGGGAAAGTGGAGCACAGAAGAATTAAAATCAAACACAGTTATTGCCAAAGTGTGGCGATTTTAAAAGTACGAATGTCCCGAGGGAAATGAGATTATTCAAGAAAGAAAATGAAACGGCAACATATACATCACTCACAGTTCGGCTGTTCAGTGAATTTATTTTCGGTGAACCACTTGAGTGGACGTGTGGAATGAGGTGACAAATTTTGGGCGTTCTTAACAAAATGTATTCCGAATGCATACATGCTCCTTTATATCATTTAAGTCCATGTTCGCCTATTTTTGACAAGGTTACCTTTTTTGCAGTTTTAACATTTCAGTTATGTTCTTTTGCTTTTGAAAAGAAATGAATTCATTTGTCGAACAAAGCAGGACAGCACCCTCCAAGCGACATCATTCATTTTGCATACCACTTTTAATATATCATTCATACTATTTATCATCATGAAGTATTTTAGTTCTAATTGTCAATCTTGGGTCATCACTTTTCATGTTACGTGAATGTTAAGAATTTTTGCGTCCTGTGCCATTACTTATGGGAAACTAATATCTATTTGTAATATATTTCCTGCGTATAATTGAATACCTCTCTTTCTTTTAAAAAAAGCTTAACATTTAGTTTTAATTCAATCATCCAGAAATGGTTTCAAGAGTTTTTAAAAGATGCAATGTTCAAACCAGCTCCAGGGAATTTTAGTTATCATTTTTTAATTAACATGCCCGTCTGTGCAAACACATACGTTAACCCATTCTTGAGCTCTTCCCTGAATTTCTTCTGTGTCAGTCCATTAATACAAGTGTTTGTGCAGGAACTGAGAAGTTGCAACATAAAACCAACCTGTTGCACTATATATATCGGGCTGCTGTAATATATGTCCGTGTAAAAGAAATTTAACACTGGCCACTTTAAAGAATGCACAACATTCAGCATCCATAATAAGATAAAGTTGGCTGAAATGCTGAAAAGTAAAATCATAGATTTTCTCCGATTCCTCATCTCTGCATCTCTGTGGTCAGTACTGACCTTTTGCAGTGCCCTGCGCACTCTATTTGCCATGATAATATGTCTGACGGTTAGAACATTGAACAGGAATATTGAAAGGATTGGTAAGAGAGGGGTAATGATGCTGTCAATCCATTCAAATGCTTTCCACAGACGGGAATTGAGATAGTCAGCTGTCACAACACAGTACCACGGCACGTTGTCGATTATAATGGCAGGTTCATTCATGTAGTAAAAGGGCACAGTCCTCAGACAGCTTAAAACAAAGACAGAGACAATGAGCACTCTGGCTGTTTTCATTGCACAGTATTTTGTTTGCATTTTATGACAGCAGATAGCAACAAAGCGATCAAAAGTGAATGCAACTGTAAACCAGACAGAACAGTCTACTGCAACTATATATGCAACAGTATTTATAGAGCACACAGGAGTTAGAAAAAAGAAACCAATTGAGAGGTACATGATATTTATTCGGTGCAATATAACATGGATAATTACTACTGTGAGGTCAGCCACTGCCATAGCCACCAGATATTCCGTGATGCATTTTGAAAGACCGCATTTGCCTCGAATCAGGATCAGAATTGCAATTAGATTAACTGTAAGAAACAAGACGTATATTATTGACTTGAAGTCCATTCAACACTTTTTTTCTGAAAATGCACGCAGCTTAAGATAAAATAAAATATTGAATGTTTGAAGATTGTTGACAAGCAGTGAAATAATTTGCTATTTTGCGAAATGAAAATTGATTCAAAAGTTGCACAAATTGCAAAGAAGTTGTTTATATTAAATTGTACTGGGATAAATAAATCAAAACCAGCATTGCACAGTGTTTGATGAAAGGGTTCCAGAGGAGAATGTAAAAATTACACAGTATGTGAATTCAAACCATATTAACTTCAATTAGTGTAAAGAAGGCCTTGGACACTACTAGAATACAGCATAATTTGAAGCTTTTTTGTGAGCAGTCTATTGTAATTCTCATGAAACTTGTTTCTCATGTGCTATAATTATTTCTATGCCTATACTTTGACATTCTTTTACGGTCTATTTCATCAGCATTGCTTTTTTAGTTTGAGGTCAACAAGGTCAACTTTTATGCAATTATATAATCTGATCATGTGCACCTCACAAATTGGGACGACATTGACTACACCAAGACTGTGTAAAGGTAATCCTTAAATGTCTGATTTTGTAAAAAAAAAAATAAGTGACATCGTGTTTCCTGCAAGACCATGATTTGTGAGCCATTCCATCGTGCGCAGGTGAACGAGTTGGTGAGCTGTCTTATTAAACAATTGCATTGCACTGCATGAAGTGACGTAGACAGTTCCGTTTCACAGAAGTTGCCTGAATTTTGACTAAGCAATTGTGAATGAAAACAACTTGGATGGCAACTTGCATCTGATTCTATTCCCATCTGCAGCGCTTGATCATCTGGATTTCAGAAGCTGTGCAGAAGATGTCCTCACATGATCAAAATGTTTCATGTTAAACAAACAAAGTTCGCTTCTTTGGAAACATCAAAGCACAAAGTTTCCTTTATCCAATACATGCTTTACTGTTGGTTGGATAAAATACTGTTGGGAAATCATGTGGATGATAGAATGTTGCTTAGAGAAGGCATGTTCTCTTCAAGGAACCAAAAAAGCAAACAAAATGTCAATCAAATGACTTCTAAGTACTGCAGTAAAATATGATACAAATGGGAAATCATATGAAATCAAACTAGCTGATCGATAATGAAAGTTCAACACAATTTCTTGATCATGTATCATGCAAGCATAGTTTATTGTTTCTGCTCCAGCGTCAATACAATTGTTAGACATCTCACAATTCTAAACAGTAAAGCTTTGAAGTTAGCAACTATTTTTCTGTGAAACGTTGAAAAAAAGAACATTGACGAAAAACAAAAGACAACAATTATCAGTAAACATTTAAAATCTGACATAAACACTGTTATTTCTTTCCAGGGCCTTACCCGGAATGCCGATGGCTGCAAGAACAGGATAGTAAATTAGGTCTATTTGGTATATAACTGGGTATCGCATTTCTCCAATTAACAACCAAAATCTCATGCGTGTATTCCACGAGAATGAGAACGCAATGAGAGCAAATTGTCGATGAGTCCCTATAATGCTTAAGCTTTCCTCTCTGGAGAGTGTCAGTTCCGTGATGTGGACATAGATATTATGCACACTTCAACGAAAGAGCGACTGAACTAAACTATTTTCACTCTAATGAGTTCACTAATTGTCATGCGGTACGATGACTCAATACAACCTATGCAAAATAGAACAAGTTTATTATATTTTTTGAAGATTCTCAGAACTTTAATTTGAAACCTATTTTAGGCTAGAAAATATCACTGACTCTGAAATGTTCAAGCCTATACTTTGTATTGTTTCTTACTCAAGTCGAAAAGTTCATTAACTTCAATCAAATCTTTATTTCTTCAACTCTCAGTTGTTTTCTAACAAGGACAGCACTTTGAAATTACCTCACAGTATTCCTTTGCCCAAAGCCAGAAATATGATTCGCTCTGTCAGTTTTATTTTGCAGCTCAAGAGGGCTATATATTTCTTCGTCAAAACTCTCTTAATAAACATTTCTTTTACTTTTGAACGAACGGTGCCTGAAATCTACAAACAGACGGAAAACAAAATAAACCATTTCCTGTCATTAAAGGCAGTAGTCAAAACTGTCCGGTAAAGTGTATTTGGACGGTGCAGGGTAAACGTTACTGAAATTATTTATTTTATTTCACTTGGGAGTTTATTTCGTGAAGATGCAAGAGAAACTTACTTCTGTACGGAAGTTTTATTTAACGTTTTAATGTGCAATACATAGGGGAAATTAACTTTCTTCCCAACCCAAGCCATAAACACACTGCTATTAATTTTTTGAAGAGGGTCGCATGAGCTCTAATATGAGTTAGTGCTGCTTCACTATTAACTTATGCGGTTATTCGCTTGATGTTTTCACCTTCAGCAGATATTCTACAGTTTTGTTTCTGTTCCTTTTCTGTTTGTTTAATACTGCTTAGATACTCCCATGCAAATTACAGAGTAAGCTTGCCCCTTTCACAGCGTTGCTGTTTTTGAAAACTGTTCTAAACACATGATTTTAGATCATTGCGAGCGGGAGTTTCTTTCTAAATCTGATGGGTGTGTTCATTGTTGAAGGTAGAGACTGCTTTGCTCCAAATGCAGGAACTTGCCCTGGTTTGGAATTATTCAAAACCATTTTTCCACTGCGGTTTCATCCTGTATTTTGCGTGAGTTCAAAAAAAAGGAACAAACCACTTTTCTTACGTAAACACAATCAGAAATGCAACAAAACTGCTTTAGACATGTTGATTTTTTATAAAGATAGGGAATATTTCCACCTTTTACCTCCAGGCTTGCCCGTAAATACAAATCCTATCCAAAACCATTGGAAATTGACGAGATGTACCAAATATCTTTTGTCTGGCCGGAACCATCGAGTTGGGAGACGTTTTCAAGTGACACAAATGTTGACATGATGATATGGACGGCCTGGTCACTCAGTGCTTGATACTGCTGCATCACAGCGCAAGGGACCCAGATTTGATTCAACCCACAGGCGACTGTCTTTGTGGAGTTTGCAACTTCTCCCCATGTCTATGCGAGATTCCTCCGAGTGCTCCGGTTTCCTCTGAGAGTCCACATGTTCAGTGGATGGGCCATGGGAAATTTAGGTTTCTAGGAGTCTGGGTGTGTGAGAGATGCTCATCAGAATATTGGTGTTGATTCAATGGACCAAATGATTGGGTTCGTATGATTCTATGCCAGTCAAATAGAAAGTGCAATTCTACAACTGGCATCATTCAACTGGACAGGGGAAATCGGTAAACCGAATATAATTCAATCCCGAGAATCGTAAGTTGAAGAA
The DNA here is from genome assembly GCF_047496795.1 of Chiloscyllium punctatum. Classification (NCBI taxonomy): domain Eukaryota; kingdom Metazoa; phylum Chordata; class Chondrichthyes; order Orectolobiformes; family Hemiscylliidae; genus Chiloscyllium; species Chiloscyllium punctatum. The sequence continues at coordinate 55,024,442 of NC_092768.1, forward strand.
TTTGCAAAGCTCCCAGGGAAAAGGAATGGCAAACATATGCTTGTATTGTGCATGTCAACAGATCCTTAAATGCTTATGGACTGCAGAAGCAATGCTACAGAAGAGTTAACTAATATTTGCCAATATCTCTAATATTTCACTCATTCAAGCTTAAACTCTGGAGTGGGATGTGTTTGTTGCAGTTCCATAAGACATTTTATTGAGGCAAAGTCCATGTCTTCACAATGAAAACTGTCTCCAACAGACACGCCCATTATCCTCAAATTGTTAAACTTATAACAAACATGGCTATGCAAACCACGACATGAATTATTGACGTGAGTCACAGTTAAAGTGATCAGAGTCCTCGAGTATCATAGGGCTGCATTGTCATTAAATAGAGATGTTGTCGGTCAGTTCAACTGAGTACCATCACGGATCAGGTGAGGACAGAAGTTGAGATGAACAGTGGTTCATCTCTTAGAGATATTGACACTCTGAGACCTACTGCACTTTGACCCAAACTGGTCCACATGAACCAAAAAATGCTCGTCCTCGCTAACCACATTAACCTACACTTGACCCATATCCTTCTATTCCTTTCTTATCTATGCATTTGTCTAAATGCTTTTAAAGAGTAATGGATGAACTTGCCTCAATCATTTTCTCTGTCAGCTACTTCCAAATGCGTATCGCCTCCTGTGTAAAAACGTTACCCCCAAGTTACTTTTTATTCTTTCCCCCAAACCTCAAACTAATGCCATCTAGTCCTCGATTCCCCAACGATGGGAAAATGACTGAGTGAATTCAACGTATCCATGCTTTTCTTGATCTCATACACATTGAAAGGTTGCCCCATCAGTCTCCGAAGCTCAATTGAAGAAAGGTCCTAGCTCTTCCAACCTGTCCTTACATTTCATACATCAGGAATTAGATAACTCAGTTGTTTTATTTTCAGAGCAGTGTGATGCCAACAGCATGAGTTTAATTCCCACCACCGGTTTGACGTTACCATGTACCTCTTTCTTCGCCAGAGGTTTGGTGGCCCACCGGTTAAATCACCATCAGTCGCTTCTCGCTAATATGAGAGCTGCCCATATGGTCTGGTAAGACTGTGGCTAGACACACATATTTCATACACTTGTAAGGCAATCCTTGTAAGTTTCACCACATCCTTCTGATAACAAAGTGACAAAAACTGAACAGAATGCTTCAAGTGTGGCCTCGCCAATGTTATATATATCTGCAATGCAACTTCCAAACTTCTATCCTTAATGCCCTGACCGATGAAGGCCAGTGTGCCAGAAGCCTTCTTCACTACCTGCTCACCTAACTCCACTTTCAGAGAACTGTCAACCTGAACTCTAAGATCCCTTCATTCTACTACACTCCTTAAGGCCTTACCATTTATTTGGAACTCCTATCTTGAATTGACTTTCCAATATTCAAAACCTCACACTTTTCTAGGTTAAACTCCATTTGCCGCGTCTCAGCCCACTTCCCCAGCTGATCAAGGTCGTATAGCAATTTGTGATAACCTCCCTTACTCTCCACGATACGCCCTATTTTAATGTCATCAGCAAACTTACCAATCATGCCTTGTACATTCTCAACCAAGTTATTGATATAGATAACAAACAGTAACGGGTCGAGTACCGACCAGCAAGGCACTCGACTCGTCACAGACCTTCAGTCCAACAAGCATCCTGCCAATTTTACCGACTGCTTCCTGCCATGCGTGTGGAATGAGCCGCCAGTGGAAATGATTGTGGAGGTAGATTAACTACATTTAAAAGTTATTTGGGCAAATACATGGGTAAGAAAGGATTAGAAGGATGTGGGCTAAGTGTAGGGAAATGAAGTTTGCATGAATGGACATTTTATTGTTGTGGACCAGACGGGATCTCCGTGCAGTAGCCCTCTTTGACTCTATGACTCTAAGCTAACTGAAAAAGCTTTCACTGAGAAAGGAAGTTTTGATATATGGGAAAAATCATGTAGGGATACAGGTGTAAAAATGTGGTAGTCGTAATACGAGATGCTAAGAAAAGTTGAGCACGAGACAGTAATTTGGCCCTACACCAGTATCATTATTGCTGATGTGTACTCAGACTTTCAAACACTAGCACATTTATAGTTGTTTTATTTCCGTTCTATTTTCAGATCATGTTTTTAAGTACTGTGCTTTGAATTCCTGAGCCTTACAGTCGAGATGTGAATGGCTCATAGCGAGGCTTTTATAAGTAATCCAAAATGTGAATTGAGAGGATCTAATTTCAAGTGGCATAATCTAATCTTACAATGGTTTAGTATCACTGTTCCCGTCGTTACTGCATATACACGACCAACGTGATATGCTATTAGGCGATGCATTAGAATTATTCAAATACAATACTCGATTCCATATAAATGTATAGTTTATGAGTCAGGGTACCTGCGGAAATGAAACTGAATGTAAATAGGAATCATGTAGAATGTAGTATAAAGTATGCTAAATAAAAGTGAAAGTTAGTTGGATTAACCATGATAAATTGCCTGTGGTACCCACGCATATGTAGATAAGTGCATTGTTCATAGGAAATCTAAGGTGTTGCCCCACGGTGGGATGTCCTTTGGAGTGATTTTGAGGGCGGAATGTCATTTCCAAAAATGTAGGGATTGTGTAAAAAGTGATATAATTATCATAAAGATATATAAAACTTGTATTTAGACTTTCCTTAATTGAAACGAAGAATATTCTGGAAAATCAGTTGTCCTCTGCATTGTAATGATGAAATAATGGAAATGTCATTCGAGGAGGAAAGGAGAAATCCTGGAATACATTAGGGACATGGCCTCATCATCTGACCACAGCAGGTTGTTAGATTTAAAGGGAATTGAGTCTCAAAACATGACAAGACATGTTGCAGTTTTATGAAATTTTATTTGGTCACATTATAGAGGGCGATGGAAGGGGTTCCATGAATTTGTTTCTGGGCTACAACGCTTTCATGGGATGGGAAGTTGTATCCAAGTTCAGCAAATGGGTATCGAAGGTTGATAAAATGCTTCCTGTGATGGAGAGCTGAGTTAATGGGTGAACATTTATCTTGTGGATTGGGGATTTAATCAATGATATCGAGGGGATTTGGGGATGGCAAAGCGGTCTGGTGCACGGTGAAAAGAGTCAAGAGGTGAGGCTGAAAGGTTGAACGGCGTAGGAAAAGTGTTTGGTGATTAACAAAAGTGGTTCACTCGTGGAGACGTCTTGTTTTTTGGCAAGGTGACACAGTTTCCTGGCAGGGAAATATTCAGTGTTTAAGGGAACAGTTTTGGTGATTATCATGGTCTTCATTGGATGGGATTATGACGTTTTTCTGTGGAGTTCGATCTTGCAGTCTGGATAAAGTGTTTGGTATGGTAGACGTGTTCAATAATGAAAAATGTGTGTTTGGGATTGTGATACAACAACACAAATTGAAGAAATGGTCTACTGGGATGGTTATGTTCCAATTGGACGTGGGGTATATTACGCACAGAATTTCGCGACACTGCAGTTGAAGCATACATTGGTTTGGAAGACAACTGGATTCCTGATGAAGTGCTCTGGCCCAAAACGTCGATTCTCCTGCTCCTCCGATGTTGCCTGACCTGCTGTGCTTTTCCAGCAACACATTCTAGACTCTGATCTCCAGCATCTGCAGATCTCACTTTCTCCAAGACAGCATGGTATGATGAGCACTGGAAGCATTTTTGATGGTGTAGAATGTTTAAACTTAATTGAAATTTCGTTTCAATTTCTTCAGATACGTAAACAGTGGCTTTTCTGACAGTGCTCAGAATCCGTTTCATTGTCTGAAACGTTGTTTTTAAGTGTTTAAAAATGACATAGATGGGAATATGTTTATATAACTGATTGGAATTTGAGAAGTTCAGTAATGCATTCCAATTACTTTTTATATGGTGGCTGCTGGTGTGCAAATGTTAAGTTCTTTAAGCAATTGCGCTGACAAACGAATGGACAAATGTCAGCGGAAGAAATTAAATTTTTTTTGAACGGAGACCACTAACGGCAGACAATGGGTTGTTTGTGATAGCAAGGTTAAGCGTTAAATTGTTGAACTCGGTTGTGAGACCAAAAACTGCAAGGTGACTAAGCAGAAAACTACATGATACCCTTCCAGTTTGTGCACAGGTTGAATGGAGCACTGGAGAAGGAATGACACAGAGAAGTTGACAAGGCGGTACGAGAAAGTGAAAAGCAACTAGAAGCTCAAAGTCTTTTTTTTGCGGACAGAACAGAGTTGATGTGCAAAGCAATCGCCTAATCTCCACCTCTGTGATATACTACGGGGTTTATCATGTTTTCATTTGAAATAATTAGCTGCCTCATCTTCCATCACCTCCGATGACAAAATGCTCGAGCTCATTGGCTGTCCTATGAACAATTCATTTTCTGCTTCTCCAACATCCGTGTTGCTAAAGGCTGTGTGTCAGTGGTTATTTATTCATTCACTATCAGCAAATGCTTTTAAAACAGTATTTTTTCCTACCTACACTAAATTTGTAATGTTTCTATTCAGCTAAACTATATATCATTTGTCCCAAGAAGAAAATATATTATTCTCCATCCGTTGTTAGCATTTTTAAAAAGTTAAAAGTCACACAATACCAGTTTATAATTCAACAGGTTTATTTGAAAGCAGTAGCTTTTGCAGCGCAGCTCCTTCATGAGGTAGCTGTGGAGTAGGTCCATAAGACGCAGAATGTATAGCAAAAGGTTGCATTGGCATGCAATTATAATGATATGTTGAACAAACCGAGACAGCAATCACAGTGATCGAAGAAGAAAGGGATTCAGGGATAATACCACCAGGTCATCACTCCCTGCAAGTTGCTGAATCTGTGCTGATTGTCTTCTGACTTTAAACAACGTTATGGAGTGAGAGATGAAGAAAGGGATGAACAGTTCCCAAATCCGTTTCCATTGTCCACATGGCTTGCAAAAGATACAAAAAAGTCTATTTTGATGACATTTTCACCTCTAAGATTTAAACTTATCGATTTTTACGTGACAAATGCATGGATGCCAATATGTTTCATAGAACATTAAAGATAGAACAGTACAGCACAGTGCAGACCCTTTGCCCCTCGATGTTGTGCTGATCTTTTATTCTACGCTAAGATCAAACTAACCTACATACCCTACATTTTACTATCCTCCGTGTGCCTTCCTAAGAGCCACTTAAATGTTCCTAATATATCTGACTCTCGTACCAATGATGGCAGTGCATCTGCGCACCCACCACTCTCTGTACAAAGAACATACCTCTCACATCTCCTCTAAACCTTCCTCAAATCACCTTAAAATTATCCCCCCTCATGATGACTATATACCCTTCCAGATGCCCTTTAAATGCCTAACTGTGCTATCATCCATAATTTCCTCTGGCAGCTTATCCCATACACGCACCATGCTCTGCACGAGAAGGTTGTCCCTTAGTTTCGTCATAAATCTTTAACGTCTCATCAAAACCTATTACTCTTGTTCTGGACTCATCCACCTCAGGGAATACTCAGATTGAAGATCCATCATTTGTCACCTCCATAAGCAATCTGGTTTATGTTCAAAAGTTTGATGAAAAAGCTAGTCATCAGCAGTCTTCATTTCAACGGAGGGAATAATCTTCAAATACTCCATCTCCATCATCACATTGTCAAGGACTTCGTCGTTGGATACGTGCCTTAATTAAAATTTGACTTGAGCATTGCAAAGTTTATTTTACAATTTGGAAGTTGTTCTGATCCTCCACAGCGTTTTACAATCATATGAACAAAAAAATGAGTAATTTATTAGAGACAAAAAGTCCGCCAGCACCGAGACAGGCCCCTCAGCACAAACTGATACATGCCAAACAAAATGTCCATCCACTCTGAACCAATCTCCCTGGGCATGATTCATATCCTTCAAATATTTACAATTCATGCATTTATCCAAATGTCTTTTGAGATAATGCCGCCCCTTTAAGAAGGTTATTTCCCTTGTTTATTTTCCAGAAGAGGTTGTAAAGGCAGAAATGTCGATTTGCCTGGAAATGCTTACTTTGAGCAATGAAAAGGGAAGTGACCAGTTCTCCTATTTCAAGAGCTTTTGTAGTTTATTTTTAGTTTTTGCAGGTAGTCAAGAAACCTACTGCGAGGATAGAAGCAGGTACAGTGAAAAGTGGCTCCATGCTTCAAGCGAGGGTTCCTGACTGGGTTTCTCTCTGAAAATTGTTCCCTCCTGCCTATAAGAACCTGCGTTTGAATTTACTTTTGCTAAGGCATCTGTAATTGGATGTTGTGGGAATTAGAACAGCTTCACGACATTGTGACAGAGTGGTTAGTTTGTCAAATGAGTTGTTTTCCTGAATTCCGTTTTTGTTTTATTTGTGTTTCAAGTGTTGTATGTCAACAACTTCTGTTCACTTTAAGCAGAGTGGTTTGACCAGCTGCATCACTTCTGGAATATCCACCTGATATCTGCCACTCAAATAAAATTAGTATCGAAGCTGCCTTCTTGAAATATTTGGAGGGGATCTTCCCTGGTCCATAACAGATTCGTGGTTCTTGGTGGCATTTATTCTATAGTTCCAAATTGTGATTACAGTTTTGGGAACAAAGGCGGCGAGTGAGAGGTGTTAGTGTCTTATACTCCGGGTGTTGGTTTTAGTTGGTTGAAACAGTGCTTGGTGCAGTCGTGGCTCTTTCAGTCACCAGGAGTTTTTACAGGGTGGAAGAAGTAACTTTGGGAGCTTTACAACAAGTAAAGAAGACAAAGCCACTAGAATTTTCAGTCAAGTTGAAGGAGGACAGGACTTCATCCAAGAGAAAATGAGAGGTAATTACAACAACAGCTCTGCTTTTCAATTTGCTGGAAACACCACCAGAATATTTGAAAATGGCACAAAATGAATTGAAAATGAAGAAGCTTGATTTGGAAGCAAAAGATAAAAGGTAGAGAAAATGAAATGAAAGTTTCAATTACGATTAAAAGCAGAGGAAAGAGAAAAAGAACAAATCGCTATGGCAAAAAAAAGATAGAATTGATGTAACAAAGCAAAAAGAGAAAGAGAGGTAATCAAGTTGGAAGGCGTGTACCTTTATGTTGTTTTGCATGAATACCTTGCAGGTATCTATCATGTGACTGACTAGTCGTCTCAGAGTGCGCTGAAAAATTGAAAATATGTAACATTTGGCTGTTATCCAGATACATCAGTTGTTTTAACCACAATTCGAATCTAACCAATCCGTCTGAATTATGCCCCGGTATACTATAATCCATTCGAGTTTCAATTTATTGTTTTTGTCAACCTCGAAAAGTGAAGCGATCTGATATTAGGGATATAAAGAAGCAGGCATGTTGCAAGTTAGACAGAGAGTAACTGCGATCTAGAAAGAGACTGCCATTTATTACACTCTCTATCAAAGTTACAATTTTTTGCAATCAAAAGCAAAAGATGGCCCATGGAGATATTCAGCAGAAAGAAGGAGGACATCATAGGCGACGGCCACTATGTGGTTTTAAGATTAAGTTGATGTAATTTTAAGACGTGTTTTTATGGGATCAGTATATTGTTGTAGAGTTGAAGACAGATAAAAAAAGAACAGTTAAGAGAAAGGAGGCTGAGTGTTGCGAATAGTTATTGTTTAATGCCCACTTTCCAAGTTAAAGTATAAATTGACTTTTCTTTTCTTTAAGTAGTGGAATTTGGGAATTGTCGTGCACTCATACTTTAGCAGATGACGAGGCGAGATGAGCTTTTCTGGGTGTTGTTTTCATGAGCAGTGGGTTCCCCACAGTTTCCATAAGACTATAAGATATCGCAGAAGAAGTAAGGCCATTCAGCCCATCGATGTCACTCCGTCATTAAATCATGGCTGATAGGCATTTCAAATCCATTTACCAACACGCTCCCCGTGGCCCATATTTCCTTGTGAGATCAAGACTTTATCAATCTCTGCCTTGAAGACACTTACAGTGAATTCCTGGTCGCCACTGCACTCCAAGGCAATAAATTCCAAAGGTCCATTTGTAAGAAGAGTGAAGAAAAGGAGAAAGAGATATAAGAGAGCGAAAATGGGAGAGAGGAAAGGGAGAAAGAGCAAGGGTTCAAACTTCATAAGAAGGACGTAGAAGCATTTTTGATGTCATTTATGAAGGTGGCTAAATAAACGAATTGGTCAGTGACCATTTGTGTTTTGGTGATCCATACAAAATTGGTGAGTCATGCTGGAGAGGTATTTATATCAAAAACAGAGGAGATATCTCGGGTGCATGAAACAGTGAAGAAGGCCATCTTGAATGCACATAAGCTTATGCCGACACACAACGTTTCAGAAATCTAAGCAGGAAGTCTAGTCAAACAAGCATTCAGTTTGAATGGATCAAGCAAAGTAATTTTGATACGTGGATAATGATCTAAAATAGAGCATAGAACGTAGAACATTCCAGGGCAGTGCAGGCCCTTCTGCCCTCGATGTTGCGACGAACTGTGAAACTGATCTGAAACCCCTGTAACTTACATGATTACATTTTCATCCATATGCTCACCCAATGCTGATTTAAATGCCCTTAAAGTTAGCGAGTCCTTTACTGTTGCAGGCAGGGAGTTCCACACTCTTCCTACTCTCTGAGTAAAGCATCTACTTCTGACATCTGTTCTATATCTATCACCCCTCAAATTAAAGCTATGTCTCCTCATGCTCGCCATCAGCAAACGAGGAAAAACAGCTCACTGTACACTGCATCTTATCTTCTGATCATCGTACATGTCTCAACTAAGTCACCTCCCAACCTTATTGTCTCTAACAATAACATCCTCATTTCCCTCAGCCTTTCCTCATCAAACTTTCACTGCATTCCAGTAAAGATCCTTGTAAATCTCCTTTAAACCCTTTACAAAGCTTCTATATCGTCCTGTAATGTGCCGACCAGAACTGTATGAAATACTTCAGTTGGGGCCACACCAGAGTTTTGTGCAGATGTAACATGACCTCATGGCTCCGAAACACAAATTTTCTACTAATAAAAGCTCACGCACCATACACCTTCTCAACAACCCAATAGAACAGACATATCACACTCGGAGACAGTCATTTTGGAAGAGTTCAAAAATTCACTTTCTGAAGGAATGAGACCTCATGTGGAAGAGCAGAGAGTTAAGATGGCAAGGAAGGAGCAGGTGCAATGGCTGACGATTACGAGTTGGTTCAAATATGAAAGATCTTGTTTCAATATGGATTTAGATCCATGAGGGAAAAAAATTGGGGAAAACAGAAGTCCTCACGTGGTAAGGGACAAGTAGATCTCGGTGATAAAAATAACTTACCATAGGCTGAATGGTGAAAGCCATTAAAGGGAAAGAGAAGTTTGAAAGCCCTGGTGTTTCACTTCCATAAAGTAGACCATGTGACATACCTGATGAAACGATTAATCCCGAAACATAACCCTCCTTCTCCTCGGATGCTGCCTGACCGGAAGTGCTTACCCAGCATCACACTTTTTGTCAGGTGAAATCACAACGTTGGTGGGTTAGAAAAAAAATTGGGAAACAGGTGTAGGAAAACAGGGTAAGCCAGTGAATTGTGTTGGAATTTGTAAAGAAAGCACTGTGGAAGCTAAAAAGCTGCACCTGAATGGACAACTTGGTCGGAGGGTGATTCAGGAGGAAGTGCGAGATCTTTTTAAGCCAGATACTTGTGAAGGCAAGGTTTACTCGTATAGTTCAGGAGCAGTAGGTAAAGACATTACAATATTAAGAGATACAAGGTAATGACAATCTTTGATGTTGAAAGATGAGATCATTGTACTTCAGAAGAAGTATTGCCAGAAAGAGTGCCAGTATGTGCAATTCATGGTGAGACATGAAGTGCTCGATTGTGTAGAGTGAGGTTAAGTGAATTGAATTGAATTGAATTTATTTTCATGTATACCGAGGCATAGTGAAAAGTTTTGTCTTGCGAGCAATACCGGCAGATCACAGAGTTAAGTAGCATAGATAGTAAATAATAGGTAAACAGCAGCAAAAACAAAAATACAGATGCAGGCGAATTTGAAGAGTTTGTGATTCCATTCAGTATTCTAACAACAGTCGGGTAGAAACATTTACAAAACTGGCTGGTGCATGTATTCTGGTTTTTGTATGTTCTCCCGATGGTAGAGGTTGTAAAAAAACATTGCCAGGTCAGGATGAATCTTTGAGAATGCTGTCGGCCTTTCTTTGACAGTGGGCCAGGTAGATAGATTCTATATGGGAGGTTAGCCTTTGTATTGTTTGGGCCAAGTTCACCACTCTCTGTAACCATCTCCAACGTTGAATGTACAGTTGCCATTCCAGGCAATGATACATCCAGATAGAATGCTCTCAATGGCGCACCGATAAAAGTTGGCAAGAGTATTTGCCGTCATGCCAAATGTCCTCATCTGCCTGAGGAAGAAGAGACATTATTGGGCTTTAGTAACCAGTGCGTCCACATGATAAGTCCAAGAAAGCCTGCTGTGGATGACCACTCCCAGGCGATTGACACTCGCCACTCATTCCACCTCTGTGTTGTTAATGAGTAGGGATCATGAGAAATTCCTGCCGCAAGTCAATGATGAGTTCTTTGGTTTTGCAGGCATTGAGGTCGTTCCCAGTGCACCATTTTTCCAGGTCTTCCACCTCCCTATGGCGGTGTCATCAGTGAACTTGTAAATGGCAGTAGTCTGGTATTTGGAGACATGGTCATAGGTGTACAGTAAGTATAATAAGGGACTGAGTATGCACACCTGGAGGGCTCCAGTTTTGAGTATTATTGAGGATTAAATATTGTCCCCAATGTTCACTGATTGTGGCCTGAGAGTCAGTATACAAAGGATCCAGTTGTAGAGAGTGGGGCTTGGTCTGAGATCATTAAGTTTAGTAATCAGTCTCGAGGGGATAATAGTGTTAAAGGCTGAACTGTAGTCAATGAGTAGGATTCTTACATAGCTGGTCATGGTGTCAAAATGTTCTCGGGAGGAGTGAAGGGCAGGTGATATGGCATCTGACATGGATCTGTTGGTCTGATAGGCAAATTGGAGTAGGTCAAGAGTAGTGGGGAGGCTGGAGTTGATGAATGCCATGACCAGTCATTCAAAGCACTTCATGACCACCAAAGTTAGGGCCACTGGGCATTAATCATTGATACATGCTTCATGAATCTTCTTAGGCACAGGCAGGTGCAGTGACCTGAAGCAGGGAGAGGTTAAAGATGTTCGAGAAGAACTCTGCTAGTTGATCTGCATATGCTCGAATTGCTCAGTCTTGTACTCCATCTGGTCCCATCACTGGTTAGAGTGTCTCGTGAAAAGTGGAGAAAACTGGGAAAGTTAAAGGGTGACACGGTGGCACAGTGGTTAGCACTGCTGCCTCACAGCGCCAAAGACCCAGTTTCGATTCCTGCCTCAGGCGACAGGCTGTGTGGAGTTTGCACATTCTCCCCGTGTCTGCGTGGGTTCCCTCCCACAGTTCAAAAAACGTGTAGGTCAGGTGAATTGGCCATGCTCAATTGCCCATAGTGTTAGGTTAGGGGTGTGGGTGTGTTGCGGGTCGGTGTGGACTTGTTGGGCCGAAGGGCCTGCTTCCACACTGTAAGTAAACTAATCTTTTAACTCTCGAATACAATTTGTCCTTTCTTATCGCTGGGACACATGTTGCTGTGTGACTTACTGTTGGTTGAAGAGCCAGTGGACGTTCAGGTAACTGAGGAACTACAGGAAGAGTATCCTGGGATTTTTCTTGACAATGTTCTAAAAAGATCACAAAGTCATCACCTTAAACAGGAAGGGAGATCAAAGAGTACTGATAAGAAGGTGAAGTTGAATTACCAGAGGCTACGTTTGTTCAAACGATTGGGACAAGAGTCTAACAGGTGGAGGACAAAGTGAATATCTGTCACTCAGAAAAAAATAACCGATTTACAACAGAAAGGCAAAAAAGCTGAAGCAATTGCATTAAAAAAATACTGAAGTAGAATTCAGAGTGTATCCCCCAGCGCTATTATTTTAAAAATGATGAAGGCAGCACAGTGGCTCAGAGACCAAGTTCGTCTCCTGCCTCGGCCGACTTTCTATGTGGAGTTTGCACCATGTCCCCATGTCTGCGTGGCTTTCCTGCGGGTTCTCCAGTTTCCTCCCACAGTCCAAATATGTGCAGGATAGGTGAATGGGCTGTGCTAAAGTTGCCCATAGTGGTCAGGGACATAAAGGTTCAGGGCATTAGTCAGGGGTAATGATACAATCGGGGGATTGGGTCTGGGTGGATTATTCTTTGGAGAGTCGGTATGGACTTGTTGGGCTGAAGGGCCTGTTTCCACACTGTAGAGCTTGTATATCTCAATTAGGTAAAGGAGACCATCACATATTCAGGCAAATGAGAAATGGATGCAAGTTCATCAATTCGTATTTCCTGTAGGATATAGAGAGGAAGGCGCTGCAGATCGTTCATAAAATACCATAATGGATCATTTATGTGTAAGGAAAACACAAGCTAAAACATCAAATAATTTTTGCTGGTCTGGACTGCAGAAGGATGTAATTAACTTTGCGAGACATGTCATACACGTCAGGAAATTGAAAACAAAATCACAGGCAGTATTAATCAAAGTCTGATCCTTTAATACTTATCCCTGCATTTCAGGAACCTTTTAGAGGCATCTTAAGTGATCTTGTCACACCCCTACCTAAAACAAAAAGTGGGAATCAGTATTTGGTATCAACAATGAATGTGTCCACTCGATTTTTAGAGGCCATTCCAATTTGCAATACCTAAACAAAAAGGATTGGAGAATAGTTACTCAAATTTTTCATTAGATATGGGCTACCCACAGAAATGTAATCAGATAAAGATCAATATTTACATTAAAATAATTCAAGCAAGTTAAGAATAAAACAATGCAAATCCACTAAGTACCTTCCAGAATTGCAGGGAACGCCCAAAAGGTGGCATCAGACATTAAAAGCCATGTTGAGGGCTCATAGTCAAGACTACCCAGATGATTAGGATAAAGGAGTTCTGTTTATACTTTTTGCAATCAGAGATGCATGAAATGAATGGACCAAATTCAGTCCATTTGAATTCGCTTTTGGTCATGACCATTAAAATTGATTAAGAAGAAATTGTTCTGTCAGAATTCAGAGACCAGATATTTGAACTATGTGTCAAATTTTAGGGAACCGGTAAATAGAGTAGGGAAGTTAGCTAGACCATATTTAAACATGTCACAGCATACAATGAAACAGTAAGCAGACAAGAAATCAAAATCTTGCAATTTTGCAAAAGGAAATAGAGTGGTAGCATTACTGCTAGCGATAGGTGAACATTTAAAAGCATGTGAACATGTAAGGACAAGAGTTCCATACAGTTCCATACAGTTTGCATGGAGCTTATTATTGTAGCTATTCAATTTGAATATTGTGTACGTAGCAGGGTGAGACAACGTGATGACCAACACAATTTCGAGACTTGAATGAGAAATAGGCGTGTTCGCTGACAGGAGTAAACACACTGAAATAGAATTCGTAAAGCATGTGTGCATAGTTATAATGCATATGAATTGTCATGTAATAACAGTGTAAGATGAAGTGATTTGAAAATGAAGCCATGTTTGTATATTGTGGTAGTTTTTAAGGGGGTGGTGTGATGATGATGCCTCTTGAACAAGGTTATGCTGTTTTTGTTTTTTTTTCCAGAAGGGGTCATAAAGTCAGAGTTTCCCATTTGTCAGCAAATACTTCTTCAAACATTAAGTTGGAGTATCCCGTTCTCACCGTTCAGGACATCTTTCTTCTTTGGTTTTAGTTTTAGCAAGCAGTCAGAGAAAACTAATGGTAGCAGTAAAGCAACTGCAGAAATAAGAGGTTTCATGCTTGAAAAGGCGGTACTTGCCTGGCTTCCTCTCTGAACTCTCTTTGAACGTTGCGTCCGCTGGCCTGTACGAACCTGCATTTGAATTTACATTTTGCTAAGGGGTGAGTGTATAGCATGTTGGGGAATTCGAACAGCTGAATGAAGTTGCGATAGGGTTGGTGAGGTTTTCAAATGAGTTATGTCATTCCAAATTCTGTTTTTGTTTGTTCGTGTTCCAAGTGTAATGTGTAAAGAAATTCTGTTTGTTTAAAGCAGAGGGGTTTGTCCAGCTGCATCACCCGTGGAATACCACCCACCTTAGAACTGCCTTTCAGATAAAGTCAAGTTTGTTTCTATGCTACCTTCTTGAAATATTTTTGACAGGGTCTAGCCTGATCCATAACGCTTTTAAATGTGAACGTACTCACTTCAACAACTCCCACTGGTTGCTCTTTCCATATGTGTCCCATACTGTGTGTGAAAAAAAAAATTGAATCTGAGGTTCCCTTTATTCTGTCTTCTGTAAACTTAAACTCATGCCTTCTCGTCCTCGATATTCCAACCCTGGATAAAAAGGCTGACTGTATTCACCCTGTCCAAGCCTCATTTAATCTTAGACACATCTGTAATATCCCTCCTCAGTCTCCCAGGCTCTGAAGAATAATAGTCCCAGCTTTTCCAACCTCTCCCATCACTCAGACCGTTGAGTCCTGGCAAGTTCGTTGTAAATTTCTCTTGCACTCTTTCCTGTTTAATAACATCCTTCTTACAGAAAGGAGACCAAACAACTCAATACTTCAAGTTCAATTTCCCGACATCCTGTACAATTGCATCATAACTTCCCAACTTGAATGCTCAATGTCTGATGAAGGTAAGATTGTCAAAAGCCTTTTTCACTGCCCTGTCTACCTCTGACTCTACTTTCAGAAAACCATGCACCTGAATTCCAAAGTCCTCCGTTCCACTACACTCCATAAGTCCCTATCATTCACCATGAAGCTCCTACTTTGAGTCGAATTTCCAAAATGCAAGACCTCACACTTACCTATATTATTCACCATTTGTGATTTCTCGGCCCACGTCCTCAGCTGATCAAGGACCTGCTGCAATTCCTGATAATCTTCCACACTGCAAATTTTTCATCTATATAATTGACATAAACAACAAACAGCAATGGACTCAGCACTGACACCTGATGCACACCCCTTGTCAAAGGCTTCTATTCTGACAAGCAGCCTTCCACTATTACCCTCTGCTTTCCCCTACCAAGCAAAAATGGATCAAAACTACCCCCCACCCCGCGACAACAACCGGTTTCCATCTGAAATTGGTCTATCGTGTAGACCTTAGAAATTGGTCTATCATGTAGAAACTGATCAAAGCTCCTGCTGAATACATAGAAACTACATCTACCACCCTGCATTTGTCAACCTTACTGATTTCTACATCAACACAATTCACACAATTTTGTGAAGCATGTTTTCTCATGCTCAAATCCATGTTGACTAACGTCTTATGAAACCCTATCTGCCCAAATGCATGTAAATTTGATGTCTCAGAATCTTCTCAAATGGCTTCCCCACCAAAGATGTTAGACTTAGTCATGGAAAGTTCCCAGGTGATTGTTTGCAACCAGCGACGTCACCCGTGGCAAGGATGATGCAAAAGTATCGTCCAGTGCTAACGCATCTCCTTTCATCTCTAGCCTTGTGCAGGTTTCCTGATTTCATCTGCTCAGGAGCAAAAGATTTATCCATCTACATCCAACACGCCGTCTATTGTTATATAGACTGTAGCTGAGACTTCACCACTCGCGTCCACATGCTCCCAAATCTTTCTATATATTGAAAACAGTGGACAAATATTCATTGAGGACCTCGCCAATCTTCTGTTGCATACATTCTCCGTATTTCACTCACATGCGTGGCAACCCATAGGTGTGATCACTATTCCATTCCCTCAGTAACTTTGTTCTGTGTGGAAGACCAGCTGTCTGATCATCTGCAATGCATAGTGGACTTCGCAATGTTTAATAAATATTTGAATGCTGAACGAAGTGATGTAATCCAGATACAGGCCAGCAAAGTTTTCAAATACTTTAGACGTTTACAAATAGGACGAGCAGCTTAACAACATCACTCACATTGCTCCCTCATTTTCCAAATTTTTTGCAAGCTACTTAATATTTAATTGTTCATTTTGTTGTCATCAACTACCTTGGGTCCCTGCATACAGGTTTCAAGTTTGTAGTTTGATTTAAATAACACATGATCCCTTCCTTTGCAAACCACAACAAAACCTTGAATATTCCACATTTTAATAGATTATGCTTCTTGTGTAATCTGTAAGTAATTGTGACATAAATATACCTGGAACTGTTCTTCATGTTTTCCAAAGTGCATTGATGATTTTGTTGTTGTTGTGCTTCCCCGAAAAAGACAAGGTGACCAGAGTGAGACTGAGAATAGATATGGACTGCAGATAAATTACTCTGTCATTTCATCACCATGGCAGAAGTGTGGACTGCAGATGCTGGAGTTTGGAGTCAAGACGAGAGTGGTGCTGGAAATACACATCAGGTCAGGCAGCATCCGAGGAGCAGGAAAATCGACGTTTCGGACAAAAGCCCTTCATCAGGAATGAGCTTGGAAGACTCAGGAGTGGAGAGATATCTCCACTCGAGGTTCTGGATGTCGGTCTGCTCACTGAGCTGGAAGGTTCATTTTCAGACGTTTCATCACCATACTAGGTAACATCTTCAGTGAGCTTTTGCACAAAGCATTGCTGATGATTTCCTGCTTTCTATTTTTATGTTTGGGTTTCTTTGCGTTGGTGATGTCATTTCCTGTGGTGATGTCATTCCAACATCACCAACCCAAAGAAAGCTAATCATATAAAGAGAAAGTAGGATTCATCAACAACATCTCGCACAGAGGCTCACTGAAGATGTTACCTAGTATGGTGATGAAATGTCTGAAAATGAACCTTGCCACTTAGTGAACAAACATAAATCCAGAATCTCAACTTGAGCTACAAATCTTCTCAAAACTCACTTACTCTGAAATTTTACTTCTGTCTCCTTTGCCACAATTAGCGATGATATTTCAAATGAATAGATAAGAATTAATCGCCATAAAATGCATCAACATTCTTCAGTTTGCATAGAGATTTTCCCCGGTATTTCGCAACTGCTGATTGGACCATTTCATGTTAGTTCACATAACTGTTGTGCACCCCTTTAAATAACCAACAATAAATGGTAATAAGCTCATATGAACAGGAAAACCTACTTGTCAAATATTCAAATGCTCCAGTTGACCTTGGAAACGACACGAAGTCATAGGGTTATAGAGTCCGAAAGCATGGAGACAAGACCTTTGGTCAGGAACTGGTCCGTGCTGACCAAAATGACCACCTACACTGACACTATTTTCTTGTCTTTAGCCGATATTCATCTAAATCTTTCCTATTCATGTATTTATCGAAATGCCTTTTGCATGTTGTTAATTTACCCACCTGAACAACTTCTACTGACTGTTCACTCCATATACGTAGCACTCTCTTTGCAAAGAAGATTTACTAATTGTTCTATTTAATTCTTTCTATTGTAACCTTAAACTGATGCCCTGTAGTTGTCAACTGCCCAAAGACTGAGTGCATTTATCCTATCCCTGCCTCTCATGATGTTACATACTTTTATAAGATGCCTCCTCAGTCTCTTACACTCGATAGGAAAATGTCCTAGCTTATCCAATCTCCCCTTCTCATTCAGATTCTTGAGTCCTGGCAACATCCTCGTAAGTTTCCTTTGTGCTCTTTTCAGTTAAATACCATCCTTCCTATAGCAAGGTAACCTACAGTGAACATAAGATTCCAAGTGTGGCCTCACCAAAATCCTGTAGAACTGCAAAATCACTTCCCGATTTCGACACTCAATGCCCTGATTGATGCAGGCCAGTCATTGACCTCTCTACCTGTGGCTCCACCAACAGAGAACCATGCACCTGAACTCTAAGTTAAGTGTGTAAAAGCAATAGTTACACAAAATTAAGGCTTAGAAACATATGGGACAGAATTAAGCAATTTGCATACATGGGTATATTTATACTGTATGTAGGAAATATTGTCCCAGCTGGTATGCTTTATTTTATTGGTCAGAAGATTGAGTACATAAGTTGGGAGGTCATGTTGCGGCTGTACAGGACATTGGTTCGGCCACTGTTGGAATATTGCGTGCAATTCTGGTCTCCTTTCTATCGGAAATATGTTGTGAAACTTGAAAGGGTTCAGAAAAGATTTACAAGGATGCTGCCATGGTTGGAGGATTTGAGCTATGGGAGAGGATGAACAGGCTGGGGCTGTTTTCCCTGGAACGTCAAAGGTTGAGGGGTGACCTTATAGAGATTCACAAATTTATGAGGGGCATGGATAGGGTAAATAGACAAAGTCTTTCCCTGGGGTCGGGGATTCTAGAACTCGTGGCCATCGGTTTAGAGTGAGAGGGGTAAGATATAAAAGAGACATAAGGGGCAACCTTTTCACACAGAGGGGGGTTCGTGTATGGAATGAGCTGCCAGAGGAAGTGTTGGAGGCTGATACAATTGCAGCATTTAAGAGGCATTTGTATGGGTATATGAATAGGAAGGGTTGAGGGATATGGGCCGGGTGCTGGCAGGTGGAATGAGATTGGGTTGGGATATGTGGTCGGCATGGACGGGGACCAAAGAGTCTGTTTCCATTTTGTGCACTCTATGACCTTATAACTCTATGAATGACCGAAACTTAATGTAGTAATGTCTTCCTCTACATTCACGAATTAAATAAGAATTTATTAAAAGAACAGAAGAATAAAACGTGGTATAGCACATGTACCGGCCCTTTGGCCATCCAAGCCGGTGTCAATCATCAAGCCCGAACAATGCCAAATTCCAACCCTTCTGTCCTTATTTGCTTCTTAACCCTTTTCACCTTGAACCTGTGTCACATTGTAATTGAAACTTTAATCCCGGGCAAAGGCCTCTGATACGCCTCTATATCTGTGACTCTCATAATTTTGTCGACCTCTATCAGGTCTCCTCTGAGCCGCTGTCTTTCCAGTACAAACAATCCTCATCTTTTTAAGCGTTTTTCTTTGCCAATGCCCTCGATACCCTTCTGCCCTCTCTTCAAAGATTCGACTTCATTTTGTTAGTATGGCCACCAGAACTGCACTTAATATACAAATGCCGTTCGATGAAGGTTTTGTAAAGCTGCAACATGGTTTACCAACTCTGGTACTTGTACTCTGTCCGACTGAAGGCAACCATCCCATTTGCCTCCTTAATCAACTTTGCCTTCTGTTTTGCCAATTTTAGGACAAGGGACCTGCAGGTAACTCATGTAACATTTTAGTTATTACTGTAAACTCAACATACAGATGTAAAGCTAACGGGCAAGGTGAAGGAACACACCTTAAATTTTTAAATGTCAAAGCTTGATCAATACAAAAATAAAAAAAATTGCCCCAATTTGGTTTCTCCTTATTTATTCTTTGCACGTGGATAAAACAGTTTACTTGGCCATTGTCTTGCGATACATACTGAAGCCAGTAGGGTGGGTTCAATTACCCCTTAGCTGACGTGACTATGAAGGGTTCTCCTCAACTTTACCCCTCAACTAATGTGTGGCCCTCGTCATTTTAAAAAAATGTCATCTTCCTCATTAACCACCACAATTGTCTCTCTTGTATGACAAAGCCTTGCTATGATCTGGAAGGTGTTTGGTGGCATTGCATTTGTCTTTGCTATCTCTCCCACTTTAACATCTATTTTGGATTAACAACATTGAGTTCAATATATTGATATTTATACTTATTTTCCAGGTTGTTAAAATTAGTACAATGCAATGTCCCAATGTTTATTTCCCTCAGTATTTGCAAGTTGTTTTTTTTTTCAGATTACTTTCATGTGGATTGATGGTCGGAGATAGACAGTGGTGAGAGTGGATTTTCTTAAAGACTCAATGTCAGTTACTAGCGGTTTGGATCAAGTATTTGTGGCCGGTCTAAGTTTGTAAATGCTGATGTAATGTCGCGGGATGAGGAGGGGCTGTTGGGGACGGACGGTATGGTTTGTAATTTTGCACATGACACAAAAAATGGTGTTGTAGTGGCGAGCGAAGCTTGTCTCAGAGAACTACAGGGCCTTGATTAGATGGACAATGGGGCAAAGACTGGCAGTTTTTTTTTAAAGATTGGAATGGCAGATGGTGATTAATTTAGATAAATGAGAGGTATTGCATTTTAGTAGATAAGTAAATATAGGGAGGGCCCTGTGGAGTGTTGCCAAACAAAGAGACTTCAGGGTGCAGATGCATGATTCCTTGAATGTGGAGTTACTTATTGACAGACTGGTGAATGGGAGTTGTGGAGTCATTTTACAGTTGTCTTGGGACATTGGTGAGGCCGTCTTGAGAATATTACTTTCGGGTTTGGTCTTCCTGCTGTATGAAATAAGTTGTTACACTTAAAAGTGCAGAAAAGATTGACAAGGATGTTTCCACAAGCGGAATGTTTGATCTACAGGGAGAGATCAATAGACATCTGCTTTCATCGAGACTAAGGGTTCACCTTTCGAGGATTATCAAATCATGAGAAGCATGATTATGGTGAATATACAAGGTCTTTTTTCCTAGGGTAGATGAATCCAAAACTAGAGGGCATTGGTTTAAGTTGAGATGGGAAAGATTTAAAAAGGAGCTGAGGGGCAACATTTTCATTTAAGGGGTGGGGCATGTACAAAACAGGCTGGCGGAGGAGATGGTACAAGTAGGCAAAATTGTTCAGTGTTCAGAGGGGTGTGGGCAAAATTTTGGCAAATAATACTCGAGCAGTTCCAGATATCTGGTTGGCAAAGACGAGTTGGATCAAATGGTTTATTTCCCAGATGTATACATGGACTATATGTGCACAGGAGAAAGAGCTGTTTCCATTTTTAGTCATCTCCTCTGGATTTTCCTGCTCATCGGATGCTGTCTGACCTGCTGTGCTTTTCCAGCACCACTCTAATCCAGACTCTGATTTCCAGCATCTGCAGGCCTCACTTTTGCTTGCTTCCATTTTTGTTGCTGTATAAATACATTTTTGGGATCTTTTTCTTTTCCTTTCACATTTCCTTGTGCATTTCAACACTTTATTTTAAGTCATCTTCTCCTTTATTGTTGATGTCCTCCATTACCTGAAAATTCTAGTTACAATTATCGTCCGACTGCTTTAGTCATGCATGTCAATTAATCAATTTTTTAACCGTGATAAATTTCCACTAAGACCATTTGCTGAATGTATAAGGATTGCCTTGCTGTTTTATAACCTTATTTCTCCTTGTTTGTTCACAATTCCTCTGAAGAATTTGCAATCTCAAAGTAATTAAGTGAGCTGTTTTGTAGGAACTTTTTTTCAATACACTACTGATATTTTCCAGAACATATGATGTTTTCAGCATTGCATCGGACATTAATAAAGTTGAATTTTTATACCTGAAAGTGGTTATGTTCACGAACTGTTTTCATAATGATCGCTATTTTGGATTTCATATCACATAACATATTGTGAATAACCAGCTCTCTGTTTATTCCTTCAATTCTGACTATGTCCGTGAGTTAAAACTTTCCTTTAACGAGTTTTCACAAAATTTGTAGCTCAGTTTGAGGTTCTGGATGTGAGTTGGCTCGCTGAACTGAAAGGTTTGTTTTCGGATGTTTTGTCACCAATCTTGATAACATCCTCAGTGAGCCTCCAGTGAAGCACTGGTGGTATGGATCACTTTTTACTTATGTGTTTAGGTTTCCTTGGATTGGTGATGCCATTTTGCTGTGGTGATGTCATTTTCAGTGGTGATGTCATTTCCTGTCCTTTTCTCAATGGGTGGTAAATCGGGTCCAAGTCAATGTGTTTGTTGATAGAGTTCCAGTTGGAAAGCCATGCTTCCACGAATTCTAGTGTGTGACCCTGTTTGGCTTGTCCTAGTGTTGTCCCAGCCGAAGTGGTGTCCTTCCTCATCTATATATAAAGATACTGGTGACAGTGAGTCATCTCTTTTCGTGGCTAGTTGATGTTGATGTATCATGATGGCGATTTTTCTGCCTATTTGTTCAAAGTAGTGTTTATTATAGTTTTTGTTGTTACAGTTATTATTATAATTAAAATTACAGTTCTTGCACGGTATTTTGTAAATGACATTAGTTTTGCTTGTTGCGTGTATAGGGTCTTTCAAGTTCATGAGCTGCTGTTTAAGTGTATTGGTGGTTTGTGGGCTACCATGCAGCCAAGGGGTCTTAGTAGTCTGGCAATCATTTCCGAGATGTCTTTGATGTGGAGGAGTTGGGTTTCTGGACATGTTTTATCTGCTTGATCAGAATTGTTACTGAGAAAAAGGTGGACTGTGTTCATTGGGTACCCGTCCTTTTTGAATACAAACGGAGAGATGATTTTTCTCTGTTCTCCGTAGCTCCTCTGTGCTGCAGTGTGTGCTGGCTCATTGAAATAATGTTCTCATGCTTCATCCCAACACCCACACACAGAGCTGAATGCATAGAAGATTTACTCCCATTTGGAAGAAAATACTGGTGAATGGGAGTTGTGGAGTCATTTTACAGTTGTCTTGGGACATTGGTGAGGCCGTCTTGAGAATATTACTTTCGGGTTTGGTCTTCCTGCTGTATGAAATAAGTTGTTACACTTAAAAGTGCAGAAAAGATTGACAAGGATGTTTCCACAAGCAGAATGTTTGATCTACAGGGAGAGATCAATAGGCATCTGCTTTCATCGAGACTAAGGGTTCACCTTTCGAGGATTATCAAATCATGATAGCCCACATGCTTTTGTGCAGGGAAGGTCATGTTTTACCATAATCATATAATTCTTTGAAGATGTGACAAAGTTAATTGATAAGGGAAGAGCGATAGATGTTATATACATGGACTTCAGTAAAGTGTTTTCTATGGAGCCTACAAAATATTCAAAATACCATTTCTACCAAAGTTGTAAATGCCAGCATCTCAGCCTCCAGTTCACGCAGTGTCGCACCACTCTGTCCTTGTCAGGCTGAGAGGCCACTGAACCAGGTTAGGCGATCACCTTTCCAGGCTATCGAGAGACTTACATGCTAGGCCAAAGGATCTCTGAGGCCGTGCGTCCAAGTCCATACTGAGGCCAGAACTTCACGGTTAGGAGGCAAGAACATGCTTTCCGCAGTGCATGAGAGGGTAAGAAAGGAGGATATGGCTGATGAATACGTGGCTGCAGAATTGGTGAGGGGGAAGTGATTCAGATTTTTAGATCATTGGATTATTTTCTTCAGACGAGGTGACCTGTTCAAGAGGGACAAGATGCACATCAACTGGAGAGAGTACAATATCTTGGCGGCCAGGTATTGTGATGCTGCGAGTAAGGGTTTAGACTAGACTGGCAAGGCCATTGGGATCCTCAACAGTAGGGAGGCAAGTGTGAGGCTCAGTAATCAGAAATAGTATGATGACAAGATTGGTCAAGCTGGAACACGAAAGGTTGCAAGGAATGCCTACAGAATCAAAATTCATTTATTTTCAAAGCAAGTGGGCTGATTGAAAAGGTAGATGAATTCAGCTTGTGGAAGTGAAGTTGGAACTAGAATATTATAGCCATTACATAAACATAACTAAGGGAGGGACAAGATTGGCAGCTTAATGTACCAGGGTACAGGTGCTTTTGGCAGGACAGAGGTTGTAGAAGGAATGGAGGGAGAGTTGCATTCTTGACAAAGGCACATATCACAGCTGTAAACAGAGATGAAATAACTGAAGGATCATCTGGTGACGCCTCGTGGGTGGAGCTAAGAAATACGAATGTGATGTGATATGATTGGAATTATGGGAATTAAAGGAAGACTGAGAAGACTTATCATAATCGGGGATTTCCCTAACACAGACTGGGACGTCCAGAGCTGTAAGGGCTTCGATGGGGTGTTAAATGCATTCAGGAAATTTTCCTCAACAAGTATATAGAATATCCTAATCGGGAAGGGACAAAATTCGATCAACTCTTGGTAAATAGTGTAGGGCAGTTGACTAAGATGGTAATGGGGGAGCACGTTTTGACCAGGGACCATAGTTCTATTAATTTTAAAGTAGTTATGGAGATGACAGAACTCATCCAAATGTTCACGTTTTAATTTGGGGCAAGGCAAAAGTTTGACAGAATTATGAAGGGGTTTGCAGGGGTCGATTTGAGTAGTTTGTTTGCAGGCCAACGGACATCTGGCAAGTGGGAGGCTGTTCAAAGTGAAACAGCATGAGTTCAGGGTCGATATGTTCGTGGGAAGGTTAAAGGCAAGGTTGGCAAAATAGGGAACCCTGGATGACAAGTGATGTTGAGGCTTTGACCAGAAAATAAAAACGGTATGTCTCAGATATAGGGCAGTTGAGATCAAGGGAATCCCTAGATGAAAAAAGGGAATACAGGAATGCACTGCAGAAAGATATGAAGTTAGCGTCAATGCACATTTTGGCATGGACCAGGTTGAGCAAAAGGCCTGTCTCTGTGCAGTTGGACTCTACGATTCTGTATTGGGGTGTGTGGTGGGGGTGGGGGGGTGGGAGGTTGGTGGAGTGGTGGTGCAGAGTTTTGATAGTTTGGACATCGCCACAGAACAGGAGGACGCCCATTTAAATGCTTCAAGCAGAGGAATGTTTTTTCTCAGAGATCGAGAATTCTCTACCGCAAATACTTATAGAAAGACTGCAAAAGTATGAATAGATGTTTTGCTTTAATTTTACTCATGACAGTAAGCTAGCAAAGGAGAAACGGGATCTGAAATTGCAGCAGGATCTCGATCAATGGGGGAAGGGCACAGTAGAAAAAAATCAATTGGAATTTAATGTGGATAAGTGAGATCTTGCATTTTGGAAATTCTAATCAAGGTCAGCATGGTGAATTGGTGGGTCTTATGGAATGTCATGGAACTGAGGGATATTGGAGTTGAGGTTCACAGTTGTCTTATAGTGGAGTCAAAGTTACAGAGGGCAGTGAAGGCATTTGGCACACTGGGCTTCATCAGTCAGTGCACTGAGTTTCGAAGTTGGGAAATTAAATTGTAACTGTACAAGACGTTGATGAAGTTGCATTTGAAGCATTGTGTTCACTTTTGGTCACCTTGTTACAGGGAAAAAAAACTGGAATGAGTGCAGATGAAATTTACATTGGTATTGCCTGAATTGAAGTGTCTGAGGATGAGGGAGAGTTTCAACAATTTCGTACTTTTTCATTTAGAGCATGGGAGACTGATGGAAATCTAATAGAAGTGTATAAAATCATGACAGGCGTGGATAGGGTGAATGCACTTAGTCTTTTTCCCAGGGTTGGGGAATCACGGAGGAGAGGGCATCATTTTGAGGTAAGAGGGGAAATAATATAAGAGGCCCTGAAGGTTAACTTTTTTTGTACAGAAGATGCTACACGTATAAAATGAGCTGTCAGTGGGTTGAGGTGGGTATATTAAGAACATTTAAACTACAATTGGACAAATGCATGGACAGTAAAGTATTAGAACGATATGAGCCAAGTGCAAAAATATGACATTACTGTAGATGTACATTTTGGTCAGGTGGGGCATTATAAGCAAAGTACTGATGGCAATGTTCATCAGAGTTATTTACAAATACTCAATGAAGTGTTTAATACTTTCATCATAGAATCCTTACAGTTGGAAACAGGTGCTTCCGCCCAAGTTCACGCCAACCCAACCAGAAACCATTCTCCAACTCAATTATCCTTTCAGTTCGTCTGATTAATGCATCTCATTCAGACATCCCCAAACACTAGAGACAATTTTGCACGGCCAGTTCACCTCAATTGCAAATATCTTGGACTGTGGAAGCAAACTAGTACAAGCCCATGCACACAGAGAATGTGCAAACTCCACAGATTATTGGAAGCAGGAATCGAACTTGGGTTCCAGCCGCTGCGCGGTGTAGTGCTAAACATTGAGCCAGCGTGCTGCCCAGCTGCAGTCTTACAATTTATTTAGGTCTGGTTGATAGTATGTTAAGGAACTGAGATATCTTGTTACTGATGAAACTCCATTCTAGGACATATCGTCAAGGCCAAAGTGAAGGAGATGCAAATCTGTTAGATTGTCAGAAACCAAATATCATATTGAATATTGTATTATGTCATTGCAGATCTTGAAGCCGACTGACAGTCGTCACTTCTTCTAGAGATACAAGTGCATCATGAACAATTGAGAAACTATTGTTATTCCACAAGGATGAACATTGGGTTTCATACTGTAAAGCAATACTTCAATAATTTGGTAATGATATAGGCGGGTTGCTTAATCAAACTTTTCAATTCATCTCGGAATCTGCGTTGTGATACTGCATATATAACTGTGTTTGCACATGAACTTAAACACCTAAGCATATAACCAGATTGTTCGGCAATGGTGAATGGATCTTCATAATTTGCTTCTAAAAATTGAGCGTCAGTAAAATGAACATACAAGAAACATATGAAAAATACCATCCATAACGTTATGAAAGTACCAGATATAACGAGCAGTAAAATGATAGACTTCCGCCGGTTCACTATTTCTGGATCAGTGTGACTTTTCACTCCTCTGAGTTCACTTCTCACTCTATTGGAGAGCACAATGTGCCTGATGGTCATAGCATTGAGCAGAAGGATCAGCACAAACGGTGCAGATGGGGTCAAAATTGCTTCAAACCAGAAAAATGCTGCCCAAATTGTTAAGACGTAGAAGCTTGATTTGACATAGCAAGACCATGGTACGTTGTCAACGACTTCCCGAGGTTCATATATAAAATAGATTGGAGCATTTTCCAGAACACTTAGAACACACACAACTGTTAAGACAACAGCTGCATTTCTTGGCGTACAGTACTTTGTTCGGAGTGATTGAGAACAGATAGCAATGAATCGATCAAAGGTGAACGCCACAGTTAGCCAGACAGAGCAATCAATGGACACATAAAGCAGAGCCAGATTGAGACTACATATAGGTGTGTAGTTCAGAAAAGAATTTGGAAAGTACGCTTCCTTAATCTGATACAAAATCCCTTCGAATATCAGCACCAATAGATCAGCTGCAGCCATTGCTAGGAGATTATGGGTTATACATTTGGAGAGGCCACACTTTCCACGAGAGAGAATGAGGATGGTGATCAAATTAGCTGCAACAAACAGCAACATCCAATCCGTTAGTAATTCTCTTTGCATCAGGTGGTTAAACAAATACTTTAGAATAACATTTCGTGTAGTTTTCATTCAAAGTTTACTCGATTATATCCAAGATTGAACTTTTAAACATCTCTCTTTGTGAATACACATTGCTGAATAATTCTGACATGCAAGAACTGAAAATCAAAAATATTAAAAGAACTTGTTTGTAACTCGAGACTCATGTGGTCCATTAATCTGATATAGGTAGAGTCTTGATAATTAAGGGAGTGAAGAAGTCAGGCAGAAATGCAGAAAAGTGCTTTTTGGACGTCAGATCAGCCATGATCTTAGTGAATGGTAGAACAGGCATGGGGACACAATGACTTTTTTGTTTCGGTCTGAAACATTGAGTTTTTCTTTATCCAGACCATTTCAATAATAATAGGTTGATGTTAGTTAATCTTAACCAACAGAACGATCTATTCCGCTTCAAAGTTAAGCATGATTGCATTCTTTAATCAGAAAATTGCTGAACGCTGATATGCAACTATTGTTGGACACGCACATAAAAAACAACACATTTCAATTTCACAATCACTTAACATGGCAGGCTGAAGGTTGCCCAAGTTCTGCACCCTGCTCCCATAGAGATAAGTACCCCCATGAAAATCCTTGAACTTCACACAAAACGGTCTCTGCAACCATATATTTCAGGATGTGGACACGACTCTTTGTCTGGAGCAAATGAAATATAAATTGCATGCATCAGAAAGACATCATCGACAAAAATATTGATTTTGACAAACGCATCCACTGGTTGATTTGCTGGTGTAGTTAAACATTGAGAGAAGACAATACGCCAGAAGCATGCTGCAGGATTGGTGCAGGATTATGGGCAATTTAGATTTCTGTATTCTCACAGAAAAAAACAAATAAGCAAAAGGCAAGGTCTTTTTGGGGGTGTCAGATCGTTTCAAATGAGAATTCGTAACAGATAAACAAATTAACGTCCAATCGGAACAACGTTTTTTTTTGGGGGGGGTGGGGGGAGGGGGGGGGTACAAAAAAGTGCTGAAATCAGGAGTTCCGCAGGAAATACACATCCATTCAATTTGTAACATTGATTACATTAGAAATACAGTGATCAATTAAAGTAGCTCTTTGCTTCTTCAAACGTTGTCCCAGTATTTGTCATCTACTATTCGAGAGAAACTCCCTTCAGTCTTCTTTTTCTTCATACCCGTGCATCAAAACTATGAAATAAAACTATTTTACCAAGAGAATAGTTCCACTAATACCTTAGTGTTATAAATAGGAACAACACTTACCTGGAACACCAACTGTTGCAAGAATTGGATAGTATATATGCATTATCTGTCGGATTACGGGCGAATCCATTTTTAAAGGTGAAAAAAATACTTATCAGAAATGATAAACTACACTTATATGTGAATGAACGGCAAGGTGATATTCCAAGTTCTGAAAAATGGATTAGAATAGTGCGGTGGTTGCTTTTCACTGGTCGAGACACAATGGGGTAAAGGACAGTTGTCTCGATCTCTATGAATCCACAACGGTATTCTAGTGCGTAGATTGCATCATATTTACACCTGGGATGAATCTTAAATGATACAGAAGCATTACAAAATATCTGCAATTAGGTAATTACTTGAGCAAACAGGCGTAGGCATGTAATTGATGTTGGGCTTTTGTAATTGGTAATTTATCCTTCCGAAAGTTTGTGAAATTTAGATCTTTTCTTTCTGCATGCTTTTATTACAACTCGTTTATGCAATTGTATGTCTAAGATAAAAGTATGAGACTCCTCAAACTGAGAATAATTGAATAGAGTTATTCATGCGGGAAAGAAAATTGCATTGATGTGTCGATTATAATGCATTTCTCTCTCAAGCATGGTGTTCTTAAAATAGTATGCAATAAATTCAATTGATACATTTTCTGAGATGGATGAAATATGAGTGGCACGGTGCTAAATTCCCTATACTATTCAGGGATATGGACGTTAGCTGCATTATTTAGGGATATATGTAAAGTAATAGTGTAGGGGAATGACTCTGGCTGGGTTACTCTTCGGAGGGTCGGGGTGGACTTGTGGGACTAATGGCTGAGTTCCACATTGTAGGGATCGTATGATTCAACAGCTTCCAATCTAATGAAAGGGAAAGACAAATACACCTGAAGAGCAGTTGATTCGGAATTGAGATGTCAAGAACAAGCTGCAGGCAGAGCCAAACCCAGTGATAGACATTATTTTCCTCTGTAATGACATGGTAATAAGCATTCCAAAAGTGCATACATTAACTGTGCAGATAACAATTAAATAATATATTTCATTCAAGAGTCCATGTATGCTGATGCACATAAACGCTTCTACTACCTGCTCTTTCCACAAATACTTAAAATGTCTTTTAATCTTCACGCATTTAGCAAATACTTTGCAATTCTGTAGTGTCTGACCTCTGCACAGAATCAAAAGATTATTTTAAATTTCTGCTTAAATGTGTGAGGTACACAATTGCGATGAAAACATGGATTTTCACCTGAGGAACAACAATATAAACTGACAAAGAAAACGTCGATGACTAACACTTTCAAACAATCCGCAAAAAGCAGGACGGGCTTCTGTTACATCAAACTCTAAATAACTTGCTCTGAAGGAACGTCACTCGTCCAAAATATTGACGCTCATTTCTCTCCACAGATGTTATCAGACCATCTCATTTTCTCGAACTATTCCATTTTTATCCTTCTGCTCCTCGAGGCAGTTAACGGAACAGGCTGACTGCAGACTTAGTCTCACTCCTAATCGACCTATCTGTGGATTATGTTCTTCACTGCGCGCACAGGTGCACTCAGAAATGTTTTGCGAAGGAAAAACAAAATTGTTTTGTTTTTGCAAAACTTCATCAGAACGGAGAAAGAATGGCGGGTCTAGCAGGATGTGCCAACTTATTCAGGTTTCCAAAATGTCATGAATTCGCATCATTTTACAATGAAGTTCCATGAACAATTTGTCTTCCGACTTGTTGCACAAGCATATGTACTTGCATTAATTGCTGTAAAAATGCATGCAGATTGCAATGTACACGCACATTTAATAAAACCCAACCATTAAAATAATGAATTTTCTTTCTGTTTGTTCATTGCACACCAAAAGGAATAACTTCACGTTAATCAATGCTACAAGACAAATTCTGCATATATTTAACACGCACTTTTTCCTGGTCGCTCAAAAACTCCAAGCATAAGTAACAATTCCAACTAGCTTGTATCTTCTGCAAACTTAAAAATATTATACTTGGTTCTTATCTACAAGTTATTTTTAGAAATATTTACATCTAGAAAATTTGAAGGCCAAGCGTTAATATTTGCCCACTCTCAAAAAAACGTTACCTCTCTCTCTTCTGGTTTTTCAGCTATTTCTCATTTCTTCTGGGTATTTTAGCTCGAATCTCGTGGTCTTTAATATTGCCTACTAACCTTGTACACGAGACATTATCAGAAAACTTCTTGATATCCAAATACACCAAATGCACTTGTTCTCCCTTATATATTTTCATGAATGTATCCTCTGAAAACTCGATGAGGTTGGTGAAATTAATTCAGTCAAATAGTGAATCATTTCTGTTTAATTATCCTTTTCTGACTTTGCATCATCTTGTTAGTAATTTCCCGGCATCGCATTATCAAATGCTTTATAATAGTGTTTTTTTTAACTAATGATGTACTGTTTTAAGTAATTCTATGTTCATCTCTCTCTCTCTCTCTCTCTTTAGTTTCCTTTTACTTAATAGAGTTTCATTTGTAATGCTGCAGTTTGTAGCAACTGCTCCAAGATGCAAACAATTTTGGAAGAGGACCAACAATATATTTTTCAAGGTACACTTCCTTTATTGTTGTGGACCAGGCCAGACTCCCTCAAAATAATTTAAGAAGATAGCTTAGCCCCTAACATTTTCTTATTTTAAAGACAAATGTGGAATACGTGTTCCAGGTTTGAAGCAGCAGTCAAACCAGTCGGCTTTAAGCAAAACAATTTATTTAAATACTACAGTTGAAATACGAACAAAAGAAAGTGAAATTCGGAATAACTTAAGAATTGGAACACCTTTCCGAACTGTGCATTAACTATCATTAATTCCATATCCCAAAACAATAACATGCCATAAATGCACTCTTTAGCAAAAAGGTAAATTCAGTAACAGATTCTTTCAGACAGGCAGGAGCAGCATCCAGAGACAACCCGCTGAAGAAAGTCAGACGAATTATGTACTGAAGCTTGCAACTCTTGTGGACTCACAAAACCTGTGACCGCTGCAGCTAAAACGAAAACAGAAAGAAACATGAAGTGAGAGAACTGGCCACTCCCGTCCATTACTAACCTACAGCCTTCAAAACCTCAGCCTTTAGAACTCTCAAAAAAAAAGACAAGAACAAAATACTCTTTTCAAACTGACAACATCGTCACATTATGTCCTGGAGTGTATATGATCATATATTGGGTATTTGTATGTATGCAGACCTGCTCACTGCCTTCAGATATCCTCCGCAATGGCAGATATCAAGCACAGTTCCAGGTTTTTTTGAGACCTTTCTTTCATATCAGAATAAAACCGAGATTCCGCATTCAGTTATTGCCCCCACGATACACAAGATAATCCACTGAAGCTCCATGTCACATATATTATTTTTTCTGCTTATTGCAGTGTATATCCCTGAATTCTTTGTCATCTTCAACCTCTCCCTGCAGTAGCCCATTGTCCCTGCCTGTTTAAAGCGGGCCAACATCATCCCTGTGCCGAAGAAAGCTCATGGAGCATGTCTGAATGACTACTGCCCAGTGGTCCTAACTTCAGTGGTCATGAAGTGCTTTGAAAGGCTGGTCACGGCAGTAATCAACTCCAGCCTCCCCACTACTCTTAGAATGCTGACCTATTCTAGTTTTCCTATTGGGCCAAAAGATACGTGTTAGATGCCATATCACTTGTCCTTCACTCCTCCTGAGAACATCTTGACAGCAAAAACAGCTATGTAAGAATCCGACTAATTGATTACATTTCAGCCTTCAACACTCGAGACTGATGACTAAACTTAGTGACCACAGACTCAGCCCCACTCTCTGCAACTGGATCGTCATTTTCCTGACGTGCAGGCATTCAGTCAAGATTAGGGACAATATTTCATCCTCATTAATACTCAACACTGGAGCCCCCAGGGCTACGTATTCAGCCCCCTACTGTACTCACTGAGTGCGTCACCAAATACTAGACTAATGCCACTTACATGTTCGCTGATGACACTACCATAGTCGATAGAATCAAATGGAAGCGAAACAGATTACAGATGAAAGGTGGAAGACCTGGAAGAATGGTGCACTGAGAACAACCTAGCTCTCCATGCCAGCAAAAAAACCAATGAACTCATTATTGACTTTCAGCAAGATATTAATGTGTTCAGCAACACATTAACAACACAGAGGTGGAACGAGTGAACAGAGTCAAGCTCCTGGGAGTGATTACCCACAACAAGCTTTCTTGGGCTCTTCATGTGGACACGCTGGTTACAAAGGCCCAAGAATGTCTCTTGTTCCTCAGCTTTCTGAGGAAATTTGGCATGACGGTGAATAGCCTTGTGGACTTTTATGGGTGAGCCATTGCGAGTACTCTGTCTGGATGTATCACGACCTGGTATGGCAACCGTGCCATTCAAAATCGGAGATGGTTACAGAGAGTGGTGAACTGGGCCCGGACAATCACAAAAGCCAGCCTTCCATCTATAGAATCCATCTACCAGGCCCGCTGTCAAGGGAAAGCCACCAGCATTCTCAAAGCCTCAAAGATGAATCCCACCTTGGCAATCTTTTTCTACAACCTCTACCATCAGAACAGACGCCTGAACACGCACACAAGCCGGTTTTGAAAGTATTTCTACTCCGCCATTGTTAGAATACTGAATGGACTCACAAAGTCTTAACATTTGCCTTTATCTGTGTCATTACATCTTTCATGTGACATTACATCTTTCCATCCGTCAGACAAAGAATCAGTCTGCCTGCTTGGTTACTCTGGGTACCAACAGAAATATACTGTATCGCTCTCATAACCGGATATAGTCACACAAATTTGAAATCTAGAAGCATGGCTTGTGATCAGCTCCTCTTGCAGAGCTGTACAAACAACAGGTTTCATTAGTTTAAACTATCATCGATTCCTCTCATTGCTGTCGTTCGCATTCTGTCCTTCAGGTTGCTTGGCAACACAGAGAATTCTGTGTCACAGATCATGTGATCTGCAGAAGGTCGCTTGATTGATGAGACCAATCCTCAAACCACATAACCATATCGTTAACAAATGTTTACATGAGGGCAGTCGGTCCTTGGCCTTGAGATTGTTTGCATTCCTTTCTCAGATTCCTTTTCTGTAATTCCTCTTCCTTTTGCTGGACGCCTTATGGAGACACATTTTTAACATGAGAATGCAATACCACATAGTCCTTGACAGATGGTAGTTGCAATTCCAGCACAAGAGAAGCTTGACTTTCTTTTTCATCGCAGCTGTTGATGAAAGCTAAAGAGAACCACGTGCACTTTTAAGAGCTGAAATATTGAAGAGCAATGTTCAAACGGCATGTTTTACAAAACGTGTGGATGAAATATCCTGGATTAATCAAATCACAAATTATGTCTGGTCTTCACAAGTCAGGAACTGGGATGCGCTGATCGAGAAAGAAGGGGCACAGGGAGCCGCAATTTGACAGAGAGCCAGCTCCTGCATCCAGCCCAGACCCTGCTAATTTATAAACTGAAAAGAAAAAATGCTGGAAATCACAACGGGTTTTCAACATCCGGGGAGGGAGAGGAGGCTCATGTTTCGTGTTAAAACGACTCGAAGAACAGCAGTACTTCAGCAGCTAGAAGTATGAAATGAAATGACAAAAAAAAGTTCCGAGGTGTCTACCAATCATGTAGGTTTTCCTGTCAAAATTAGCAAAAGTTATGTTTGATGTTGTTTTTACGTTCAATGGAATGAGTTTGTTGTTTGTATGTAATGGTTGGTATGAGCACGATTAATCATCCGAAATTAAGTAAACGTTTATTGCAAACGATGGTGCACAAAATGCAACAAAATTTTATAATTGTTTTATTCACCACAAAGCGATTAATTAAAAGGGTGTACATCTATCTCAGTATGATCAAGAATTGCTAAACACTCAGCAGACTACCAGCATCTGTGTGCAAAGTTAAAAATAAACACAACACCAGGTTATAATCCAACAGGTTTATTTGAATGCAGTAACATTTGGAGCGCTGTTCCTTTCTCAAGTAGCTGTGGAGCATCACCACGAGACACAGAATTTATAGCAACAGATTACAATGTCATGCAACGGAAATGATATATTGAACAAACCTAGATTGTTTCCAAGTCTTTCATCTTTTCGAATGTGTTGCAGGTTTCGGTTCATTCATATGTAAATCCCAGACATCTTTTAAATCACACTCTCGAGATAATGTAAGGTTTTATAAAAAAAAGGTGATATCTCAGCTCAGACAATGCATTAAAGGTGTGAGGTTAGAGTCTGCTTATATCCCAATCTTGAGTAAGACTGTTTTTATTTCCAAAGTGGAACTTATAAAATATTACATCAATTGACTGCCTGTATTGACTGATTGTGTGCTTTTTGAGCAAATCGAATGTACCTGCAAATATAATTCTGAAAGTGCAAATTCACCTCGTAGGATTAGACGCATATGTGCCTGCATGAGACTGAGTGTGCGCATGTGGGCGTGAGTGCGCGTCAGAGAGTATGTGTTTGCGTGTGTGCATTATTGGTAAAGTGTGTGTGTGTGAGTGTGTTGGAATATAAGCCTATCACAGGTGTGCACATGGATGCGGGTGTGTGCGTATGAGAAAGTGTGTGCATGAGAGAGGTTATCTGTAAGTGTGTGAGTATGTAAGCGAGTTTGTATGCGTGTGAGAGTGTATAGTGCAGTGGGGTCACTTATAGTGTTACATGAATCGTAGGTCCCGTCTGAGGCCATCCTCATGAGTACTGAACTTGGCTGTCAGTCTCTGCTGAGCCACTTTGCATTGTTGCATATCCTGAAGTCCACCTTAGGGGGATGGGCACCGAAAGGTCCGAGGCCAAATTCCCCTGATCACCGTTGTCTGGTGATTGTTGCATGGTGTCTCGCCATTCGTTGTCATAGCATCTGCTTGATCTCGCCAATGCACCATTCCCCGGGGCATCCTCTCCTGCAGCACATGAAATTGCCAACAGTACCTGTCACGTAACTTCTGGGTGGTATCCCTAAATGTAATAGTGGTATTCATGTCAACACTCTGAGACAAATTCAGGCCGAAAACATTTTTTTTAATGTTGAAATACTAAACAGCAATCGAGGTTTGTAGAATACATCGTTTTAGTTGCATGAGACTGTGATCTTTTGCTATCAATTCTGTGTCTTATTGTTGAGCTTCCTGATGAAAGAACAGCGCTCTGAAAACAAGTACTTCCAAATAAACCTGTTGGACTATAACACGTTGTGTCGTAGTTTTTTTAACTTTGTCCACACCAGTCCAACACTGCCTCCCCACAGCACGGCTACCAACTGTGTAGAGAAAGCAGAATTAACGTTTTGGATCCAGTGATCCTTCTTCAAAAATGGTTCTACCGGGTTTTAGTCAACAATTTGTGTTTTTGTTTCTGATTTCCACTATCCACAGTTGTTTCATTTTATTTCGGCTCAATACTATTTCTCTATTGAATAATACTATATGAAAGAAAGAAATAAATTTGCAAGGAACTTGCCAGAACTCAAGGGTCTGAGTGATGGGAGAGGTGGACAAGGTGTTTTTTTTTTATTTAGAACCTGGGGGAGTGAAGGGGGATCTTACAGAAGCGTATAAGATCATAAGAGGCATTCAGCCTATTTCTCCAGGGTTGGGATATCAAGGACTAGAGGGCATGAGTTTAAGGTTAGAGAGGACAGAACGAAAGAGAACCACAAGCTCAATTCTTTTTTTTGAACCACAGAGCGTGGGACAGATATGGAATGAGCAAACAGCAAGAGTTGCTGAGGTGAGTACATTCACAACATTTAAAAGAGTTATGGGGCAGGCCAGACCCCCTTAACATATTTCAAGAAGGTCGCATAGAAACTAACTTTACTTTATCTTAAAGGCAAATGTAAAGTGCGTGTTCCACGGGTGATGCAGCTGGGCAAACATAATTTCTTTACACACTATACTAGGAACATGAACAAACAAAAGTCAATGCTCATGTCAGGTGATGCTTTGAGGTATTCAGAGGATCATTGGTGCTGACTTTCAGATCAATGTAACTCATCAGATGTAGAGCGCATTGGACAATGATATTGTCCTGGAGTCTGTGTAAAAAAATAGCAGTGTCAGTTCTTTAGTAGTCACATGATATTTGCTCCATATAATTTTTCCTATGAAACTCCACGGAGAAAGTGAGGGCTGGAGATGCTGGAGATCAGAGTCAGGAGTGTAGTGCTGGAAAAGCAGAGCAGGTCAGGCAGCATGCGAGGAGCAGGAGAATCGATGTTTTTGGCATAAGCCCTTCATTTCCTGATGAACAGCTGATGCCCAAAATGTCGACTCTCCTGCTCCTCGGATGCTGCCTGACCTGTGGTGTTTTTCCAGCACCACACTCTCGACTTTGTAACTCTCAGGCGAGTACTGCAAAATAGGTAGCACCATGGACGGCTTTTGCAGTGGGTGACAGGCAGCGGAGATTTATCCATTAGAAGGAAAGATTTGAAAGCAATTCTCACACGAATTAGGATAGTCCCTGTGGCCAAATATATCGCCCAGTTTTTGGTGATTCAGAGCCAAGTGTATTTCAGCTATTAATTAATGTTACTGCTGTACAGAAATACAACGGAGACGAAGTCAGTAGATTTCAACAGGAGACACAGGGAATCCATAGAAAGATGTTGATTATTAACATATTTGTTTCTGTAAAAATAGGGATTCCCCCCATTAGTATAATATTTATGTATTCCTCTCATAGTTGGTTCTATTTGTTACATGAAGTGTGAATGTGTTCAAAGTCACTGAATAAATCACGGTGGAGCAAGTCAAAAGCAGGATTATTTTATGGATGGATGTGTCCCTGAATCCTTTTGCCCATTCTTGCTTTCACACTGCAATGAGCTGCATGCTTCGAAACTTAACAGTGTTAACTCGCATGTAGGTCAGATCGTATGCATTGTTTTGTACACGAAGGATAGAAACTATTTAATATGAAGCCAATCAATTATTGAATCATGAAATTGAAGTTTCAATTCCGGATTTAATGCCATTATGTAAATTTCAATTAATTCTTGCCACGGAACATTTGATGGGATGCTTAAATAATTGGTTATGAATACAAAACATTGAACTCTCATTTCTCTGCTTTTCTCCATGGCAGAAATTTCACAGTCCTGTGCACAAGTAATTTCAAATGATTCAGCAATCTTCGAAAGAAGAACGTGATTCGAGGCATATTCGATTAAATATTCTGTTCTAGCAGCTCATGATAAAGTAGCACAAAATGGCCGAGGACTCCCCGTCTGATGCAGCAGGACATGGCTGACAGTCGTTAGAAAGCTTGGGAAATATTTGATTAATGTATTAGTCACAAGTAGAACAAAAGTAGCTCTGTGGGCCCAAGAGTACAGAACTGAAATAGAACATGCAAATGTAGCTTATAGATTTATTGCAGTGTGGAAACAAGCCCTTCGGCCCAACAAGTCCATACCAATCCTACCAAGAGTGAACCACCCAGACACACCCCCCTACCCTATTGCCCTATATTTCCCGTCGAACAATGCACCTCACCTCCGCATCCCTGAACAATATCGGCAATTTAACATGGCCAATTCACCTAACCTGCACTTCTTTGGACTGGGGGAAGAAACTGTACCATCCGGGGGAAACTTGCATGGACACAAGGAGAATGTGCTAACGTGACACAGACAGGTGCACGTGACTGGATTTGAATCCTGATCCCTGGTGCTGTTAGGCATCAGTCCTAATCACTGAGTCACCGTGCCAGCATTTATATATGAGACATAGATTAGAACATTTTATATTATGTCTAATTTGGTTGATCCCACTTGTATTATTTGATCAATCTCTTACAATGCTAATGGTTGATTTCTGTAAGATCCTCGGACACCTGCACCAACCAACCCAACCGCCCATGGCGGAACACTTTAACTCCCCCTCCCACTCCACCAAGGTCATGCAGGTTCTTGGACTCTCCATCGCCAGACCATGGCAACACGACGCCTGGAGGAA
Source organism: Chiloscyllium punctatum (assembly GCF_047496795.1). NCBI lineage: Eukaryota > Metazoa > Chordata > Chondrichthyes > Orectolobiformes > Hemiscylliidae > Chiloscyllium > Chiloscyllium punctatum. Next base: position 55,062,832 of record NC_092768.1, read on the forward strand.
CAGCGCCTCATCTTCCGCCTAGGAACCCTCCAACCACAAGGGATGAATGCAGATTTCTCCAGCTTCCTCATTTCCCCTCCCCTCACCTGATCTCAGTCCCAACCCTCGGATTCAGCACCGCCTTCTTGACCTGCAATCTTCATCCCGAACTCTCCGCCCCCAAACCCTATCCGGCCTATCACCCTCACCTTAACCTCCTTCCACCTATCGCATTCCCAACGCCCCTCTCCCAAGTCCATCCTCCCTACCTTTTATCTTAGACTGCTTGGCACAACTTCCTCATTCCTGAAGAAGGGCTTATGCTCAAAACGTCGATTATCCTGCTCCTTGGAGGCTGACTGAACTGCTGCACTTTTCCAGCAACATAAGGGAGGGAATGGTTGTTGGATGTTCCAGGGTTTAGATGTTTCAAAAGGAATAGAGATTCATGTAAAAGAGGTGGGGGGTGGGGGTGGCATTACTAATCAGGGATAGTATCAGAGCCGCAGAAAGTGAGGTCGTGAAGGAGAGATTGTCTACAGTGTCAGTATGGGCGGAAGTCTGAAGCAGGAAAAGAGCAGTCACTTTATTGGTAGTTTTCTCTAGATTGCATAACAGCACCTGAGGCACGGATGAGCAGTTTAGGAGTCAGAGTTTGGAAAGGTGTGGAAGTAACAGGGTTGTTTTCGTTAATGACTTCGACTTCTCTAATATTGATTGGAACTTACTTAGTGCAAAAAAAAATTGTATGAGCAGATTTTGACAGTGTGTCCAGACGGATTCTTGACTCAACATGGAGAAAGGCTGACTGGAGGTGAAACGCTACTGGATTTGATGCTTGGCAACGAACCAGGTCCCAGGAGTCAGATCTCTGGGTGGGAGAGCATTTGGTCGCAGTGACCACAACTCCTTGAAATTTTCTATAATCCTGGAGAGGGACAGGAGCAGAAGGGATAGCAAAGTGTTTAATTAGGGGAGGGGGAATTACAATGTTATTAGACAGGAACTGTGGAATATTAAGTGGGAACAGATATTCTCAGGGGAATGCACGGCAGAAACATCGAGGTTGTTCAGGGAACACTTGCTGCGAGTGCTGGATACATTTCTCCCACTGAGGCCAGGAAGGGATCACAGCATGTAGGAACCTTGGGTGGCAATGCATGTGGAACATCTCATCAAGAGGAAGAAGACGGTTTACTTAAGGTTGAGCAAGAAAAGATCAGTCAGAGGCCCTAGACAGTTACAAGGTAGCCAGGAAGGATTTGAGGAATGGACTTAGGAGAGCTAGAAAAGGGCATGAAAAAGTGTTGATGAATGTTATTAAGAAAAACCTAAAAATGTTCTATGCTTTCACAAGGAAAAAAGATGGCCAGAGTGAGGTTTCTCCAGATCAGTGATAGAGGAGGGAATTTGTCCCTGGAGTTGGAGGAGGTCGGGGAGATCCATAAAGAATACGTTGGTTAATATTCACTATTGAGAGTGACATCGTCGATTGTGAGGACAGTGTGAAACTGGCTGATATTCTCGAACAATTTGATGTTAAGAAGGTGGGCGTACTGGAAATTTAAAAAAAATATGAGGACAGGTAAATCCCCTGCCAGACGTGATATTCCCAGGGAAGCGAGGGAAGACATTGATGCACCTTTGGCTAAGGCCTTTGTGTCCTCACTGTCCACTGGAGCAATACCAGATGGTGGAGGGTGGCAAATATTATTCCCTTGTTCAAGAAAGTGAATAGGGATATTCTTGAGATTTACAGACCAAACAGTTTTAAGTAAGTGTTGGTCAAATTATTTGACAGGGTTCTGAGAGACAGGATTTATTATTACATGGAAAAGAATGGATTGATTAGAGAGAGTCAGAATGGCTTTGTGACAAGTGCATCATGTCTCACAAGCCTTACTAAATTCTTTGAGGATATGTCAGAACCAATTGATGAAGGTAAAGCAGTGGATGTTGTATACGTGTATTTCAGTAAGATGTTTAACAGGTTTCCCCATTAGATTGTCATTTAGAATCAAAGGAAATATGGAATGCAGGGAAATTTGCCTGTCTGGATAGAGAATTAGCAGGCCCATAGAAGACAGCGTGTAGGAGTACATGGAAAGTTTAGAGCTTGGAAATCGATGATCAGTGGTGTTATGCAGAGATCTGTTCTCTTGTTCTCTGATTTTTATAAATAACTTGGATGTGAAAGTGGAAGGGTGGATTAGTAAGTTTGGTGGAGTTGTGGATCGTGTGGAGGGCTGTTGTAGTTTGCGGTGAGACACTGACAGACTGCAGATCTGGGCTGAGAAGTCGCAGATGCTTTTCAACCCGGAAAGGTGTGAAGTAACTCATTTTGGAAGATCGAACGTGAATGCAGATTAGAGGATTAAAGGCAGTATTCTCGGCAGTGATGAGCAACAGAACGATCTTGGGGTGCACATCCATATGTTCCTCAATGTTGTCACGCGAGTTGATAGGGTAATTAAGAAGGTATATGGTGTGCTTGCTTTCATAATCAGAAGGATTGAGTTGGAAGAGCCACAAGATTATGTGGCAGTTCTATAAAGCCCTGATTAGACCACACTTGGAATATTGAGTTCAGTTCTTGTCGACTGATTATAGGAAAGATGTGGAATCTGTAGAAAGGGTGCGGAGGAGATTTACCAGGATGTTGCCTGGAGCAGAGGACGTTTAAAAATGTGTTGTTGGAAAAGCGCAGCAGGTCAGGCAGCATCAAAGGAGCAGGAGAGTTGACGTTTCGGGCATAAGCTCTTCTTCAGGAGCAGAGGACGTGTCTTATGAAGAAAGGTTGAAGGAGCTAGGGGTTTTCTCATTGCAGCGAAGAAGGATGAGAAGTGACTTGATTGAGGTGTACAGGATGATGAGAGTTAAAAATAAAGTGGATTGCCTGAGATGTTTTTCCCATGGTGGAAATTGCTACCATGTGGGGACATAATGTTAAGGTGATTGAAGGAAGGTTTTGGGAGATGTAAGAGTTAGTTTCTTTAGGCAACGAATCGTGGGTGCGTGGAATGCACTGTCAGCAGTTGTATTAGAGTTAGACACATGATGAACCTCGTTAGGAAAGGCCCATGTATTACAGCAAATGAACAGTATGCATTTTAGTTTGAACTTCGAGTTGGATAAAAGGCAGACACAGCAATGGCTGGCCTGTACTGAACTGTACTGTTTTATGTTCTATATTTTATGCACTGACACGAGCAGGATATCTGCGTATTTAACCGTTATGCTGCTGTGTTTTCTCTGTTAACTGTAGGTTTTCTTGGGATGGGTGTCATTTGTCCGTTTTCCATAACCAAGAACAGAATATTGCCCTGCTCTTCATAAATCCATTTCCTTAAGCATTTGCAGAAGTGATATTGTTTTTCCACGTGCTTATATTCAAACTGAACACTACTCCCATTAATATGGTATATGATCATCAGATAAATTCACTGAAGACGTTTCCAAATACTTCTCTTATTCTGACTTAGCTCATGCAGTTTGTGCTTCCACCTGCACATCAACTTTCAACTTTTCAAAATGGCACATCTTCAGAAGTTGATTTGACCTTTTGTGATTACATGGCTCTCTCAGACATATTCTGCTTCTACTTGTTATTTCAGACTACATGTCTCATTATGTTGCAACATCATAAGATTTGCAACACATTTAACAGCTGAAAGTGATGCTGCTATTGGCATGTCCTCTTGGACAGTGGTGTGTTCTCCTGACTTCAAAACATCATTTTATAAACAGAAATGTACTGCTTCATAAATTACACATTGGAGTCCTACGCAATTATTTTGATCACTGTTTGGGGTGTGGTTTACCTCAGTTAGCTAGATGGTTGGATCATGATGGAATGAAACAGACTGCGTGAGTTTTTTTTTTCCAAACTGGCTGAGGTTGCCATTAATGAGTGTTTATCTCAAACTCTATCTTCATCTGATCCGCAGTCACACTTAGTTGAATTGACTACCTATCGTCTCGGTTAAATGAAAGCCCAACGTTACAGTTTTGGTAACTGTATCTTGAACTGTGACTCACATTAAGCTTCATGCCGAAATTTGAATGGACATATCCATTCTAAATTTAACCTTTTGAGAAACATGATGATGCATCTAAATGTAACAGAGAGTCTTAATTGTGGAACCAGAACTTAACCTCAAAAAATATTTACAGAAGTTCAACAAACACAAGTACTCCAAGAGTGAAACTTGAATGATTAAGGCTAAATATTAGTTAATTCTTACGATGCATCTCTACAGTCATCTATCATGGGTGCTGGCAGTTGAGACTAGATTGGGTTGGGATATCTTGTTGGCATGGACGAGTTAGATCGAAGGGCCTGTTTCCGTGCTGTACATCTCTGTGACTCTATAATCATTCAAGGATCTGTTGACATCCATCTCACAGCACCCGATGCCGTGTTAAATAAGAGTCATGATTCGGAGATGCCGGTGTTGGACTGGGGTGTACAAAGTAAAAAAAAACACAACACCAGGTTATAGTCCAACAGGTTTAATTGGAAGCACACTAGCTTTCAGAGTGACACTCCTTCATCAGGTGATTGTCAGGGGCCAATCACCTGATGAAGGAGCGTCGCTCCGAAAGCTAGTGTGCTTCCAATTAATCCTGTTTGATTATAACCTGGTGTTGTGTGATTTTTAACTGTGTTAAATAAACCTTGCATATATTTGTTATTTGTTTGCCCTGTGAGCTTTGCAAATTTGTAACCTTACACTGCTCTTGATCGAATTTCATTCATCATGTATTTTTGCCATGTGCACTGCTCAGTTGAACCATGTTGAATAAGGTTTTTCTCTTAATTATCATCAGAGCAAAAATGTGTCAGTTGGAAACATTGTATGCATGCCCTCTAAATGAATGAATGGTAGCGATCAACACCAATGTCAGGGCACAAGTAATAGTCTAATATGTACCCATGGAATTGGTCACATCCTGACAAGAAAAATCAATCATAATAATACGATTCCTGCGGACAGCTGATGTTGATACATCTAAGCAATTTCAATTTGTTATTAATAGTATTTTTATTTACTAACAAGCGTGCTGGTAAAGTGGGAAAATCCTATATCTGAAACGAAAAGTGTTCAAAAGCATTTCAAGTATTTTGTTTGTCTTGGTGACATTGTGTCGTGAATAGATGAAGTCTGTGCCATAACTCCTCGATTGGGTATCCAAATGATTTGCAACACATCCGAAAAATAGAACAAAATTCCAACGGGAAAGAAAAAGTAATTTGGAATAGTTCCAATGCAGGGCTGCATTGGAGTAAAGCAATCTCAAAGCAAGGAACACTCCCAGCCCAGTTAGAATGCAAATCTCCTAGATTTTAGAAACTGTGATCAAGAAGATATCTTCACATTATCCTTGCAGTTACTGAAACATTTAGATTAGCTTCCCTACAATATGGAAAAAGGCCCTGCGGCCCAACAAGTCAGCATCGACCCTTCGAAGAGTAACCCACCCAGACCCTATTCCCTCTAACTAATGCACCGAGCACTATGGGCAATTTAGAATGGCCAATTCACCTGACCTGCACATCTTTGGACTATCGGAGGAAACCGGAGCACCCAAAGGAAACCCATGCAGACACAGGGAGAATGTGCAAACTCCACATCAGACAGTCGCCCAAGGCTGGAATCGAACCTGAGTCCCTGGCACAGTAAAGCAGCAATGCTAACAACTGAGCCATTGTGTCACAGGTAGTAGTGAATTAGTTGTACCTTGCATATTACAGTGCAATATATTCCTTCTATTAAAATCCAAAATCTGATGTGCTATTTTTCAGAAAAATGAAGACAGAATGAAAGCGAATTTTGTCAAAGAGCCCTTGTCAATATTCAAGTTATCCTCCACAGAAAGAAGCATTTACTCACATGCACATAGATTTAACAACACAGTAATATAAATAACTGATGAACAACCTTCACTCTAAGGAGGGAGCTAATTTTAATGTTGTATGATGAGTTCAACACAATATGCCTAAAATAAATTAATTTATGGGTGTTTTTGGAGTGCTGCTGTGCACTTGTCAGGCCAAATGGCCTTTTCCGCATTGTAGGCAATTCTATGAATTGTTTCTTTTTTATTGCAGAGCCTGATGTCTATCCTTCATTCAGTTAAAACAGAAATTTTAAACTTTGCTTTTGCTTTTGGTTGCCATTTTGAAAATCTTAACAAGCATTATTGATTCGTTAGATGCCAGGAAGTTAATTTGAATTGTCCTTTGGTGGTATTTCAGCTGGGCAGAGTTCTTGATTATTTCTTCACACAGAGACGTAGGAAGTCAGACGTTATCTTTGTCAGCTGAGTGTGCAAAAATAAAAGCACAGAACTCGTCGACTCATAGAGTCAGAGAATGATACAGCACGTAAAAAAACCAGTCCATGCTGCCCATTATCACAAACTAAACAACTCCCATGTGAATGAACTTGGTCAATGTCCCTCCAAAAACTGTTATTAATGCACTTATTTAAAAGTTTTTTTTTTAAATTGTAAAAGTACCCTCATCCATCATTTCATCTGCAAGTTCATTACACGCAAAAACCTCTCTCGGTGTAACCAAAAATGCCCGTTGTTTATTTCTACGTTAATCTTCCTCACTTTACGTTTAAAAAAAAGATTTAGACTTGAAATCCCAGTTACTGATTTAGGATTGACCCCTTGGGACTGAGTGAAATGCATGTGATTCTGATTCTTTAACTTCAATCCTGTGGTGTCACAGTGTTCATGTGAAGCCTTCGTGATTACAGCATTCCCGGTTAGAACCGGCAACGGGATTCCATGCAAGCAATGCCGAGAAGGTGATATATTTTCTTGAAGGATAAAGATCTTGTCAGTCATCCCTGCATTTTAACTTCCAGTATTACTTACCTTTATTGTACACTCTACTTATCTTTGGGTAGCTGTTCTTCCTTATTATATATCAATTTGCAGAACTTACTAAGAATTCCAGTATGCATGATGCTCAAATTGCAGCCCCAGAATTGCATGCAATATTCCAACAGTGGCCTAACCAATGTCCTGTACAGCCACAACATCATCTCCCAACTCCTGTACTGAGAGGAAGGGTTTGGAGTGATGTAGGTCAGGTGCTGGTAGGTGGGACTCGATTGGGTTGGGATATCTGGACTGTTTGGACCGAATGGTCTGTTTCCGTGCTATACATCTCTTTGACTCTATAACTGATAACTCCTCCTCCTTAATAACCTCAATCCTTTCAAGTCAAATAGCCCGTATCCCAGTCTTCTCCTCTTCAATACTCTCCTGTTTCTGAGTGAAAGCAGATGAGAAATATTCATTTAGGACCTCTCCGATTTTCACAGGATCCACACCAACTTACTGCCATTCATGCTCTAGGCTATGTCTTAGAAAAACTCCAAAATTTGTCAGACAGGACTTTCCATGCACAAATTCATGCTGACTATTCCTCGTCAGACTTTGGTTATCAAGAAGTGATTTTATCCTGTCCTTGAGTATCCTCTTCATCAACTTGCCTACCATGATGCCAGGCTCACTGGCCTGTAGGTATCTGGCATTTTTGCTACCTTACTTAAAAAGATGGAGCAAAAGTAGCCACCATCCAGCTTTCCAGAACTTCACCTATGGCTAAAAATGAATCAAAGATCACTGCAAGGGGCTCTGTAATTTCTTCCCTAGCCTGTGCAATCACATCCCTCCTTTTCTGTGGATTCCAGAACTGCAGAGCAAAACTCTAGCTGTGGTTTAACACATCATTTTATACATTTTGATTTGATTTGATTTAATTTGTTCTTGTCACACGTAGTGATATAGTGAAAAGTACTACTTTGCCTGATATCAAGTCAGGTCATGAAATACATACGTTTATCAGGGTAATAGGATAGAATATAGTACGATACGTGCAGAGAAGGTGCAAGGAAACATCATCTTTAATGATTGAGAGGGCCGTTCAAAACACTAATAATAGTTGGGAAGAGTTATTCTTGTTCTGTTGTTATGTGTTTTCAGCATTTGCTATCTAATACCTGACAGAAGAGCGTGGAAGAGATTACAACAGCTGAGGCAGGGATTTTTGACTATACTGGCTGCTTTCCCAAAGCAGGAGAAATTAACGATAACATCAATGAATGGAAAGCTGGTTTGTTTGATGAAGTGACTATGTTCCCAAATATCTGTAGTTTCTTGCGGTCTTGCCAGAGCATTTGCCAGACCAAGCAGTGATGTTTGTGGACATAATGCCTTCTATGATGATAAAACATGTTTCGTGTCATCTCCCATCCCTTGAACTCTACGCCTCGGGCAATATAAGTAAATATAATATCTGTCTTCTTTGCAACTTTATCCACCTGCCCAGTGACAATTGCACATCAAAATGCCTCCCATCCTCTGTGCTTCTCAGGGTCTTGACATTCATAATGTGCTCCCTTGGATTGTTGTTTTGCTGCCCTTTTGGATCACCAACATCGATCATGTTTGAATTCAACTTGTCAATGATCTGTACTACTGACGAGACCCTCTGCAAGTTTCCGAAATCCAAAACAGTCCTCATTATTTACCATTATGCCAATCTATGCATCAATCCGAATTTACTTGTAAACTCTCCGACATTCAAGTCAAAAAGCTTTCTATAAAATAAGCAAGGGCCCAAACACTGACACTGGTGGGATGCCACTGAATGGAGAATTACAGACGGAGAAATTACCCTCAAATATTGACCTCATAATTTATTGTCACATATATTCAATATTAAATACAGTGTAATGTTTATACCATCGCCTCAGATTGTCATTGGGGTTGAGGAAAAAGTCCCATTGATGGTTCTTGCTCCTGGACGCTATTCTGGGGTTTTTGTCCTTGTGGCGTCTCATAAAGTATGCTTTCCCTTTTCTCGTTTAGCGAGGGTGACGACAGTTTTGCACTGAATGCCTCCCCTCACAATTGGAGCATTTACATATAGTGCCGCACAGTAACCCAGTGGTTAGAACTATTGCCTCAAAGCGCCAGAGACATGGGTTCGATTCTTGCCTCAGTGACTGTGTGGAGTTTGTACATTCGTTATGTGGGTTTCCTCCCACAGACCAAAGAAGTGCAGACCAGATGAATTGGCCATGCTAATTCGCCTGTAGTGATAGGTGCATTGTCAGGGGTAAATGTAGGGCAATGAGTCCGGGTGGGTTACTCTTCAGAGCATTGGCGTGAAGTTCTTGGATTGAAGGACCTGTTTCCATACTGTAGTGAATCTAATCTAAACTCGATACTTTTCTGACAAACATTTGCACCCTCTCCCCCAACCAGATCTTCACCCTCTGATCGTGGTGATGATACTTTTGGGGGTAGTCCTTTATTTCTCCACATGTTATCTTTTCTTTGAGCGTCATGACTCTGCCTCTATGGTTAATCGAATGTTTCCCAAGCTGGAGTCATTCTCTTCAGGATCTCTGACTGTGTCTGAGTGTGACCAGTAGGTTGATCCAGCGCCTTCCTTGATTCCCCAGTACGAGGGATTGCAAGAGCTGTTCATTTCGTCATTAAAAATTGCTCAACATAATGCAGTTCCAAAGGTCCCCTGAAACACTGCCCATGATCTGAATGTAAAGGCTGTTGAATGTTCCCACTCTCTTTGGTGTCACATTTGGCGGTCAGCCAGCAGATCGCCCCTGTTCACAGCCACTGTATTCATTAGATCTTCTTTAAGCTCTCGTTAGTCCCTCTGTCCTGTCACTGTGTCTTGGGTCGTGCGGAGTAGATATATCAAGAGCTTAAAGTAATGATAACTGACAATCTGTCCTGGAGTTCAAACATAGATGCAACAACCAAGAAGGCACAACAAGGCCTCTTTTCCTTCAGGCACTTTAGCATGTCTAAGAGCCTTCAAAACTCATATAGGTGCAGCTTTGAAAGTATATTATCCTGGTGCATTGCGACCTGGCATGGCAAACGCTTTCCCCAGGACCGGAAGAAACGATACAAGGTGATGTGCACAGCCCAGGCCATCACGGAAGCCAACCTTCCATCCATGGTCTCTATTTACAGGTCTCACTGCCATGGAAAGGCTGCCGACATCAGCAAAGACCCATCGCCCCCCAGGAATGATCTCTTATAATCTCTTCAGTCAGGCATTGGATGGAGAAGCATAAACACACACACACACACGCAGGAACAGCTACACCTTGGCCATTTTTCAACTGATGACTGGATTCTCTCACTTCAAATAATATCGATCCTACGAGTGTTGATCTTGCCTCATGCAGGCACTGTGCAATCTAACTTTCATATCCCTATCTAAGTCTCGACAATCTGTATGTACACCATTCCTTATAATTACCTGTCTGTACTGCTCTTAAACAAACATTTTCACTCTACTTCAGTACACGTTACAGTAAATACAAAAATAAATTCCATTTTTCATCATCGTCTAATCTGTATGCTATCCTTTCCTAGTGATTGTTCATGACAATTCCCTTGGATTGTCTCCAGGTTTCCATTTTCCCGTATCATGACCTATTTCTTTTAATTATTGTACACCATAAGGGATAGCATATGTCATCAGGAGCAGGTTCGCCATGCCAGTGTCTCATTTGCATTATTTACTAGCTGCACCACAATCCTCATGGTTGTGATCAGATTCATGGGGTCAGTGACTTTTGGCTCTGAGTGCTCATCATATACCAGTGGGTAGTTGGGTTCCCTGAAGAAATTGGCTTCAGGCCTGTACTGACTGCATCGCCCACCAAGCCTGTCCGGTCTATATCGCTGTCACCATCTTCCTCTGTTGGGCCCGACCCAAAAGGATAGATTGCACATTTTTCACTGTAAATGATTTTTTTTTGTATATGACAGTGCAGTTATGGTGGTTTTTAAGTGAATGCACTGCAGCAGCATGCTGGCTCAGTGATTAGCACTGTTGCTTCCCAGCACTAGGCACGAACATTTGCTTCCAGCCTCGGGTGACTGTCTGGCGTTTGCTCATTCTCCCCTTGTCTGCGTGAGTTTTCTCCTGGTGCTCCGGTTTCATTCCAAATTCTAAAGCTGTGCATGTTTAGGTGAATTGGCCATATGAAATTTCCCATGGTGTTCAGGGATGTGTAGGTTAGGTGGATCAGTCAGGTGCAAATGTAGAGCAATGGGCTTTGGAGGTTCGGTGTGGGCTTGAAGGGCCTGTTTCCATCCTGTCGGGTTTCTCAATGCTGCCGTTTCCATTCACCCTCTTCCCTCGTGGATACCTGTTACTCTCTTACTTTACTGCCTCCCTCGAGCTACCTTTACACACTGCAACTGGAATAGAATCATATGCATTAGATCTGTATTTCTCTGTCCCTGTAAATCATTAACACTATTGATTAATCTCATGACTTGTCCCCATATTTTTGGCTTCCCAATGCTGATATATACATATATATATATATATTATTAAATTCCCTTTGTCTTTTTTTCTCACTTCCTCAAATTCTTGATAACCCCATATCAGGCACCCTATTGCAACGGTTTCTCATCTTTTTCTCAACATTCCTTTCATCCCATTCTCTTCCACGCATTTCCATATACTTAAACCAATTGGCATTGCTTCCCTGGGACCCAGTTTCGCACTGTCAAGTTATTTCCAGTCTTTCCTATTTCCAGTAGTTACTTCACTAAGCCCCTTTCACATGGATGACTGTTTGACATTACCATTGTATTCGTTATCGATATCTGCCCAATTTTTTTTGGGATTCGATGAGACTTCTACTCTCAAGCCCCTAACGGTCCATGTCACTGGTTACTCAAATCCTGGTGTTCATGTGGGGCATTTGACTTCTTTACTATGGCTTCAGCTGAACACGAAGGGCAGCAGACTGGTGATTTGGCTTCGGAGGACTTACCAGTCACTTCTTATCAAGGGCCCATCCAGGGAAGCCAAATATGTTAGTCTCCCACCCTGGAGGGCACCGTGGATATCGGTCATAAAAAAAAGAACAATTGGAATTTGTTGTTGTCGTTCTGTTCGCCGAGCTGGGAATTTGTGTTGCAGACGTTTCCTCCACTGTCTAGGTGACATCCTCAGTGCTTGGGAGCCTCCTGTGAAGCGCTTCTGTGATCTTTCCTCTGGCATTTGTCGTGGTTTGAATCTGCCGTTTCCGGTTGTCAGTTCCAGCTGTCCGTTGCAGTGTTCGGTACATTGGATCCAGGTCGACCACTGCAACGGACAGCTGGAACTGACAACCGGAAGCGGCAGATTCAAACCACTACAAATGCCGGAGAAAGATCACAGAAGCGCAACACAGGAGGCTCCCAAGCACTGAGGATGTCACCTAGACAGTGGACGAAACGTCTGCAACACAAATTCCCAGCTCGGCGAACAGAACCACAACGACCACCCGAGCTACAAATCTTCTCCCAAACTTTGAACCGGATTTTGTGTTTATCACTTTATTTAACATTTTTCAAATCTGCTCTCATGTTATGTAAAGACAGATTATCCGCTGCTGATGATGGCCAGCCACTGTCTGATTCTTCCTGAATGGTTACCTCACTTACTCTTGTTTGGAGAAAAGACCTTTTTGTCATGGTCTCTGGAGTTTACTCTGCATAATTTCCGAACTTCACTGATAAGTAGGAAAATAATTTGACGTTGTAGGAATTGAAACTTGACTCAAAGAGTCCCAAAGTTTCTGCCTATGTTCCACGTAATTGACATCTCACAACATAGCAATAGAAGCAGGATTAGACCAAATAGCCTGTCGAGACTACTCTGTCATTTACTAAATCAATGCTGATCTAGCAATGTCGCAATATTTAGAATTTAGGACAACCTGTCGGACAACCTTCGGAACATTATGTATGGAAGGAAGCCATTCAGCTCATCGAATCACATGACTGCCCGAGCCTCCCTGTCCCTATCAGCCTGCATTTCACATGATTAATCTGCCTACCTTGCACATCACTGGTCCCTGTCGACAATTTTGCATGACCAATCTTCTTAATCTGAAAATCTTTGGACTGTGGGAAGAAACTGGGGCACACAGACAAAACCCACGGAAACACATAGAGACTATGCAAATTCCACAGAGACAGTCATCCACTGGTCTCTGCCACTGTGTGGCCACCTCAGCTGGTGCAAACTTTGAACCCACAGTGGCCCAACGATTTCTTTTATTCAAAGCTGTTCTTCCCCGTTTGATGCTTTCATTTCAGAGAATTGCCTCTCATCATTATGAACGAAATTCTAGAATTCTGGGAATCACAATGAAAGGACCAGCAAGAGAATAGACACAAGTACATTGCTGTCAAAACCAAAATGAAGTGATTGCATGTCAACTTCCGGAATAAACAATGGTTGATTAGCCTGGAGAAGTTTTAGTTGTGAAGGTTAAACTCTCGTAACCAAATTCCTTTCTATGCTCAGGAGAAGCCAGTAAGTCGTTGCACGAACGTGCGGCTAGGTGGTAGGGAAAAGGATCAACGTGGTGTCAAGCGAATTTTTGAGCAGCAATAATGGCCGAGTTGTCATAAAATGGCAATTTATTAATTTACATTGGTATTGTTGCCGTGGGCCCTGAGCTCAGTTTGAAGTATGATAAGTGTTTGTTCCATTCTTTCCAGCTCAACTATAAATAGATGTTTTATTGTAACACTGGAAAATGTTCCCACACTGATGACTGTCTGTCGGTTTGAACATCCTGAGGCTCTCAGATAACTCAGTTTTTCCTTACCTCCAGCATTTTTCCTGACCTCCACCCTTTGCATAAACCTAAATGATATTTCTACAAGAACATTTTTTTTCTCATATTTCACAATATTTTTTCTTTTGCAAATTCATCGTGTATACTCCATTAACTATTCATTTAAGCTTTTCAAGACGCTTATTTGTTAATAGCTCAACGAATTTAAAGAGTTCACCATAGTTATCATACTTTTATGTCAGTCTTACGAAGGTCAAAACCACAATTTGTGCCTGACTTGTCTCTGAGAACAAAATGTCTAACGTATTGGTGCTAGAGATTCGGTATATATTCACTGACTTCAAAATTAATCAACCATAGAGTTCCATCGCTCATTCCCTGGCCCACGTGTTTGTGAAACAGGTTTCAGAATATTCTCAGGATTGTGGCCTGCCCCGAATGTAGACGTAATATCCGAAAAACGGGAGGGTTCTTATTTAAAGAGTTGAACTCCAACGTCCCAACGAATAGAAAAAGTATATTTGGGATTCGGTACAAAATAAAATTAAGGTTTTTGCTGGGCTGCTATTAACTTTTACACTTAGGTTTCTCGATATTTCTCACTGAAATCTTTTCGTCAAGTCAGAATAATTACTTTTCAAAACTAATTTACACTAACCTTAATTTTCAGAGAAATATATTTCTCCTGCTTCATTTGCAATTCAGGATGATCTTTATCTTCGATAGAAATGAGAACAGCGTGGCTTATGCATACACCTTGTCGTAATTAGTGTTAAAATCGTCAATTTGGGAGGAACTGCTGACGAATCCTTCGGAAATTGCAGTAATGCATCAAGTATATTTTTTCACTGATATAATTATGAGCCGTTGATGGTGAAAGGGAATTCCTCTGGTATTGCAGGATGAGCAGACTGAACGAATTGCTCGGAGAAAATATCAATTAAGTGAAGACAATTATCAGTTCTAACCGCATTTGTGGACAGAGGAAAACAAGGTTAATTGTAAGAATCGAAATTGGCATTTCTTTCCGACCTTCAATAAAAAAAGATCATTTATTTTATCTTAAATCATGGAGGTATTCTTGAATGTAATTGTAGCTACACACAAGCTATTCACTCACACTATTCTTGTCCCTTCTTGTCATGTCTGTGCATTCATGTGAGAAAAATCGCTAAAGACAGCATTTGCTGTTGTGAAGTCAATTTACGAGTACATAATCCCAAAACCATGACTTTCTCTATTCCCATGTAACCAACGTATTGTCCTGGAGTTAGAAATGACTAACAAAGAAGATTATATTCCAACAGCAAAACCTGTAGAATAATGAGGAAGGTTGCTATGTTAGAAATACAAATTCAATCTTTCTAAACAAAAACAAAAGGTCTATGTGCGTTGATTCTGAGTTAATATGAAACGTATCGAAAGGGATTAGTGGAAAAACCTTTAAAATACTTCGTCATCAACCTATTGATACACATAAATGCAGAATCGTGTTTGATTGTTAAAACTCTATGTAAGTTTTAACCTCCTGAGATTAAAAAAAAGTACTAGTTCATATGCAATGAGGATGACTTTTATTAACTTAGCATTCTCCCCCGATATCTGTTTCAACTGTGATGCAAATACCTCGCTTATTCTACCTACAAGGGCTGCAAACCAAAGTCTAGATTATAGTGGTGCTGGAAAATCACAGCCGGTCAGGCAGCATCCGAGGAGCAAGAAAATCGACGTTTCGGGCAAAAGCCCTTCATCATGAATAGAGGCAGGGTGCCTGCAGAGTAGAGAGATAAATGAGACGGGGTGGGGGTGAAGAGAAATAGTATCGTGTACAATAGGTGAATGGGGGTGGGATGGAGGTGAATCGGTCAGAGAGGAGGGTGGGGGAAGGCAGCAAATCTTTGCTACCTTATCCCACCCTCCTCTCTGACCTATCACCTCCATCCCCACCCCATTCACCTATTGTACTGTATGCTATTTTCTCGCCACCCCCACCCCCTACCATTTATCTCTCCACTCTGCAGGCACCATGCCTCTATTCCTGATGAAGGGCTTTTGCCTGAAATGTCGATTTTCCTGCTCCTCGGATGCTGCCTGTTCTACATACAAACTTTGTTTGGATCAGCAATACCCAAAAAGCTACCGGCCATTTCAAATGTTCAGGCACATTTTCAAATGAAATGGAAACGTCTTCAATGTCCTTCTCATCAAATTGTGGCAATAGAGTTCTGCCAGGCCTTTGACTCTGGGTATTTCTCTCTGCCACTGTCCTCATCATTGCTCTTTCCTTCACCTCGATCTCCGCCATTTTAAATGGACTTCACTTTTCAGATCCACTTTCCGAAGTTCAAAACCTCTCGTTCGTTTTTTTCTTTCTTCTGCTTTCAATCGTGATTCAAGCTAATCCATTTTTTTCCTTTTATGCTAAAGTTGCTTCATTTGTAATTGAATTTTTACAATATCCAAGAATTCCAAGTGTACCTTTGGCAATTGTAAATTATGAGCTAATGCGGATGGACAAACATAATTTCAACTCCAACTCGTCTACCAATTTCAGAAACTGTGCCTTATGCAATTTCTGTAAACTACTCGGATTGATTTTCTAACACAGGCAGGAAAATGTCAGAGGCTGAAAGAGATATTATGTCACAAAGCACATTGTGATCAAATGCAGGCAATTTCAATTTGATTGTGAGCAAACAAAGCCATTTTGATCAATTTCAACAGACGAAGAAACTACCACCTCCACTCAAAACTTTTGAATCCGATAATCCTAAACCAAAACTGGAATGAGAGAATATAGAGTCGCAAAGGTGTACAGCATGGAACAGACCCTTCGGTCCAATCTATCCATACCGACCAGATATCCCAACTCAATCTAGTCCCACCTACCAGCACCTGACCCATATCCCTCCAAACCCTTCCTATTCATATACCCATCCAAATTCCTTTGAAATGTTGCAACTGTACCAGCCTCCACCATTTCCTCTGGCAGCTCATTCCATACACGTACCACTCTCTGTGTGAAAAAGTTGCCCTTGGGTCTCTTTTATATCTTGTGCCTCTCACCCTAAATGAATGCCCTCTAGTTCTGGACTCCCCAACCCAAGGAAATACTTTGTCTATTTATCGTATCCATGCCCCTCATAATTTTGTAAACCTCCATAAGGTCACCCCTCAGCCTCCGATGCTCCAGGGAAAACAGCCCCAGCCTGGTCAGCCTCTCCCTATAGCTCAGATCTTCCAACCCTGGCAACATCCTTGTTAATCTTTTCTGAACCCTTTCAAGTTTCACAACATCTTTCTGGGGATCCGACAAAGTCCCCAGCTTGTTCTGGAACAAAACAACCTCTTTTGAAATGCGTTAAGGAGATGCCCTGGACCCTAAAGATTTTTAACTTAAAGGGATGTGTAACGTCCAAGATTCAAAATCACTGCACAACTTTATAAGCAAAACACATTTTATTCCTACTGTTAAAATACACAGATAAGAAAGACGAATTGGAATAATGTAATTTTGATTGAAAATATCTAATACAATAATAAATCCAATAACTTCTGATTGAAAAATATTGTTTTATCCTGCAAGATGCAACATTCCCTGAAAACATCTGGCCCTGAAACATTATCTTGCATTAATAGGGAGAGGCTGAACAGGCTGGAGCTGTTTTCCCTGCAGCATCAGAGGCTGAGGGGTGACCTTATAGAGGTTTACAAAATTATGAGCGGCATGATTAAAATCAATAGGCAAAGTCTTTTCCCTGGGGTCGGGAGTCCAGAACTAGATGGCATAGATTTAGGGTGAGAGGGGAACGATATAAAAGAGACTCAAGGGGCAACTTTCTCACTCAGAGGGTGATATAGGTATGGAATGAGCTGCCAGAGGAAGTGGTGGAGGCCGTTACAATTGCAACATTTAAGAGGCATTTGGATGGGTATATGAATAGAAAGAGTTTGGAAGATATGGGCCGGGTGCTGGCAGGTGGAACGAGATTGGGTTGGGATACCTGCTCGGCATGGACGGGTTGGACTGAAGGGTCTGTTTGCATGCTTTACATCTCTACGACTCTCTGACTTTAAGACAATCTCTGTTCTTTAAAAGTAGACATAGTACTTGGGCAATAATACTGAAGTAGACACAACCTTCCACACGCCACAACCACACAACCCACAACTTTACGCATCAAGTGAGGTCTCATCCACCTGTTAACACTGACTGATAAATTCGTAGAGATGTATAAACATACAAACAGACCATTCAGTCCAATGCATTTATGCCGAACTGCATACTAAACTAATCTTGTCTTCTATATCGGAATTTGCCCCGGTCATGCGTATATCCCTCCAGATGCCTTTTAAATTTTGTCAATGTGCCAGTCTACACCATTACATACATGCACCATCCTCTGGCCTGCAAAAAGATCCTCTTTGGATCTCTTAAATCTTGCCCTTCTCACCTTAAACCTAAACCTTGTAGTTTTTGTTCACTCATTTTGTGGAAAAGACCTTGTCTATTCACCCGATCCATGTCCCCTCATGACCTTATAGACCTCTGTAATGTCACCGATTAGTTTTCAATTCTCCAGTAAAAATAGTCCATTCAGCCCCACCCTGTAGCGGAAACCTGCCAACCCTGCTAATATTCTTGAAAATCATTTCGGTACACTTTGAAATGTAACAATATCTTTTCTGTAACATGTGGACCAGAAATTGCACATGTATTCCAAAAGTGACCTAGCCTTCCTGTACATCCACAATGTGACCTGCGAGAACGCAAAACTAAAGAATTGTGTGAGGTCTGTGTCAAGCTGGTTCCAACAGACATTCCTGTACCAGTAGTAACAGCCCTCTTCTTAAGAAATAAAACCATGTCAAATGTCATGGTCAAAGTGATAGAAGACAAAAATTGGGATATAACTGACACTTTCGAAAGGCAAACACTAGGCAGTAGTGCTATAACTAGCGTACTTGATGAAGTGGTATTTTCAGGTTAAAAAAATTGTCCAAATTTGACATATGGAAACTAATGAGGAAGTATGAGAAGTTCTGCTCTTTGACAGACAACACAGAGGAACCAAACATTATGCAAATCCAAAAGGAATGCAGGAAACTGAATGTCACGGTTCGTGGGTAGTGAATAGTGAGGATTGTCTGTGGATGTCTTCATTCAGTGTCAA
The DNA here is from genome assembly GCF_047496795.1 of Chiloscyllium punctatum. Lineage (NCBI taxonomy): Eukaryota > Metazoa > Chordata > Chondrichthyes > Orectolobiformes > Hemiscylliidae > Chiloscyllium > Chiloscyllium punctatum. The sequence goes on from NC_092768.1 coordinate 55,081,643, forward strand.
GAGTAAAAGTTACCATCTAACTTCGTTGCATAATAGAAAAGGCAAATGCAAAACTGCCGTTTATTTCGTAGAGTATGAAATCTAAAAATACAGAAAGCATGGATCACTATCCAAGGCACGAATCAGTCCAAATATGGAGAATTGTAAGCTGTTTTCTATTTAAAAAGAGTAACATTGGAGGAAAGCCTACAAAAGATTATTTGTGTTTAATCCAGCATGAACATAATGTCTAATAAGCACAGCAGTTTAGACGTGTTTTTGCTTAAATCCAGTAGAATGGGTGGCATTCCGAATGAAGCACAGAAAAGCTTTGTTGAGATGAGCAAGTCACTTATTGGGATGTCATTTTCTTTCGTGGGAGGTCTCAGAAGCAGAGGTCACTGCCTCAGAATAGGATATCATTTAAGCAGAGATGAGGAGAAACCTCTTACGTAAACAATTTGGAGATTTCTCTTCACGACTGATGGACATGTTCGGTTGCTAAGACATTATGAACATTCAAGTTTGACATAGATTGATTTCTAATCACAAATGTCTCAACTTGTATCGGGGTAAAGCACATAATTCGAGCTAAGGTTAGCAAAACAGGTATGTTTCGAATACGTGGCAGAGCTGGTTAGACAGTGTGTATCACAATTGCAGCTTTTGTTTCCATCTGATGGTTATATGTTGAATAATTCACACCAAGTGACCAAATATTATTTCACACCCTCACCACTGCTTTATCGTTCGCACCCTTCTTCTAGTTTCACCATTCATCCCTGTAATGTGTTTCATTAATGCAACTGATGATTAAGTTCTGCCTTTAAATGAGATAATGGATGATGTGTGGCCTAGCTCTATGTATATGTATTCTACCTTAACGTTTTCACTTGATAAAAGAACATGTCCAATCTCAGATTTAAAACGAAGAACTAATCTATAATCATCTGTCACTTATAGAAGTATTCCAAACATCGAAAACTTTTTGCACATCGAAGTGCTTCCTAACACGTCTCCTGAATGGTCTGATTCTATATTTTAGACTATTACGCAGAGCTTTAGGATTTCCAGCCAATGGAAATATTTTACTGTTATTTGCCCTGTATTTTCCTTCCAATATCATGAATACTTCAATCAGCTCACTCCATAACCTTGCACATCCTTTGGAAAACAGGATTAAGTTGTTTACGCTTTCCTCATAACTTAGCAACTGGAATCCAAGTATTACTCTTGCAAACCTACATTGTACTGCCTCTCAAGACTAGTGTATCCTTTCGAATACATAGTGCCCAGAGCTCTCATAGTAATAAAACTGGCATTCCAAAAAAGGGTTTTATAATGATGCAGCGTAACCTCTACATCCTGATACTGCAGTCCTCCAGACAAAAAAAAAATCTCATTCCATTCTGCTTCTTGGTGATTTTCCACTCTCGATCATGACGATTTAAAGATCTAAGCACTTGAATTCCAACGTTACTTGGACACCTATTGTATTCAACTTCAAGCCTTCTAGCAAATACCTTAATCTATTTTCCTTTAGTTTAAGATGGTAACCTCACACTTGCTTGTATTGAGTTTCACTTGGCATTCATCCAGTCTATCAACGTCCCATTATGATTAGATTAGACGACTTGCATTGTGGAAACAGGCCCTTCAGCCCAATGAGTCCACACCGACCCTCCGAAGAGCAGCCCACCCAGACCCCTTCACCTAACACTACAGGCAATTTGGCATGGCCAATTCACTTAACCTGCACATCTTTGGACTGTGGGAGGAAACCAGAGCACCATAGGAAACCCACGCAGACATGGGAGAATGTGCAAACTCCACACAGACAGTCGCCTGAGATGGGAAGTGAACCCGGGTCTCTGGCACTGTGAAGCAGCAGTGCTAACCACTCTGCACTGTCTTACAATACTCCTTGAGATTTTGTCATGAGCAAATTTAGATACACGACACCATATCACATTACGAAAGCTGTTGATAAATAGTATGAACAATCGAGTGCCACATTGACACAGCTACATCGTTTATCTAATTCACATCGCCACATTATATATTCACACAGTTGTGCTCTACCATTATGTTTTGAACATTCATACGACATTCAGACAAATATGTAATCATAGAATTGCAACAGTGCAGAGAGAGTCTACACTGATCCTCTGAAAACAACCCCTCATGCACCCAACTCATTATCGTATCCGTGTAACTCCGCGCTTATGATCATTAATCAATATTGACAGCATATCCCCGTCAATATGGACAATTTATCTGACCAGCCCATGTACAGTACACGTAGGGGCATTTCTCTACAATATTTGCAGGTGCAGGAGTCATATATATGTTCAGACTCCAAAAGAGAAAATGCTGGAAAATTTTAAGCAGGTCTGACTGCATCTGTAAGGAGGGGAAAGAGCTGAAGTTTCGAGTCTAACTGACTCTTTGTCAAAGCTGTTTGGACAGCCTTTCTGTGTTTGCGGAACGTTCAGAAACATATGTGCTCACAAAAGTTGCTGAACTGAATTCACATCCAACAACGTGTCTAGTATCCAGTGAAAATAGAGGTTTCATTATTTCATGTTCAGTCATTAGAATTGGCAGAAAACAGGTACCTCTGAAGCTAGGATCTTTGGCAGAGGCCCGGATAAGACATCATTCACCACTTCTTCCTGAACATTTTTGCAACTTCCATAGGGTTAGCTTGTGCATTATTGTATTGTGCTCCTTCAGGTTTAAGAACTGGGAAGCATCCTGAACCAGTTTACAATATATTCAATTCCACAGCTTTTGGGAATGGATGCTTAATGTTAGATCTGATCCATTGGTTCTGGAATCACTGAGCTCAGTATGCCATTAAAAAAATTGCTTAGACTATTTGACAAGCATATGGTCTTGTTCTTTCACTTTATCAGGCTGGCACCTCATTGGAAGGTATGCTAAATAATGTTACCAGGATGCATTCTGGGGTGATTCTTTGTTCCAGGTTTAAATGAAGGCTTGTTGGAAAATTATAGCGTCAGGTGAAGATTGCCCATCAGACTACAGATTCTGATGGAGTACTGAGAAGTTGCTGATGATGGCTGATGGAGCTTCCTGGATGCCTAGACATATGTTGTTAGACCTGTTCAAAATCTATTCTCTTAAGCAGAAAAAATGTACCACATATAACATGTCGTAAGATACTTTTACCGTGAACATTGGACTTTTCCCATCGAGGGAAATGTGAATTTGTGGTAGACTGTTTGGTGAGGATAAGGCCGTGACTTTCTTCCTGTTTCTTGTCACTTCACCAGTTGCTGCTTGTTTATGGGAGACAGTGAAGGACGCAATGGTATCGCATTCTGCTGCGCTTTCCCTAGCATCAGTAATTTCTCACCACTCACTGATTCTTGAGACTTGCTAAGGTGAGGGGCAAAGATGGGTGGGAGGTATGCCGTTATCAGCACTCCATTTCCCATGTTTGATATGATAGCAGGTGAGTTCATGATGTCTGCAGTAAATATCGAAAACTACCATGGTAATTAGTTGGCTCCAATGCTGCCCTATGTTGCCATATCTACAGGATGTGTCCTGCTGATGAGCCGCCACATGATCACATATGGAACTCTGCCTGTCATTTATGATTTCATCAATGTAATTCTGTCAGACTGTTCCAAATATACCCCATCAGAGAGCATACAAAGTTTGCCAATGCCCACCAGACTCTAACAAAGTGATTTTGTAGTTTTGACAGGGTTTTGTTGACTATTCACTTTTGTGGAGGATCCAACATCATCAATTTGGTTTCACTTTTGGTTTCAGACCGCGATTTTTTTTTCTGATAGTGTTGACTGTGATTCTGTTATTGTCATCAATTATGAGTGAACTCCATTGCAAAGGGTCTCGAATCCCATGATGTCCATACTAGGACAGGGCATCACTGAAGGACAAGTAATTAACTCAATGTCTAAGTTTTTTTGTTTCCTTCAATAAAAGGCAGTAATTGCATCTTTTTTCATGACACTCCTGCTTCTTGACATACAATGTACTCAAACTTCATAATCTGTTGTGACAGGGTTCGAGCTCAGGTCACAGAAACATACCCGAGTTTGCGGATTGTAGTTCAGCAAAGATACCATTTCCTTTCACCTCTGTCAATCACCTCAGAACAGAGAACATTAGAGCGCAACACTGACCTTTGGAAACAATCTGAAGCCTACTGTATCTCATTTTCATCCATATCTATATCAATGAACATTGGAATGCCCTTAAAGTTAGTGAGTATACTAATGTTACAGGCAGGGAATTCCACACCCCTACTACTCTCTGAGTGAAGAAACTACCTCTGACATCTGTCCTATATCTATCACCCCTCAATTTAAAGCTATGTCCCCTCGTGGTGACCATCACCATCTGAGAAAAATGGCTCTCACTGCCCACCCTATCTAATCTTCTGATTATCTTATATGTCTCAATTAAGTCACCTCTCAACCTTCTTCTCGCTAACGAAAACAGCCTCAAGCCCTCAACCTTTCCTCACAAGACCTTCCCGCCATAGCAGGCAACATACTGGTAAATTACTTCTGAATCTTTTCCAAATCTTTCATATCCTTCCTATAATGCAGTGACCAAAACTGTACGCAATACTCCAAGTGCGGCCACATCAGAGTTTTGTACAGCTGTATAGTGAACTCATGGTGCCGAAACTCAATCACTTGACCACTAAAATCTCACACACGGTTTGACCTTTTCACGAACGTATCTACCTGGTGCCAACTTTTCGGGATCTATGTACATGGACACCGAGATCTCTCTGTTCAAGTAAAATGCCAAGAATGTTACCATTATCCCAGTAATCTTTATTTCTGCTGCTATTCTAAACACTTAGATTATATGTGTCCCTCTTCAACCTGTAACATCTTTTGGCACCATCCAGAACTCCACCGATCCAAGTGCAATTTGCAAATCTACTAATCCATTTTTCTCTGTCTTCATCCAGATCATTTATAAAAATGAGAAACAACAGTGAACACAAAACAAATCCACATGTTCAAATCCTCTCTCTCTCTTTATTCCTCTCCTCGCTCGCACGTGGCATGGGTAACAAACCAGAGATAACAAGTCTGCTTGTTGTAGCTCCAACCTTCCACCCTTCCTCGCTGAATTTCTGCCTTATGGCAGAGTAAACGATACAATTGTGTGTTGTGCTCTCTAACTGACATTCTTGCACCTACTCAAACACTCACACTCACTGCCATGTTGAATTCTTCATATCTTTGTCTTTGCTGTACCTCTCACGAGGTCCAACCTGTTCAAAACAGTCAGGCACTCACGTTTTCCTTGACCTGAATTCAGATCAATTATTCAGCTAGTCTTTTTGCCATCATTTGTTCCACACTGCTTCCTTCCCATGCCTCGACAAACCTACAAAACTGATTCATAAATGACCCAATATCTTCTGAATTTTGGTTGGAAATGCACAAGAACACATAATACTTCATAATAAATCTCAGCGGAAGTGGTAGATGAATAGTATTAACATTCCATTTAATGTTCTGGGAACACGGGTTTGAAAACTGCCAAAGCAGATAGTGGGATCTGAGATCAATGACAATCAGGATTTGATAGCTTAGTGATTATTACTCAAAGAGTTGTCGATTTTGGGGAGAAGTCCATCTTGCACATTAATGTCCTTGAGGGACGGCAGGTACGATCCTTGTCTGATATACATACGACTGGATACCACCAGTAATGTGATGGCGTCTTAATTGATATCTGAATATTTATGGATGGGCGACAGGTGTGGAAGTTCAATGTTCAAATAAGCAGAGGTATAACTGGAGGATATAATGAGAATTATCTGGAGAAACATATAATTTGCACAGAGATAAATTTTAAAAATCAGGAGTTGTAGATAGTTACAGAGATTTAAATTATAGCAACTGTAAAGAAATCCTAATTCAGAAAGACAGCATTCAATGCGTTTTAATAAATACTTGGTGACAAGATACAAAGCCTGTGATTCATTTTTGTATTATGGCATTCCATACACAACATAAGTTGGAGATATCTTGCACATCAGACTCGTCGTGCAATTCGTGGTCATCCTCAAGAGACCCAAGAAAACTGAAATTACTTTACTGGACGATATTTGATGTTTGAAACAAACTGATTGAAAGGAGGCTCAGAGCTGTAAACAGTTGTTCCATTTTCACTTAGGGAGCGAAAAAATAAATTATCTTTTTTCCTTTATCTAGTGGAATTTGAAAGTTCTCTGTCACTCATATGTTAACAGATTAGGAGGCAAGGTGAGCTTTTCTGCGTGTTTGGTTTAATGAGCAGGAGGGTTCCCTGCAGTGGGATAACAGTCTGGTGGATCAGGTCTGTGATTTGGACAAGTCAGAAACATGCAATGGGTTGGGTGGCACAGTGGCTCAGTTGTTAGCGCTGTTATCTCATAATGCCATGGAGCTGGGTTCAATACCCATCTTGGGCAGCTGTCTGTCGGAAGTTTGCACATTCTCGCCTTACAAATGTGTGGCCGTGGTGCACTGACCATGCTAAATTGCTCATAGTTTTAGAGACAAATTTAGGGTGAGGGTGGGTTAGTCTTTAAAGGATTGGTGTGGACTGGTTGGGCCAAAGGTCCTGTTTCCATACTCTAGGTAATCTAGTCTGTGGCTTGGGGTGTGAAAGATCCCAGCACACCTGAGCACTTCCTGATTAGTGTCCTCAATCTTAAAATAAAAAGTAGGTGAGATAATTTCTTTAATTTTGCTTTCTGGTGGTTGGTTAACTTAACAGTGAGAAGAATGGCTCTTAAAATTTCGAAAGAGATTCTGGGGATTGAGGATCATTTGGCAAGAAAGTTTAGAAAGACAGAAAAATGCTATACTTTTAGAATTAACAGAGGTTAGAATTGGATTTAACTAAGGAAATAAAGTGAAAATTGAATTGTAAGGTAGTTAGTCAAGCAGTAAGGTGTGTCAGAGAAAAAGTCAAGTGCATTAAGGTTAGAAAAACTTCAATTACAATTGACTAAAATGGAATTGAAGGATAAAGATACTGAAAGTGAAGAAAGAGAAAGAAGGTTCTGAGCTAAGCAAAGAAAGACAAAAGAAAGGGAGAGAGAAAGAGAGAGAGAAGAAAGGGGAAGGGAGACAGAATTTGAACTTCAGAAGTTGCGAATTAATCACAAAAGTCAAGTTAACAAGAGAGAAGGTAGCGAATTATACAATACTTAAAAGCACTGTCACATTTTGATGAGAAAGATGTCGAAGTCTTCTTTATTTTATTTGAAAGATTGGTTAGTCAGTTGGAGTTGTCAGAGAAGTTGTAGGTAAAGCTAATTCAGACTAAGCTGTTAGGCAGAGCTAGTGAGGTATTTGTAGCACTGTCAGATGAGGGTGTCAAGAGATAATGAAGATGTAAAACAGGCTATTTTAACTGCTTATGAATGGTACCAGAAGTATATATACAGTGGTTTAGAAACATATAGAAGGAATCAGGTAAGTCTTATGTTGGTTCAAAAGATTTAAACATTGTAATTTTGATAGATGGTTGCGGTCCTCAAAAATAGATAAGACCTACGATGCTCGGAGAGACATTATTCTGCTGGAGGAGTGCAAAACCTTACCTCCAGCGATGAGAAGAATTCATGTGGATTCACAGAAACTTCAAAACGTGAGAAAAGAGACAGAAATAGCAGATAAAAATACATTGGTGCATAAGGCAAAGTTTAGCTTCTGACATCCTGTGGGGGATAGAAATTGGGAGAAGGAGATCCTACACTGCAAAGCAAAGAGCAGAGAACACTGGTAATAGCTTAACACAGGTTTAAAAATAAGTCCAAGAGAGAGAAAAGGAGGTGAAAGGCCTCGGGTGTTTCCACAGTGTTAAAGTGGAACACATAAAGTCGCAGTGCTGGTCGGTAAAGAAAGGCACTGTGGTAAAAGATGTGGCAAAAGAAGCTAAGCCAGTCGCATTAGTTAAAGTCATAAAGGCAACTGCAAGATAATTCGAGGAGCTGCAGGAGAGTGCACAGCTGAGGCATGGGCTGGGTATGGAATTTGTGCCTGATTTCCATAAAGACTTCACATCTGTGAATAAAGTTTACTCAGAACGAACAAGGCGGGAAGGGACAAAAATCATAACTTTGAGAGATACAGGATCTACTCAGTCTATAATAACAAGAGATGAACGCATCACGGAAAAACGTGTTATCCGAGTGAGTGGTAATTTGTGAAAACGATGGACAGAAATTTGCAATCCCCTGAGTAAGATCAGATTGGACAGTCTTCCAAATGTGGACTTGGATATGCTCAATGTTTTAAAGGCAATGAATTTGCGATAGTCCATAAAAAAACAGTTGAGTTCCATCTGGTTTCAGCACCATTATGTTGGGTGAACTGCAGTCATTCCAACTCACTCTAACTATGGAGCATGCGTTGAATTTCCATTTGAACCTGTGCAAACTTCAGAGGATTAAGCCAATAAGTATCTTTCTTAATCGGAACAGCATCTCCGAGATCTACATCATGCATAATTAGCTTCGTACTTCCTAACTTATTTCCAAATATCGCCCCATGGAATAATAATAACTATTTCAGATCATTTCAATTTCCTCTAGAAGGTGACAACAATTTGTCCCAATTGTTGACAACTTTCTCATTGTCAAATTTAGTTTGAGGAATGTTCAATTCCGAAACCTCTGAACTTTGGTTCTTCAGTCTGTCCTGTAACCAATAGCATAGTCTCCTTTGGCTTTCCTTCCCTGTCAAAATACCTTCTGAGCATATACACATGATACACACTGTGGGAATTCATTCTGTCTGATGTCCTTATCAAATATTTCACCTTAACCAATATCCTTTCCACTTGATAACTTTCACTAAACCTTGCTTTTCAAGGTTCACTTATCACTGGAAGTAACACTGGCACTTTGTTCGAAGTATTGCAAGTTTTTGATTTCTTGTCTGCTTCCTCTTTCATCGGATGCTGTATTACTTTTAAAAGCAGTCTACCCAACTCCCCTGCTCTATTTAATCATTACCGAAAATTTGACACATATTCCAAATAGTTGGTCTGTCAATTAGGACTTATTAATTTCTCTTGAATTAATTTCAGTGGTTCTCTCATTTCATGCCCAAACACTAATGAAAATTCAATTCAGTCAACTCATTTTGTATATCTCTGATCACAAAACGTATAGAAGGAATACACTTACCCCGTTCATCTGGATGGTCTTGACTCAAAGTCCTCAATGTGGTTTTAACGTCTGATGCCACCGTTCTAGCGTTCCATGCGACTCTAGATGGTACTCAGTAGATTTGAATTGTTTTATTTCTAAGCTGTCTAGAATTTCACTTGAATAATTTTGATGTGAAGTCTGACACTTTGACCAGATATGGATTACCTCTGTGGGTAATCCATATCTGGTGAAAAGTTTGAGTAATCCCGCTACAATCCGTTTAGTTGCGATATTTCATAATGAAATGGCCTCTGGAAATCTAGCAGACACATCCACTATTGTAAACAACTACTGATTTACATTTTTTGTTTTATGCAGGAGTCTTAGACAATTAATTAAGTTCCAAAAGTATCCTCAAATGCAGGAATAGGTACTATAGCTGTGAGTTTTATTCCTGTCTGTGTTTTTCCACTTAGCTGAAATGTATAACATGTCTGGCAAAATTCAACTAGATCATGATTCAGTCCATGCCAATACAAAAATTTTTGGATTTTAGCTTTAGGTTTTTCCCACCCCTTAATAACCCCCATCCTGGTAGTTCATGCGCCACTCACAGTACCTTATTCCCATAACCCACTGTCAATACATCTTGATGGACTTCTGCCTATTTCTCATCTGCCTGAATATGTGATCGTCTCCATTTCCTCATTTTGACATCATTATTTAAGTTGGTAGCAGTCAGTGATGCATTCTGATTCATAGTCTGTGTATGCATTTTGATACAATTGCTTTACATTTTCATCTTTCTGCTGTAACTCGAGTAAATTTATATGAGGTAAAGATATCTGCTTTGTCATCTCTCTGCTCCTATTTTGTCTCCATTACCTGATCAAACAGGGACACTGCAAAATCCACTTAAACATTTTCTTTCATACTCTTTGATCTTCCCTGTTTCAACTGCTACCTTTTACATTATTATCACACAGTCCAGAAAAAAAAAACAGATTAAGTGTCCTGCAATATTTCAGTTACCTGAGTTTCCATCGGCTTTGCAACCACAGTCGACATTGCACCTCTCTGCGAACCAGCTATATCGTTATCAAGGACAAATTGTATTCTTGACTTTGAGAATTTGTCCACTACTACGCCCACGCCTTCTCCACCCTTCACTGGACACTCTAACCTCACTCTACATGATTCAGCGTTTCATGTCTCACCCTGAATTACATTTACAAACACCTTTCCTGGCATTGTCATTCAGAGGTAGATATTTCCTCATCATTTAAATCAAAGACTGATAGGATCCTGTTTCTCATAATATTGTAATCACTTTACCTGCTGTTCCTGGCCTATGCAAGTAAACTTTACTTTTGTTGGATTTAAGAAGACCTGGCACGTCCTCATTAATCAACCTCTGACCAGGTTGGACATTCTGTTGCAACCTTCTCCTCTCCATTGTTCATTTTGTTATCACTCCAACAAAATTCGCTGTCTTAACCGCATTTTCCTACATCTGATTCGCTGATGACACGACTGTAATTGGTCTCATCAGCAGGAATGACGAGTCAGCATATAGAGAGGAGGTGTAGCGGCTAGCAGACTGGGGCAGAACCAACAACCAGTCGCTTATTGTGGACAAACCAAAAGAGATGACTGTTGACTTCAGGAGGGCACGGAACGGCCACTCGCCACTGGAAATTAGTGGCTCCCCCTTGGAAATTGTGAAGAGCGCCAAATTAATTGATGTCCACCTTTGCAGAGAATCTCACCTGGTCTCTCAACATCAGCTCCAAGCCAAGAAAACCCAGCAGCATCTCTACATTCTGCACAGGCTGAGGAAAGCCAACCTCCCACACCCCCACCCTTACCACATTCCACAGAGGCTTCACTGAGAGTACACGTATCTGCTGCGTCACTGGTTGGTTTGGGAATTGCGCCGAATCAGATCCTAAGACCCTACAAGGGATAGTGAGGACACCTGAGAAGATCATCAGGGTCTCTCTCCCTTCCACTGCAGACATTTATACCGCACGCTGCATCCGAGATGCTAAGAGAATTGTGCAAGACCCACACACCCCTCACTCAAAAAAATTCTACATGTGGCAGAAGACACCAGAACATTCAGTCTCTCACAGCCAGACTGTGCAACAGTTTCTTCCCCCAAGCCATCAGGCTACTTAACACTGCATGAGCAGACTCTTTTCTGTCAGATAATCTTTGCAAGACTTCAAATTGCTGCTAGAACAATGTCTATCAATTATCATTCTTTTATTACACTGCAATCTGCGTGTTTTGCACTTCTTATGCACTTTATTCTGCCCTTTATAACAATGCTTACTTTGTATTGTCTATATAGTACTTTGGTCCTGGAGGAACGCTGTCTCGTGTTTTTTCTAAATAGTTGTATATAGTAGAAATGACAAATAAAATCTACTCTACACAATTCCACCCTATTTGGCTTCAGAGTTCTTTTCCTGACCTACGAACACTGTGATTTCATGTGCCCTACTTTAATGCAGGAAAAATACCAAAGGTTTTTTTTTTATCTTCTCTTTCCCCTTCAAGGGTTTCCTTTTTAACCTGTGTTAGTTTATCCTTGCGATCTTCACCAAGATCAATTTTCCCTTTTCCAAGTGTGGATTTCTCTTTTTCCTAGTTTCTTTCCCTCACGGACTGAAATTGATTTTGTAAGTCACACTTAGAATCATGGACTAACTCATAATCATCAGCCATTTGAACTGTTAATCTTGTTTTTTTTTAACTCTCTGCTCTTCCACACAAGTTTTCACTACTTCAGGAAGTGACATTTTCTACATCGCCAAACTAATTGTTTCTCTCAGGGTGACATAGCATGGCTCTATTTTAATGCTCTTATCAACCTATCAAAATTACTTTATTCAATCCTTTCAAACTCAATTCAGGTTTTACCAGGGTTCCTCCTTAGATCTTTAAAACATTGCCTGTAGGAGTTTGGCACAAGCATTTGTGATGGCTCTCTTCACCTCCTCATTCTCCCCGATACCTCCTCTGACAGTAATGTGAATACCTCACTAGGTCTATCTACAAATTTTTGTGGATCTACAAAACCAATATGGTCATTTACCATTTGTTTAGCTACCTTTGCAAATTAGATGAAAAAGGCTTCCAAATCCTTCTCATCAAATTCCGGCAATGTGCGAATGTATTGAAACAGATCCTCACCAGGCTTTTGGCTGCCATATATTTGCTCATAATCACTCTTCCTCACTCAACTCACCTCCAGCCTTTATCTACATCCTTTTAAATTGAATTTTCTGTCTGAGTGCCAATTTCTGAAGATCAAACTCCCTCTCGTTCATTCTTTCTTATCGTTCCCTTTCTCTCTCCATTCACTCTCTCTTTTCTCTGCTTTTAATTGCAATTTAAACAGTTTATTGTAGCTGCCCTTTCCTTGAACTCAAGCTCCTTCATTTTCAATTGGATATTAGACATCAACACAAAGTTTCTGAAGGTTTTTATGAAACAATTTAAATGCTGAGCCATTGCTGTAATTTTCTCGCATTTTCTCACGGAAGGAGACAGCTCCAACTCCAGGTTGTCTGCTAATTCCAACAACTTGGTTTTCCTCACCTTTTGCAAACCCCACAATTTCACTTCTCCCACCCTTAGAAAGCTCATAGTGAAAGAGCCATTGCTATCCCAAGCACTGTTTAAACTAACCGAATTCATCAGCCAGAACAAAAAACGCTAACACTTTTCACCCATTGCCTTTGAGTCAAACAACCCTAGTCATAATTTGGAACTATTGAAAAAATGCCGCAAGGAGCCCCCAATCTTTTATGGAAAAAAGGCCAGACCCCCTCAAAACTCTTCAAAACAGTAGCCCCAACCTTAACTTTGTGAGTTGTTATAAGTAGGTGTAGGGTGGATATTCCAGGAGAGATGCATCTGACTCAACCACTTAGTTTTAAACAAAGCAGAATTTCTTCATTAGATTACTGAATGAAAATTAACAAAAGAGAACGGAATATAGAATAACTTAACTGCTTACATACCCAACGGATTATCCCACCTTAACGATGCTGTTCCAAATACTTGTGACAATCCCCAAAAGCACCCCTTGGCTAAAACAAATGTAAAATGAAGCACTAAGTCTTACAGGAGAGATGTCAGAGAGACAGTAGAGAGATTCAGCACGAGACAACCTCTTTCACATAGCTCTTGCTTTGACCAACAGCAATGTGGTTGACTCATAACTTGGGATCTGCAATGAATGTTGGCCCAGCCGATGAATTAATTATAAAAGAAATCAATGATGCATATTCGAAATCTGCTTCTCACTGACCAGTAGACTAGCCATTTAGATACAGAAATAGCTCCAAGGTAGAAGACAGAGTGTGGTGGTGGTGGAGGTTTGCTTTTCAGACTGGAGGGCTGTGACCAGTTTAGTGCCACAAGGATCAATGCTGGTCCCATAGCTATTCATCATTTATATAAATCATTTGGGTGTGAACATAAGAGGTATAGTTAGTAAGTTTGCAGCTGACGCCAAAATTGGAGATGTAGTGGACAGCAAAGAAGGTTATCTCAGATTACAATGGGATGTTGATTGAAGGGCCAATGCGCTAAGAAGTGGCGGCTGGAGATTAATTTAGATAAATGTGAGGTGCTGCATTTTGGGAAAGCAAATCTTAGCAGGACTTACACGCTTAACGGTAAGGTCCGAGGGAGTGTTGCTGAACAAAGAGAACTTGGAGTGCAGGTTCATGCCTCCTTGAAAGTGGAGTCGCAGATTGATAGGATAATGAAGAAGGCATTTGGTATCCTTTCCTTTATTGTTCAGAGTATTGAGTACAAGAGTTACGGTTGTTCAGGATATTGGTTCGGCAACTTTCAAAATATTGCATGCAATTCTGGTCTCTTTCCTATCAGAAGGGTGTTGTGAAACTTGAAAGGGTTCAGAAAAGATTTACAATACTTTACTATAGTGGGAGGATTTTAGCTATAGGGAGAGACTGAACAGGCGGGGACTGTTTTCCCTGGAGCGTCGGAGGCTGAGGGGTGACCTTATATAGGTTTACAAAATCATGATGAGCACGGATAGGATAAATAGGCATCGTCTCTTCCCTGGGGTAGGGGAGTCCAGAACTAGAGGGCATAGGTTTAGGGTGAGAGGGGAATGATATAAAAGAGGCCTAAGGGGCAATCCTTTCACGCAGAGGGTGGTGCATGTATAGAATGAGCTGCCAGAGGAAGTGATGGAGTGTAGTATGATTGCAACATTGGAAAAGCATCTGGATGGTATATGAAATGGAAAGGTTGGAGGGATTTGTGCTGGGTGCTGCCAGGTGTGACTAAGTTGGGTTGGGATTGCTGGATGGCATGGTTGAATTTCAGCGAACGATCTGTTTTCTTGCGGTATGTCTCTACGAATCTATGACAATGGCTGCCTCTATTGTCATGAGTGCATTCTTTGAATACAGCGTTGTGCTGGAAAGCATTTCAGAGGATATCCGTAGTCGAAGTGATTTTGTAGCCCTGTCCCAGTTAGATTTCAAAATTGGCTTGGCTAAAAATCATTGCAGCAGCATGGTGGCTCAGTGGTTAGCAATGCTGCCTCACAGCACCGGCGTCCTAAGTTCGATTCATGTCTCGGGCAACTGCCTGTGTGGAGTTTGCACATTCTCCCTGTGTCTGCGTCGTTTTCTTCTGGGTGCTTTAGTTTCCTTCCACAGTCCAACGATGTGCTGGTCAAGTGAATTGGCCAAGCTAAATTGCCCACAATGTTAGGTGCATTAGTCAGAGGGGAATGGGTCGGGATGGGTTAATCTTCGGAGGGTCTGTGTGGACTGGTTGGGCTGAAGGGCCTGTTTCCACAATGTAGGAAATCTAATCGAATGTCAAATATAATTGCAAAGAGAAACTTAGAACTAGCATTGTGACAAGAATTGTGTGTCACTGTCTGACACAACCTTGCAACAGAAGAGGTGAAGTTTTTTATCGATTTAAAAAATAAAGCGTTATTTGAGAGTTAAAAGTTTTCTGCAAAAGTCATGAAAGACGTCATATAAGGAATCTTATTAAGTCAGCAAGGTAACTCCAAATATATGCACAAGCCTAAAACAATAGAATTGTGACAAGGCTGCTCCTTCTAACAAGATTATGTTGTCCTTGCGTTTTTATTTTCAGACAGGTTATAAATTTGTGGGCGGTATAGTGGCAGAGTGGTCAGCACTGCTGCCTAACAGCGCCAGAGATCCGGATTCAATTCCCGCATCAGCCGACTGACTGTGTGGAGTTTACACGTTCTCCGCGTGTCTGCGAGTGTTTCCTCCAGGTGCTCCGGTTTCCTCCCATAGTCCAAAAATGTGCAGGTTAGGTGAATTGGCCGTGCTAAATTGCCTGTATTGTTGGGTGCAGGGGTAAATATAGAGGGGTGGGTGCGCTTCGGCGGGTCGGTGTGGACTTGTTGGGCCGAAGGGCCTGTTTCTTTACTGGAAGTAATTTAATCTAATCTAAAAATTGCTCACGTTCCGAAACACCTGATGTGAAGGGTTTTGGAGCGAATTTGTTAACAGATAACAGATACTACCTCAGGCAGAATGCTTTCAAGTTTTGGGGGAAAATAAATCTTCTGTAATGAAAGGGGAGTGGCCAATTCTGTCAGCTCAGTTTTTTTTTTCCCTACCGCAATTTGAATGCAGCAGTGTGGAGGGAAACAAGGCTGCTGGAAGCAAGCTCAGCCTGGAGTCTCTCTCTCTCTCTCTCTTTCTAATTTCAAGCCTGTCAGCCTTCGTTACATAGTTACCTTTTGTGCCAAGGAATATTTGTAGGGATTTTTGCAAGTATTTTAGAACATCATTATTATAAGACAGGATACGTTTTGGTATTCTATTTTCTGTTCTTTGTCTTTTGTTCCATAATATTTTGAATCAATTCTGTTTGGTTTAAAACTCAGTAGTCTGACCAACTAATTGTCTCCAGGAATATTCACTATACACTTAAGTAAATCAAATAGCCAAGTTAGGGTCTGGGATACCAGCTTAAAAATGTGTTGAGAGCTTGGGCCTGGTCCATAACCAGTTGGGGGATCTTTGTGGGATGTGTTTGTAGATTCGAATTAGGATTTGGTGTTCGAATTGTTTTGACGAGGAGGCAGCGTGTACTATGTGGCTTTATGCTGGGTGTTGATTTGGTTAGCTAAACGGAGCTTGGGATAGCAACAGCTGTTTGGGTTCCAAAGGATTTTCTGGAGATGGAAGGAGTGACATTGGTGTTTAACAATGCTGGTTAAGGGCAAGCTGTGGAAATTAGCAGACAAGCTGGAGATAGAACTCCTTCCTGTCCTGAGGAAAGATAACATGATTTAAGCAATAGATCAGCATGTAAATTTGCTGGAAACGGCATCAGGATCTATCGAGATGGGTAGAATGCAATTGCAAATGAAGCAACTTGAGTTAGAGGCAAGAGGTAATGGACGGGCAGAAGCATTGAAATAGTTTGAGCTCTGACTAAAAGCAGGAGAGAAAGAATAAGAATGAAGGTCTTGCGTGGAAGAGAGAGAAAGAAAGATCGCGTTTGCACTTCAGGAAATGACACTTAGAAAGGAAATTCAGCTTAAAAGGATGGAGATGAAATTTGCAGGTCAGTCTAGTGAGGAAGAGAGTGAGGATGAGCAAAACTCTGGTATTCAAAAGCCTGGTGAGAAACTATCTTAGTATGTTCAAACATTGCTTAAATTTGATGAGAAGGATGTGGAAGTCTTTTTTCATTTCAATTGAAAATGTGGATAAACAATTGCAGTGGCCAGTGACCATGTGTGTTTTGTTGATCCAAACAATACTTAGAGGTAGAGCTAATGAGGTATTTGCGTCACTATCCGAGGAGATTTCTGTGGAGTGAAGAAAGTCATCTCTATGGAATTTGAGCTCGTATGAGAGACATATACAAAAGAATGGAGATGAATCTTGAAGGTCAGTCCAGTGGTAACGAGGTAAAGATGTCACAAAGTGACCAGCTGAATCAGGAGAAATCAATGAGTACAGAAAAGACAGCTGAAGTGACTTTTGCAAAAACTCTGTTTGAACAGATGGTTGAGACAAAACAGAAGCAAAAAGATGACAATGCAGATATCTTTAGCTTAGCTAGGTAAAGTGCGTTACAGCAGAAAGGTGAGATTTTTAAAAGCACTTGTATCAAAAAGGCATGCAGAGGATTGGAATTTGAGTATATCCCTGGATGTTATAACTTTAAAAAATGATGTCTTAATGAGGAAACGAAGACCATCACATTTTCAGGTTGATGAGAAATGGACAGGAATTCATCAAATCGTATTGCCACTGTGGTATAGAAAGGAGATATTGGAAGTGATGTATGAGCTGCCACGTGAAGTTAATTTAGGAGTGAGGAAAACACAAACTAAAACACGAAGACATTTTTACTGGTGTGAACTGCACAAGGATGTAGTTGACCTTTGCCAGAAATGTGTCATACATGTCAAGTATTTGGAAAACCACAGGCAGGAAAAGCACACTTTAATACCTTTAATATCTTAGTGGGTTTTGAGAAGATTTGTAGCTCAGGTTGAGGTTCTGGGTATAGGTTTACTCGTTGAGCTAGAAGGACCATTTCCAGACATTTTATCACCATACTAGGTAACATCTTCAGTGCACCTCAGGTGAAGCACTGCTGATAAGTCCTGTTTTCTATTTATATATTTGGGCTTCTTTGGGTTGGTGATGTCATTTCCTGTGGTGATGTCATTTTCTAGACGTCACAGTAGAGCGAACAGCCAGTGGGGAACTTCAAACCAGGAAAACAACACATACGGTCCAAATATTGAACTACAGAGCAAACATGCAAACATCCAAAAACGAAGTTGCATCAGAACATTATTTCAATGAGCCAACACACACTGCAGCAGAAAGTAACCAAGCAGAGCAGAGGAAATCACCTTTGCGGTGTATTAAAATAGAATGGGTACTCAATGAACACAGTCTGCCAATTTCTCAGCAACAAACCCAAACAAACAGAAAAAAACACACCCAGAAACCTTAGCGACTCTCCCAGATATCAAAGATATCTCAGAAATGACTGTCAAACTACTCAAACCTCTTGACAAACCCAGCAACACTCTAAAACAGCAGCTGAAAGACTCTATACAGACAACGGGCAAAACGAATGTCATTCATAACATACTATGCAAGGACTGTAACAGACACGACATTGGACAAACAGGCAGAAAACTAGACACCAGGGTACATGAACAGCAACTAGCTACAAAAAGACATGATCTTTTCTCACGTGTATCGTTACATGCGGATGAGGAAGGACACCACTTTGACTGGGACGACAGATCCATCCTAGGAAAGGCCAAACAGAGACATGCACGATAATTTCTAGAAGCATGGCATTCCAACCAGAACTCTATCAACAAGCACATCGAATTAGACAAGATCTACCAACACTGGAGAAAAAGAATGGGAAGTGACTTCACCGCAGGCAATGACATCACCACAGGAAATGACATCACCATTCCAAAGAATGCCAAACATATAAATAGAAAGCAGGACTTATCAGCAGTGCTTCGCCTAAGGCCCACTGAAGATATTAGCTCGTAGGGTGGTGAACTGTCTGAAAATGAACCTTCCAGCTCAGCAAGCAAACCTACATCCAGAACCTTTAATACCTGTTCCTGTATTTGAGGAACCTTATGCAAGAGTCTTAATTGATTGGGTGGGTCCTGTACTTCAAACAAAAATTAGAATTTTTTGATTAAGTGATTGATTCACAACATTTCCCATAAATCAACAACTGAATTAGGCAGATCCTGAAAAAGTGAGAGCAGATCATTTTCTAACTGATGTTGTTTATATCTCTTTGAAAGTTGACATCACAATCATATTCGAACAAAGAGTAAATATCTAGTGTATTTTCCTCATTGCCTATGCATGTAGCTTGAAAGGTTGTCCACTCTTGGTAGCTGGATTCTACGCATTTGCCCATAATCCCTCCAATTAATGGCGCTACTCACCGAAGACTTTGGAAATGAAGTGCTGTATTTAGGGCTTAAAAACGGTCCCTGTCCACTCATTTAACTAACTGCTTTACTGTCATGGAGCTGTATGAAAATACGGCTTGAAAATTCACCCACTGGTCCAATTCGTCCTTGACGGCCAAGTTTCTCAAACCCAGCTAGTCTCACTTGCCTGCACTCAGCGAATATCCCTCTAAACCTTTCCGTTTCAAGTACCTATTCAAATATCATTTAGATATTGTAACTCTATCTGCATCAACCACTATCTGCATCCAGCAGCTCATTCCATATGTGAAACACTCGCTGTGTGAAACTGTTACCCCAAGGCTTACTTTTAAGTATTTCTCCTCTCACATCTGGTTTTTAACTCCTCCACTTTTTCCGAGACCCGTTACCTCTGCTCGTCATGATTTTATAGCTTTCAGTAAGGGCACGCCTCAGCCTCCTTCTGTCCAGCGAAACATTTCCCAGCCACTTGATTTGACCAAAATACCCTCATTCTGACAACATCCTGGTAAACTGTTCCTCAACCCTCTCCAATTTCCCTCAGTCATCCTGGGCAACAGTCGTGAGTTTCTCCTTTATAAGTTGATGATTATTATCGCCCGATTCATTTTCCTGGGTAAAATCCGGTAATTTAGCATCACTCAGTAATTAGTGCAGATTTGTTACTTATTTTCAGAAGCCTACAGCTCGTAAACAGTCAAAGTTAAGTGATCATAAAACATCAATTTACTTTCTCTTTCCACAGCTCGTATCTGATACATTGACTATTTGTACTGGTTTATGACTGCTTTCGATTTTCTATAACCCCTCAGAATCACTCAATGCTTTAACCCCTCAGAATTAAAATTGGATTAAGCCTATAATACTGCCCAAGATATAAATACACCAGAGTGTTTGAATTAATTAGAAACAGGTAGTAATGATGAATATGAGCATGGTTGCTAATCGTTGGAGACATTTGGAGACCTGTACTTAAAGCATCAGCCTTGTCTTCTGAACGTAGTTTAAAAATTAAGAAAAAAGATTTTAAAAAACATGAGGGGCAATATTTGTTTGCACAGAGGGTGGTTCAAAAATGGAATGGAACTCTTCAGGAAGAGGAGAATGTGGGCACAATTACAATGTTTAAATGACAGTTGGATTAGTACATCACTAGCATATTGGCCAGGAGCAGGCAAGTGGAGCTAGTTTACTTTGGGATAATGTTTGGCATGCACTGTTTTGACTGAAGTTTGCGTTTCCGTGCTGTGTGACTCACTGACTCTGACTCCATGCTTTGAACATCCTTCCTGTTGTAAGGTGTCTCAAAAATTCGCAATAGCTACAATGAACTAACAACTATTTAAAACTCCTTTCTCTAACCAATCTGTTACATTCCCTTCTATAATACTAGTCCAATAAAATGCCCAATTAAGATTTACAAAACAAGACTTCTTATCGCAAAACCAGATAGCTTTCAGTTCTTCATTTTTAGATCTTCCCGTTTCTTCTTTTCTTTTTCTTAAGGATTCTGCTTCCAGGTTACTGAGCGAAAACAAGTTACTTTTAGGAGAGCATTTTTCAGGCAGTCTTTGACATGCTGGGGTTTGGCAGCTTTTTTTTTAGATTACTTACAGTGTGGAAACAGGCCCTTCGGCCCAACAAGTCCACACCGCCCCGCCGAAGCGCAACCCACCCATTCCCCTACCCCTTACCGACACTACGGACAATTTAGGCTGGCCAATTCACCTGACCTGCACATCTTTGGATTGTGGGAGGAAACCGGAGCACCCGGAGGAAACCCACGCAGACATGGGGAGAAAGTGCAAACTCCACACAGTCCGTCGCCTGAGGCAGGAATTGAACCCGGGTTTCTGGCGCTGTGAGGCAGCAGTGCTAACCACTGTGCCACCGTGCCGCCCTAACTGTTCATTCCCCCCCCCCCCCACCCAGGTCCTATACCCCCAAAGCATCAGATTGTATTATTGGCTTTTAAGATCGTCAACATACTCAATTCAAACTTGATTTGAATTTGATATTTTTCGGGGTTTAATTTAAAACTGATTGGCCGAATTCAAATCTTTTCCTTCTTTTCCAGGCAACCAGCTACACCAGTATTTGGAGCACATGTTACATTGTGTCATAATGAGAATGCTTGGTACTTAGAATGCGAGCTTTTAAGTCTCCTAAAAGGTATAGTTCACCCACATCTTTTTAACACCTTCCTCATTAAGAAAAAAAAAAGAACCAGCATGGCTTTATTTTTCGCTACTTTTTAAACACATTAAGTTGACATACAGATAACTTTAATATCAGTTTACCTTAACTTCTTCCTATATATATATATATATAACATTAAGTAAAGACAAATCTCATCTAAAGTCTATCAGTTAAATCTGCGATAACACATCTGTGATTACATTCTTCTGACCTGCAACATGCATGATTTTTAAACTAAAAGTCCGTAACATACGACTCCAATAGGATAGTCTCATATTCTAATCCTTAAGACATTCTAAGAATGTAAGCAGATTGTGCTGAGTGCTCACAACTGTTTCCGACACATTGTTCATGACATACATATTAAAATGTTGTAAGGTCAGTACAAAACTCAATAGTTCCTTTTCAATTGCAGAGTATTTCCTCTGGTGAATGTTGATCTTCTTCAAAATGTAAAAAAGTGGCAGTTCAATGCCCATCCTCTGTCGACTTTCTCGATAGAGCCCTCCAATCTAGTAATTAGAGATGAGTTTGATTTTGAGCAATGTTAATATTCTGAAAATTAAGTCACATCCGGTTTGGGAACAAAGATGATCGGTGAACTATACTCACTCTGGCTTGTTTCGATGATGTCTTCGTCAAGCATGGCGTTCACCACCTTCTGGACCTATCTGGCTTTGAAAATATTAAGCCGAAAGAGTGTGGTTTTATCAGAACAGTATTTCCTACATTAACTTGATGTACAATGGCATTAGTCCTCCCTTTACATAAGTCCATATGTTGCAGTAACAAATCTTTCAACTGTGTTTTATGCTCTGCATACGAATAGCTTACTCAGCTATCCGACTCCAAAAGGAATTCTTCAATTTTTTATCTATTTTGAGGTACCTCAAAATCCACATCAGCTGGATTTGTTTCCGTGAACTGTGTGGCAGTAACAAACATCTGCTTCTCCAGTTCTTTCTCTCATATAATACGGTTTCAACATGTTCACACGACGCATTCGATATCTTTTGTTTTCGGTCTGCATCTTTACTAGTTAGTCCCCCTGGCTCAATTGTTTTTTCTCTCAATTTGATAGGGACTACTAAGCCTGGCTTTGAAGGGATCTCCTATCACTGGTAATAGTACTAACACGGTATCCACTTGGGAAAACATATGAGTTTCATAGCTTTTATCTGCCACCTGCTTCATTCAATACTGTGCCATCCTTAGATGTTATTTAGCTAACTCACCTACTCAGTTTAATGTCTCCCTCACGTCTGATATATAATACAGGTGTGAAACCTCCAACTTTGGCCCTGTCAATTTTTCTTTAATTACTTTCAAAGGATCTGTCACTTCATAACCGAGTATTTATTTGAAGGAAATGAACCAAGTAGATTCATTTGGGGCATCTGTTAGGGCAAACATTACGAATGGGATACCTTTAGCTCAATGATTTGGGTAATCCTGACAGTATGTTCTCAACATGGTCTTCAAGGTCTGATGACACTTTTGCAAAGCTCCATTGGATTCAGGATGAAACACATTAGATTTAAAGTACTGTATACATGAGCTATCCATAACTGCCTTAAACAGCCTGGCATTAAAATTTGGCCCTTGGTCTGACTGAATCTCTCTGGGTTGCCCATACCATGTGAACAAAACTACTAACTCATCTCCCACCCTTTCTTTTGCTTTGATACTCCATAATGGAATTAGCTCCGGACATCCGGGAGACACATACATTATGGTTCACAAGTACTGGTTGCCACTTTTAGTTCTTGGGAGGGGACCTACACAATCACTTATAACCCATGCAAAAGGTTCTTCAAATGAGGGAATTAGCAACAAAGCTGCTGGTTTTATTACTGCTTGTGGCATACTTACCGTTTGGCATGAATGACATGTATGGCAAAAGGTAACCACACCCTTGGGCATTCCAGGCCAATAAAAATATGTTTGTACCTTAGCCTCTCCCTTGTGTACCCCTCGGTGACCTACAGGTCGTTAATGTGCTACCCATAATACTTCGTGTCTGGATGCAACTGGCAACACAATCTGGTGCACCTCAGCCCATTTCTCCTCTGCACTAATCCGCCATAGTCTCCATTTCTGCCGGAGGATTCTATCTTTCAGATAATAAGCCTTCAGATTATTCTTGCCTCCTTTTCAGAGTACGCATCCATGTGTGTGTGTGTGTGTGTGTGTGTGTGTGTGTGTGTGTGTGTGTATAGTCTTGCTGCTGTGAGCCCATTCGCCTTTCAAGACTAAACATTTCTGTTTGACCCGCTGCCTGTCCAGGTTTTCCCTGCACCTTGATGTCAAACAGAGTGTCCACTAACTTAACCTCAACTCCTTCAGCTTTTTCTTTACTTTTCACTTTGTGCTTTGAGTTATGCTATTGGGGCTGAAAAATGTGTTGCTGGAAAAGCGCAGCAGGTCAGGCAGCATCCAATGAGCGGGAGAATCGACGTTTCTGGTATAAGCCCTTCTTCAGGAATGAGGAGGGTGTGCCAAGCAGGCTAAGATAAAAGGTAGTGAGGGAGAGACTTGGGGAAGGGAGGTGTTGGGGATACGATAGGTGGAAGGAAGTTAAGGTGAGGGCTTAGGCCGGAGTGGGGGTGGGGGCGGAGAGATCGGAAGACCCTGCAGCTTCTCAGTTCTTCTTGTGGTCTCCTTTACTACCTTCACTAATGCTTAAATTCTTTTGCATATCTTTTGCCACCGTACCTTTCTTTAATAATCAACACTGTGTTTTCACATGTACCACCTTCTGGCAGTGAAAACACATTTCCCAGGGCACTTCTGAAATCACCAGCACTGTAATTTTCTGTATCCCACTCCATTGCAGTGAGAACACCCTGAGGCCTTTCACATCCTGTCCAGCCTCTTGTCCAGTGCTCTCTACTCTTGGTTTAGAAGTGTAGGATCGCACCTTCTCCCCATTTCTAGCTGACACAGAATGTAATTCCGGCAAGAAGCTTGTCTTATGCACCAACATGCACTCATCTACCAATGGTGCCACCCTTCTTACCTCCTGAACTTTTTGTTCCTCCACGTGAATTCTAACCATCTCCGGAAGAGAGTTTTTCAACTCCTCCATCAGAATAATCTGTCTTGGAGCCTCAAAATTCTTACATTTTTTCGTAGAATCCCTACAATGTGAAAACAGGCCACACTACCCCTCCAAAATGTATCCCACCCAAACAGATTTCGCATTACTCTACATTTACCCCTAACCTACTCATTCGTGAACACTATGGGCAGTTTCTAAGGGCTAATTCACTTAATCTGCACATATTTGGACTGTGGGAGGAAACTCGAGTACCTGGAGGAAACCCATGCAGATACGGAGAGAATGTGCATGCTCCAGATGGTAGCCTGATGCTGGAATTGAACCCTGGTCACTGGTGTCGTGAGGCCGCATTGTGGACTACAGAGCCACCCTGCAGCCCTTGCAAAGTATACATCGATCAAATTCTTTCGAACTCAGCATAGGTCTGACCTGGATCCATTTTTGTGATTCTGAACCGCTGTCTTTATTCTTCTGGCACCAATTCATAAGCACTCAAAATAATCTTTAAATCTCTTCATAATCCTTTGACACCTCATTTGACAGTGTGGCAAATATCTCACTAATTCTGCCCACAAATTTAGTCTGAACTAGCATGTTCCTAGACAATGTAACATGAGTTCCACCTACCGGTGTAGCTGTTTTTCTGGAAATGAAAGGCAAAAACTCGAATTCAGCCAATCAGTTAAAATTATACTCCAAAAAATACCAAATTTGAATCAAGTTCGAATTAAATATATTGGCAAGCTTTGGCTTTATAAGTCCAGGGCAAAATTGAACTGTTGGGAGGAGAACTGCCAAGCGCCCAGAATGTAAAAGACCACCTGAGAAATACCAAGGTCACCTGAGAAATACCTTTTTTTTAAGTACCTTTTTTGATCAGTAATCTGTGAAGCAGAATTCCTAAGATAAATCCTCGGACCACTCCATCTACCTTGCCAAATGTTCAAATGGAATAAAGAAGGCTTCAACATCTTTCTCATCAAATTGTGGCAGATGTATATATAGATCACTACCTTCGCTTTTAATGTCCATCCTGTTATCTTGACTTTGCTGACTAAGTTACAGCTTCTCAAGTTTAAATTCATTCTCTTGTTGACTCTCCCATTCTTCTCACTCTCTTTGCTCAGTTAAGAAACTTCGCTCTCTCTCTTTCTCCTCTCTCTCATTCTTCTCTCTCTCTCTTTCTCTTACTCTCTCCCTCTCTTCTCTCTCTTTTCCTCTTTCTTCTCACTCTTTTTCTTTTTCTCTCTCCTTATGTTTATCTTCTAACTCTTCCTCAATTTTTAATTTGAATTTGTTCTACCTCAACTGCACTCTACCCAGTGTTTGAGTAACTCACTCACAATTTCAGCTTCACTTTTGGCCTTGGTTAAACCCAAACCTAACTTATTTGCTCATTAAAAAATTATCGCTTTTCTTTTCTTTCCTTCTAAACTTCTGTGGTAAATTTGAAAATAATCTTCAAATCCTGGAACCTCTTCAGCATTTCTCTCATTTTTAATTTTGCCAACCACAAGTCACTGAAATTAAACAAATTGTCTCACCTCGGTTTTATTTAAACATCTAGAATATTAACCTGCAAGTGCTTAAATCTGCTGGGATATTTCATATCCCCAAATCTATCCAAATCTGTCCAAACCCATTTCAGATCATAGACCCGTGACCCTCATTGTTATGACACAGGGGAAACCGCCATGCTTAATTTAACTCCAGCAACCCCAAAAAAAGACTTGCCCTATGCAGTAATCTGTAAAAGAAAATGAGCGGCCAAGAACTATTTATTGTAAAAATTAACAACTTTATTTCTTAAAGTATAACAGAGAATAATTAGCTAACTACTTCTAAGCAATTAATAATTGCTTACTCTAACCTATCTGTTAACTTCACTTCTATAATAATAGTTCAATAAAACTCTCAACTTTCGACAGATTTGAATAGATTTGGCGATCTGAAATATCCCAGCAGATAAAACTCTCAATTCAGATTTACAAAACAAGGCTTCTTATCTCAAAAACAGGTAGCTTTCAGTTATTCTTCTTGGGACTTCTTGTGTCCTTTTTACCTCTTCTTAGGGATTCTGCTTCACAGATTACGAATAGAAAAAGGTACTTTTAAAAGAGATATTTCTGAGGCAGTCTTTTCCATGCTGGGGCTTGGCAGTTCTCCTCCCAAATTTTCAAATTTCCCCCAGACTTATACCCACAAATCACCAAATTGTGCCATTGACTTTTAAGATTGTCAATATACTCAATTCAAAATTGATTCGAATTTGGTATTTTTCAGGGTATAATTTAAACTGATTGGCTGAATTCGAGTCTATTTGTTCATTTCCAAGCAAACAGCTACTCTCGTAGCTGGAGCACAGTCATATGTCTCTTATGGAGAGCACCTGATGCTAACACTATTTGCTTTTAACTCTTTTAAAAGGTATAGTTCACCGACATCTTCACAGCAATATATTGAACATGTGGTGTCATTACCAAGAATCACTTTCCTTTGCCTTCATTATCCGTATTTTTTGCCAAACTTAGAAGGCATTGCTCTCCATAAGAGACATATAACATGTGCTCCATCTACTGAAGTAGCTGCTTTCCTGGAAGCGAAAAAATAGACTTGAATTCAGCCAATCAGTTTAAATTGTTAAACATTGAATTGCTACTTTGTCTCTGCAGGAGTTAGAACGAAATCCGACTCGACACGATGCTTCTTATAAACATCAACAGAAGAATATCAACATAAATCTGAGTGGCTCAACATTTACATGTCCAAAGCATGTTGACCCCGAACATATTCAATGCATTGAAAATAAAGACATTGATATTTGATAGTGGTTTCAGTATTAGGTTTTATTTTTTGAACACTGCTACATATATATGTTCTGGGACCTTACTCTCTAAATTAATAACCGTAGTCTAATTCCAAGGATTGAATGCTTATTTCATGAAAAATAAGAGAGCAAGTGTTTGGGAGATTTCTGTGATCATGGTTTGCAGCACCACAGAAAATGATTGCAGAGTACAAATGGGGTATGTGTTTCTCCGACGTGACATTCTCCACCACGACATACTCATTTTCCGATTTTCTTGCAGAATTCTGTGTTAACAAACGAAGTGATAATTAATGGAATGTGTTTCACCCATTGAGGGAGAACAATTAAAACACGAAACTAAATCTTTCAGTATTACATTGAACTATGCAATAGCATTGAAATTGAAAGAATTCACAATCTCGTTGCTGGATACTCCCTGCTTCCTCGCTCCTTCTAGACAGACTTACTCTGTTCCAGAACTCAGCTCTAGCGGATTTTCTTTCTCTGAGAGAAAAAAAAATCACTGCAAATTTTGTAGAGACTTTTTTGTCAAGACAATTGTGCGACAACTCGCACGGACAATAAATATACTTTCGAGATGCACACTTATTCTATTAGAATCACTAAAATTGTTTATATACTACATAGTCTCATAGACAACGAACGTGACTATTGGACAATTCCTGGTTATTATGGTTCAGAGTGATTCACAAAATTGAACCCGAATTGACAAATCTAGGCTGCAGAGAGCCAGGTATGATTCCTGTATATCGTATCCTATCCGTTCCCCTGCAGTTGGCTCGATTACTCATAAACTGAACTTAAAGAAAAAAAGAAAAACATGTATCCGGTGTATTTTCCACATTCCTTGGCTACATGAGGTGAAACGCTGGCTCTTGGCATTTCCATAAAGACGCATATCATCGATCCTATGCCTCTGTCTTTCACCTTGAGACGGGACAGCGAGTTTGGGGAAAATGGATTAATGATATAACACCTTTCCAGATCTGAATCGACAGCAGTAGTTCAATGGTATTGAACAGTATTCAAAGTGTATGTTCCAGTTAAGATCTGTTAACACACCCAGTTTGTTAATGAATGTTTTACTTACTCTTTGCAAAAGCACAATCAAAACATACACCGTCTGGAAGTTCAATGAAAATAGACTATTTGTGGTGTTTATGTTTCAGCAAATATGCCTTCAAATCTGGATTACTTAGCTTCATGCGTTTCTATTTTCCACTATATTAGCAACACAGATAACTTCCAAATAATCATGCAATCCACAATTTAAAGAATAGAATCATTTCTGAAAGCTTCACAAAACATAAACATTTATTACAAATTGCAAAGGCAATAAACAGTTGAAATCAAATAAACAAATCAATAGATGTTCAACAACATGCAGACTTATACCTGTCATGTCGAATATGGGTTGTACCGGTTGAGCAATAATGTTCAGAGTCATTAAAGCAGAAAAGATCTTTAAAAATAGTGCTCTCCTCATTTTTCACTACTCTCATAGGACAAGAATCGGATTGGTGGCATAAAGATTCCCTGAACCTTGCTTCACAAAGGTACTTATATGTATAGGCGATTATTATCTGAGATCTTTCCAAAATGGTTCAGTGGATAAATTCACATTGTTGACCACTTTTCAATTTTATGATCACAATCAAACATTAACATTAATTGAATCACTCCATGTTCCAGACGCGTTGATGGTAAGTAGATCCACGTAAGCATATAAAAACACGCTGTCATGTAATGGATCATGTATTACGTCTGACTGATGATCGTTCGTCATAAACCTGATCAAAAACCTCAAGTATTTAATGAGTAACGAATAAGATTGACAAGTTCAAGGATCAGATTGCAGTATCATTAAAGAGACACCGACATCAAATGACTTCCCTGAACATTATTACCACACCAGCAATGACCTCCTCTTTCTTTGATATCCTGTCTAACAAATCATTCTATGTTCATATCTAGAACATAGAACGTTACTGCACAGGACAGACCCTTCAAGCCTCGAAGTTGCGCCGAGCTGTAGAACCAATCTGAAGACTGTCTATTGTACACTATTACATTTTCATCCATATGTTTATCCAATGATCAATTGAATGTCCCTAAAGTTGGCAAGTTGACGACAAGTTGCAGGCAGGCCATTGCATGTCCTTCATACTCTTAGTGTAAAGAAACTACATTTGACATCTGTCCTAAATTTATCACCCCTCAATTTAAAGCTATGTCCCCTCGTGCTAGCCATCACCATCTGAGGAAAAAGGCTCTCACTGTCCGCCCTATGTAACCAATTCTGATTATCTTATATATATCAACTAATTCACCTCTCAACCTTCTCGTCTCTAAGGAAAAAAAACAGCCTCAAGTCCCTTTCTTCATAAGAACTCCCCTCCATACCAGGAAACTTCCTAGTAAATCGCCTTTGAACCCTTTGCAAAGTTTCCACATCCTTCCTATAATGCAGTGATCAGAACTGGATACAATACTCCAAGTGCAGCTGTATCAGAGTTTGGTACAGCTGCATCATGACCTTGTAGCTCTGAAACTCAATTCCTCTATAAACAAAAGCTGACACACCGCATGCCTTCTTAACAACCCTTCTTACCTGGGCTGCAACTTTCAGGGATTTATGTACATGGACACCGAGACCTCTCTGCTTGCCTGCACTGCCAAGAATCTTACCATTTGCCCAGTACTCTTTATTTCTGTTGCTCATTCCAAAGTGAATCATCTAATCTTCACAAAACCATGTTGATTATCCCTAATCAAAGTATTCCTCTCTAGATGATTATAAATCTATCTCTTCTAACATTTCCAACACTTTACCCACAACCAAAGTAATGCTCACGGTTCTATAATTACCAGGGTTGCCTCTACTCCCATTCTTGAACAAGGAACAACATTTGCTATCCTCCAGTCTTCTGCCACCATTCCTATAGACCATGAAGACATAAAGATAAAAGCCAAAAGATCTGCAATTTCTTCCCTGGCTTCCCAGAGAATCCTAGGATAAATTCCATCCAGCCCATGGGATTTATCTATTTTCACATTTTCCAGAATTGCTAACATCTCCTCCTGTGAAACTCAGTCCCGTCTAGTCTAGGAGCCTATATCTCAGCATTCTTCTCAACAACATTGTCTTTTTCCAGTGTGAATACTCCTGAAAAGTATCCATTTACCACTTCTCCTATCTCTTCAGACTCCAAGCACAAATTCCCAAGCCTAAAATTGATTGGTGCTAATCTTAGTCTAGTCATTCCTTTAATCTTGGTAAAACGATAGAAAGCTTTCAGATTTTCCTTGATCCTTTAGATTTGTGTATCTCATGCACGTGTCATCATATTCAGCTTACACCCTGGCTGAATAACTAATTGTTGGTGGTCATTACTGGCAGCAACCCAACTGAGCATTCAGGCACCACGAAGAACTTGAGTCTTTGCATCCTCATCCAATTAATAATAAAACAAAGACATAACACTTTCATCTTGATTTTATGATACTGTCTTTCTTTTAATGAGAGATCTCAATTATTTCTGCCTGTCCAAAAATGAGGTACGATTAGCAACCAAAGTGAAAAGCCTTGATCATAACTTGTTATGCATGGATGAGATTTTTTTAATTTCAAAAATATACTTTATTCATAAAAAATATTTTGATGAACTCTACAATTGGTCATGCCATACAAATGTATAAATTCCATTTCTTTGCATACAGAGATTGAGTAATCATTCATATATGCAAGTCTGCACATTGAGCATCACTATATTTAGCTGAGGAATCAGCGGAGCCCACTTACTGAGAGGGCCCACTGTTCTTTGGCAGGCAGATTTTACACGGTGTTCTTTCCCCACAGCACCTTGGCGGCAGCTGCCTCAAGCTTCAGCGCATCCCTCAACACGTTATCCTGAACCTTGGTATGTGCCAGTCTGCAACATTCTGTTGGGATCAGCTCCTTCAGCTGGAAGATCAACAGGTTTCGGACAGACCAGAGAGCGTCCTTCACCGAGTTGATGATCCTCCAGGCAAAGTTGATGTTCGTCTCGATGTGCGTCCCGGGGAACGGACCCGTAGAGCATGGAGTCCCACGTCACGTAGCTGCTTGGGACGAACCTCAACAAATACCACTGCATTCCTCTCCAGACTTCTGCACAGGCACATACCAGAAGGAGGTGTGTGACAGTCTCGTTCCCCCTGCAGACGCTTCTAGGGCAGTGTGCGGTGCAGCTGAGAGTCCGAGCATACATAAAGGAACTCACCACCAGCCACACCATGTCTTGGTGCTTGTTGGAAAGTTCTGGCGATGAGGCACTCTGCCAAATAACTTTGACAGTCTGCTCAGGGAACTGTTCGATAGGATCCGCCCTCTCCTTTTCCCGAAGGGTCTCAAGGACACTATGTGCTGACCACTTCCTGATGGACTTGTGGTCAAAGGTGTTATTCTTCATAAACTTCTCCACGAAGGACAGGTGATATGGAATGGTCCAACTATTCGGAGGGTTCAATGGCAGCGAGGCCAGTCCCATCCTTCACAACACCAGGGAGAGGTAGTACCACAGTACATAGTGACACTTTGTGTTTGCGTACTGGGG
Organism: Chiloscyllium punctatum; assembly: GCF_047496795.1. Classification (NCBI taxonomy): domain Eukaryota; kingdom Metazoa; phylum Chordata; class Chondrichthyes; order Orectolobiformes; family Hemiscylliidae; genus Chiloscyllium; species Chiloscyllium punctatum. The sequence continues at coordinate 55,113,503 of NC_092768.1, forward strand.
ATCCACGAACAGCTTTATGCAGCCACACACAAAGGTGGCCATCAGGGTGAGTGTGGCATTTGGTGTGTTTTCTCCCCCATTGCCCAGATCTTTATAAATTGAGTCCCTTCAGACCCTGGCCAACTGTGATCTCCATACAAAATAGAAGGTGAGTCGGGTGACTGCAGCAGCACAAATTCTGGGAATAGGCTAGACATGTGCCACATATAACAACACTGACAGTGCCTCACAGCTGATGACCAGGTTTTTATCCATGATGGAGAGCAACTGTAACATCCACCTGTGCAGTTTCTGAATCACTTGCTTGATACGCTCCCGCAAGATTTGGCACACACCCCAGCCCCTCCGAATCAAATACCCAGCACCTTCAGGTGGTCGGTCCTGACGATGAAGCGGATTGAGGATTGGTCGGTCCAGTTCCCAAAGACCATAGCCTCGCTCTTGCCTTGGTTGACCTTGGCCCCCGAGACCCGTTGGAGCACATGAGACTCTGCACGGACAGCGGATCCAAGCAGAAAACAGCGATGTCATCCATGTACATGATGGAAAATTGGAGGTGCAGTGGACAGCGAAGAGTGTTACCTCAGCTTACAACAGGATCTTGACCAGATGGGCCAATGGGCTAAGAAGTGGCAGATGGTATTTAATTCAGATAAATGCGAGGTGCATTTTGGGAAAGCAAATCTTAAGGTAAAATGGTAAGATGGTAAGGTCCTAGGAAGTGTTGCTGAACAAAGAGACCTTGGAGTGCAGGTTCATAGCTCATTGGAAGTGGAGTCAGAGGTAGATAATATCGTGAAGAAGGCGTTTGGAATGCTTTCCTTTATTTGTCAGAGTATTGAGTATAGGAGTTGGGAGGTCATGTTGTGGCTGTATAGGACATTGGTTAGGCCACTGTTGGAATATTGCATGCAATTCTGGTCTCCTTCCTATTGGAAAGATGTTGTGAAACTTGAAAGGGTTCAGAAAAGATTTACAAGGATGTTGCCAGGGGTGGAGGATCTGAGCTACAGGGAGAGATTGGACAGGCTGGGGCTGTTTTCCCTGGAGCGTCGGAGGCTGAGGGGTGACCTTATAGAGGTTTACAAAATTATGAAGGGCATGAATAGGATAAATAGGCAAAGTCTTTTCCCTGGGGTCTGGGAGACCAGACCGAGAGGGCATAGGTTTAGGGTGAGAGGGGAAAGATATAAAAGAGGCCTAAGGGGCAACTTTTTCATGCACAGGGTGGTATGTGTATGGAATGAGCTGCCAGAGGATGTGGTGGAGGCTGGTACAGGTGCAACATTTAAGAGGTATTTGGATGGCAATATGAATAGGAAGGATTTGGATTGATATGGACAGGGTGCTGGCAGGTGGGATTAGATTGGGTGGGGATATCTGGTCGGCATGGACGGGTTGGACCGAAGGGTCTGTTTCCATGCTGTACACCTTTATGACTCTATGACTCTACAGGGAGGCCTTAACCTGTAGGCCTCTGCTGCTAGGAGTAGTCAACCTGCTCAGGCTCGCATCCTTCCTGATGGACTCGGCAAATGGCTGTATGCAGCACCCAAACTAGGCAGGAGAGAGAGGGCAGCCCTGCCTGTCTCCCGATCTGACTGGGAATCTATCTGATTCCCACCCATTGATTGAGACTGCACTGACAATGTTGGTGTACAGCAGTCTGATCCAATTACAGATTTCCTCCCCAAAGCCCATTTTGGAGAGAACATTTCTCATATCCCTATGTCAAAGACTTTCTCCTGGTCCAGGCTGATGAGACAGGTGTCCAATCCCCTGTCCTGCACGTAGGTGATCATATCCCTGAGGAGTGCGAGACTGTCAGTGATCTTCCTGCCCAGTGTTTCCTCAGGAACTACACATCTTTTAAATTTCAAAATATTCTTTATTCATAGAAATAAATCCTTGGTACCTTTACAATTGGTCATGCCGTTTATATATATACATTGCATGTCTTAACATTACAGAGATCAGATTGAGTCAATCGTATTTACAGTTATCGTATTCACATCGTATGTTAACCATCCATTCTCTTGGCGTGGAGCTGAGGCGTCAGCGGAACCCTCCTTCTGAGTGGGCCCCCTGTTATACTAAAGCAAAGGAACCTTCTTCAACCCCCGGTTTATGGGATTACCATTTTCCATTTGACTGTCCTGTCTCTGGGGTGGCTGTCTGCATCCCGATGGTAATTGCGAACTGCTGGGACTTCACAGGACTGAAGTAGCTGTCCAGTTCATCACTGGGATCATTTGCCCGCTCTGGTGTCATTGAGCCGAGTCAGAATCTTCTTCTGGTGTTGACCCTCCTTGCACCCGTCTTCACCATCCAAAGAGCTGCCCGTACATTCCTTGTACAGCTGACATTTCCCCCTTTGATGGGAGGCTTGGGGGACCTGGCAGGATTTTCTTTCCCTGTTTTAACACGTATCCACTCCTCTGTCTCCTCGATTACGTCCTCCTTCATTGCTTCCATCTGCCCAGCTAGAGCTAAGATCAGCTGCTGTGTCTCTCCGCTGGCTGCCTCCTCCTCCACTCCTTCTTTCAATGTGCGACCAGACTCTGTTTCCCTGATGCTTGGGTGGACCTTGCTGGTCCACGGCTCACATTGCCACCTCCAGCCAACTGTGCTTAAATGCCTCCACCACCCCCCCCCCCACCCGCCACCGTCTTGGGCAGGTCTTGTACATGTGGCACACCTCTCCACACAGGTTAGGCTCTTTGCTTCCTGACTTTCCTTGGTCAGGTGACCCTCCTGCTTGCAGTTCCTTGCAATCTGTCGCCATGTGTCCCAACGTCCCGCAGATTCAGCACACATTCGGCTGTCATGCATATGTCAGAAAGCCCCTGCTCCCTCGAATTGCGAAGTTGGAGGGTGGGTGGAGGATGTTCCCGTTTTCATCGACCCTCAGGGTTACCCAGACCTGCCGATTACTGGTCCAAATCCCGAAAGGGTCGACCACATCAGTGCTTTCTCCCTTGAGTTGGACATATCTTCCCAGGAAGGTCAGGACATCAGCTGCTGGGACATGGGGGTTGTACATATGAATCATAACCATCAGACCCTTCTGTGCAGGAAGCACACACAATGGGACCACCGACAAGATGGAGAACAGAGGTTCCCCTTCCTTCTCCTGGAAGACCTTCAGGAACTGCTCACAATTCTTCACGTTCCTGAAGGTCACATCGAAGTAGCCTGCCCCAGGGAAATACTACAAGCAGTACACTTTTTTTAAATTCAAAAATATACTTTATTCATAAAATTATTTGGATCTCCATACAATTGGTCATGCTATTCTTGTGCACACATTACATTGCTTTACATACAGACATCGAAATTTATTTTTCCTATATACAAGTCTGTACATTTACTATCCAGCTCTTCTGCTGAGGCGTCAGTGGAGACAAAGTGATTGGGTGGGCCTCCTGTTCTTTGGCAGGCATATGTTACACAGTGGTCATTCCACTCTCAGCCTTGGTGGCAGCTGTCCCAAGCTTCAGCACAGCCCTCAACATGTAGTCCTGGACCTTGTTTTGGTGCTTGTTGGAATGTTCTGGCGATGAGGCACTCTGCCAAATGACTTTGACAGTCTGCCCAGGGAACTGCTCGATAGGATCCGCCCTCTCCTATTCCCAAAGGGTCTCAAGGACACTACATGCAGACCACTTCCTGATGGATTTGTGGTCAAAGGGATTTTTTTTCATAAACTTCTCCACACAGGACAGGTGATACGGAATGGTACAACTAATTGGAGAGTTCTGTGGCAGCGAGGCCAGGCCATCCTTCGCAACACCAGTAAGTAGTGACACTTGGTGTTTGCGTACCGGGGATCCATGCACAGCTTAATGCAACTTGATGCAGCCACACACAAAGGAGGCCATAGTGTGAGGGTGGCATTGGGTGTGTTTTTTACCCCGTTGCCAAAAGCTTTATACATCGAGTCAGGTCCATCTTTGATCTCCATATAAATTGGAAGATGGCCTGGGTGACTGCAACTGCACAGTTTCTGTGAATAGGCCAGACTTGTGCCACATATAACAGCAATCACAGTGCCTCACACCTGATGACCAGGTTTCTTCCCGCAATGGAGAGCGACCGTAGATTCCATCTGCCCAGTTTCTGCCTCACTTTTCTGATCCACTCCCCCAAGACTTCGTGCATGCCCCAGTCCATCCAAACCAACTACCCAGAACCTTCAGGTGGTCGGCCCTGACGGTGAAGGGGATCGAGGATTGTTCACCTCAGTTCCCAAAGAGCATGCCCTCGCTCTTGCCTCGATTGACCTTGGCCCCTGAGGCCAGTTTGAACTGATCACATATGCACATGAGTCTGTGCACAGACAGTGGATCCGAGCAGAAAACAGCAACGTCATCCATGTACAGGGAGGCCTTAACTTGTAGGCCCCCGCTGCCAGTCACCACTCTCAGGCTCGCATCCTTCCTGAAGGACTCGGCAAATGGCTCTATGCAGCACACAGACAAGGCAGGAGAGAGAGAGGGCAGCCCTGCCTGTCTCCAGATCTGACTGGGAAGCTATCTGATTCCCACTCATTGATTAAGACTGCACTGACAATGTTGGTGTAGAGCAGTCTGATACAATTGCAGATTCCCTCCCCTAAGCCCATTTTGGAAAGAACATCTCTCATATACGTGTGTGATATCCTGTCAAAGGCTTTCTCCTGGGTCCAGGCTGATGAGGTTGGTGTCCAACCCTCTGTTCTGCACATAGGCGATCGTATCCCTGACGAGTGTGAGACTCTCAGCGATCTTCCTGCCTGGTGCAGCACAGGTTTGGTCAGGGTGAATAACTGACCCCAGAGCAGACCTGACTTGACCCGGTTGGCGATAACCTTTGACAAAATTTCGTAATTCGGATTCAATAGTGAGATTGGTCTCCAATTTCTTATTTCCTCCCCCTTCAAACTCCACTTGTAGATGAGGGTGATGATGCCTTTCCTCATGGATTCACTCATGGTACCTGCCCGAAGCACACTGACATACACATCCAACAAGTCCTGGCCAATCAAGCCCCACAGAATAGAGTTCCACCAGTGGCAGGTCCAGTGGTGCAATTAGTTAGTTTACTGTACTTGCATGACAGAATGGCAGTGCATAAGCTGCCAAAATTGCGTGTTCAATTCTCGCCAAATGTCTGTTTTTGTCACTGGCCACTCGGGTGTTTTCCTATCTTCCTGGTGGTGGAAATTGAATAAAGATTCCTGCACCTTGTGTCTTTCACTGTGTCCCACACCTGCACACACACACCATGGGTGCTGGGGAAAAAAATAAGCACTACCGCAGTTAGGTTTTAGTGTGGGGGTTAAAAAAAAGACAGGAGATGCTTCGATGTGAAGGGCCACTGCTTGTCACTGGCCACTCGGGTGTTTGCCTATCTTGAGAATTGGAAAAAAAAAGAAAAAAGAGAAATAAGAAAAAAAAAGAGCTCCACTAGTAATTCATCTCTTCCAGCAGTTTCATTATTTTTTAAGGACTCAAGGGCCATGGTCGGCTCGTCTAGACATAGCACGTGGTTCAGCTTTTTTTTTAAATTCAAAAATATACTTTATTCATAAAAATATTTTTGTGGCCTGTACAGCTGGTCATGCCATACATACGTAAATATTTGCATACAGAGATCAGAATTTATCATTCATATATATATACAGGTCTGTATGTTTATCAATCATATAGCCATATATTTAGCTGAGGTGTCAGCAGAGCCCAAATGACTTTGTGGGGCCCCTGTTCTTCTCCGACAGGCAGATGTTACATGGTGGTCTTTCACCACTGCACATTCGCGGCAGCTGCCCCAAGCTTCAGCGCGTCCCTCAACACGGAGTCATGGACCTTGGAATGTGCCAGTCTGCAACACTCAGTCAGGGTCAACTACTTCAGCTGGAAGATCAACAGGTATCAGACGGCCCAGAGAGCGTCCTTCACCGAGTTGACGATGCTCCAAGCACAGTTGATGTTCGTTTTGGTGTGCGTCCCATGGAACAGACCACAGAGCATTGAGTCCTGTGTCACGGAGCTGCTCGGGGCAAATTTCGACAAACACCACTGAATTCTTCAGACTTCTTCTGCATAGGCACATTCCAGAAGGAGGCGTGTAACTGTCTCGTCCCCCCCCCCCCCCCCCGCAGCTGCTTCCAGGGCATTGTGCGGTGCAGCAGAGTCTGGGTATGCATAAAGGATCTCACAGGCAGAGCCCTTCTCACCACCAGCCACGCCATGTCCTGGTGCTTGTTGGAAAGTTCTGGCGATGAGGCATTCTGCCAAATGACTTTGACAGTCTGCTCAGGGAACTCGATAGGATCTGCCCTCTCCTTTTCCCGAAGGGTCTCAAGGACATAACGTGCTGACCACTTCCTGATGGACTTGTGGTCAAAGGTATTTTTCTTCACAAACTTTTCCACGAAAGACAGGTGATAGGGAACAGTCCAATTAAACGGAGCATTCTGCAGCAGTGAGTCCAGGTCCATCCTTCGCAATGCCAGGGACAGGTAGAGCCTCAGTACATAGTGACACTTGGTGTGTGCGTACCGGGGATCCACACACAGCTTGATGCAGCCACACACAAAGGTGGCCAGCAGGGTGACATTAGGTGCATTTTTTTTCCGCCGTTGCCCAGATTTTCATACATCGAGTCGCATCGGACAAGGTCTGCCTTTGCCCTCCATATAAATTGGAAGATGGCCCGGGTGACTGCAGCGGCACTGGTTCTGGAAATAGGCCAGACCTGTGCCACATATAAGAACAATGACAGTGCCTCCCAGGTGATGACCAGGTTTTTTCCCACGAAGGAGAGCGACCGTAGCTTCCATTTGCCCAGTTTCTGCCTCACTTTGCTGATACACTCCTCCCAAGACTTGGCACACGCGCCAGCCCCCCTCCCCGTCCCCCCCCCCCCCCCGAACCAAATACCCAGCACCTTCAGGTGGTTGGTCCTGAAGGTGAAGGGGATCGAGGATTGTTCGGCCCAGTTCCTGAAGATCATGGCCTCGGTCTTGCCTCGGTTGACCTTGGCCGCCCAGGCCGGTTCGAACCGGTCACATATGCACACGAGTCTGCGCACAGACAGCGGATCTGAGCAGAAAAAGGCGACGTCATCCATGTACAGGGAGGCCTTAACCTTCAGGCCCCCGCTGCCAGAATAGTCACCCCCCTCAGGCTCGCAACATTCCTGATTGATTCGGCCAATGGGTCTATGCTGCAAACAAACAAGGCCGGAGAGAGAGGGCAGCCCTGCCTGACTCCAGATCTGACTGGGAAGCTAACTGATTCCCACCCATTCATTGAGACTACACTGAAAATGTTGGTGTAGAGCAGTCTGATCCAATTGCAGATTCCATCCCCAAAGCCCATTTGGGAGAGAACATCTCTCATAGCGTATGACAGGATATCACACAGGGATTTCTCCTGGCCCAGGCTGATGAGGCAGGTGTCCAACCCTCTGTCCTGCGCGTAGGCAATCGTATCCCTGAGGAGTGCGAGACTCTCAGTGATCTTCCTGCCTGGTACAGCACAGGTTTGGTCAGGGTGAATCACCGACCCCAGAGCAGTCCTGGCCTGGTTGGCTATTACATTTGACAGAATTTTGTAATCCGCATTCAACAGTGAGATTGGTCTCCAATTTCTGAGTTCCTCACTCTCCCTCTTCCGCTTGTAAATGAGGGTGATGATGCCGTTCCTCATGGATTCGTTCATGGTAGCTGCCCGAAGTACACTAACATACAATTCGAGCAGGTCCTGGCCAATCAAGTCCCACAGAGCAGAACAGAGCTCAACCGGTAAGCCATCGCTTCTAGGAGTTCTATTCTTTTCGAAGGGCCTTGGTCAGCTCGTCCAAAAATAGCGGCTGGTCCAGACTCTCGCGTGTTCTGTCGTCTAAGACCTCCATGATCGAGGACAGGAACGACTGGGAGGCCACGCTGTCGGTTGGCTTCGCGTCATACAGACTGGCATAGAAGGATTTGCTGATCCTCATGACGTCAGCCTGAGATGACGTTATCAAGCCATCTTCTTCCTTCAGGCTGCTGAGCACAGAGCTCTCTTTGTGCACCTTCTGGAGGAAGAAACGTCAGCACGTCTCGCCTTGCTCCACGGAGCGGACCCTGGATCGGAAGATTATCTTGGAGGCCCCTGAGACAACGAGTGAGGCTTGCTGGCCCTTCACATCCTTGAGGTCCTCTGTGATATCGACTCCCATCGTCTGCAGCAAGAGCAGGTTCTGCATACTTTCCTAGAGCTGGGACAGTTTTCCCTGCCTCTGTCTTGCCTCCTGAACACCTTTGAGGATGAAGAACCTCTTGATGTTCCCTTTTACTGTTTCCCACCAGTCCGCTGGGGACTCAAAGAGCGGCTTCACGGTTCTCCAACCTGCGTAGGCCCTCTTGAGCTCCCCAATGTTTCCTGGGGTCAACAGCTTTGTGTTCAGCTTACACGTTCCCTTGCCCGCCCGCTGCTCGTCCAGTAGGTGACAGTTGACCAGCAGGAGGCAGTGGTCAGAGAAGAACACCGGCTTGATGATGGTGGATCTGACCGAGAGCATTCGAGACACAAACAGTTAATCTATCCTTGAGCGGATAGACCCGTCTGTCCGTGACCAGGTGTATCTCCGCTGCGCTCCATCTGCAGGGGTGCTGAAGACTTTGTGCAGCTTGCCATCTTTTACCGTTTCCATCAGGTCTCTGAAGGTGGCGTTCAGTTTATTGTCACCCCCCCCCCCCTCCCCCAGTTGAAGTCTAATGCAAGAATGACCGGTCTGGACGTAGCCAGCAACAGAGGAAGCTGCTGCAGGACGGCCAACCGTTCCTCTTACCCACTCGGGCGTACACATTAATCAGTCTCAGGGGAGCATTTCTGTACATGATGTCAGTGACAAGTAGGCACCTGCTCACCACCTCCTTAACATCGGAGATGGTGAAGCTGCCTCCCCGCAACAGGAAACCCAGGCTGGAGGCGGGCTATCGTTTTCTCCCAATCAAACTGACGGCCCATGGGCCCACAAACTCGACCATCTCCTGTAGCTGCTGAGGTGCGGTATCCAACACTCCTGCAGGAACAGGACGTCGGCTTTAATGTTGGCCAGGAAGGCCATCGTAGAAACACATCACGTAGCCGATTTCATGCTACGCACATTGATGCTGGCAACTCTTATTCCCATTTTAACAGTTTATGAGGTTCCCAATGTTCATTTGCTGTTGGTCTTGCCCCTCTGGGGTAGCTGTGTGCATCCCCGTGGTGACAGCAAACTGCTGGACCCTCCTACGGCTGAGGTAGCTGCCCGGCTCCACGTTGGGGCCATTTCCCTGCTCTGGTGTCTTTGGGACGGACCCAGGTTCTGCACAGGCCATTTCTCCATCCGACAATGGGGCTGTCACAGGACCGCTGCTCCCAGCTACATGGAGCTGTGGGCTGGTGGGTACCTCTTGGTTCTCACTGGGTGAGGGGAGGTCTTTACCCATCCCCTCAGAATGATCGTCTTTTCCTGTTTTTGCAGTGCTTTTTCCCTCCTTTTTCCCCGCAGAGCACTGTCTCTTCCTCTGGTGACGACCTCCTTGTGCCCGTCCTCACCGTCGGAAGAGCTGCCTGTATCCTCGTCGTGTAGGTGTTGCTTCCCCCATTGCTGAGTGGCTTTGGGGGCCTTGAAGGTTTCCTCATCCTGCTTCTGACAGTAATCCAATCCTCTGCCTCCATTGATCCCTCCTCTTCCACTTCCTCTGTCTGTCTTGAAGGAGCTTGGATCGGCTGCTGCACCTCCCTGCTGTCTGCCATCTGCTCCACTACAGCCTGCCCTTCCTTCTGGGTGCCTCCTGATACCGTTCACGTGCCGTTTGTGGTGCCTTGCTGGTCTGATGCGGTCCTCGGCTCGTGTTGCCACCTGCGGCCATCTGTGCGTAGGTGGCGGCCGCTCGTCTTCGGCAGGCGTTGCACATGTAGCCCGCTTCTCTGCACAGATTACTGTTCTTGGCCTCCTTACATTCCTTGGTCGGGTGGCCTTCCTGGTTGCAGTTTCAACAGACGGTCACCTTACAATCTGCCGCCATGTGGCCTGACCTCCCACAGGTTTGGCACACTTTTGGCTGCACTGCGTATGTCAGGTAAGCTCCAATCCTCCGATGGCAAAGCTGGAGGGTGGGTGGAGGATGTTCCCACTGGTTACCTTGACCTGTCGTTTGCTGGTCCTGTTCCCGAAAGAATCGACCACATCAGTGCTTTCTCCATCGACCAGGATGTATCTTCTCAGGAAGGTCAGGATATCTGCTGCTTGGACGTGAGGGTTGTACATATGGATCGTAACAACCCGACGACTCTGTGCAGGAAGGGACTGGACAGCTGACAAGATGGTGAACAGAGGTTCCCCTTCTTTCTCCTTGAAGAACTTCAGGAGCTGCTCATAATTCTTCACGCTCCTTAAGGTCATGTTGAAATAGCCTGCCCCTGGTAAATCCTGCAGGCAGTACACATCTGCTGCTTCAAACCCACAGCGCTCCAGCAAAATCTTCTTGACAAAAACCGTCCGATCGACTGGTGTGTGCTCCTCCACCTTCTTCACAGTTACCCTGATTGTATTGCGAATGCCCTGGCCTGGGCTGTAAGCAACTGCTGAGGCCATAGCTCTGAGGTTGGCTGGTACCTGAATTGGCATTAGGCCGAAGCCAGCATGAAGATCCACCAAGAGCAGGTCAGCACATCCAAACGATCCTCAACGTCCAATCACAATCCAGCGATGATCTCCAGTAGTTTCGACGACTCACAACCCAATCCCCGTAGTTTATCCCCTGCCAGGACACGTCCACTGCCTCAAACCTGCAGCATTCCAGCAGAACCTCTTCCTCTAGCCCTCAGGAACTACACATATTCGAAGCCAAAGGGCAATATTTTCCCAGTAAACTAACAAAAACACATCTCCACATGACCTACACCTCAATTCCCCCAGACTGCCTCAAGTCCCAGCCGCTTCCTATATTTTCTATTAGCCTGACTGTGATCAAAGACCAATAGATCACAACTGACAGTTTCTCTGCTGCCTCGTCCTTCCAGACTTTCTAACCAGAGTGAACGATCCGTTTATCCAAGTAGCTTCTTTTAATAATTTCTGTGAACTTGTTTGATATTGAATGTAGATGATCAGTAATGTACCAATCAGATGCGCTGGAGCTGAGGCATGTCACGAACAAGCCGGTTATGCGACTGACAGAGCGTCAGTGAGATTGTCGCAACCCACTGGGACAGCGTTGGACACAGAGAATGGTGCAGCACAGAGGGAGACACTGCAGCCTCTCGTTGTCTGCATCAGCTCTCTGTATGGGCTCCTGCCCTAGGACAACTCCCCAGGCTTTACCCGATGCATGCCCTGCAAATCTCTCTATAGATAATTATTTGATTTTCTCCTGAAAGCTATGAATGAATGTGACTCCAGTATCTCCTCAGGCAGTGCGCAGCCAATAGTAACCACTCGATGAAGGTGGTTGGGTTTACATACAAACCTTGATGAAATGTAGCACTTCGTTAAAAAAAAACACCTACCACCGTCCTGCAGTGTTAATGAGCCTACAGCTTGTGTTGACCCAATCTCTGGTCTAAACAAACGGAACTGTTAACAATGCAAACAATTCCTGCCTCTCCACAAGGCAAACCAAGACAAACAATTGAAACAGGTTCTAATTCTGGTCGCGTAATATCAGTGTAAGGAAATATTAGATCACTCTTCTGAACGGAAATCCTTAGACAAATCCACTTGCCTTGTATTATGTGAACTCTGATCTCCAAACCATGAAACTGCCCACCGGCAAATTGAAATGAACAAAACCGTGGTGGACCTGAAGTTCGATCGGGTAAATCAACCACAAATGATTTGGCTTCGACTCCAAATATTCAAATTGTAATTTGCCACCTTGGAATTGCAAATCAAGATTTATAGACTTATGGAGTAGTATAGCACGGTAACAGACTCTTTGCTTAAATTGCCGGGCATCAACCAGATAACCTCGATAAATCTAGTCCCGTTTGCCAGCACTGGGCCACATAGATATCCATTCAGATACCCTTCAAATGTTATAATTGCAACCGCCTGCACCACTTCCTCTGGCAACTCATTCCATACACACACCACCCTCTGCATGAAAGAAGTTGCCCCTCCAGTCCCTTTAAAAGCTATCTTCTCTCAAATTAAACATATGACCTCTTCTTTTGGACTCCCCTACGCTCGGGAAAAGACCTCTATTATTCACACTATCCATGCTGCTCATGATTTTATAAACGTTTATAAGATCACCCCTCAGCCTCTAACACCCAATGCGGAATATTATCATCCACCTTGCTGAAGTCCATGTCGACAATGTCTACTGGTCTGCTTTCATAAATCTTCTTTGTCACCTCTTCAAAAACCTCAATTAAGTTAATGAGAGATGTTTTCCCATGCAAAAAGCCATGATAAGTATCAGTATTAAGGGAGTGCCGCACTGTCAGAGAGTCAGTACTGAGGCAGTACTACACTGTCGGAGGGTCAGTACTGAGGGAGGACTATACTGTCAGAGGGTCATTACTGAGGGATCACCACACTGTCAGAGGGTCAGCACTGAGGGAGGACTACACTGTCAGAGGGTCAGTAGTGAGGGAGTGCCACACTAACGGAGGGTCAGAACTGAGGGAGTGCTGCACGGTCAGAACTGAGGGATTGCCGCACTGTCAGAGAGTCAATACTGAGGGTGTGCTGTACTGTCAGATGGTCAGTACTGAGGCAGTGCTACACTGTCGGAGAGTCAGTACTGAGGGAGCACCACAGTGTCAGAGGGTCAGTACTGAGGGAGCAACGCACTGTCCAAGAGTGAGTACTGAGGGAGCACCAACTGTCAGAGAGTCAACTGAGGAAGCAGCACACTGTCAGATGGTAAGTACTAAGGGAGCAACGCACTGTCAGAGAATTAGTACTGAGAGAGCAATGCACTGTCAGAGGGTCAGCACTGAGGGCTCACCGCACTGTCAGAGGGTCAGTATTGAGGGAGGACTACACTGTCAGATGGTCAGTACTGAGTTAGGACTACACTGTCAGATGGTCAGTACTGAGGGAGAGCTGCACTGTCAGAAGGTCAGTACTGAGAGAGTGTCACACTGTCAGAGAGTCAGTACTGACCGAGCCTCAGGCACGTTCTCCCCGTGTCTGTGTGGGTTTCCTCCCACAGTCCAAAGATGTGGAGGTCAGGTGAATTGGCCATGATAAATTGCCCGTAGTGTTAGGTAAGGGGTAGATGTAGGGGTGTGGGTGGGTTGCGCTTTGGCGGGTCAGTGTGGACTTGTTGGGGCGAAGGGCCTGTTTCCACACTGTAATGTAATGTAATCACCACAGTGTCGGAGGGTCAGTGCTGAGGGAGTGCCATATGGCTGGACGGTCAGTACTGAGGTAGCAGCACACTGTCAGAAGGTCAATACTGAGGGGGTTCTGCACTATCAGAGTGTCAGTGCTGAGGAAGCACTGCACTGTCGGAGGGTCAGTCCTGAAGGAGCACCGCACTGTCAGATACGCAGTACTCAGGGAGCAATGCACTGTCAGAGGGTCAGTAGTGAGGCAGTGTCGCACTGTCTGAGAGTGAGTACTGAGGGAGTACCGCACTGTCAGACAGTCAGTACTGAGGGAGCAGCACACTGTCAGATGGTTAGTACTAAGAGACCAACACACTATCAGATGGCTAGTACTGAGGGAGGTGCTGCACTGACGGAAGGTCAGTACTGAGGGAGAGCCACACTGACGGACGGTCAGTACTGAGGGCGTGCCACACTGTCAGAGAGTCAGTAGTGAGGGTGTGCTACACTGTCGGAGAGTCAGTACTGAGGGAGTGCTACACTGTCAGAGAGTCAGTACTGAGGGAGCGCCACAGTGTTGGAGGGTCAGTCCTGAGGAAGCAAAGCACTGCCAGAGAGTCAGTACTGAGGGATCAGCACACTGTCAGATGGTTAGTACTAAGGGAGCAACGCACTGTTAGACGTTCAGCACTGAGGGATAACCGCACTGTCAGAGGCTCAGTACTGAGGGAGGACTACACTGTCAGAGCGTCAGTACTGAGGGAGAACCACACTGTCGTAAAGTCAGAGAGTCAGCATTGTCAGAGAGTCAGCACTGAGGGAGTGCCGCAATGTCCGATAGTGAGTACTGAGGAAGCACCGCACTGTCAGAGAATCAGTACTGAGGTAGCAGCCCACTGTCAGATGGTTAGTACTAAGCGAGCAATACACTGTCAGAGGGTGAGTAATAAGGGAGAGCTGCTCTGACAGAGGGTCAGTACTGACGGTGTGCCATACTGACGAAGGGTCAGTACTGAGGGAGTGCTGCACTGTCAGAGAGTAGGTACTGAGGAATTGCTGCACTGTCAGAGAGTCAGTTGTGAGGATGTGCTGCACTGGGGAAGGTTAGTACTGAGGGAGTGCCGCACTGTCAGAGAGTCAGTACTGAGGGAGTACTGCGCTGTCAGAGGGTCAGTACTGAGGGAGTGCTACACTGTCGAAGAGTCATTACTGAGGGAGCACCACAGTATTAGACGGTCAGTACTAAGGGAGCAACGCATGGTCCAAGAGTGAGTACTGAGAGAATACCACACTGTCAGAGAGTCAGTACTGAGGGAGCAGCACACTGTCAGATGGTTAGTACTAAGGGAGAAACGCACTGTCCGAGGGTTAGTACTGAGGGAGCAATGCAATGTCAGAGGGTTAGTACTGAGGGAGCAACGCACTGACGGAGGGTTAGTACTGAGGGAGCACTGCACTGTCAGAGGGTCAGTACTGAGGGAACACCGCACTGTCAGGTGGTTCGTACTAAGGGCGCAACACACTGTTAGAGAGTAGTACTGAGGGATTACCGCAATGACGGAGGGTCAGTACTGAGGGAGTGCCGCCTGTCAGAGGGTCAGTACTGAGTGAGCAAAACACTGTCAGAGGGTCAGTACTGAGGGAGCATGACACTGTCAGAGGGTCACTACTGAGAGAGTGCCACACTTTCGGAGGGTCAGCACTGAGGGTGTGCTGCACTGTGAGAGGGTCAGTACTGAGGGAGTACTACACTGTCGGAGGGTCATTATGGAATCATAAAGTCATAGAGATGTACAGCACGGAAACAGACCCTTTGGCCCAACTTGTCCATGCCGACCAAATATCCCATACCAATCTAGTCCCAACTGCCAGCACCCAGCCCATATCTCTCCAAACGCTTCCTATTCAGATACCCATCCAGATGCCTTTTAAATGTTGCAATTGTACGAGCCTCCACCACATCCTCTGGCAGCTCATTCCATACCCGTACAACCCTTACGTCCCTTTTATATCTTTCCTCTCTCACCATAAACCTATGCCCTCCAGTTCTGGACTACCCAACCCAAGGGAAAAGACTTTGGCCATTTATCCTATCCATGCCACTCATAATTTTATAAAGCTCTGTAAGGTCAAAGTGTTGGAAAATGTTATCAGAAATAGGATTCATAATCATCTAGAAAGGAATAAGTTGTTGAGGGACAGTCAAAACTGTTTAGTGACGGATGGGTCGTGCCTCACAAACCTTATTGACTTCTTTGAGAAGGTGACCAAGCAGGTGGATGAGGGTAAAGTGGTTGATGTCATAGTCATAGAGTCATAGAGATGTACTGCATGGAAACAGACCCTTCAGTCCGACGCGTCCATGCCGAACAGATTTCCTAACCTAAGGTTAACCATCAGCATCCGACACTCCAGGGAAAACAGCCCCAGCCTATTTCACCTCTCCTTATAGCTCAAATACCCCAACCCTGGCAACGTCCTTGTAAGTCTTTTCTGAACCCGTTCAAATTTCACAGCATCCTTCCAATTGGAAGGAGACCAGAATTGCATGCAATATTCCAACAGTGGCCTAACCAATGTCAGCAACATGACCTCCCAACTCCTGTACTCAATACTCTGACCGATAAAGGAAAGCATACTAAACGCCTTCTTCACTATCCTGTCTACTTACAACTATACTTTTAAGGAGCTATGAACCTGCACTCCAAAGTCTCTTTGTTCAGCAATACTCTCTAAGCACTTACCAGTAAGTGTATAAGTTCTGCTACAATTTGCTTTCCCAAAATGCAGCACCTCACATTTATCGAACTTAATCTCCACCTGCCACTCCTCAGCTCATTGGTACATCTGATCAAGATCCTGTTGTAATCTGAGGTAACCTTCTTTACTGTCCACTACGCCTCCAATTTTGGTGACATCTGCAAGCTTACTAACTGTACCTCATATGCTCACATCCAAATCATGACAAATGACAAAAAGTAGGGGACCCAGCACTGATCCTTGTGACACTCCAGTGGTCACAGGCCTCCAGTCTGGCAAACAACCCTCCACCACCACCCTCTGTCTTCTACCTTTGAGTCAGTTCTGTATCCAAATGGCTAGTTCTCCCTGTATTCCGTGAGATCTAACCTTGCTAACTCGTCTCCCATGGGAAACAAAGACGAATGCCTTACTGAAGTCCATATAGATCACACCTACCGCTCTGCCCTCATCAATCAGGCCCTAGACCCTTTCCTATCTCTGTAACCCCTTCCCTATCTCTGTTAACCACTCCAGCTCCTACCCACCCCCCTATCTCTGTAACCCCCTCCAGCGCCTATACACCTCCCTATCACTGTAACCCCCTCCAGTCCCGACAACACTCCGTATCTCTGTAACCCCTTACAGACCGTATTCCCCTTCCTATCTCTGTAAACTCTTCCAGCCCCTACACGCCTCCCTTCCTCTGTCATCCCCTTCAGCCACTACTCCCCTCCTATCTCAGTAACCCCCTTCAGCCACTACACCCCTCCCTATCTCTGTTAAACCCTCCAGCTCCTACTCACCCTCCCTATTTCTGTAAAACCCTCCAGCCCCTACAACCCTCGCTATCTCTGGAACCCCCTCCAGCCCATACACCTCTCTCTATCACTGTAAACCCCTCCAGCTCCTACACCCCTCCCTATCTCAGCAACATCCTCGAGCCCCTACACCCCTCTCTAAATCTGTAGCCTCCTTCAGCCCCTACATCCTTCCCTATCTCTGTAACCCCCTCAGTACTGACACTCCGACAGAGTACATCCCTCCCTTTTCTCCGTAACCTTCTCCAGCTCCTAAACCCCTCCCTACCACTGTCACCTCCTCCAGCACCTACACCCCTCCCTATCTCTGTAACCCCCTCCAGGCTCTACACCATTTCCTATCTCCGTAACTCCCTTCAGCCCCTACACACTTTCCTATCTCTGTAACTCCCTCCCTATCTCGGTTAACCCCACCAGCTCCTACCCACATCCCCATCACTGTAACAACCCTCAACAGCCTATACCCCTCCGTATCACTGTCACCCCGTCCAGTACCTACACCCCTCCCTATCTCTGTAGCCCCCTCCAGGCTCTACACCATTTCCTATCTCTGTAACTCCCTTCAGGCCCTAGACTCTTTCCTATCTCTGTAACCCCTTCCCTATCTCTATTAACCACTCCAGCTCCTACCCACCCCCCCATCTCTGTAACCGCCTTCAGCGCCTATACAGCTCCCTATCTCTTTAACCTCCTCCAGTCCCTATACCCCTCCCTATCTCTGTAATCCCATACAGACCCTATTCCCCTTCCTATCTCTGTAACCTCCTCCAGTCCCTACACCCCTCTCTATCTCTGTAATCCCCGACAGACCCTAATCCCCTTCCTATCTCTGTAACCTCCTCCAGTCCCTACACCCCTCTCTATCTCTGTAACCCCCTCCAGTCCTTACACTCCTCCCTCTCTGTAACCCCCTCCAGCTCCTACCCATCTCCCTATCTCTGTAACACCCTCCAGCTCCTACACCCCTCCCTATCTCTGTACCCCCTCCAGCTCCTACACCCTCCCTATCTCTGTAACCCCCTCCAACTCCCTCCCTGCTCCCTATCTCTGTAACCTCCTCCAGCTCCTACACCCTTCTCTATCTCTGTAACCCCCTCTAGCCCCTACACCACTCCCTATATCTGTCACCCCCTCCAGCCCCTACACTCCTCCCTATCTCTAAAACCTACGCCAGCACCTACACCTTTCCCTATCTTTGTAACCTCCTCCAGCTCCTATACCCCTCTCTATGTATGTAACCCCGTCCAGCCCATACACCCTTCCGTTTCTCTGTCACACCCTCCAGCTCCTATCCTGCTCCCTATCTCTAACCTCTTCCAGCTCCTACACCCCTCCCTATCTCTGTAATCCCCTCTAGCCCTACACCCCTCCGTATCTCTAATCCCCTCTAGCCCCTACACCCCTCACTATCTCTGTAACCTCCTCCTGCCCCGGCAACTCTTGGTGCATCTCACCTCCTCCAGGCCCTACAATATCTAGATCCCTGTAACCACGTCTGATTCCTTGCCCCCTTCTTATCTCTGTAACCTCCTCTAGCTCCAACAGCCTTCTTTATCTCACTCGCCTCATCCAGTTCCCAAAACCCTCTCTATCTCTGTAATATGATACAGCCCAATTATTCAATCAATGGTGGGCCTTGGGTAGTGTTGTAGAACAGAGAGACCGAGAGATTCATGAACATAACTCTTCGTTCTTTACAGCACAGGGTGGGGAAGAAAATGATTAGCTATGCTTGTCTTTATTACTCAGACCTTCGAGTACAGGAGTCGGAACCTAGTGTTGAGGTTGTTCAGGACGTTGGTGAAATCTCCACTAGATTCCTGTATCCAGTTCCGCTTGCCATGTTACAGGAAGGATATGATTCAGCTGAAGAGCATTTGGGAGAGATTTAGCAGGGTGTTGGTGGTGATGAAAGTGTTGAATTATGAAAATTTGCAGGAAACGCTCGGACTTTTTTCACTTGAGCATAGGACATTGAGAGGTGACCTTCCAGAGGTGTATAAAATCGTGAGTGGTATAGCTAAGGTGAATTGTAGGTAACGTTCCCCAAGGATGGGGGATTCCAAGATGAGGGGGCTTCATTTCAAGCTGAGAGGAGAGAGCTTTGAAAAGGGCATGAGAGGCAACATTTTTTACACAGAGTGGAATTTGGGTGTGGAATTAACTTCCAAGGTAGTGGTGGGTCCAAGCACAGTCACAACGTTTAAAGGTCATTTGGATTGGTACATGGGATATGGGCCATGAGCACGGAGGTGGCACTAGTTCATTTTGGGATTATGTTCAGTGTGGTCTGGTTGGACCAAAAGCTCCGTTTCCATTCAATCTGAGTCTATAATCCTCCCAAAGTCTCTACCTCCTCAAACCCAGAAAACACACTCCATCTTTGTAACCATCTCCAATCCATACAACTACCCCCGTTATCTCTGAGCTTCTACATTTCAAACTATCTCCCTTATCCTTGACTGGAGCCATTACAGAAATCTCTGGTCAAATCAATCCCAAACATTGTCAGTCTAGTGAATTGGGACATTTATTCATTGAGCACTGAGAGAGAAGGAATGCAGCAGGGGGCATCATTTCCAAACACTGACCTGAGGGAGTTTTCCCAATGAAGCGAGATTAGATATTCATCACAGAAGAATACAATACGTCTTTTGAAGCAGAGAACGATGAAGTGTAGGTTGGATTGAGACATGAATTAGGATCACGAGGGGGATGGTTATGGTCAGGATGTCAGGAGATTGTCCATTTGATCAGATTGGAAAGCTCCAGAGAAGGCAACATGGAGGGCAGCAGGAAGAGGGGTTGTCCCAGACAGAGTGGGAAGGCCAATGTCACACGGCATGCTGGATAAATGTGGAAGGGCAGGACGAGAGAGACGAATGGGACTGAGTGTGACAGCAGATCACAAAGGCAGGAATAGCTACAAGCAGGAACAATAACATCCTGCTGGGTCAGTAGAAAAGGGGAGTTCAGCACACAGTCAGATAGTCATCGAATTGCAGACCAGGGTCCAGGGTCCAGTTTGTTTGTTCCTGTCACCTGGAAATGGGGGATGTGGGAGTGCTGGTTCCTGTTTGTATTTGCCCCATTCTCTCCTTCCTTCTCTCTGTGATTGCAAAATTTCCTCCCTTCTTTTCATGCCACCTTCAGCTTGTCATTTCCTGTGATCTTCATGATGAGGATTGAAGACACGACTGGCGTGAGCAATCTTGGATTAACTTTGGTGCCGTGTGTAGTTTTTGGCTGTTCACAGAGTAACACCCCTCAGTACTGACATTCTGACAGAGTAACACCCCTCGGTACTGACACACTGACAGAATAACAGCCCCTCAGTACTGACGCACTGACAGAGTAACACGCCCTCAGTACTGACACAGCAACACCCCTTCAGCACTGACACACCGACAGAGTAGATTTAGATTACTTACAGTGTGGAAACAGGCCCTTCGGCCAAACAAGTCCATACCGCCCCGCCGAAGCATAACCCACCCATACCCCTACATCTACATCTACCCCTGACCTAACACCACGGGCAATGAAGCATGGCCAATTCACCTGACCTGCACATCTTTGGACTGTGGAAGGAAACCGGAGCACCCGCAGGAAACCCACGCAGACACGGGGAGAACGTGCAAACTCCACACAGACAGTCGCCTGAGGCGGGAATTGAGGCAGCAGTGCTAACCACTGTGCCACCGTAACAGCCCCTCAGAACTGACACATTGACAGAATAATAGCCCCTCAGTACTGACTCTCCGACAGAGTATTACGCCCTCAGTACTGACACACTGACACAGTATCACGCCCTCAGTATTGACACACTGACAGAGTAACAGCCAGTCAGTACTGACACACTGACAGAGTAACATGCCATCAGTACTGACACATTGACAGAGTAACACCCCTCAGTACTGACACACTGACAGAGTAACACTCCGCAGTACTGACATACTGACAGACTAACACCCCTCAGTACTGACACACTGACAGAGTAACAGCCAGTCAGTACTGACACACTGACAGAGTAACACGCCCTCAGTACTGACACACTGACAGAGTATCACGCCGTCAGTACTGACACATTGACAGAGTAACACCCCTCAGTACAGACACACTGACAGAGTAACAGCCCGTCAGTACTGACACAGCAACACCCCTTCAGTACTGACACACCGACAGAGTAAAACCCCGCAATACTGACACTCCAACAGAGAAACACTCCCTCAGTACTGACACTCCAACACAGCAACTCCCCCTACGTACTGGCACTCCGACAGAGTAACACTCCTTCAGTACTGATACTCCAAAAGAGTAACACCCCCTCAGTACTGACACTCCAACAGAGAATCACGCCTCAGTATTGGCACTCCGACAGATTAACACTCCCTCCGTACTGTCACACCGACACAGCAACACCCCCTCAATACTAACACTTCGACAGAGTAATTAGCCCTCAGTGCTGACACGCTCAAAGAGAAACAGCCCCTCAGTACTGACACTCCGACAGAGTTACACCCTCTCAGTACTGCCACTCCAACCCAGCAACACACCTTCAGTACTGACACTCCAACAGAGAAACACCCCCTCAGTACTGACACTCAGACACAGCAACAAACACCACAGTACTGGCACTCCGACAGAGTAACACCCCCTGAGTGCTGACACTCCGACACGGAAGTACCCCTTCAGTACTGGTACTCAAACATAGTAACACTCCCTCAGGACTGACACTCCAACAGAGTAACACCCCCTCAGTACTGACATTCCGACAGAGTAACACCCCATCAGTATTGACAATTCAACACAGCAACACCGTTTCAGTACTGGCACTCCGCCAGAGTAATATCCCCTGAGTGCTGACACAGCAACACACCATAGGTACTGACTCCCTGACACAGTAACGGCCCCTCAGTACTGACACTCAAACTCAGCAACACCCCCCTCACTACTGACATTCCAACAGAGTAACACCCCCCCCAGTGCGGACAATCAGACAGAGTAACACCCCGTCAGTCTTGACAATTCAACACAGCAACACCCTTTCAGTACTGACACTCCAACAGAGTAATACCCCCTCAGTGCTGACACGCTGACACAGCAACACCCCCCTCAGTACTGGCACTCCGCCAGAGTAATAACCCCTGAGTGCTGACACAACACCCCTTCAGTACTGACTCTCTGACAGAGTAACAGCCCCCCAGTACTGACACTCAAACACAGCAATACCCCCTCACTACTGACACTCCAACAGAGTAACACCCCCTCAGTGCTAACATACTGACAGTGTAACACCCCCTCACTACTGACACATTGATACAGCAACACTACTCTCAGTACTGGCATTCCGACACAGTAACACCCCGTCAGTACTGAAACTACGACATAGTAACATCCCCTCAGTACTGACACCCCGACAGAGTAACATCCCCTTGAATGCTTAGACTCCAAAACAGCAATACCCCTTTCATTACTGACACTCCAACAGAGTAACACCACCTGAATAGTGCCACTCCGACAGAGTAACACACCCTCAGTACTGACACTCCGACAGAGTAACACCCCCTCAGTGCTGACACGCTGACACAGCAACACCCCCCTCAGTACTGGCATTCCAACACAGCAACACCCCTTCCGTGCTGACACTCAAACAGAGTAACACGACCTCAATACTGCCACTCCGACAGAGTAACACCACCTCAGTACTGACACTCCAACACAGCAACACCACCTCAGTACTGACACTCCAACTCTGCAACACCGCCCTCAGTACAGACACTGCGACAGAGGGACATCCCATCAGTACTGACACTACAACAGAGTAACGCCCCCTCAGGACTGACAAGCTGACAAGCTGACTCCGAAAGATTAAGATCCCTTCAGTACTGCCACCCCGACAGACTAACAAACCCCTGAGTGCTGACACTCCAAAACAGCAACACTCTTTTCAGTATTGACACTCCAACGGAGTAGCACGACCTCAGTATCGACACTCCAACACAGCAAAACCGCCCTCAGTACTGACACTCCGACAGAGTACCACCCCGTCAGTACTGACACTCTGATTCATCAACACCCCATCAGTACTGGCATGCTGACAGAGTAACATCGCCTCAGTACTGACACTCTGACAGAGTAACACTCCTTCAGAACTGACACTACGACAGAGTAACACCCCCTCAGTTCTGACACTCCAACACAACAACACCCCCTCAGTACTGACAATCCGACAAACTAACACACACTCAGTACTGACATTCCAACACAGCAACACCGCCCTCAGTACTGACACTCTGACAGAGTAACACACCCTCAGTACTGACATTCCAACAAAGTATCATCCCCTCAATACTGAGACTCCACCACAGAAACACCACTTCAGTACTGACACTCCACAAGAGTAACAGCCCCTCTGTACTGACAATCCGATAGAGTAATACCCCCTCTCTACTGACACTCGGAAAGAGTAACATCAACTCAGTACTGACACTCCAACAGAGTAACATCCCCTCAGTGCTGACAAGCTGACAGCGTAACACCCCCTCAGTATTGACACACTGACACAGTAACACCCCCTCAGTACTGACACTCTGATAGAGTAACATCCTCTCAGTGCTGACAAGCTGACAGAGTAACAGACCCTCAGTACTGACACTCCAAAACAGCAACACCCCTTAAGTACTGACAATCCAACAGAGTAACATCCCCTCTGTACTGGCATTCCGACCGAGTGACACCCCCTCAATACTGACACTCTAACAGATTAACATCACCTCTGTACTGGCACTCTGACACAGCGACACCCGCTCAGTATTGGCACGCTGACAGAGTAACATTGACTCAGTACTGGCACTCCGACAGAAAAACACTCCGACTGTACTGACACTCCAACAGAGTAACATTCCCTCAGTACTGATACTCCAAAAGAGCAACACCCCCTGTGTGCTCACACAGCGACAGAGCAATATCCACTCAGTACTGGCACTCCAACGTGTAACATCCCCTCAGTACTGATACTCCTACAGAGCAACATCCCCCTGAATGCTTACAATCCGACACAGCAACTGTCCCTAAGTACTGACACTCCAACACAGCAACACTCCCTCAGTACTGACCCTCCAACAGAGTAACATCCCCTCATTACTGATACTCCAAAAGAGCAATATCCCCCTGAGTGCTGACACTCCGACAGAGCAACACCCACTCAGTACTGACACTCCAAAAGAGTAACATCCCCTCAGTACTGATACTCCAAAAGAGCAAAATCCCCCTCATTACTGACACTCGGACAGAGTAACAGCATCTCAGTACTGGCACTCCAACCCCGCAACACACCTTCAGTACTGACACTCCAACAGATTAACACCCCCTCAGTACTGACACTCAGACAGAGTAACAACCCTCAGTACTCATTCACGGACACAGCAACAACCACCTCAGTACTGGCACTCCGACAGAGTAACACTCCCTCAGTACTGACACTCCAACAGAGTAACACCCCCTCAGTACTGACACTCCGAAAGTGTAACACACCCTCAGTGCTGACACGCTGACACAGCAACACCCCCCTCAGTACTGGCATTCCGAAACAGTACTGACACTCCAACAGAGTAACACTCCCTCAGTACTGACACTCCAACAGAGTAACACCCCCTCAGTACTGACACTCCGACAGGTAACATCCCCTCAGTATTCACACTCCAACACAGCAACACCCCCCTCAATACTGGCACTCCGCCAGAGTAATAACCCCTGAGTGCTGACACAGCAACACCCCTTCAGTACTGACTCTCTGACAGAGTAACAGCCCCTCAGTACTGACACGCAAACACAGCAAGACCACCCTCACTACTGAAACTCCAACAGAGTAACACCCCCTCCGTGCTAACTCACTGACAGAGTAACACCCCTTCACTACTAACACACTGACACAGCAATACCCCTCCCAGTACTGGTATTCCGACACAGCAACACCCCTTCGGTACTGACACTCCAACAGAGTAACACCCCCTCAGTACTGACAGTCCGACAGTGTAACAACCCTCAGTACTGACACACTGACACAGCAACAACAACCACAGTACTTGCATTCCGACAGAGCAAAAACCCCTGAGTGCTGACAATCCAACACAGCAACACCCCTTCAGTACTGACACTCCAACATAGTAACACTCCGTCAGTACTGAAACTCCAACCGAGTAACACTCCCTCAGTACTGGCACTCCAACAGAGTAACACTCCCTCAGTACTGACACTCCAACAGAGTAACACCCCCTCAGCACTGACAAACCGACAGAGAAATACCCCATCAGTATTGACACTCCAACACAGCAACAACCCTTAAGTACTGACACTCCAACAGAATAATACCCCCTCAGTGCTGACACGCTGACATAGCAACACCCCCCCCCCCGTACTGACTCTCTGACAGAGTAACAGCCACTCAGTACTGACACTCGAACACAGCAACACCCCCCTCACTACTGACACTCCAACAGAGTAACACCCCCTCAGTGCTAACACACTGACAGAGGAACACCCCTCACTAATGACACACTGACACAGCAACATCGCTCTCAGTACTGGCATTCCGACACAGCAACACACCTTGAGTATTGACACTCCAACAGAGTAACACCCCCTAAGTACTGACGCTCCGACAGAGTAACTTCCCCCTGTGTGCTGACACTCCAAAACAGCAACACCCCTTTCAGTACTGACACTCCAATACAGGAACACCACCTCAGTACTAACACTCAAAAACAGCAACACCACCTCAGTACTGACAGTCCGACAGAGTAACACCCCCTCAGTACTGACCTTGCAACAGAGTAACACCACCTCAGTACTGAGATTCCGACAGAGTAACATCCACTCAGTACTGACACCTCGACAGAGTAACATCCCCCTGAGTGCTGACACTCCAAAACAGCAACACCCCTTTCAGTACTGACACTCCAACAGATTAACACCATCTCAGTAGTGACACTCCAACACAGCAACACCGCACTCAGTACCGACACTCCGACAGAGTACCACCCCGTCAGTACTGACACTCTGATTCATCAACACCCCATCAGTACTGGCCTGCTGACAGAGTAACATCGCCTCAGTACTGACACTCTGACAGAGTAACACTCCCTCAGAACCGACACTACGACAGAGTAACACCCCCTCAGTACTGACACTCCAACACAACAACACCCCCTCACTACTAACAATTCGACAAACTAACTCACACTCAGCAATGACATTCCAACACAGCAACACCACCCTCAGTACTGACACTCTGACAAAGCAACACACACTCAGAACTGACATTCAGACAGAGTAAAGCACCCTCAATACTGAGACTCCACCACAGCAACACCACTTCAGTACTGACACTCCACAAGAGTAACAGCCCCTCAGTACTGACAATCCGATAGAGTAATGCTCCCTCTCTACTGACACTCGGACAGAGTAACACCCCCTCAGTACTGACACTCAGACAGAGTAACAACCCTCAGTACTGACACACTGAAACAGCAACAACCACCTCAGTGCTGGCACTCCGACACAGCAACACCCCATGAGTGCTGACACTCCAACACAGCAACACCCCTTCAGTTCTGACGCTCCAACATAGTAACACACCCTCAGTTCTGACACTACAACGGAGTAACACCCCCTCAGTACTGACACTCCAACAGAGTAACATGCCTTCAGTACTGACACTCTGACAGAGTAACACTCCTCAGAACAGACACTCCAAAACAACACCATCTCAGTACTGACATTCCAACACAGCAACAACGCCCTCAGTACTGACACTCTGACAGAGTAACATCCCCTCAGTACTGACACTCCGACAGAGTAACATCCCCTCAGTACTGACACCTCGAGAGAGTAACATCCCCCTGAGTGCGGACACTCCAAAACAGCCACACCCCTTTCAGTACTGACACTCCAACAGATTAACACCATCTCAGTAGTGACACTCCAACACAGCAACACCCCCTCAGTACTAACAATCCGACAAACTAACACCATCTCAGTACTGACATTCCAACAAAGCAACACCACCCTCAGTACTGACACTCTGACAGAGAAACACACACTCAGTACTGACATTCAGACAGATTAAAGCCCCCTCAATACTGAGACTCCACCACAGCAACACCACTTCAGTACTGACACTCCAGAAGAGTAACAGCCCCTCAGTACTGACAATCCGATAGAGTAATACGACCTCTCTACTGACACTCGGACAGAGTAACATCAACTCAGTACTGACACACCATCCCCGCAACACACCTTCAGTACTGACACTCCACAAGAGTAACAGCCCCTCAGTACTGGCAATCCGATAGAGTAATGCTCCCTCTCTACTGACACTCCAACAGAGTAACACCCCCTCAGTACTGACACTCAGACAGAGAACAACCCTCAGTACTGACACACTGACAGAGCAACAACCATCTCAGTGCTGGCACTCCGACAGAGCAACACCCCATGAGTGCTGACAATCCAACACAGCAACACCCCTTCAGTACTGACACTCCAACAGAGTAACACCCCCTCAGTACTGACCCTCCAACAGAGTAACACCACCTCAGTACTGACACTCTGACAGAGTAACATCCCCTCAGTACTGACACCTCGAGAGAGTAACATCCCCCGGAGTGCTGACACTCCAAAACAGCCACACCCCTTTCAGTACTGACACTCCAACAGATTAACACCATCTCAGTAGTGACACTCCAACACAGCAACACCGCCCTCAGTACTGACACTACGACAGAGTCACACCCCCTCAGTACTGACACTCCAACACAACAACACCCCATCACTACTAACAATTCGACAAACTAATACACACTCAGTACTGACATTCCAACACAGCAACACCACCCTCAGTACTGACACTCTGACAGATTAAAACCCCCTCAATACTGAGACTCCACCACAGCAACACCACTTCAGTACTGACACTCCACAAGAGTAACAGCCCCTCAGTACTGACAATCCGATAGAGTAATGCTCCCTCTCTACTGACACTCGGACAGAGTAACACCCCCTCAGTACTGACACTCAGACAGAGAACAACCCTCGGTACTGACACACTGACAGAGCAACAACCATCTCAGTGCTGGCACTCCGACAGAGCAACACCCCATGAGTGCTGAAACTCCAACACAGCAACACCCCTTCAGTACTGACACTCCAACAGAGTAAGACTCCCTTCACTTCTGACACTCAACAGAGTAACACTCCATCAGTACTGACACTCCAACAGAGTAACACCCCCTCAATATTGACACTGCAACACTGCAACACCCCTTCAGTACTGACACTCCAACAGATTAATACCCCCGCAGTGCTGACACGCTGACACAGCAACACCCCCCTCAGTACTGACTCTCTGACAGAGTAACAGCCACTCAGTACTGACACTCGAACACAGCAACACTCCCCTCACTACTGACACTCCAACAGAGTAACACGCCCTCAGTGCTAACACACTGACAGAGTAACACCCCCTCACTACTGACACACTGACACAGCAACATCCTTCTCAGTACTGGCATTTCGACACAGCAACACCCCTTCGGTACTGACACCCCGACAGAGTAACATCCCCCTTAGTGCTGACACTTCAAAACAGCAACATCCCTTTCAATACTGACACTCCAACAGAGTAACACCACCTCACTACCGACACTCAAACACAGCCACACCACCCTCGTAAAGACACTCCGACAGAGTAACACCCCCTCAGTACTGACCATCCAACAGAGTAACACCCCCTCAGAACTGACACTCCGGCAGAGTAACATCCCCTCAGTACTGAAACCCCGAGAGACTAACATCCCCCTGTGTGCTGACACCCCAAAACAGCAACACCCCTTTCATTACTGACACTCCAACCGAGTAACACCATCTCAGTCGTGACACTCCAACACAGCAACACCGCCCTCAGTACTGACAATCCGACAGAGTACTACCGCCTCAGTACTGTCACTCGAACAGAGTAACACCCCCTCAGTACTGACAATCCGACAGAGTAACTCCCCCTCAGTATTGACACTCCAACAGAGTAACACCCCCTCAGTGTTAACACACTGACAGAGTAACACCCCCTCACTACTGACACACTGACACAGCAACATCCCTCTCAGCACTGACATTCCGACACAGCAACAACCCTTCGGTACTGACACTCCAACAGAGTAACACCCCCTCAGTACTGACATTCCGACAGAGTAACACCCCCTCAGTACTGACATTCCGGCAGAGTAACAGCCCTTCAGTGCTGACACGCTGATACAGCAACACCCCCTCAGTATTGGCATTCCGACACAGCAAACCCCATCTTCAGTACTGACACTCCAACAGATAATGCACCCTCAGTCTGGCACTCCGACAGAGTAACATCCCCTCTGTACTGACACCCCGACAGAGTAACCTCTCCCTGAGTGCTGACACTCCAAAACAGCAACACCCCTTTCAGTACTGACACTCCAACATAGTAACACCACCTCAGTACTGACACTCAAACACAGCAACACCGCCCTCAGTACAGACACTCCGACAGAGTATCACCCGCTCAGTACTGACACCCGGACAGGCTAACATCCCCCTGAGTGCTGACACCCCAAAACAGCAACACCCCTTTCAGTACTGACATTCCAACAGAGTAACACCATCTCAGTCGTTACACTCCAACACAGCAACACCGCCCTCAGTACTGACACTCCGACAGAGTAACACCCCCTCAGTACTGACACTCTGATTCATCAACACCCCATCAGTACTGGCCTGCTGACAGAGTAACATCGCCTCAGTACTGACACTCTGACAGAGTAACACTCCCTCAGAACAGACACTACGACAGAGTAACAGCCCCTCAGTACTGACACTCCAACACAACACCCCCTCAGTACTGACATTCCAACAAAGCAACAACGCCCTCAGTACTGACACTCTGACAGATTAACACACCCTCAGTACTGACATTCCGACAGAGTAACACCCCCTCAATACTGAGACTCCACCACAGCAACACCACTTCAGTACTGACACTCCACAAGAGTAACAGCCCCTCAGTACTGACAATCCGATAGAGTAATACCCCCTCTCTACTGACACTCCAACAGAGTAACATCAACTCAGTACTGACACTCCAACAGAGTAACATCCCCTCAGTGCTGAGAAGCTGACAGCGTAACACCCCCTCAGTACTGACACTCCAAAACAGCAACACCCCTTAAGTACTGACACTCCAACAGAGTAACATCCCCTCTGTACTGACATTCCGACCGAGTGACACCCCCTCAATAATGACACTCTGACAGAGTAACATCACCTCTGTACCGGCACTCCGACACAGCGACACCCGCTCAGTACTGGCACTCCGAAAGAGTAACATTCCCTCAGTACTGATACTCCAAAAGACCAACATCCCCCGAGTGCTGGCACTCCGACAGAGCAATACCCACTCAGTTCCCAACCTCCAACAGTGTAACATCCCCTCAGTACTGATACTCCAACAGAGCAACATCCCCCTGAATGCTGACAATCCGACACAGCAACAGTCCCTATGTACTGACACTCCAACACAGCAACACTCCCTCAGTACTGATTTTCCAACAGAGTAACATCCCCTCAGTACTGATGCTGCAAAAGAGCAACATCCCCCGAGTGCTGACACTCCGACAGAGCAACACCCACTAGCACTGATATTCCAAAAGAGTAACATCCCCTAAGTACTGATACTCCAAAAGCGCAACATCCCCCTCATTACTGACACTCGGACTGTGCAACACCCCCTCAGTACTGACATTCCAACAGGGTAACCCCCACTCCACACCCCCCCCCCTCAGTACTGACACTCTGACTAGAGCAACACACCTTCAGCACTGACACTCGGACAGATTAAAACTCCCTCAGTACTGACAAGACAGAGCAACACCCCATCAGGTTTGATCCTGCAACAGTGGTGCACTCCCTCAGCAAAGCAATGTATGGGGGATCAGTACTGAGGATCTATTGCACTGTCAGAAGGTAAGTGCTGAGGGAGTGCTGCATTGTTGGAGGGTCAGTATTTAGGATGTATTGCACTGTCAGAAGGTCAGTGCTGGGGGAGTGCTGCATTGTCAGAGTGTCAGTATTGAAAATTTATTGCAAAGCCAGTAGGTCAGTGTTGAGGGAGTACTGCATTGTCGGAGGATCAGTATTGAGGATGTATTGCACAGGCCGAAAGTCAGTGCTGAGGGAGTGCTGCATTATCAGAGGGTCAGTATTGAAAATTTATTGCACTGTCAGATGGTCAGTGCTGAGGGAGTGCTACATTGTCAGAGCGTCAGTGTTGAGTGTGTGTTACATACTCAGAAACTCAGTGCTGAAGGAGTCCTGCATTGTCATAACGTCAGTATTGAGCATGTATTGTACAGTCAGAATGTCAGTGCTGAGGGAGTGCTACATTGTCGGAGGGTCAGTATTGAGAATTGATTGCAGTTAGTGCTCCATTGTCAGTGGTCCGTGTTGATGACTTATTGCACAGTCAGGTCAGTTCTGAGGGAGTGCTGCTGTGTCTGCGGGTCAGTATTGAGCAAGTATTGCATACTTAGAAGGTCACTGCTGAAGGAGTGCTGCATTGTCGGAGTGTCAGTGCTGAGGATGTATTGCAAAATCAGAACATCAGTGCTGAGGGAGATCTGCACTGTTGGATCTTCAGTGTTGCGGATGCATTGTATAGTCAGAAGTTCACTGCTGAGGCAGTGCTAGAATGTCAGAGTGTCAATGCTGAGGTTGCGTTGCAAAAATCAAAAAGACAGTGCCGAGGGTGATCTGCACTGTCGGATCTTCAGTGTTGGAGATGTATTTAACAGTCAGACATTCAGTACTGAGGGAATAGTGCATTGTCAGTGGATCAGTATTGAGGATGGATTGCACAGTCAGTAAGTCAGTGGTTACGGAGTGCAGCATCATTGGAGGGTCAGTATTACAGATGCATTGCACAATCAGAAGATGCATTTTGAGGGAATGCTGCATTGTTGAAGGTCAGTATGGAGGATATATTGCAAATTCAGAAGGTTGGTGCTGAGGGAGTGCTGCATTGTTGGAAGGTACGTGTTGAGGGTTTAGTGCACAGTCAGATGGTCAGTGCTGAGGGAGTACTGCATTGTCGGAGTGTCAGTATTGAGGATTTATTGCACTGTCAGGAGAACAGTGCTGAGGGTATGCTGCTTTGTCGGACGGTCAGTATTGAGTATGTATTGCACACTAAGAAGGTCAGTTATGAGGGTGTGCTGCATTATCAGAGGGTAAGTCTTGAGTGTTTATTGCAGTCAGAAAATCAGTTCTGTGGGAGTGCTGCATTGTCATAGTATCATTATTGAGTGTGTGTTACACACTCAGAAGCTCAGTGTTGAGGGAGTAATGCGTTGTCATAATGTCTGTGTTGAGCATGTATTGTACAGTCAGGAAGTCAGTGCTGAGTGAATGCTCCATTGTCAGAGGTCAGTGTTGATAATTAATTGCACAGTCAGAAGGTCAGTTCTGTGTCAGCGGATAAGTATTGAGCAAGTATTGCAGAGCTAGTAGGTCAGTGCTGAGGGAGTGCTGCATTGTCAGAGGGTCAGTGTTGAAAATGTATTGCACAGTCAGAAGGTCAGTGCTGAGGGAGATCTGCATTGTCGATTCGTCAGTGTTGGGGATGTATTGCAATGAACGAAGGTCAATGCTGAGGGAGTGCTGCATTGTCAGAGGGTCAGTGTTGGGGATTTATGTACAGTCAGAAGTTCACTGCTGAGGCATGCTAGAATGTCAGAGTGTCAATGCTGAGGTTGCATTGCAAAAATCAAAAGGACAGTGCCGAGGGTGATCTGCACTGTCGGATCTTCAGTGTTGGAGATGTATTTAACAGTCAGACATTCAGTACTGAGGGAATAGTGCATTGTCAGTGGATCAGTATTGAGGATGGATTGCACAGTCAGTCAGTCAGTGGTGACGGAGTGCAGCATTATTGGAGGGTTAGTATTACAGATGTGTTGCACCATCAGGAGGTGTGTTTTGAGGGAATGCTGCATTGTCAAAGGCCAGTATTGAGGATGTATTGCAAATTCAGAAGGTTGGTGCTGAAGGAGTGCTGCATTGATGGAGGGTACGTGTTGAGGGTTTAGTGCACAGTCAGAACGTCAGTGCTGACGGAGTGCTGCATTGTTAGAATGTCAGTGTTCAGGATGTATTGCACTGTCAGTAATCTGGTGGTGACAGAGTGCTGCATTGTCAGAGCGTTAGCACTGTGGATGTATTGCACAATCAGAAGGTCAGGGCTGAGGGTGTGCTGCTTTGTCGGAGGGTCAGTATTGAGGGTGTATTGCACTGTCAGAAGGTCAGTGCTGAGGGAGTGCTACATTGTCGGAGGGTCAGTATTGAGAATGAATTGAACTATCAGAAGGTCAGCGCTGAGGGAGTGGTACATTGTCGGAGGGTCAGTATTGAGAATGAATTGCACTGTCAGAAGATCATTGCTCAGGGAGTACTGCATTGTCAGATTGTCAGTGTTGAGTATTTATTGCACAGTCAGAACGGCAGTGCTGAGGGAGTGCTGCATTGTCTGACTGTCAGTAATAAGTATGTGTTGCACAGTTAGATGGTCAGTTCTGAGGGAAAGCTGCATTGTCGGATGGTCTGTAAAGAGGATGTATTGCACAGTCGGAATATCAGTGCTGAGGTAGTGCAGCATTGTCGAAGTGTCAGTGTTGGGGATGAATTGCACTGTCAGAAGTTCAGTACTGAGGAAGTACTGCATTGTCGAAGGACTAGTAATGAGTATGTATTCTATTGCACAGTCAGTAGTTCAGTGCTGAGGGAGTGCTGCATTGTTAGATCATCAGTCATGAGTGTATGCTACACACTCAGAAGGTCAGTACTGAGGGAGTGCTGCATTGTCGGAGTGTCAATACTGAGGATGTATTGCAAAATCAGAAGGTCAGTGCTGAGGGAGATCTCCATTGTCAGATCAACAGTTTTGGTGATGTATTGCACATTCTGGGGGAAAGCTGCATTGTCGGAGGGTCTGTAAAGAGGATGTATTGCACAGTCGGAATATCAGTGCTGAGGTAGTGCGGCATTGTCGCAGTGTCAGTGTTGGGGATGAATTGCACAGTCAGAAGTTCACTACTGAGTGAGTAGTGCGTTGCCAGAATATCAGTATTGAGGATGTATTGCGCAGTCAGTAAGTCAATGGTGACGGAGTGCAGCATCATTGGAGGGTCAGTATTGCGGAATGTATTGCACATTCAGTAGGTGTGTGCTGAGGGAGGGTTGCATTGCTGAAGGTGATTATTGAGGATATATTGCAAATTCAGAATGTCCATGCTGAGGGAGTGCTGCATTGTTGGAGGGTACGTGTTGAGGGTGTATGGCACAGTCAGAAAGTCAGTGCTGAGGGAGTGCTGCATTGTCGGAGTGTCACTACTGAGGATGTATTGCAAAATCAGAAGGTCAGTGCTGAGGGAGATCTCCATTGTCAGATCATCATGAGGGAGTGCTGTATTGTCGGAGTATCAATATCGAGGGTGTGTTTCACTGTCAGAAGATCAGTGCTGAGGCAGTGCTGCATTTTCTGAGGGTCAGCACTGAGTGTGTGTTGCACAGTAAGAACGTCAGTGCAGAGGGAGTGCTGCTGTGTCGGTGGGTCAGTAGTGAGAATGTATTGCAGAGTCAGAAAGTCAGTGCTGAGTGAGTGCTCCATTGTCAAAGGGTCGGTATTGATAACGTAATACACTGTCAGAATGTCAACCCTGCGGGAGGGCTGCATTGTCGGATGGTCAGTATTGAAGATGTATTGCATAGTCAGAAGGCCATTGATGTAGGAGTGATGCATTGTCGGAGGATCAGCTTTGCTAATTTATTGCACAGTCAGTAAGTCAGTGGTGACAGAGTGCAGCATTGCCGGAGGGTCAGTAATGCGGATGTATTGCACATTCAGAAGGTCTGTGCTGAGGGATTGCTGCATTATCGGAGTGTCAGTATTAAGGATGTATCACGCAGTGAGATGGTCAGTGCTGAAGGGCTGCTGCATTGTCATAGTATCTGTATTGAGGATGTATTGCACATCAGAAGGTCAGTGCTGAGGGAGTGCTGCATTGTCAGAGTAATATTATTGAGTGTGTGTTACACAGTCAGAAGTTCAGTGCTGAGGGAATAATGGATTGTCATAATGTCTGTATTGAACATGTATTGTACAGTCAGAAAGTCAGTGCTGAGTGAGTGCTCCATTGTCAGAGGTCAGTGTTGACGATTTATTGCACAGTCAGAAGGTCAGTTCTGAGGGAGTGCTGCTGTGTCTGCGGCCAGTATCGAGCAAGCATTTCAGAGTTAGAAGGTCAGTGCTGACTGACGGAGTGCTGCATTGTTAGAGGGTCAGTGTTGAGGATTTATTGTACAGTCAGGAGGTCACTGCGGAGGGAGTGCTACATTGTCGGATGCATTGCAAAATCAGAATGTCAGTGCCGAGGGAGATCTGCACTGTCGGATCTTCAGTGTTGGGGATGTATTTAACAGTCAGACATTCAGTACTGAGGGAGTAGTGCGTTGTCAGAGGATCATTATTGAGAATGTATTGCAGTCAGTAAGTCAGTGGTGACGGAGTGCAGCATTATTGGAGGGTCAGTATTACAGATGTATTGCATAATCAGAAGGTGTGTTTTGAGGGAGCGTTCCATTGTCAAAGGCGAGTATTGAGGATATATTGCATATTCAGAAGGTCCGTGCTGAGGGAGTGCTGCATTGTCGGAGGGTCTGTATTGAGGATGTATTGCACAGTCCGAAGATCAGTGCTGATGGTGTGCTGCATGATGGAGGGTCAGCATTGAGGGTTTGTCCACAGTAAGATGGTCAGTGCTGAGGGAGTACTGCATCATTGTAGGGTCCGCATTGAGAATGTATTGCTCAGTCAGCCGGTCAGTGCTGAGGGAGTGCTGCGTTGTCGGAGTGTCAGTGTTAAGGATTTATTGCACAGTTGGAAGGTCAGTGCTGAGGGAGTGCTGCATTGTCGGATGGTCAGTAATGAGGATGTATTGCACAGTCAGAATATCAGTGCTGAGGGAGTAATGCGTTGTCGGAGGATCGGATTTTAGGATATATTGCACAGTCAGTAAGTCTGTGGTGACGGAGTGTTGCATTTTCAGAGCGTTAGTATTGAGGATATATTGCAAAGTCAGAAGGTATGCAGAGGGATTGCTGCATTGTCGTAGGTCAGTATTAAGGATGTTTCACACAGTCAGAAAGTCAGTGCTGATGATGTGCTGCATTATCGGAGCGTCAGTATTGAGGATGTATTGCACTGTCAGGTCAGTGCTGAGGGAGTGCTGCATTGTCGAAGGTCAGTATTGAGGATGTTTCACGCAGTCAGCAGGTCAGTGCTGAGGGTGTGCTGCATTGTTGGAGCGTCAGTATTGAGGATATATTGCACAGTATGAATACATCCTCAGGAGGGTTGCTGCATTGTCGGATCGTCAGTATTGAGGATGTATTGGACAGTCAGAACATCAATACTGAGAGAATGCTGCATTGTCAGAGGGTCAGTATTGAGGATGTGTTACACGGTCAGAAGTTCGGCGCTGAGGGAGTGCTGCTCTGTCGGCGAGTCAGTATTGAGGATGTATTGCACAGACTGAATGTCACTGCAGAGAGAGTGCTGCATTGTCGGAGAGTCAGTATCGAGGCTGTTTTACACAGTTAAAAGGTCAGTGCTGAAGGAGTGCTGCAGTGTCAAAGGATCAGTATTAAGGATGTATTGCACAGTCAGAATATTAGTGCAGAGGGAGTGCTGCATTGTCGGAGAGTCAGTATTGAGGCTGTTTTACACAGTTAGGAGGTCAGTGCTGAAGGAGTGCTGCAGTGCCAAAGGATCAGTATTGAGGATGTATTGCATAGTCAGAATATTAGCGCAGTAGGAGTGCTGCATTGTCGGAGGGTCCGTATTGAGGCTGTATTGCACTTTCAGAAGATCAGCGTTATTGTCGTTCTGCTGTATCAGAACGGTAGCTCTGATGAAATAATTGGGGCCTGGAATGAATTCCTGCATCATGGTTTGTCTCCTGCAGTTCCTCAAAATCACATCCCACAAACCATGAGACGTGAGTTGGAGAAAGACTAACTGAAAGCTCATGGACTCTCTATATTCCATTTCCCTTCAGGTGGATTCATGCAGAGAAATGAAATCTCTTCAATTAAATCCCAGCATCCACACTTTGGCTGAGATTGTAATCTGAAGAATGAGGTGTGTACACTGACACATGCTATTGCAGCATACAGTTACCAGAGAACTGTTTCGTAGTCTGAACTAATTCACAGAATGCTGCTGGTTTGGAATTCTGAAGGCAAGGACATACACAATAAACAGTTCCAAGGCAAGGCAGCGTGAACAATAAAGTGTTCAACACATTGGAATGTCTCTCCCATCACCGTCCATCTTCGAATCCTTTACACGAATAAGCTTTGCAGTTTGAGAGCCATCCCCCTTCCCTGGAACCCTGCACAAAGCCGAAGCATAACAACCAATGTTGGTGGCATCAGACAACATGAGAATCTGGAAATGTTCAGCAGATTTCTGTCTCTGCCTCCAAAAGACCACGCTCTGCTATGATTCCACGCCCAGATTCCAGACACTGTACTGAAACAGACTGTCTTGAATTGAACATTGAACTGAGGAGTTTCCACTCGCTTTCCCTGGGGCTCGAGTCCAGTCACTGACCTGCCTGCTCAGTGGGGTATTTTCACTCTGCTGGAGCGAGGCTTATTTCTGAGCGTCCTGTGCTCAACCCGAATGAATCTGATCCAGTGCTGGTCTGAGCCAGTGAACGGGCTACTCCTGGAATCAGTGGACTGGACCACATTTACAAACTCAGCAGAAAACCTTGATGATTGCACCCACTACCGTCTCGGACTTCATTAGCGACTGGCTGGAGGACTACATGCCAAAGAGTGCCCAAACCCTAGGTGGAAATCCACTCCCTGCTGAAGACTAGGCTTGCAGCATTCACATCAGAGAACCCGGCCTGATTCAGAAAATCCAAATATGACCTCTGCAAACAAACCATTGATGCCAAGACACGTTCTGACCAGGTTCAAGGCCCAAACCTACCATACTGACTCCTTTTGCGTGTGGCAAGGCCTAAACAACGTAACAGTATACAGACTGAAACAGAGCAAAGTAAGACACACAGATACATTCCTCCTTGATTTGGAGGAGCCGGTGTTGGACTGGGGTGGGCAAAGTTAAAAATCACACAACCCCAAGTTATCGTCCAGCAGGTTTATTTGGAAGCACTGGCTTTCAGAGCGCTGCTCCTTCATCAGATGGTTGTGGAGCAGGACCATAAGACACAGAATTTACAGCAAAAGATTACAGTGTCAAACTGCAGAAATGATAAACCCAGTCTTTCATCTTTTAAAAGGGGTTTGCTTGTTTTGGTTTTTTAATATGCAAATCCCAAGGAGAGGGATTTAACAGGGAGCAACCAAGGCTGTGTACTCAGCCCCTTATTATACTCCTCTGTACACAAATACACCACTCCCTATCTCCGTAACCTTCAACAGCCCATACACCCCTCCCTAGCTCTGTAACCTCCTACAGCCTCTACATCCCTCCATATCTCCGTAACCTCGTCCAACCCCTACACCCTTCCTTACCTCTGTAACCCCCTCCAGCCCCAAGACCCCTCCCTATCTCTGTAACCCCCTCCAGCCCCTACATCCTTCCCTATCTCTGAAACCCCCTCCAGCCCCTCCACCCCACCCTATCTCCGTAACCTCTTCCAGCCCCTACATCCCTCCCTATTTCTGAAACCTTCTCCAGTCCCGACACCCCTCCCTATCTCTGTAAACACCTTCAGCCCCTATGCCCCTCCCTACCACTGCAAACTCCTCCAGCCCCTACACCCCTCCCTATCTCTGTTACGCCTTCCAGCAACCACACATGTCCCTATCTCTGTAACCTCCTCCAGCCCCTACATCCCTCCCTATCTCTAACCTCGTTCAGCTCTACCCACTCCCTATCTCGTAACCACGTCTAGCTCCTACATCCTTCCTATCTCTGTAATCTCTTCCAGTCAGTTCAACACTTCCTATCTCAATAACTTTAAACAGTCCATGCAACCCCCCATAATCTCTGAACTCCTGCATTTCAAACTATCTCCCTTGTCCTTCACGGGGGCCGTTACAGAAATCCCTGATCAAATCTATCCCAAACCATGTCGGCCTAGTGACTTGGGACATTTATCGATTGAGCTCCGAGAGAGAGAGAATGCAGCAAGGGGCAATCATTTTCAAACGCTGAGCCGAGGGAGTTTTCCGAATAAAGGGATATTCGACAAAGGAGGATACAGACAGCGATGAGATATTAATGGATTGAGATATCAATTTGCATCACGAGGGGGATGGTTGTGGTCAGGATGTCAGGAGATTGTCCATTTGATTAGATTGGAAAGCTCCAGAGAAGGCAGCATAGAGGACAGCAGGAAGCGGGATTGTCCCAGACAGAGTGGGAAGGCCAATGTCACCCGGTATGCTGGGTAAATGTGGAAGGACAGGATGAGAGAAATGAATGGGATTGAGTGTGACAGCAGATCACAAAGGCAGGAATGCTACAAGCAGGAACAATAACATCCTGCTGGGTCAGTACAAAAAGGGGAGTTCAGCACCAGTCAGATACTCATCGAATTGCAGACCAGGGTCCAGGGTTGGAATGGACATGGCAGTGTGTAATGTGCCTGGTCTTTAGAAAGAGCTGTGGGTACATTCTATGTGGATAAAACTGTCAGAGGAAATTAGGTGGATTCTGTTTACATACCTTGATGAAGTAATTCATTCCAGTTACCAGTTGTGGACGATATGATTTGGAGAGTCCAACTGATGAAGGAGCAGCGGTCTGAAAGCTAGTGCTTACAATTAAACCTGCTGGACTATAACCTGGTGTAATATGATTTTTAACTTTGAACGATATGAGATATCGTGACAAACACGTAGAGGACTCCTCTGCCATAACGCAACCGATGCATTAACCTGGAAACATCACAATAGAAAGAAAGAAAAAAAAAATCAGCGTTAGTGTGGAACATACTCACTGTCAGAGGGTCAGTGCTGACGGAGTGCTGCAATGTAAAGGGTCAGTACTGAGGGAGCACTGCAGTATCAGAGTTTCAGTGCTGAGGGAGTGCTGCACTGTCAGAGTGTCAGTACTGAGGGATTGCTGCCATGCCAGAGGGTCAGTACTGAGCGACTGCTGCACTGTCAGAAGGTAAAAACAATGAGTGCAGATGCTGGAAACCAAATACTGGATTAGTGGTGCTGGAAGAGCACAGTAGTTCAGGCAGCATCCAACGAGCAGCGAAATCGACGTTTATTCCTGATGAAGGGCTTTTGCCCGAAACGTCGATTTCACTGCTCGTTGGATGCTGCCTGAACTGCTGTGCTCTTCCAGCACCACTAATCCAGCACTGTCAGAAGGTCAATACTGAGGGAGTGCCGCACTGTCAGACGAGCAGTACTGAGGGAGTGCTGCACTGTCAGAGGGTCAGTACTGAGGGAGTGCATCACTGTCTTAGGGACAGTCCTGAGTGAGTGCTGCACTGTCAGAGGGTCAGTACTGAGGGAGTGCTGCACTGTCAGAGGGTCAGTACTGGGGGAGTGCTGCACTGTGGGAGGGTCAGTAATGAGGGATTGCTGCATTGTCAGAACGTCAGGACTGATGGAATCCTGCACTGTCGGAGGTGCAGTACTGAGGGATTACTGCACTCTCAGAGGGTCAGTACTGAGGGAGTGCAACACATTTGGAGGATCAGTGCTCAGGGAGCGGCTGTGGGGGGAACGAAACTGTCACACACCTCCTTCTGGAATGTGCCTACACAATGGAAGTCTGGAGAGGAATGCAGTGATGTTTGTCGAGTTTCGTCCCGAGCAGCACTGTGACACGGGACTCCATGCTCTATGGTCTGTTCCCCGGGAACCACACTGAGACGAACACCAACTGTGCCTAGAGGATCATCAACTCGGTGAAGGACACTCTTTGGTCTGTCTGAAACCTGTTGATCTTCCAGCTGAAGGAGATGACCCCGACTGAGTGTTGCAGACTGGCACATTCCAAGGTCCAGGACTACGTGTTGAGGGATGTGCTGAAGCTTGGGGAAGCTGCCGCCAAGGCGCTGTGGGGAAAGACCACAATGTAACATCTGCCTGCCTAAGAAGAATACGGGGCCCACCCAGTCATCTGGGCTCCACTGACACCTCAGCAGAAGAGCTGGATAGTGAATGTACAGACTGGTATATAGGAAAAATGAGTTTCGATGCCTGTATGTAAAACAATGTAATGTGTGCACAAGAATGGCATGATCAATTGTATAGAGATCCAAATAATTTTATGAATAAAGTATATTTTTGAATAAAAAAATGTGTACCCACTGCAGTATTTCCCTGGGGCAGGCTATTTCGATGTGACCTTCAGGAGTGTGAAGCAGTGTGAGCAGCTCCTGAAGGTCTTCCAAAAGAAGGAAGGGGAACCTCTGTTCTCCATTTTATCGGCAGTCCCAGTGTGTGTGCTTCCTCCACAGAGGAGTTGGGTGGGTACGATTCATATGTACAACCTCCACGTCCCAGCAGCGGGGATGTCCTGACCTTCCTGAGAATATATGTCCAGGTTGAGGGAGAAAGCACCGATGTGGTCGATCCTTTTGGGATCTGGATCAGCTAATGGCAGGTCAGGATAACACTGAGGATCGATGCCAGTGGGAACATCCTCCACCCACCCTCCAGCTTTGCCATCGAAGGAAGCAGGGGGTACCTGATGTATGCAGGGTAGTCAAAAGTGTGTTGAACCTGCGGGCGGTCAGGCCACATGGAGGCGGATTGTAAGGTGACCATCTGTCGAAACTACAAGAAGGGGGATCACCCAACCAAAGAATATAAAAGGCCAAGAACTGTAATCTGTGCAGACAGGCGGGCCATGTGTATAAGGCCTGCCCAAGACGTGGGGTCGCCAGCGACGCACGGAGGTAGCAATCCGAGCCGTGGACCGCAAATGGCCAGCAAGGTACCACAAACCAGCAAGGGAATGGTGGCTGGGGGCGCCCAGAAGGATGGACCGGTGCAGACGGCAGCCAGCGGGGAGGTGCAGCAGCTGATCCAAGCTCCCACAGGACAGACGGAGGAAATGGAGGAGGACCAAACCGAAGAGGCAGAGGAATGGAATCCTGTAAAAACCAGGAAGAGGAAACCTTGACAGGCCCTCAAAGCCATCCAGCAAAGGGGGAAATGACACCTACACAATGAGGATACAGCCAGCTCGTCAGATGGTGAGGATGGCTCAAGGAGGGTCGTCACCAGAGGAAGAGGCAGAGGGCTACGGGGGTAAGGGAGGGCAGCACCGCCCAGGCAGGAAAAGATAATCCCTCTGAGGGGGCTGGTAAAGGGAACAGGGATAACCCCGGGAATTACAGTCAAGTTAGTCTTACTTCGGTGCTAGGCAAAGTAATAGAAAGGGTACTGAGGGATAGGATTTATGAGTATCTGGAAAGCCACTGCTTGATTAGGGACAGCCAGCACGGATTTGTGAGGGGTAGTTCTTGCCTTACAAGTCTCATTGAATTCTTTGAGGAGGTGACCAAGCATGTGGATGAGGGTAGAGCATTGGATGTAGTGTACATGGATTTTAGTAAGGCATTTGATAAGGTTCCCCATGGTAGGTTTATGCAGAATGTTGGGAAATTTGGCCAGTTGGATAGAGAACTGGCTAACCGGACGAAGTCAGAGAGTGGTGGTAAATGGTAAATATTTAGCCTGGAACCTCGTTACAAGTGGAGTTCCGCAGGGATCAGTTCTGGGTCCTCTGCTGTTTGTTGTGTTTATTAATGACTTGTAAGAGGGAGTCGAAGGGCGGGTCAGTAAATTTGCAGATGATACGAAGATTGGTGGAGTTGTTGATAGTGAGGATGGCTGTTGTCGGCTGCAAAGGGACTTAGATATGATGCAGAGCTGGGCTGAGGAGTGGCAGATGGAGTTCACCCCTGTCAAGTGTGAGGTTGTCCATTTTGGAAGGACAAATAAGAATGCGGAATACAAGGTTAACGGTAGGGTTCTTAGTAATGTGGAGGAGCAGAGGGATCTTGGGGTCTATGTTCATAGCTCTTTGAAAGTTGCCAGTCAGGTGGATAGTGCTTGTAAGAAGGCCTATGGTGTATTATCGTTCATAAGCAGAGGGACTGAATTCAAGAGTCGTGAGGTGATGTTGCAGCTGTACAGGACCTTGGTAAGGCCATATGTGGAGTACTGTGTGCAGTTCTGGTTGCCTCATTTGAGGAAAGATGTGGAAGCTTTGGAGAGGGTGCAGAGGAGATTTACCAGGATGTTGCCTGGAATGAAGAATAGGTCATACGAGGATAGGTTGAGAGTGCATGGTCTTTTCTCATTGGAACGGCGAAGAATGAGGGGTGACTTGGTAGAGGTTTATAAGATAATCGGGGAATAGATAGAGTAGACAGTCAGAGACATTTTCCCCGGGTGCAACAGAGTTTTACAAGGGGACATAATTTTCAGGTGAAGGGTGGAAGATATAGGGGGGATGTCAGGGGTAGGTTCTTTACCCAGAGAGTGGTGGGGGCATGGAATGCGCTGCCTATGGGAGTGGCAGAATCAGAATCATTGGTGACCTTTAAGCGGCAATTGGATAGGTACATGGATGGGTGCTTAACCTAGGACAAATGTTCGGCACAACATCATGGGCCGAAGGGCCTTTTCTGTGCTGTATTGTTCTATGTTCTATATTCTATGTTCACCCCCCATCCAGTGAGAACTAGGAGGTACCCACCGACCCACAGCTCTAGGTAACTGGGAGCAGTTGTCCTAT
This sequence comes from Chiloscyllium punctatum, assembly GCF_047496795.1. Lineage (NCBI taxonomy): Eukaryota > Metazoa > Chordata > Chondrichthyes > Orectolobiformes > Hemiscylliidae > Chiloscyllium > Chiloscyllium punctatum. Next base: position 55,157,260 of record NC_092768.1, read on the forward strand.
TACACCCCTGCTGTCAGACAGAGAACTGGAATGTGCAAACCCTGGTCCCGGCCCAAAGACACCAGAGTGGGGAAATGTCCGCAGCGTGGAACCGGACAGCAACCTCAGTCCTGCGAGTGTCCAGCAGTTTGTGTTTACCACAGGAATGCAGTTAGCTACCCAGAGAGGCTAGACCAACAGGAAATGGACACTGCTAACCTCATGAAATGTTAAATGGGGATAAAAATTTCCAGTATTAATGGGCGTAGCATTAAATCAGCTATTCGATGTGTCTCTATGCTGGCCTTCCTGGCCAACGTTAAATCTAATGACCTGTTTCTGCAGGAATGTGGGATACCACACCTCAGCAGCTACAGGGATGTTCAAGCTCGTGGGCCCATGGGCCGTCAGTTTGGTCGGGGGGTGGGGTGGGCGATAGCCGCGCCTGAAGCCTGACTATCCGGTTGCAAGGAGGCACCTTCACCATCTCCGTGGTGAAGGAGATGGTGGGCAGGAGCCTCCTCATTGTTGATGAGATGTGCAGAAATGGTCCCTTGAGACGGATTACTGTGTACACCCCAACGGGTAAGAGTGAACAGTTGGCCATCCTGTAGCAGCTTCCATTTTGCTGGCTACATCTACGCTGATCATTCCGGCCGGACACTTCAACTGTAACATTGATGCAGATTGATTATCCGGCTGAGGGGACAGTAAACTGGACGTCACATCCAGAATACTGATGGAAATGGTCAAATATGCCAAGCTGCATGACGTCTTCAGCACCCCTGTAGACGGAGCGCAGCGTAGATACACCTGGTCACGGGCAGACTGGCCTATCTGCTCAAGGATAGATTACCTGTTTGTGTCCCAAAAGCTCTTGGTCAGATCCACCAACGTTAAACTGGTGTTCTTGTCTGACCACTGCCTCCTGCTGGCTGACTGTCACCTACAAGACAAGCAACAGGCTGGGAAGGGAATGTGGAAGCTGAACACTAAGCTGTTGACATTGAGGAGCTCAAGAGAGACTAAGTAGATTGGCGGACTGTGAAGCCCCTGTTTGAGTCCCCAGCGGACTGGTGGGAAACAGTAAAAGGGAATATCAAGAGGTTTGTCATCCTCAAAGGTGTTCAGGAGGCGTGAGAAAAGCAGGGAAAACTGTCCCAACTCTCGGAAAGTATGCAGAACCTGCTTCTGCTGCAGACGATGGGGGTCGATGTCACGGAGGACCTCCAGGATGTGAAGGGCCAGCAAGCCTCACTCTTTGCCTCGGAGGCCTCCAAGATAATCTTCCGGTCCAGGGTCCGCTCAGTGGAGCAGGACGAGACGTGCTGACGTTTCTTCTTCCAGAAGGTGCACAAAGAGAGCTCCGTGCTCAGTAGCCTGAAGGAAGAAGATGGGTCTGTAATGTCATCACAGGCTGACGTCATGAGGATCAGCAAATCCTTCTATGCCAATCTGAATGACTTGAAGCCAACCAACAGCGCAGCCTCCCAGTTGTTGCTGTCCTCTATCACGAATGTGTTAGACAACAGAACACGGATGGGCTGGACCAGCCGCTATCTCTGGTCGAGCTGACCAAGGCCCTCGAGACCTTTGAAAAGAATAAAACTCCCAGAAGCCATGGCTTACCGGTCGACATCTATTCTGCTCTTTGGGACTTGATTGGCCAGGACCTGCAGGAGGTGTATGTCAGTATGCTTCGGGCAGATACCATGAGTGAATCCATGAGGAAAGGCATCATCACCCTCATCTACAAGCAGAAGGGGGAGAGGGAGGAAATTAGAAATTGGAGACCAATCTCACTGTTAAACACAGACTACAAAATCCTGTCAAAGTTCATCGCCAACCGGATCAGGTCTGCTCTGGGATCGGTGATCCACCCTGACCAAAACTGTGCTGAACCGTGCAGGAAGATCGCTGAGAATCTCGCACTCCTCAGAGATACAAATGCATAAGTGCAGGACATGGGGGTGGACACCTGCCTCATCAGCCTGGAACAGGAAAAAGCCTTTGATAGGATTTCACACAGGTATATGAGTGATGTCCTACCAAATTGGACTTTGGGAATGGAATCGGTAATTGGATCAGACTGCTCTACACCAAAATTGTCAGTGCAGTCTCAATTAATGGGTGGGAATCAGATAGCTTCCGGGTCAGACCTGGAGTCAGGCAGGGCTGCCCTCTCTCTCCTGCCTTGTTTGTGTGTTGCATAGAGCCATTTGCCAAATCCATCAGGAAGGATGCAAGCCTGAGAAGAGTGCCTACTCCTGGCAGTAGGGGCCTGCAGGTTAAGGCCTCCCTGTACATGGACGATATCGCCGTTTTCTGCTCGGATCCGCTGTCTGTGCATAGACTCATGTGCATATGTGACCAGTTCGAACGGGCCTCGGGGGCCAAGGTCAACCGAGGCAAGAGCGAGGCCATGCTCTTTCGGAACTGGGCCAACCAACCCTCGATCCCCTTCACCGTCAGGACTGACCACCTGAAGGTGCTGGGTATTTGGTTCGGAGGGGCTGGAAAATACAGTAAAAAGCTTTCATCTGTTGTCTTGTCTCTGTACCATTCTGAATAATTAAAGAATAAGGCAATGAAGGAAAGCTTTAGTTTAAAGAGAGTCCATCAGTCCTGAGCCAGCACATCTTCCATGATGCCAGTGTTACCATCCCCTATCTCACTTCACCTCCATCCACACAAGACCAAACCAACAACAAAGTCACCGATACTCATGTGTCATCTTTCACCGCTGGGCCTACCTCAGCAAAGGCACCTGCGTTGATGTGGCAGCCACCAACTCTGATGGCACTTCCTGTGCTCACCTGGAAAAGTAAGTCAGGTCGCAGACAAAGTCCTCATTGGGGAAACATGAGGTCGCTCACTGGGTCTGTACTCCCTTGTGCTGGGTCAATCATCCTCCTCAATGGGTCCACTCTCCCCTGTGCTGGGTGTACGCCCCTCCTTACTGGGGAAACACCATCCTGTGCTTGGTTTACAATCTTCTGCACTGAATGTGTTTGGGTTCCACTCTCCACTTCACTGGACCCACTCTCCCCTGCAATGGGCCCACGCTCCTCTGCACTGTGCTCACTCTCCTCTGCACTGGACTCACTCTCCTCTGCACTGGGGCCACTCTCCTCTGCACTGCACTCACACTCATCTGCTCTGGACTCTCTTCTGCATGGGGTCCAGTGTCTTCTGCACTGGGACCACTCTCCTCTGCACTGGGCTCACTCTCCTCTGTGCTTGACCCCTCTCTACCGCACTGGGCTGACTCTCCTTTGCACTTTACTTACTCTCCTGTTTGCTTGACCCTCACTGTCTTCTGCACTGGGCCCACTGTCTCTTGTGCTGGGCCCAATGTCCTCTTCACTGAGCCCATTTTCCCTTAAGCAGGGCCCACTCTCCCGACTGCACAACCCACTTTCTGCTTCACTGCACCCACTCTTGTCTGCACTGGGCCTCTCTCCGTCACACTGGGCCACTCTCCCTTGCGTTGCGCACACTCTCTTCTGCACTGAGCCCTCTGTCCCTTGTACTTGGCCCACACTCCTCTTCACTGTGCCTACTATCCCTCATGCAAGGCCACAGTAGCTTGCACTGGGCCCACTTTCCACTTCACTGGGTTACTCTTCCTAACACTGGGTAACTCTCCCTTGCCCTGAACCCACTCTGCTCTGCGCTGGGCCCACTCTCCCCTGCATTGGGCCCACTCTTCTCTGAACTGGGCCACTATCCCTTGCGCCCTGGACCCACTGTCCTATGTGATGGGCCCACTTTTGACTGCACTGGGCTCAGTCTCCTCTGCACGGGGCTTAGTCTCCCCTGCACAGGGCCCAATCTCCCCTGCATTGGGCCCACTCTCCCGGTTTGGCCCACTCTCCCCTGCGCTGGGCCCACTCTCCCCTCTGCTGGGTCCACTCTCCCTTGTGCTGGGCCTACTTTCCACTGGGTTGGGCCCACTGTCCTCTGCACTGAGCTCACTCTCCTCAGCACTGAGCTCACTCGCCCCTGCAATGGCCAACTCTCCTCTGCACTGGCCCACTGTCATCTGCACTGAGCTCACTCTTCCCTGCATTGGGCCCAGTCTCCCTTGCGCTGGGCCCACTCTCCTCTGCACTTGGCCCATTCTCTCCTGCGTTGGACCCACACTCTTCTGCACTGGGCCCACTTTCCCTCGCACTTGGTCCCACTCCCCTCTGCATTGGCCCCACTCTCCCCTGCGTTGGGTCCACTCTCCCCTTCGCTGGACCCACTCTCCTCTGCACTGGGCCCACTCTCCTCTGCACTGGGAACAATCTCCCTTGTGCGGGGCCCACTGTCCCCCCACTGGGCCCAATGTCCTTTCCGCTGGGCCCACTCTACTCTGTGCTCACCCCACTCTACCCTACACTGGGTCGTCTCCCTGTGCTGGCCCTCTGTCCACTGTACAGGGCCCACTATCATCTGCGCTGGCCCCACTCTACCCTGCGTTCGGCCCAATACCCCTGTGCTAGGCCCAGTCTCTTCTCCGCTGGGCCCACTCTCCCCTGTGCTGGGCCCACTCTCTCTAGTGCTGGGCCCACTCTCCCCTGTGTGGGGCCCACTGTCATCTGCACTGGCCCTACTTTCTCCGACGCTGGGCCCACTCTCCCCTGTGCTGGGCCCACTCTCTCCTGCACTGGGCCCACTCTCCCCTGTGCTGCGCCCACTCTCCTCTTCTCTGGGCTCACTCTCACTGTGCTGCGCCCACTCTCTCCTGTGCTGGGCCCACTCACCCCTCTGCTGGGCACACTCTCCCCTGCACTGGGCCCACTGTCCTCATCGCTGGGCCCACTGTCCTCTGCACTGGGCCGACTCTCCCCTTCACTAGGTTCACTCTCCCCTGCACTGGGCCCACTCTCCCCTGCACTGGGCCCACTCTCCCCTGCAATTGGCCCACCCTCCTCTGCACTGGGCCAATTTCTCCCTTGCACTGGCCCCATTCTCCCCTGCACAGGGCCCTCTCTCCCCTGTATTGGGCCCACTCTCCTTTCCACTGGGCCTACTGTCCCCTGTGCTGGGCACACTCTCCCCTCCGCTGTACCCACTGTCCTTGTCGCTGGGCCCACTCTCCTTTGTGCTGGGCTCATATTTCTCTGAGCTGTGTCCACTCTCCTCTGCACTTGGCCTTCACAAGGTTCCTGCTGGGCTCTCACTGCTGCCAATGACATCCAAGCTCAGGATAGGACTTAAGTAAGGAGGGATAAGGAGAAACTCTCTTTCTAACCCCATACTGTCCCTGTCCTGGATGTGTTTGGTGGTGATAGTGTAGAGATAGCTTTACAGTGTCTAACCCTGTGCAGTCTCTGTACGGAGAGTATTTGATAAAGAGAATGTAGAAGGAGCATTACTCTGCATCTCTACGCGTGCTGTCTCCAACCTGGACTGTTTGATGGGTCAGTGTTGAGATAGATTTCCGCTACATTTAATCCTGTGTGTTTCCTGTCCTGGGAGTGTTTGATGAGGTTGATGTTGAGGGAGCTTTACCCTGCATCTAATCCCATTCTATCCCTTTCAGATGTCGATTATAGTTTGGAAATGTGCTTTCCTCTCAATCAACTGTCTGTAATAAATTTTCTGCATTTTGTTTGTCTGGATCAGTTATCCTGAGACCATCTCCCTGCGTGTATGGATCTGTTATCCTGAGACCATCTCTCTGGTGGTTCAGCCTCAAAGACCTGTGGTAAAAAATAATGTACCTTGTAGATTATTTGGTGTTTATTTTTGCTTCCTTATCTGGTGCATTCTTTTTCTCTAAAATATTACCTTATATACTCATGAAAAGTCGATATTTTTAGACTATTGTTAAAGAGATTCAGGTAAGACATGGGTATTAGTTTTGAGGGGCTGAAATTCATGCTGCAGTGCGAAATACTGTATTATTAGCAGAAGTCTATTTGATTGCACAACTCATTCCAGCCACAGAAGGAAAACGCAATGAATTACAGTCAAGGTAATTACCTGATAAAGGCACAAGAAACAAGAGTGAATTACTGGTAGTGAATTTTATTTATACATACCAGGATGAACGTATATGGCATGCTTACAATGAAACATCCATTAAACTTTCCTGCTAAATTCTCCCATTTCCCTCCCATTTACTCTCATATGTTAATAACCTCAGCATTGTTAGCAAATTTGTCAGAGAATTAAAGATTTTTGTAGTTAATATATCTCACTTTTATTCAGCTATAATGGCACAATCCAAATGATTAACTTTTTAGCGATGTTAACCTTAGCATGTTTACTGAACAGAGCCATAAGTATGATAGACTCCATACTAGTCTGAATGAATCAGCGTGCGCTGTCGGAAACCAAATGGGCGAAGTAGAGTTGTGAATGAATGAATGAATGAATGAATAAAATGAATGAATGGAGACGCAAAATAGCAAACAAACAGCGATGAGTAGAGTTACCATTATGAATGAATGAATGAATGTATGCGATTTCATTTAAGGGGTGAATGGGACCATGCAGTAAGATTAGATTACTGACAGTGAGGAAACAGGCCCTTCGGCCCAACAAGTCCATACTGCCCGCCAAAGCGCAACCCACTCATACCCCTACATCTACCCCTTACCTAACACTACGGGCAATTTTGCATGGCCAATTCACCTGACCTGCACATCTTTGGACTGTGGGAGGAAACCGGAGCACCCGGAGGAAACCCACGCATACATGGGGAGAATGTGCAAACTCCACACAGTCAGTCACCTGAGGCGGGAATTGAACCCGCGTCTCTGGTGCTGTGAGGCAGCAGTGCTAAACACTGTGCCACCGTGCTGCCCAAGATATTGATAATGCAATATAGTAGAGTTGGCTTTTACACGAGGTATATGGAAAATACAAGGCTTTTTGGCCAAAAATGATGGGTTGACATTTATACGAGATCATAGAGTTTAACTCTGCTGAACATCATGAACAACTCCTACTGCCCCCATCTTAGATTAGATTCCCTACAGTGTGGAAGCAGCCCCTTCAGCCCAACTAGTCTACATCAACCCTCCAAAGAGTAACCCACCAAAGCCATTTCCCTCTAATTAATCCACCTAACACTACGGGCAATTTACCTAACGCACACACTTTTGGACTGCGGGAGGACAGCCACGCAGACACACGGAGAATGTGCAAACTCCACACAGACAGTCACCCGAGGCTGGAATCGAACCTGGGACCTTGGTGCTCTGATGCAGTAGTGCTAACCACTGCTCTACCATGCCGCTCAGTTTGGCTTGGTGACTACATTTGAGCTGTTCATGAGGTCTCCACACCAGGCTGGTCTGCTGCTGTTCGGCCGTTAACTGGCTCTAGACTGCAGAATTCAGCTGCCAGGTCTGAGGATCTGGGCCCAAATTAAATTTCACAGTCTGGGCCCTCTCCTTCACTTTTAGGCCTCAAATTCTGGAGGTTGCCTCTCCTAGTTCAGGCTCAAGCTACTTTCTGAGTCCTCTAATTTGTACAACTCCATGTAGGCTGCAAAGCCTGGAGGGCTGTAATTGTCTGTCTTTTGCTAGTCGGAATGCCACTCCCAGTTTAGGCCCAAAAGCCTGTTCTAGAGTTGCAAACCCAACAGCAAAGCCTTGGGTAGGCTTTCTGGTTCTAGATTTGACAGCAAAGCCTCAGGCTGTGGTTCTGGTCTTTAAAAAGATAGAGTCTAGATTAGAGTGGAGCTAGAAAAGCACAGCAGGTCAGGCAGCATCCGAGGAGCATGAAAATCGACATTTCAGGCAAAAGCCCTGATCAGGAATGAGGCCTGTGATTTTTAAACACGCAGTCTGGCGAGCTTCCAGCTCACTCCAGGTTTATGCTTTTCTTGTTCAGTGTTACCCTCAAAATAAAAGAAAAGCCCTGGCCTTAATTTGGGATTCAGCCTTGCATCGTGGGTCTCAAAGATCACAGCCTAAACCACAAGCTCCTCTCTTTGTAGCTGCAGTTAGGCCACAAATCCTGTATTTGTAGCTCTAGGTATTGGTTGTGGATGACCATGCTCACCTTCCTGGGAGCTGCTCCTAAAGCCAGGACATCAGTTCCACACCCCCCCCCCACCCCTATATCTTCAGGACGGCAGCTGAACGCCCGCCCATTCCCTTCCAGCTCCCCCTGTTTGCGGTATCCCCAAGGGATTTTGATAAGGTCCCACACAAGATACTGTTAGTTATGGTGGAAGCCTCTAGAATTGAGGACAAATTACTGGCATAGACAGAAAATTGGCTGAGTAGTAGGTAACAGATGGATTATTGGGTAAGTACTCAAATTGGACCATGGTGTCCCATGGGGAATAGTGTTGGGGAACAAATTATTCACAGTATTTACGAACAAAATGGTATAAAACGTCAAACATCCCAATTTGCTCACTACATAAAATCAGGCAGTATTGTAAACATTGATGACAGTATAAAATGACAACACAATGTTGATAGATTAGGTGAATGAGAGATTAAACCTTTGGGCTTTCATTCTCTAGAATTTAGAAGGTTAAGGGGCGATCTAATCGAGGTCTTCAAGATGTTAACCAGGTCGATAAATATAAAATTCTTGTCTCCCTTTTATAGGAAAGATGCTGTGAAACATGAAAGGGTTCAGAAAAGATTGTCAGTTTGGAGGATCTAAGCTATAGGGAGAGGATGAACAGGCTGGGGCTGTTTTCCCTGGAGCAATAGAGGTTATGGGGAGATCTTGTAAAGATTTATAAAACATGACTGACATAGACAGCATGAATAGCTAAGGTCTTTTCCCCAGGGTGGGGGATTCCAAAACTACAGGGCAAAGTTTTAAGGTGAGAGGGGAATGATTTCAAATGGAATTGGGGGGCGGGGCGCTTGGGGAGGGGGAATGTTGCTCAATCATTCACATAGAGGGTGGTGCGTGTATGGAATAGGCTTCCAGAGGAAGTGGTGGAGGATGGTACAATTATGAAAATTAAAATTTATATAAATGGGTATGTGAATAGGAAGGGTTTTGTGGGATATAGGCCAAATGCTGCAAATGGGACTAGATAAATTTAGGACCCTCCACCTCTGCCATATCTGGTCGGACGAGGAGACATTCCACTCACGAGCATCCCAGATGTTCATTTCATGGGCATTGGCAACAGTTTTGGGACCAGGGGATCTATACTGATGGGATGGTCACCACCTGAACAAATCTGAAACCAGTGTTCTAGTGTAAAGGATAAACAGGGTGGTCACTAGGCTCTAAACATGTGAGTCGGGGGAAGGGAAAGGGAAAACGACAGGAAGTATGATGATAAATTAATAGGTAAGCAGCAAGTTAGCATGTGTGCAGGAGAGTTTAAGTTCAAGGCAGACTATGAAAGAATTAAAAAGGAAGGATAATTCAGGAAATATTGTGACTTATGAGGGTAAGAAAGCTAGCATAAGGGCACTTTACCTGAATGCTCATAGCATTCGTAACAAAGTCAATGAGTTAACGGCACAAATCATCATGAACGAATATGATTTAGTTGCCATTACGGAGACATGGTCACAGGATGGTCATGACTGGCAGTTAAATATCCAGGAATATCAGACTATTCGGAAGAATAGACAGGAAGATAAGGGAGGAGGTGTAGCTCTGATATTCAAGAACAACATCAGGGCAGTGCTGAGTGATGATACAGGTTCTATGCAGAATGAGATTGAATCCATAGGTCACCAAATAATAACATCACATTGGGGCAGGTAATAAACAAAGAAATAAATAATGCCTGTAAAAATGATACAGAAATTATCATGGGGGATTTTAATCTACTTGTCGATTTGTCGAACCAGTTGGTCAGGGTAGCCTTGAGGAGGGGTTTGTTGAGTGTATCCGTGATAGTTTTCTTGAACAGTATGTAATGGAACTGATGAGGGAGAAAGTTATCCTAGATTTGGTCCTGTGTAATGAGGCAGGAGTAAATAATGACCTCATAGTTAGGGATCCTCTTGAAAGGAGCGATCACAGTAAGGTTGAATTTAGAATACAGCCGGAGAGTGTGAAGATAAAATCGAATATCAGGGTCTTGTGCTGAAACAAGGGAGAGTATAATGGGATGAGGGAGAACCTGGCTAAAGTAGACTGGAAACAGACGTTATGGTGGGACATTTTTTAAGCAGTGGAGAACTTTCAAAGTAATTTTTCAAAGTGCTCAGCAAAAGTATATCCCAGAGAAAAGGAAGGACTGTAAAAAGAGAAGTAATCTGTCATGGGTGTCTAAGAAAGTAAGGGAGACGGTCAAAATGAAAGAGACAACATACAAAGTGGCTAACAACAGCAGGAAACTGCGAGATTGGGATAACTTTAAAGGTCAACAGCAATCCACAAAAAGAGCTATAAAGAAAAGTACAATAGGGCGTAAGAAAAAACGAGCACAGAATATAAAGACAAATAGCAACAGTTTCTATAATTATTGTCACGAAGCTAGTTTCATTTTTTCTAAAGCTGTTCCTTTTCTCAAGGAGACGATGTCATTGGTTCTTTTTCAGAGGGGTCATAAACCACTCTTGGTGCCGATTGGACTGGTTTGGTACATAGATTAAAGGGCATTGAGAGGACTTTTTGTTTATATGTAAACAGATGTGACTTCAGGCCAAAGTGGTTATGTTTTACATGTGACCTGTATAATGAAAGGGGAGTTGTCTGCTTTCTAGCTGAGCAGTTTAGTTCAGTCCAGAACTAGTTGGGAGTTCAACAGTGAGCTGTGTGGAAACAAATTCTCTCTCTGCCCTTCTAACTTCAACCGGTAGGCATCTGTTCCATTTTTTTTTAACTGAGTTTCCCAGAAGTTTGCTTATTTGGACTATTGTGTATATTCAGAACAGCAGAATTAAGTCTAGTTTGGATAGACTGAGTTCTGTAGGGGTTCTTTATTCTGTTCTGTCTTTCATTGTGCAATTTTGTGAATAAATCTTTGTCTGTTTTAAAACCTGGTTGTCAACTTCGCTAACTTAATCTGGGTAATTTTCACTGTATACTTACCGAAACAAATTGCAAAGCTATGGTCTGGGCTGCCTGCTTAAGAATTTTTTGAGTGGTCTGGCTGAGTCCATAACAGCATATAAAACAAAGAAGAGTGGCTGAAGTAAATGTTGGTCCTTTAGAGGATGAGAAGGGGCGGTTGGTTATGGGATATGAAATGACTGAAGCATTGCACAGATATTCTGTATCGGCCTTCAGGTAGATGAGGACCTGGAAACAATGCTTATTACAGAAGAGCTAATGTTGGGCAAGCTCATGGAGCTAAGGATAGAGAAGTCTCCTGGCCCTGATGGAATGCATCCCAGGGTTTTAAAAGAGATGGCGGGAGAAATAGCAGGTGGACTGGGTGATAATTTTCCAAAATTTGCTGGTCTCTGGGGCAGGCCCAGCAGATTGGGAAATAACAAATGTGACAACACTTTTAAAAAAGGGAGGTAGACAAAAGATGGGGAATTATACACCAGTTACCTCTGTAGTGGAGAGGACGCTTGAGTCTAATATCAAGGGAAAAATAACAGGGCATCCATAAAGAAATTGTCCCATTGTGCAGATGCAGCATGGGTTCATAAAGGACAAGTCAGGCTTGACAAATCTTTTGGAATTCTTTGAAGACTTTTCAAGCAACGTGGACAACGGGGACCCAGTAGATATGGTGTATCTAGTTTTCCAAAAGGCCTTTGATGTCACACATGAGGCTGTTGCATAAGATAAGGATGCATGGTGTTAGGGGAAGAGTATTGGTGGAGGATTGGTGGACTAACAGGAAGCAAAGAATGGGGATAAATGAGTGTTATTCTGGCTGGCAATCAGTGACTAGTAGTGTGCCTCAGGGATTAGTGTTGGGACCGCAATTATTTACAATTTATACGGACGACTTGGAGTTGGGGGGCACATGTAGGGTGTCAAAGGTTGCAGATGACACTAAGATGAGTGGCAGAGAAAAGTGTGCAGAGGGCTGTGAACTTTGCAGAGGAACACAGATACATTGAGTGAGTGGGCTAAGGACTGGCAGATGGAATACAATGTTAGTAAATGTGAAGTCATACATTTTGATAGGATGAACAGTAAAAAGGATAATTATTTGATGATAAAGCATTGGGGAATGCTGATTTGCAGAGGGACCTGGGTGTCCTTGTGCATGAATCACAGAAGGTTGGTCTGCAGATACAAGTAATGAGGAAGGCAGATGGAATTCATTGCTAAAGGGGTTGATTTGAAAAACGCAGTTAGTGTTACAGCTGGTGCTGGTGAGGCCACACCTGGAGTACTGTGTGCACCTTTGGTATCTTTACTTAAGAAAGGATGTACTGGCATTGGAGGGGGTGCAGAGGAGGTTCACTAGGTTGATTCTGTAGCCAAGGGGGTTGACTTATAGGAGAGACTGAGTTGACTGGGATTATGTTCATTTGAATTAAAAAAAATGAGGGTGATCTTATAGAACATTTCGTCACCCTACTAGGTAACATCTTCAGTGGGCCTGTGGGCAAGGCACTATTGATTATTCAAGTTTGAGTTTCTTTGGGTTGGTGATATCATTTCCTGTGGTGATGTTATTTCTGGTTCTTTTTCTCAGGGGGTAGTAGTTGGGGTCTAACTTAATGATTGTGTTGATAGAATTCTGGTCGGAATGTCATGTTTCTAGGAGTTCTTGTGTGTGTCTCTGTTTGGCTTGTCCCAGGATAGATGTGATATCCCAGTTGAAGTGGTGTCCTTCCTTATCTGTATGTAAGGATACTAGTGAGAGAGGGTCATACGGTTTTGTGGTTAGTTTGTGTTCATGTATCCTGGTGTTAGTTTTCTGCCTGTTTGTCCAATGTAATGTTTGTTACAGTCCTTGCACGGTATTTTGTAAATGACATTAGTTTTGCTTCTTGTCTGTATAGCAGCTAATGTACTTGAAATACCCTTGAGTCTTATGTTACAGACTTGTAATTTCCAAATTGTACATGTTTCATTAGATTAGATTCCCTGCAATGTGGAAACAGGCCCTTCGGCCCAACCAGTCCACACAAACCCTCTGAAGAGTAACCCACCCAAACGCGTTTCCCTCTGACTAATGCACCTAGCACTATGGACAACTTAGCATGGCCAACTCATCTGATCGGCACATCTTTGGACCGTGGGAGGAAACCGGACCACCCGGAGGAAACCCATGCAGACACGGGGAGAATGTGCAAACTCCATAAGGACAGTCACCCGAAGCTGGAATTGGACCTGGGTCCCTAATGCTGTGAGGCAGCAGTGTAAACTACTGAGCCACCATACTTCCCACTGTTGCAGTTCATTAAAATGTGATAGTAGATGCATTTTTGCATATTTAATGGAACAAGTTGAGGTAAGATTTCACTGATTCCAATGTTGTATATGTGTGCAAAAATTAATATGAAAAGTATAACTTAGATTTATTTCATAATAATGGAATAAAGAATAAGGGAAAAAAATGAAGTCATCTTTTCATTATGATGGTTCACTTTTCTTAAGGACGGAGGTATTATGATGTTCAAGGCATGTAATGTGTCTTTAACAGAGAGAGAGAGTGCTGTTCTGAACTGAGACATTACAAACACCTGTGTGATATGATTAGATGGCAATTCCACAGTCTATTGGAAAATTGAAAATATGTAACTTTTGACAGTGAAATGAATACCTGATTCTTAGTTGCTGTTTTGACAACAATTTGAATTCAACCAATCAGTTTAAATTATGCCCCAGGAACCAAAACCCAATCAAGTTTGAATTTATTGTTTTGCGAACATCGATCCAACGGGACAATCTGATGTTGGGGATTCAAGAATATGGACATTTTTAAAAATGGTCAGAGGGCAACTGCAGTAGAGCCAGAGAGATAACTGCCAATCTAACATCGTGCTCGCCAAGAAATTAGAAAACACTCCCTATCAAGGGTACTTTTTCATGTAAACCATCCTTGTAGTAAAGCGAAAGATGATGACCGAGGAAGACCTTCAGCTGGAAGAGTGAAGACAGAGGAGACATAGACTGTGAGGTCTTAAATGAACTTGAAGTAATTTTAAAAGGTCTCTTGTTGGAACAGCATATTGTTATAGAGTTGGAGGCAGGTAAGTAAGCAGTTAAGAGAAAGGAAGGCTTTATTTTTATGAATAGTTGTTTAACATTCACTTTTAGATTTAGAAAATAAACTGATGCTATTTTCTTTGAAGAGTGGAATTTGGAAGTTCTCTGTCACTCATATTTTAACAGATTATGAGGTGAGATGAGTTTTTCTGGGTGTTTTGTTTAATTAACAGAGAAGTTCACCTTCCTGTCGTACCAAGAACAGATAGGGTGAATGGCCCTGCGGTGGGGAGTCCAAAACTAGACATCATAGATTTAAAGTGAGAAGGGAAAGATTTAAAAGGGACTGAAGGGGCAACTTTTCACACAGAGGGTGGTGCGGGTATGGAGTGAGCTGCCAGAGGAAGTGATTGAGGCTGCTACAGTTACAGCATTTAAAGGGGATCTGGATGGGGACATGAATAGGATGGGTTTGGAGGGATATGGGCCTAGAGTAGATTTGGATATCTGGTTGACTTGATTATAGAGTTATAGAGTAATAGAGTTGTACAGCATGGCAACAGACCATTCGGTCCAACCTGTCCATGCCGACCAGATATCCCAGATTGATGACCAAAGGATGTGTTTCCGTGTTGTACATCTCGATGAGCCTGTGATCTAACATAAGGAGAGGAGATCCTCCATAAGTCAATGCTGCTGTCAGTTGTTTGGTGCACTCATTAATTTAATAATTGATGTAACTGGATATTTCATCATGATCTTAAGTTGCTTTCTAAACTTGGACTGAGTCGCTCCATAAACAAATGTATTTGTGCAGCAGCTTAAATGTTGAAGAGTATCTCCAACTTTACTAAATACGTATTCAGAATTGTTATAATCTCTGCCATTTCTGCCCATAATGCGATAATACAAGAAATGTAAAACATATACTATCCATAGAAGTATGAAACTGGCAGATATGGTGAATAACAATATCACAGACTTCCTTCTGCTCTCCATTTCTGGGTCACTGTGGTTCTCTTTCTTGTTCTGACCTTTCAATCCCTTACGGATGCGGCTAGACACTAAAATGTGTCTGACAGTCAGAGCATTAAGCAACAGAATCAAAATGAATGGTAGCAGTGGGGTTAGAACTGTGTCAAACCAGTCAAATCCTACCCATCCAGCTTCGGTGTAATACCTTGGTGTTACAAAACAAAACCATTCAGTCTTGTCAATGATCTTTGCAGGTTCAAGTGGAAAGTAGAATGGAATACTTTTCGAACAGAGCAGAATGCACGTCGTTGCAAGAATTACAGATGCCATCTTCTCAGTGCAGTATTTTGTTTTTAGTTTCTGGCAGCAAATGGCCACAAATCGATCGAAGGTGAAAGTGACAGTGAGCCAGACAGAACAGTCTGTAGCTGCATGGCGCAACACATTAATGACTCGGCACACGGCGGTAAGGTACAGGAAACACCATGGGTTATAATAAAAAATAATCTTCCACAGGATTACATCAGTCATAATGAACAACAGATCTGCCACTGCCATGGCCACCAGGTAATGTGTGGTGCAGTTGGACAGTCCACACTTTGCACTGGATAAGATCACAATTGCCACCAAATTAACTGAGAAAAAGAGAGAGAAACAGACAATGACTTGAAATGAATGACATGAATGAATGAATATCATATGGCCTCACTCAGAAAATAAACTCAGCACTTTAGCAAAAAAACGAGTTGACTGGAGTGAAGACAGAAGTTGGAATTTGAAAGAAAACTCATCATTGACCTCTGTCCAATTCCAGCACTGCAATTTACACATTTAATTGAGTTGATGGAGGCTTGTAGATTCACATATTTTAACAGCAATTGGTTCAGAAGGAAATATATCAATGAGACTGGAATTCTCTGACTGAACGTATGTTTCCAAGCTATTTCCATTAGTTCCTACTACTACAAAGACATTCAGAACTATCCAACTGAGCCATAGAGACAAAGAATCATAGACACATACAGCATAGAAGCAGACCCTTCAGTCCAACTAGTCCATGCCAACCCAAGTTTCCAAAACTAAAATAGTCCCATTTGCCTTCATTTAACCCATATCCTGCCAAATCTTTCATATTCATGTACTTATCCAAATCTCTTTTAAAAGTTGCAACTGTCCCTGCATCTACCACCACCTCTTAACATCTGTAAATTCCACAGATGAACCACCTGTGTGGAACAGTTTTATCCTTCAGCTCGCTTTTAAATCTTTCTTCACACACCTTGAAATGATGTCCACTAATTATGAAACCCACGTACGGAAAAAAAACAACTTTGCTCTTCACGTTATCAATGTCTTTCATGATTTTCTAAAGCTCACCTGTTCATCACCTTTTAACACTCAACATCCATTGAGACCAGGCAATCATGGGGCAACAGGCATTAACAACGAGCTAGTAATGTATTCAGAACATACCACCAGTGCCATAGATAATAGCCGAGTCCTGAGGGCCATAAATCTTGGATATGTAATGTAAAAATGTGAATGGCTACGACCAAGAGCTGAGTATGAGGAAGGGGCTGAGAATATTTCAGAAGCACTGGTGGGGAAAATAACGTCAACGGTACAAAGGAATGGGGACGAGGTGGGAAACAAGATCGCTGTGGGAGCCTGAGAATTTTTATAAGATGTTGCTGAAATGGAATTTGAGAAATTGAACATGTGACGGAAGTAGTAAAGAAGGTCCATTGAATGAAGGCAAGTGGTGGAACCTTGAAGGAAAATTGATGAAGTTCTCCAGATTGAGATGATGAAAGGGAATGTTACAAAACCAGTCATCATACTGCCAGCTGTAGCAAGGTGGCTGAATAAGACTGGCACAAAGATAAATACAGAAGGCAACATCACTAGGACTCCACAAGGTTCCCACACCAACAATGTTTTGATGGGGACACCCCAGTGTCTACACTCAGCATCTGCACAGCTATTCTTTACAACAAGATCCCTGCACACAGTCTACCATTTCCAGTCCAGAGCCATTGTTTTAAAGAGGCTCTCCTACATGAATGAGCCAAATCAAATCAAGTCCAAATATAGTTGAGAGTACCACAAGAGATAATTGTCCATAACAAATACAAACAGGAGTTGGCCATTCAAGCTGCTCTGCTATTCACTTAGTCCAATATTCATCATGGCCCTGTGGCCCAACATTTCAACTCTCCCTCCCATTCTGCCAAGGACATGAATGTCCTGGGCCTCCTTCACCACTGCTCCCTCACCACCAGATGCCTGGAGGAAGAATGCCTCATCTTCCACCTTGGAACACTTCAACCCCAGGGCATCAATGTGGACTTCAACAGTTTCCTCATTTCCCCTTCCCCCACGTCACTGCAGTTCCAAACTTCCAGCTCAGCACTGTCCCCATGACTTTTCCTACCAGCCTATCTTCTTTTCCACCTATCCACTCCACCCTCACCCCGACCTATCACCTTCATCCCCTCCCCCACTCACCTATTGTACTCTATGCTACTTTCTCCCCACCCCTACCTTCCTCTCACTTATCTCTCCACGTTTCAGGCTCTCTGCCTGCATTCCTGATGAAGGGCTTTTGCCCGAAACATCGATTTTACTGCTTCTCGGATGCTACCTGAACTGCTGTGCTCTTCCAGCACCACTAATCCAGAACCAATATTCATCATGTTCACTTCTATGTGTTTTTCCCGTAAACCTTGATTCCCTGACTTGTCAACAGTCTATCTAATTCAGCCTTAAATATGCACAAAGAATCTTGCTTTCCACGGCAAGGAGATCCAACTCACATAATAAAATCCTCCTCATCTCAGTCTTCAATTGGCGCCCTTTTTACCTGGCACTGTGCCCTCTAGTCCTTGACTCTCCCATGAAGGGAAACATCATTTTGGTGTTTATCCTGTCAAGTCCCATAAGAATCCAATGTGATCCCCTCTCATTCTTCAAAACACCAGTACATTGAGTCCCAACCTGTTTCACCTTTGCCAGTGAGACAATCCCTCCGAACCGGGGATCATCCTTGTGAAACTTCTCTGAACTGCCTCCAATGAAGTGGTGTCTTTCCTTAAAGGAGTGTTTACGGTACTTCTCACAGTACTGCAGATGCAGTCTCACTTCTCAGCAGGGTGTGCAAAGGTGACCCTTTGGTCAATATGTCACATTTACACTCACAGAATTTTATAAAAGTAACTTACACACACACATTTTTACATCTTCATCAGCAACAGAGATACTTACCAGGAACACCAATTGCAGCAAGAATGTTGTTGTAAATTTTCAGTATGGTTTCAGTTGAATAATGCATTATCTGTATGATATAATCCTTCCCTTGGCCCTGTGGCAAGTCTCTTTGCATTAAACTCAGATCCACTGATTTGGCAGAGCCGATAATTTATACACTGTGACAGCTACGCCAGGGGATAGAGGTTGCGTAATTGCTCATTAAAGAATAACACCAAAAAGCAAGCAACATTATTCTGGTTATGAGAGAATGTGTTTACTGTTGAATCATTGACTAGGACAGCACAGGCACAACCCTTTTCATCCAACCATTCTGAACACAATCCCAAACTGAACTAATCCCATACCCCTGTAAACATTTCTTATTCATGCACTTAAAAATGTCTTTTAGACATTGTAATTGTACTTGCATCCACCACTTCCACTTGAGTTTATTCCACTCATCAACCAGCCTCTGCATAAAATATTGCCTCTCATGTGTCTGGGAAATCTTTCTCTTCTCAGGTTAAAAATATGCCCATGGCTGAGGAATCGTTGTTCTCCATTCAGTGTGACCGTGGCTGATCGGTGACTGAACTTCCCAACTCTGTCTCTGATGCCATTCACTTACTCCAAAACTCACCAAATCTTCTCGTATCAATTCTCCTTCACCAAGCAGAATTCCAACCTGCTGCCACCCTTCACTCATGTCCACCTCTTCCTCTGGCATTTCGTTCCACACACAAACCACTCTCTGGGTAAAAACAAATGGCCCTCACGTCTTTTTAAAGCTTTTCTTGTCAATTTAAGAATATACCCACTAGCCTTGATATCCCATATCATAGGGAAACAACATCAACCATTAATCTTGGCTTTTGTTGGAAAGCTCCACAACAATTCCAATTCTACAATTTATCTCATAGAAATTGGAGGCTGTATTCAAATAACAACAATCTTTAAAAGTAATTGAAATGCTATTACTCCCGCCTTTATATATGTTATTATTTCAGTTTGTTGCTGCAATTGTCTGTAGATAGGAGAAATTGAGGACTGCAGCTGCAGGAGATCAGAGCTGAAAATGTGTTGCTGGAAAAGCGCAGCAGGTCAGGCAGCATCCAAGGTACAGGAGAATCGACGTTTAGGCCTAAAGCCCTTCTTCAGGAATGAGGAAAGTGTGACCATAGCAACACGACGCCTGGAGGAAGAGCGCCTCATCTTCTGCCTAGGAACCCTCCAACCACAAGGGATGAAATCAGATTTCTCCAGTTTCCTCATTTCCCCTCCCCCCACCTTGTCTCAGTCAAATCCCTCGAACTCAGCACCGCCTTCCTAACTTGCAATCTTCTTCCTGACCTCTCCGCCCCCACCCTACTCCGGCCTATCACCCTCACCTTGACATCCTTCCATCTATCGCATTTCCAACGTCCCTCCCCTAAGTCCCTCCTCCCTACCTTTTATCTTAGCCTGCTGGACACACTTTCCTATTTCCTGAAGAAGGGCTTATGCCCGAAACGTCGATTCTCATGTTCCTTGGATGCTGCCTGACCTGCTGAGCTTTTCCAGCAAAACAATTTCAGCTGTAGACTTGCAATAATCACCTCTCAATGTCATACCAATTTCCCAGTATTCATTCATTATTTTTAATTTCAAAGATAGACCTTATAAATTTCATTTGTATATTTACATAGTCACACAGTTCAGTCCTTTACAGATGCATATCAAGTAAACAAATAAAAATATTGGATTTTGATTCTTTAAAAAAAAGACTTCTCTTATGCAGTTAAAAATCACACAACACTAAGTAAAAGTCCAACAGGTTTATTTGGAAGAGCTAGCTTTCAGAGTGCTGCTCCTTCGTCAGGTAAGGAGCTACACTCTGAAAGCTAATGTTTCCAATTAAACCTGTTCGACTCTAACCGGGGTGTTATGTGATTTTTAACTTTGTCCACCCCAGTCCAACACCAGCACCTCCACATCATGGCTCCTTTAAAGAAACAATACAAATGTTATATTTCAGGCACTAGGAGCATCATATTACTGAATGACCCTAATTTACCTTCAGCAGGAAGGCCTCAGACAGTGGGACTTTCCCCACTGCACCTTGGCGGCCGCTGCCCCAAGCTTTAGTGCGACCCTCAGCACGTAGTCCTGGACCATGGAATGTACCAGTCTATAACACTTGGTCAGGTTCAACTCCTCGTTCTGGAAGGCCTACAAGCTTTGGGCAGACCAAAGAGCATCGTTCATGGAGGTGACGGTCCTCCAGGAGCAGTCAATGTTTGGCTCAGTGTGTGTCCAGGGGAACAGACTGGGGAAGTCAGAGTCCTGCCTAATGGAGCTGCTCTGGCTGAATCTCATCAAAACTCACTGCATATTTCTCCAGACTTCCTTTGCGAAAGAAAATTCCAGAAGGAGTTGTGTGACAGTGCCCAGCTTCCCACAGGCTGCTCCAAGGGCAGGGTGTGATGCCCAGGCTAACTGGGCACACAAGAAGGATTTCACAGGAAGTGCCCTTCTCACCACCAATGAAGCAAAGTCTTGGTGCTTGTTGAAACGTTATAGAGATGAGGTATTCTGCCAAATGACTTTGACAGACTGCTCAGGGAACCACACAGTGGGATCCACCCTCTTCTTTTCCTGAAGTGTCTCAAGTACACCTCATGCTGTACACTTCATGATGGATTGGGCCTCTAAAATAAGTTGTCTTTATTTGCAAATATCTCATGAAGAACAAAGGTGATACAAAATGATCTAAAGATTTTGAGTATTCCATGGCAACGAGGTCAGTCCCATCCTTCCCAATACCAGGGATAGGTAAAAGCTTAGTATGTGATGACACTTGGATCTGGGTGTAGGTTAGCTCACTGAGGTGGAAGGCTCATTTTCAGATGCTGCGACACCATACCAGGTAACATCATCAGTGAGCCTCCAGATGAAGCACTGGTGTAATGGCCCACTTTTGATTTATGTGTTTAGGTTTCCTTGGTTTGGTGACATAGTTTATTGTGGTGATGTCATTTCCTGTTCTTTCTCTCAGGGGGTTTTACTTGACACTTGGTGTTTACGTACAGATGGTCGACGCACAGCGTGATGCAGCCACACACAAAGTTGGTCATCAGGATGAGGGTAACATTGGATACATTCCTAGTAAACCCCCATGCCCCACAGCCATCCAGAGTTTGTACATGGAGTCCCTGCTCACACACTCCATCTTAGACCATCAGATCAGCACAGACTCTCTCTGAGGCATGGCATGGGCTGGGAAACTCAGAGCAGGACCCTCTCTCTGTAACATGGAGTGGACTGGGAATCCCAGAGTGGGACCTTCTCTGTGACATGGAGTGGGCTGGGAAACCCAGAGCGGGACCCTCTCTGTGACATTGAGTGGGCTAGGAAACCCAGAGCGGAACCCCCTCTCTGTGAAGTGGAGTGTGCTGGGAATCCCAGAGCGGGACTCTGACAGTGGTTGGCTGCAGCTGTGGAGAAGGACAGGGATTCTCTTTAAGTTGTCTTTTTATACTTTATTCCACGTTAATGTATATGGGGTTTATGTACGAGCAGTGGTACATAGTTTTTACTCAATGTTTTATTGAACATGACAACAAAAGATATTCAATTCAATATTCAGATGAAGTGGAGGATGGCTCGGGTCACTGAAACAGCACAGTTTTGCAGGATAGGCCATATCTGTGCCATCTACAACAATACAGATAGAGTGCCTTACACCTGGTGACCAAGATTTTCCCCGTAATAGAGAGGGATTAGTTCTCCCAAAAGTCCAGTCTCTGCTTCACTTTGGCAGTAGGCTCCTTCAAAGATTTTATGCATCCCCAAGTCCCTCTGAATCATATTCCCAGCTCCTTCAGGTAATCTGTCCTGATGATGAAGGAAATAAAGTATCAGTTGGCGCAGTTCCCAAAAAAAACACGGTCTCTTTCTTGCCTCGATTTACCTTGGCTCCTAAGGCCAGTCGAATGATCACAGATGTTCATGAGTCTGCACAATGAAGGTAGATCTGAACAGAAGACGTCAGCGTTGTCCATGGACAGGAAACTTTGGACCTGCAGCCATACGATGCCGGGAATAGTCACTCCACTCAGGCTCACACCTTTCCTGATGGACTCAGGAGAAAGGTTCCATCCAGTACCCAAACACGGCAGGAAAGAATCGGCAGTCCTGCCTGCCTTTCTGATTCCTATCCATTGTGTGATACTGCAGAAACAGTGTTGCTGTAGAGCAGTTGGATCCAATTGTGAAATCCCCCCAACCAAAGCCCATTTTGGAGAGCACATCCCACGTGCAATATCTTTCAACTTTTATCGGCTGGTGAACCAGGCGTCATCTTCTTGCAAGGAGAAAGCGAGGACTGCAGATGCTGGAGATCAGAACTGAAAACGTGTAGCTGGAAAAGCGCAGCAGGTCAGGCAGCATCCAAGGAGCAGGAGAATCGATGTTTCGGGTGTGAGCCCTTCCTCAGGAATGAAGAAAGTGTGCCAAGCGGGCTAAGATAAAAGGTAGGGAGGAGGGACCTGGGGGAGAGGCGTTGGAAATGCAATAGGTGGAAGGAGGTTAAGGTGAGGGTGATAGGCCGGAGTGGGTGTGAGCGCGGAGAGGTCAGGAAGAAGATTTAAAGGTTAGGAAGGTGGTGCTGAGTTCGAGGGTTGGGACTGAGATAAGGTGGGTGTAGGGGAATGAGGAAACTGGAGAAATCTGAGTTCATCCCTTGTGGTTGGAGGGTTCCTAGGAGGAAGATGAGACGCTCTTCCTCCAGCTGTCGCGTTGCTATGGTCTGCCGATGGAGCAGTCCAAGGACCTGCATGCCCTTGGTAGAGTGGGAGGGGGAGTTGAAGTGTTGAGCCACGGGGTGGTTGGGTTGCTTTTTCCCGGTGTCCCAGAGGTGTTCTCTGAAACGTTCCGCAAGTAGGCGGCCTGTCTCCCCAATATAGAGGAGGCCGTATTGGGTGCAGCAGATGCAGTAAATGATGTGTGTGGAAGTGCAGATGAATTTGTGGCGGATATGGAAGGATCGCTTGGGGCCTTGGAGGGAAGTAAGGGGGGAGGTGTGGGCGCAAGGTTTGCATTTCTAGCGATTGCAGGGGAAGGTGCCAGGAGTGGAGGTTGGGTTGGTGGAGGGTGTGGACCTGACTAGGGATTAAAGGAGGGAGTGGTCCTTTTTGGAACGCTGAAAGTGGAGGGGAGATAAATATATCCCTGGTGGTGGGGTGTGTTTGGAGGTGGTCTTTTCAGAATGCTGATAGGGGAGAGGTTCTTTTCAGAATGCCGGTAGGGGAGGGGACCCCACCACCAGGGATATATTTCCCTGCCCTCCCATATCAGCGTTCCGAAAACACCACTCCCTCCATGATTCCCTCGCCAGGTTCACACCCCCCACCAACTTAACCTCCACTCCCGGCACCTTTCCCTGCAACTGCAAGAAATGCAAGGCAAACCTCGACAAAAACCACTGCATTCCTCTCCAGACTTTCTTTGCGTAGGCACATTCCAGAAGGAGGTGTCTTGTCCCCCTTGCAACTGCTTTGAGGGCAGTGTGCAGTGCGGCAGAGAGTTCAAGCATGCATAAAGGATCTCACCACGGGCAAAGCCATGTCTTGATGCTTGTTGGAAAGTTCTGACGATGAGATATTCTGCGAAATCAGTTTGACAGTCTGCTCATGGAGCCGCTCGACAGGATCCGCCCTCTCCTTTTGCCAAAGGGTCTCAAGGTCACTATGTGCTGACCACTTCCTGATGGACTTGTGGTCAAAGGTGTTTTTCTTCATAAACTCCTCACAAAGGACAGGTAATATGGAACGGTCCAACTACTCGGAGCGTTCTGCGGCAGCGAGGCCAGGCCCATCCTTCACAACGCTGGGGACAGGTAGAATCTCAGTACGTAGTGACACTTGGTGTTTGCATACCGGGGATCCATGCACAGCTTGATGCAGCCACACACAAAGGTGGCCATCAGGATGAGAGTGGAATTGGGTGTATTTTTTCCCCCGTTGCCCAGATCTTTGTACAGCGACTCCCTTCGGACCCGGTCCATTTTTGACCTCAATATAAATTGGAAAATGGCCCCGGTGACTGCAGCGGCACAGGTTCTGGGAATTGGCCAGACTTGTGCCACGTATAACAGCAATGACAGTGCCTCACACCTGATGAACGGATTTTTTCCCACGATGGAGAGCGACCGTAGTTTCCATCTGCCCAGTTTCTGCCTCACTTTGCTGATACGCTCCTCCCAAGACTTGGCACACGCCCCAGCCCACCCCCCGAACCAAATGCCCAGCACCTTCAGGTGGTCGGTCCTGACGGTGAAGGGGATCGAGGGTTGGTCGGCCCAGTTCCCAAAGAGCATTGCCTCGTTCTTGCCTTGGTTGACCTTGCCCCTGAGGCCCATTCGAAGTAGTCACATATGCACATGAGTCTGCGCACGAACAGCGGATCCGACCAGAAAACGGAGACGTCATCCATGTACAGGGAGGCCTTAACCTGCAGGCCCCCACTGCCAGGAATAGTCACCCCTTTCAGGCTCGCATGCTTCCTGATGGACTCGGCAAATGGCTCTATGCAGTACACAAACAAGGCAGGAGAGAGAGGGCAGCCCTGCCTGTCTCCACATCTGACCGGGAAGCTATCAGATTCCCACCGATTGATTGAGACTGCACTGACAATGTTGGTGTAGAGCAGTCTGATCCAATTGCAGATTCCCTCCTCAAAGCCCATTTTGGAGAGAACATCTCTCATATACCTGTGTGATATCCTGTCAAAGTCTTTCTCCTGGGTCCAGGCTGATCGGGCAGGTGGCTAACCCTCTGTCCTGCACGTAGGCGATCGTGTCCCTGAGGAGTGTGAGACTGTCAGCGATCTTCCTGCCTGGTGCAGCACAGGTTTGGTCAGCGCGAATCACTGACCCAGAGCTGAACTGACCTGGTTGGCGATTACCTTTGACATCATTTTGTAATCCACATTCAACAGTGAGATTGGTCTCCAATTTTTGAGTTCTTCCCTCTCCCTCTTCCGCTTGTAGATGAGGGTGATGATGATACCACTCATGGTACCTGCCCGAAGCATACTGACATACACCTCCTGCAGGTCCTGGACAATCAAGTCCCACACAGCAGAACAGAGCTCGACCGGTAAGCCGTCGCTTCCGGGAGTTTTATTCTTTTCAAAGGACTCGAGGGCCTTGGTCAGCTCATCCAGAGATAGCGGCTGGTCCAGCCCATCCCGTGTTCTGTTATCTAACACCTCCGTGATAGAGGACAGAAACGACTCGGAGGCTGTGCTGTCGGTTGGCTTCGCGTCATACAGACTGGCATAGAAGGATTTGGTGATCCTCATGACGTCAGCCTGAGATGACGTTATCAAGCCATCTTCTTCCTTCAGGCTGCTGAGCACAGAGCTCTCTTTGTGCATCTTCTGGAAGAAGAAACGTGAGCACGTTTCGTCCTGCTCCACGGAGCGGACCCTGTACCGGAAGATTATCTTGGAGGCCTCTGAGGCAAAGAGTGAGGCTTGTTGGCCCTTCGCTCCTTGAGGTCCTCCTTGACAGCGACCCCCATCGTCTGCAGCAGGAGAAGGTTCTGCATACTTTCCTCGAGCTGGGACAGTTTTCCCTGCCTCTCTCTCGCCTCCTGAACACCTTTGACAATGAAGAACCTCTTGATGTTCCCTTTTACTGTTTCCCATCAGTCCGCTGGGACTCAAAGAGCGGCCTCACGGTTCTCCAAACTTCGTAGGCCCTCTTGAGCTCCTCCATGTTTCTCGGGGTCAACAGCTTTGTGTTCAGCTTCCACGTTCCCTTACGAGCCCTTATCAGCCCGCTGCTCGTCCTGTAGGTGACAGTCAGCCAACAGGAGGCAGTGGTCAGAGAAAAACACTGGCTTGACGTCGGTGGATCTGACCGAGAGCGTTCGGGCTACAAACAGGTAATCTATCCTTGAGCGGATAGACCCGTCTGTCCGTGACCAGGTGTATCTGCACTGTGCTCCGTCTGCAGGGGTGCTGAAGACGTTGTGCAGCTTGGTATCTTTTACTGTGTCCATCAGTGCTGTGGACGTGGCATCCAGTTTACTGTCCCCCCCCCCCCCCCCCACCGGATCGTCCATCTGCATTAATGATACCGTTGAAGTCTCCGGCCAGAAAGACTGGCCTGGACGTAGCCAGCAACAGTGGAAGCTGCTGCAGGACGGCCAACCGTTCATTCTTACCCACTGGGGCGTACACAATGATCAGTCTCAGGGGAACATTTCTGTACATGATGTCAGTGACGAGGAGGCATCCTTGACCTCGGAGATGGTGAAGTTGCCTCCTTACGACAGAACACCCAGGTTGAGGCGTGGCAATTGTTGCCTCTCCAACCAAACTGACGGCCCATGGGCCCCCAAGCTCAACCATCTCCTGCAGTTGCTGAGGTATGGTATCCCACACTCCTGCAGAAACAGGAAGTCAGCTTTAACGTTGGCCAGGAAGGCCATCATAGAAACACATCGTATAGCCGATTTGATGCTACGCACATTGATGCTGGCAATTCTTATCCCCATTTTAACAGTTTACGAGGTTACCAGTGTCCATTTGCTCCTTGGATGCTTCATTTGCTGCTGGTCTTGCCTCTCTGGGGTAACTGTGCGCATTCCCGTGGTGACGGCCAACTGCTGGACCCTCCCAGGGCTGAGGTAGCTGTCCGGCTCCATGCTGGGACCATTTCCCCGCTCTGGTGTCTCCGGGTGGGGCCCAGGGTCCGCACAGTCCAGTTCTCCAACTGACAGCGGGGCTGTCACAGGACCGCTGCTCCCAGTTTCCTGGAGCTGTGGGCCAGTGGGTACCTCTTGGTTCTCACCAGGTAGTGGGAGGCCTTTACCCATCCCCTCAGAGGGGTTGTCTTTTCCTGTTGGGGCGGTGCTGCCCTCCTTTTTCTCCACGGCGATCTGTCTTTTCCTCTGGTGACGATCCTCCTTGCGCCTGTCCTCACTGTCAGAAGAGCTGCCTGTATCTTCGTCGTGTAGGTGTCGCTTCCCCGTTTGCCAGGTGGCTTTGGGGGCCTTGTGAGGTTTCCTCTCCTGCTTTTGACAGTAATCCAATCTTTTGCCTCCTTTCTTCCCTCCTCTTCCATTTCCTCTGTCTGTCTTGAAGGAGCTTGGATCGGCTGCTGCATCTCCCCGCTGTCTGCCGTCTGCTCCGCGACCGCCTGCTCTTCCTTCTGGGTGCCTCCAGACACCGTTCCCGTGCTGTTTTGCGGTACCTTGTTGGTCTGATGCGGTCCATGGCTCGTGTTGCGACCTCCAGCCATCTGTGCGTCGGTGGCAGCTCCTCGTCTTGGGCAGGTGTTGTATATGTAGCCTGCTTCTCCGCACAGATTACAGTTCTTGGCCTCCTTACATTCGTTGGTCGGGTGGCCTTCCTGCTTGCAGTTTCGACAGATGGTCACCTTGCAATCCGCCGCCAGTGTCCTGACCTCCCACAGGTTCGGCACACCTTCAGCTGCCCTGAGTATGTCAGGTAACCTCTGCTTCCTCCGATGGCAAAGCTGGAGGGTGGGTGGAGGATGTTCCCACTGACATCAACTCTCAGGGTTACCCTGACCTGTCGTTTGCTAGTCCTGATCCCAAAAGGGTCGACCACATCAGTGCTTTCTCCCTCAACCCGGACGTATCTTCACAGGAAGGTCAGGACATCCACTTCTGGGACGTGGGGATTGTACATATGGATTGTTACAACCCGACTCCACTGCGCAGGAAGCGCATGCACACCAGGACCGCCGACAAGATGGAGAACAGAGGTTGCATTTCCTTCTCCTTGAAGACCTTCAGGAGTTGATCGCAATTTTTCACGCTCCTGAAGGCCACGTCAAAATAGCCTGCTTCAGGGAAATTCGGCAGGCAGCCCACAGCATTCCAGCAAAATCGTCTTCACGATCACCGTCTGATCAACCTCTACCTTCGTCACAGTCACCCTGACTGTGTTGTGAATGCCCTGGCCTGGGCTGTGAGCAGCTGCTGAGGGCATAGCTCTGAGGTTGGCTGGTACCGGAATTGGCGTTAGGCCGAAGCCACCAAGAACAGGTCAGCACAACCAAACGATCCTCCAACGTCCAATCACGATCCAGCGATGATCTCCAGCAGCTCTGATGACTCACAACACGATCCCTGTAGTTTCTCCCCTGCCCGCACATGTCCGCTGCGTCGAACCTGCAGCACTCGAGCAGAAAGTCTTCCTCTGGTCCTCAGGAATTACACATTTTCTGAGCCAAAATGCCGAGAAGTCTGATCCGATATCTTTAAAGCAATTCTTCCAATAGACTGTCACAAACAATTGATTACAAATGTTTTAGTGTCATGTCTGTATCTTTGAACCTACATTTGGCTGACACTAACTGGGGAGTCTGAAGTTCAGGTTCTCCGAATTTATAATGGTAAGCTTAAATGCCAAGTTGTTCCTGCCATAATATAACTGCAGATAACATTTTTAGTGAGTAAAGTTATTAAGGCATACGGGCAAAAGGCAAGAATATGGAGTTGGGCCACAGATCAGCCGTGATCTGATTGGATGACTTGTTTCACTTGCATTGTATCATCCACAGTAAAACAGAATTTGGGGAAATGGATAGAATTTCCAAATTATTAAAAGGGAAGACATTTTATGGGTCACTATTAGTGAGGATTCTGATAGGGTGGTGTTAGATGAGGTATTGCTGCATTTGTCTGAAATTATTTTTGTATCTCAGACACTCCTAAAAAAACTTTGGAGCGTATTCACATGCCACATTTTATGAGATTTATTTCTGTCTCGCATTCTTATTAAATAGCTTGCCTCACACAATTTCCTTTCGATTTGATAAGGTCCACTATCCTTGCCTTTAAAGCTTCACCGACCGCTGGAATCTATCTCCACTGACGACATTGTGAATTTTTGATTTGTTGCTGGAAATCTCGTGGACTCATCCATTACACTCATCCAATTCTGACTCCCACTTTTTGTTTTAGTCAGAGGTCCTACACAATCAAGTAAGACCATTGCCAAATGTTCCTCAAATCTGGGAATGGGTATTAAGGGTCCTGGATTTATCACTACCTAAGGTTTTCTAGTTAGATATGACATGCTGGCAAAATTCAATATCCTTATGAACTCCAAGCTAATAATAGACCTCCTGCTAGTAATTCAAGTGTAACCTGAGACAGTTCCGTTCTATAACCTACCAGCAATACAATTAATGATCTTCTTCCCATTTCGCATCTGCTTGAATATGCGATGTCCTCCATTTCTTCATTAACAAGTCAGTAGGCATCACACTCACCCATGATCCAGCTATGTCATTAACAAGGATAAGTACTGACACTACTTCACCACTTTTCACTGGACTGTCCAACCTCAGTTGACATAATGCAACACTGCTATTCTCACTATGAATTCCACATATTGCCACCTTTTGCAATACTCCTTCTGAATTATCTCCTGATCTCCCACCAAAGATTGACATGCTTCTGTATCCCTTCAAATTTTAATTTTTTTAACTGCTCCTCCTGGCCGACATGATCCAACCTTACCCACAAAAGTAAATTCCTTAAATAGATCTGGCACTTGCTTCTCAATGAACTCCTGACATTCTTTTGCTGCTTTTTAGTTTCCACTATATCTTCCTTTTACCACTTCAACAAAACTCATTGGTCTATCTTGTTTTCCCACAGCTGTCTACCCAGTGTTTTTTTTCTCTAACACACCAATACTGTGACTTCATGTGGTCTACTTTGTTACAGTGAAAACACCTGAGCTTTTTAATTCTCTTTCTCCCTCAAGGGTTTCCTGTTTATCCTGTGGAAAACACTCTTCACTATTTTAAACGAGATCTAATGTTCCCTTACCACCTCAGGATTTCTCTTTTCCCTAACTTCGATCTCTCACAGGTTGAAATTGCCATTGGAAGCCAATCTTTGATTCATGAACCACCTCATAACCATCAGCAATTTCAACTGGTCATTTTGTGGTCTTTAACTCTCTGTTCCTCCACATACATTCTCAGTACTTCAGGAAGTGAATTTTTGAACTCCTCACAGTACCAGGGTCCCAGGTTCAATTCCAGCCTTGGGCGGCTGTCTGTGTGGAGTTTGCACATTCTCCCCGTGTCTGTGTGGGTTTCCTCCGGGTGCTCTAGTTTCCCCCCACAATGCAAAGATGTGCAGGTCAGGTGAATTGGTCATAGTGTCAGGTGCATTAATCAGAGGGAAATGGGACTGGGTGGGTTACTCTTCGGAGCATTTGTGTGGACTTGTTGGTCCGAAGGGCATGTTTCCACACTGTAGGGACTCTAATAATGCTGTTATCTACCTATCAAAATTACTTCGTTTGATCCTTTCAAACTCAATGCACATTTGGCCAGGTCCCTCCTTTGATTCTTGAAATGTTGTCTGTAGGCTTCTGGTACTAGCTCATGAGCACCGAAGATGGCATTTTTCACCTCTTCATACTCCCCAGATACCTGCTCTGAATGTGAGGCAAACACCTCACCAGCTCTCACATCCTACTTTGCTTGAATCAACAATACCCAAATGAAAAGACAAGGTTGATAAAGATAAACTATTTACACTGGTTGGGGATTCTAGGAGGAGGGGCCATTGACCGAAAGTTGGGGCCAGACTAAGTGAGGACTGGAGAGATAGTAGGAAGCATTTCTCCACACAAAGAGTGATCGATGCTTGGAAATCTCTTCCACAATGGCAGTGGATGCTGAGTCAGTTGTTAATATTAAATTGGAGATAGATAAGTTTTTGTTATGCAGGGGATTAAAGGGATGTGCACCAAAGGCCACAGATCTGCCATGATTGATGGAACAGGCTCGAGGGGATGAATGACCGGTGCCTTTTTTCATTCATCAACGGTATATGGGCGACACTGGCTTTTATGATTATTTATTTCCCATCCCTAATTGCCCAGAGGCAGCTAAGAGTCAACCACAATGCTGTGCATTTGGAGTCACATGTAGGCCAGGGCAGGTAAGAACTATGCTTCCATCCTGCAAGAGCATTAATGAACCAAACTGATGTTTCCCTCGAACAATCATTGTTAGACTCTTAATTCCAGATGTTTTGTTGAGTTTGAATTCCAATTGGTGAGATTCAAACCCAGGTCCCCAGAAAATTACTTCAGTTTCTAGATTAATAGTCTAGTGATAGCACCATTACGCCACACCCCACCAAACCCTCACCCTTTTATTGCCAAGACCCGATTTAAATGTAATTCTTGAGAGGTACCTGAAAGATTATGCTATACTTATACTAACTGATTAACTTTACAACTGGTATATTGTCAACGTTGAATTAAACTTACTGTCCCATAAAAGTTAACGAGAAATTATATATTTTTTACAGCATTGAGTGCATCAGTGGCAAGTCATTGTATTCTCTGTGTTTTTTTAGTTGTAGGTGTATAATTCTGTGTTTACAGTCATAGAGTTATATGGAATGGAAGCAGACCGTTCAGTCCAAATTGCAGGCACCTAACAGGTATTCTAAACTAATCAAGTCCCGTTTGCCAGTATCTGGCCCATATCCCTCCAAACCCTTCCTATTCATTTACCAAACCAGATCACCACTTCCTCTGGATATCATTCCATACATGTACCACACTCTGCATGAAAATGTTGCCCCTTAGGTTCCTTTTAATTGTCTCCCCTCTCACCCTAAACCTATGTCCACTGGTTGTGGACTCCTCCATCTGGCGAAAAGACCTTGGCTATTCACCCTCTGAATACCCCTCATGATTTTATGAACCTCGAAAAGGACAACAGGAAAGATAATTGCAGGGGTAGGCCATGCCCCCTGCTCCCATCCTGCTGAGGAAATTGAAAACTGCAATTTGAACATCCAAGTGCAGAAGGCCTGGTTGAGGATTCGCCAGATTGGTGTTTCCTCCACTCAGTGCACTCAGTGATTTTAACCAGAAATAACACCCAGGTGAAGCAGGTGTTGTCCTTATTTGACAATATTACGTGGCCTGATAAGCAACAACATCAGAGATGAAATGATAAATTCCAAACATGTAAAGACCTGAATTTATTTTCTTGATAATGTTTGTGGTTCAGGGAATGTGAAGAATTTAACTGTGAAATGAAATGGTCTGGGGCAGCCACTATAGTTCATTGTATTGAGGATCTGATAGGTCATGTTCCAGTCACTGTCTGTCTCTCCCTCTTTGACTCTGAATGAGGGAAGGGTGGAGAGAAAGAGAAAGAGAGTAAAAGTGAAATAGAAAGGGAGGGAGAAGCAAGTGAGGGAAAAGAGAGAGATGGTGATGGGGAGAAACACATGATCTGCAGATGCTGCGTAGTCAATATTGTAGTTCTTAATGAGTGATAGGACACTAGGATGCTTCGAGGAAGATAGGGATCTAGGGGAGGTTGACCAAAGTTCCCTGAAAGCAGCAGGCAGGGCAGATTAATAGGGTAGCTGGAACCACATTTATTTACAACACACATCAATGACTTGAATTCGAGAAGTGAAAACATTCCATACTAATTTGAAAATGGAACAAGAATATGTTGATAGGCAACTGGTGGGAATGACACAAAGAGTGTGTGAGATATATAAACAGGTTACGCGATTGAACAAAAGCTTGTCAAATAGAATATCATGCAGGAAAGTATAATGTCATGCACTTTGGCAGGAAGAATGCCTTAAAGAGACATGTTGATGAAATCATCTAAATATCCTCAAATTGGGCCCAAGGATTTAGAGGTCTCACGTTCCATTTTACCCAGGTCATTCGAAGCATGAAGTGCTGATGAAATCTGATTGGCACTGAATAGCCAAATACTGGCCAAGAGATTTTTGAGTCTGTGAATAGAATGTTTATATGTAACAAATTGATGTAATTTTGATTCTGGTAGATTCTTCAATACCACAGTTCCCATGAAAAATCTTATGCTCCGTGGGATCAGATAACCATTGCCATTTCAG
Organism: Chiloscyllium punctatum; assembly: GCF_047496795.1. NCBI lineage: Eukaryota > Metazoa > Chordata > Chondrichthyes > Orectolobiformes > Hemiscylliidae > Chiloscyllium > Chiloscyllium punctatum. Next base: position 55,190,418 of record NC_092768.1, read on the forward strand.
GTGCAAATACTTGTGAAGGTAAATGCATGGTTAGAAACATAGGCCATTTGTAAGGAAAATCAACTAGACAACAAAGAATTTGGATATTGAGCATTATCAATTTCTGTTAATACAGCAGACAGAGATAATTTATTTCTGCTTACAATATAATCTTTTCAAACTAATATAAATTCCAAATCTTTAACTTGCAAACACAAGCAATGTTGAAGATTACAGTCCTCTACTATGGCAATGAACTTCTCTCTTCCCATAGAACAATAGAACTGACAGTGTACTGTTCATTCTTTTTGAAAGAATGATAGTTTAATGTTCCTCATAGCATGGCTATCAATCTCTCTTCAAAGAACATATAGATACCTAAACGGTAATAAGTTATTTTGACGATAACAAGCCTTACCTATATCGTGTGAATGGTTTCACCATTTCCTCTTTCCAATACGGCAGGGAAGTAGAGTGAAACCTGTGAGGCATCATCATTCCTTATTTGGTACAAACATCAGCTCGGGGTTGAAATGGCCAATTACAAACCTTCAGTTCTGAGATGATTAGATTAGATTCCCTACACTATGGAAACAGGTCCTTCATCCCAACAAGTCCACACCAATCCTTTGAAGAGTAACTCGCCCAGAACCATTTCTCTCTCAGTAATGCACCTCATACTCTGGGCAATTTAGAATGGCCAAATTGCCTGATCTGCACATCTTTCTACTATGGGAGGAAACCAGAGAACCCTTAGGTTACTCATGCAGACATAGAGAGAATGTGCAAACTCCACACAGAAAATAATAACGCAGGAATTGAACCCGGATTCCTGATACTGTGAGGTAGCAGTGTTAACCACTTAGCCACCACGCCCCCCCAAATGGCAAGGTTACAGTTCATAACCCAACGTTTTTCACATGCAAACATCAGAAAATCAGAAAATAGAATATATGAGAAGAAATAGTTAAACAATATATTGTAAACATTTTAAATGTAAAAGCAAAGATCCCTGACAAGAAATATGAGGCAATTAGATATGGAGGGGACAGCTAATGATATTTTTACTAAATTAAAGCTTTTAAAAATATGCAGTTTTGATTTCAGCTCAGATGACAAATGATTGCAAGAAGAGAGTTCTGAAATGATTACTTGTCAATAGCAAACGAGCCTTCACAGAATTAATATATCCACGTTCTCTATTATAGACAATAGTCAATAGACAATAGATGCAGGAGTAGGCCATTCAGCCCTTCGAGCCTGCACCGCCATTCAATATGATCATGGCTGATCATTCCTAATCAGTAGCCTGTTCCAGCCTTATCTCCATACCCCTTGACTCCACTATCTTTAAGAGCTCTATCCAATTCTTTCTTAAATGAATCCAGAGACTGGTACCTCCACTGCCCTCTGGGGCAGAGCATTCCACACAGCCACCACTCTCTGGGTGAAGTAGTTTCTCCTCATCTCTGTCCTAAATGGTCTACCCCGTATTTTTATTGACGCACAAGAAGATCCAGAAAGGATCTAGGAGGCTTTTGAAAACTAGATCTAGGCCTTATTGCGTTGTGTGATGTGGGTGTCATTGGTTGGGCCAGCATTTATTACCCATCTAGTTGCCACTTGAGAAGGTGCTAATAAGCTGCCTTCTTGAACTGCTGCAGTCCGTATGCTGGAGGTATATCTATAGAAAATTCCAGGATTCTGACCCAGCAACACTGAAGGAAGTACGATATATTTTCATGTAAAAATAGTGAGTCGCTTGGAGGGAAACCTGCAGGTGGTGGTGTTCCCATGTATCTGCCTCTGCTGTTGTTCAAATTGAAAGTGGTCGTGGGATGTTCTGTCCGAGAATCTTTGCTGAATTTCCGCAGTACATCTGTAGATAGTGCACACTGCTGCTACTAAATGTCAGTGCTTGAGGAAGTAGAAGATTCTGAAATGTGGTGCTAATCAAGCAGGTTTTTTTGTTCTTAAAAGAATATATTTCAAGATTAATGAATAAGGAACACCTTAATACTGTAAATAGAAAACATATTTTCTATATAAACAGGTTACACGATTGAACAAAAGCTTGTCAAATACAATGACACAAAGAGTGTGTGAGATATATAAACAGGTTACGCGATTGAACAAAAGCTTGTCAAATGGAATATCATGCAGGAAAGTATAATGTCATGCACTTTGGCAGGAAGAATGCCTTAAAGAGACATGCTGATGAAATCATTTAAATATCCTCAAATTGGTCCCAAGGATATAGAGTTCTCACGTTCCATTTTACCCAGGTCATTCAAAGCATGAAGTGCTGATGAAATCTGATTGGCACTGAATAGTCTGATACTGGCCAAGAGATTTTTGAGTCTGTGAATAGAATGTTTATATGTAACAAATTGATGTAATTTTGATTCTGGTAGATTCTTCAATACCACAGTTCCCACGTATAAATCTTATGCTCCGTGGGATCACATAACCATTGCCATTTCAGGTGCAAATACCTTGTGAAGGAAAAATGCATGTTTAGAAACACAGGCCATTTGTAAGGAAAATCAACTAGACAACAAAGAATTTGGATATTGAGCATTATCAATTTCTGTTAATACAGCAGACAGAGATAATTTAATTCTGCTTACAATATAACTTCTTTCAAAATAATACAAATTCCAAATCTTTAGCTTGCAAACACAAGCAATGTTGAAGATTACAGTCCTCTACTATGGCAATGAACTTCTCTCTTCCCATAGAAAAATAGAACTGACAGTGTACTGTTCATTCTTTTTGAAAGAATGTTAGTTTAATGTTCCTCATAGCATGGCTATCAATCTCTCTTCAAAGAACATATAGATACCTAAACGGTAATAAGTTATTTTGACGATAACAAGCCTTACCTGTATCGTGTGAATGGTTTTACCATTTCCTCTTTCCAATACGGCAGGGAAGTAGAGTGAAACCTGTGAGGCATCATCATTCCTTATTTGGTACAAACATCAGCTCGGGTTTGAAATGGCCAATTACAAACCTTCAGTTCTGAGATGATTAGATTAGTTTCCCTACACTATGGAAACAGGTCCTTCATCCCAACAAGTCCACACCAACCTTTTGAAGAGGAACTCGCCCAGAACCATTTCTCTCTGACTAATGCACCTCATACTCTGGGCAATTTAGAATGGCCAAATTGCCTGATCTGCACATCTTTCTACTATGGGAGGAAACCAGAGAACCCTTAGGTTACTCATGCAGACATAGAGAGAATGTGCAAACTCCACACAGGAAATAATCCAACGCAGGAAGTGAACCCGGATTCCTGGTACTGTGAGGTAGCAGTGTTAACCACTGAGCCACCACGCCCCCCCAAATGGCAAGGTTACAGTTCATAACCCAACGTTTTTCACATGCAAACATCAGAAAACAGAAAATAGAATATATGAGAAGAAATAGTTAAACAATATATTGTAAACATTTTAAATGTAACAGCAAAGATCCCTGACATGAAATATGAGGCAATTAGATATGGAGTGGACAGCTAATGATATTTTTACTAAATTAGAGCTTTTAAAAATATGCAGTTTTGATTTCAGCTCAGATGACAAATGATTGCAAGAAGTGAGTTCTGAAATGATTACTTGTCAATAGCAAAAGAACCTTCACAGAATTAATATATCCACGTTCTCTATTGACGCACAAGAAGATCCAGAAAGGATCTTGGAGGCTTTTGAAAACTGGATCTAGGCCTTATTTCGTTGTGTGATGTGGGTGTCATTGGTTGGGCCAGCATTTATTACCCAACTAGTTGCCACTTGAGAAGGTGCTAATAAGCTGCCTTCTTGAACTGCTGCAGTCCGTATGCTGGAGGTATATCTATAGAAAATTCCAGGATTCTGACCCAGCAACACTGAAGGAAGTACGATATATTTTCATGTAAAAATAGTGAGTCGCTTGGAGGGAAACCTACAGGTGGTGGTGTTCCCATGTATCTGCCTCTGCTGTCGTTCAAATTGAAAGTGGTCGTGGGATGTTCTGTCCGAGAATCTTTGCTGAATTTCCGCATTACATCTGTAGATAGTGCACACTGCTGCTACTAAATGTCAGTGCTTGAGGATGTAGAAGATTCTGAAATGTGGTGCAAATCAAGCAGGTTGTTTTGTTCTTAAAAGAATATATTTCAAGATTAATGAATAAGGAACACCTTAATACTGTAAATAGAAAACATATTTCTGACAAGTTTACTAGGGAAAATACAGTGTTCCCTAGTAACCTTATCCGCCAATACAAGGCAAGGTTGTGGATAATCCAAAGAGATTCTACAAAAACATGAAGAGCAAGAGGTTAACTGGAGAAAGGGTAAGGCTCCTTAAAGATCGAGGAGGTCATCTTTGTGTTGAACCCCAGGAGATGGGAGAGACACTAAATGAATATTTTGCATCAGATTTTACTGTGGAGAAAGAAATGGTGGCTAGAGAAAACAGAAAATTAAAATTTCATGTTTAAAATACATTTCAGATAACTGAACAGTACGTTCGGGAGATCTCAGAGAATACAAAGATGGATAAATCTCCGCGGCCTGATCGAATGTATCCGAGAATATGATGGGAAGTAAGGGAGGAAACTACAGATCCCCAAGCAGAAATGTTAGCATTAAATATATCTAGGGGTGAGGTACCTGACAACTGGAAGGTGATTAGTGTTGTATCTTTGTCTAAGAACGATGGTAAGGGGAAATTGGGGAACCATAGACCTGTGAGTCTGACTTCAATCTTGGGTAAACCTGTGGAGTTATTTTATAAGATAGAATTTATGGACATTTAGAGAGGCAAAAATAGATTAAGGATAGTCATCCTCGTTTTGTACAAGTAAAATTGCATCTCATAACTTTGTTTTATTGAACTTTTTGAGAAAATTACCAACGAAGATTGATGAAGTTAGAGCAGTAGATGCTGTTTCCCTGACATGCATAAACCCTTTGGTCAGGTTCAGGACGCTAGACTAATTAGTAAAATTGCAACACGGGATTCAGGATGAGCTTAACAATTGGATACATAATTGGTTTAATGACAGGAGGCAGGTAGTGGTTGTGGGTGGATTGCTTTTTGGACCGGAGGCCTGTGACCAGTGGAGTATTACAGGGATCAATTCTGGGTCCTCTTTTGTTTGTCATTTACATCAATGAGTTGGCTGATAATACAAAAGTCATTTGTTAGTGAGCTTGCAGACGACATCAATATTGGTGGCAAAGTAGGCAGTAAAGAAGGTTTTCTAAGATGACAAAGGGGTCTTGATCAAATGGGTCAATGGACTGAAAAATGGCAGATGGAATTCAATCTAGATAAAGGTGAGGTATTTTGTTTTGGTACAATAAACAAGGTTAGGACTTATGAAATTTATGGTCGGACATTGGGTCGCGTTGCAGAACAGGGGGTCCGAGGGGGTGTAGGACACAATTCTTATATAATAAATGGTAGGGCCTTGTGTAGTATTGCAGAACAGAGGGATCGAGGGGGTGCACATCCAAAATTAAAGTTTACATCACAGCTAAACACGGTGGTTTAAAAGATATTTAACATGCTAGTCTTCTTTGTCAAATTCTTTGAGGACATTGGTGAGGCCTCTTTTGAAATACTGTGTCCAGAGAGCAAAGAGGGACCTTTAAATTACTTTGGCAAGTTGTGTTAAAGAGAACCCCAAGGCATTCTATGAAACATTAAAAATCAGAGGATAACTCGGGAGAAGGTAGAACGACTCAAGGATAAAGGAGGCAACTTGTCCTTCGCAGAAGATGTGGGTGAGATCCTAAGTGAGTACTTTGCATCAATATTCACCCAGGAAAAGAATACGGAAGATAGTGAGATTTGTGTGGAGCGTGCTGATGTGCGAGGGCATTTTGAGATCACATAAGAAGTAAGGGATCTCTCAAAGATCAGTAGGGTGTAGACATCCTAAGGACCCAATAGTAGAGTGAGAGGCAAGAGAGGTGATCGCTGGGGTGTTGGACAAAATCTGTGTATCCTCACTAGCCAATGGAGAGGTCGCGGAGGACTGGAAATCAGATAATATTGATCATCTATTTAAGAAGAAAAATAGGGACAATTCAGGAATATATAGCCTAGTGAGTCTCACATGAGTTGTTGGGAAGGTATTGGAGAGAATTCTTAGGGATAGGATTTATGCACATTTGGAAAAGCATGCCATAATTAGGAACAGTCAGCATGGCTTTGTGCGAGGTAGATTATGCCTTACTAATGTAATTGAATTTTTCGGGGAGGTGACAACGGTGGTCGAAGAGGTTAGAGTAGTGGAGCTTTTCTACATGGATTTTAGTAAGGCTTACAACAAGGTTTCTCATGGTAGGCTCATCCAAAATTTTAAGATGTGTCAGATCGACAGTAGTGTGGCCATGTGGATTCAGAATTAGCATGCCCATAAAAGGCAGAGATAATGTTGGAAGGTTGTTATTCTGGCTGAAGGTCCCTAACGAGTAGTGCTGCCCAGGGATCCATACTGGGAGCTCTGCTGTTTGTGATATATATAGATGACTTCAATGAAAATATAGGTGTGAATCCAGACGCACAGTGGGTGTTTATGCTTACTTGAAGAGCCATATACAACAGCTGGGTAAGCCATTCTGTGATTGAATTAAGAATGTGTCCAGCATGATGCCCCTTCCTCCAAAGAGCTGTGCAATTATATGATCAACATTAGATGACACAAATGGAATAAAGTCATGTCCAAAAATAACTGAAGGTCATCTTCCTTCTTGTTGCCTTCAGAGACAGGGATGCAGACTGACAATCACAAACTCATCCGGGCACATATCTGTGGTTCCTTGGTTTGTATTAATTACAAGTGACTTTGTCTTTTGCATCATGACATCTCCTGTCCCCTGCTCCCACCCACTCAGACATTCGGAGCATTATGCAATCTCAAAAGCTCCTGGTTTCAACCCACGTCCAGCTTTCTTCAGTGGTGATGAAAGCTTGAGCTTTTCATTGTGTTTATTTGCACGTATTCCATCTGATTTTATGAGTATATTCAGCTATTCACCGACAGGCAGTGTCCCCTGAGGAGAGTTCTGATATGTGCCATTAGGCGAGACACCTCTTTAAAAAGCAGAGAAACTGGGAACGCTCTACCTCGGAAATGTTATGCAGATAAACACATTTCAATGGTGATTATGTATTTCAAAAGGTTCACTGTTTTCTCCTGATCAGTTTGCTGCTGTTGGAAATTCTAACTAGGTCAAGGAATACAGATGGTGAATTGTAAGTTTGGCAACATTTTCTCAGGTATTTCTCAAATGCTTATTGCCGTTGAAAGATTTTGTCTGATAACTCATTTATCTGGCTCAGCTTCATTTTCTAAAATAGTTCAGGTGGGCCAGTTGTCCATGTGCATTGTATCCTGCAGACTGAACTGCAGTGAAATGAGAATCTGTTTGAATAAAGTCCGCCTGATCAGGCAGCATGTGACAAGAGGAACAGAGTTAATGCTTGGAGACTGTAAGCTTTCATTAGAACAAAGAACAGTTGGAGATGTAACAGGATTGAGGAATGGCTGGGTGTCAAAATGTCAAAAGGAAGGTTTATGATCAAGGGTGGAGACAGGAGGGATTGACTTAAAGAAGAGTGAGTCTCCTGGGTCAAAGGGAATTGTGATGGGGCAAGAAAAGGTCCAGAGAAACTGAGGATGTGCCTGGGGCAGATGGGCTGCTGATTGAAGGGAATCAAACAGAAACAAACAAAGAAATGGGAACAAATGGAGACAAGAGTCAGAATTGTTGCCAGAATTGCCAGAATTGCCAGAAAGCTGCCCGAATTGTTGAACCCAGTTTTGATCCAGAGGCTGTAAAATTGCAAGGTGGTAGACTGTTTCTGAAATCTACGTTGAGCATCACTAGAACAGTGCAGTATATCAAGATGAGAAATGTCAGCATAAGGGCAAGTCAGAGAATTAAAATGACAGGCCATTTTCAAATCTTCTCTTTCCACAGTTGAAGTGCTCTTTCCACAGGTGAATATTATCCAGATATAACAGCAAATCGGGGTGGTACTGTGGCTCAGTAGTTTGCACTGCTGCCTCACAGTGCTCAGGACCTGGATTCAATTCCAACCATGGGACACTGTCTGTGTGGAGTTTTCACAGTCTCCCAATGTCTGCATAGGTTTCCTCTGTGTGTTCTGGTTTCCTCTCATTGTCTGAAGATATGCAGGTGAGTTGGATTGGCCACAGTCGAATGTCCAGGAATGTGCAGGCTAGGGTCTGCGCGGACTCGATGGGCCAAATGACCTCTTTCTTCACTGTCGGGACTCTATGATTCTATGTGTAATGGAAGAAGTCGTAGATCAAGAATGTAGAGCCTAACCAGGGTAACCACAGTGACGGGGAAGTTATCAGAAATAATACAGGTCAAATCACATGTTTTGTGATGATAGCAGCAACAAAATATGGAGGGAAGGTTGTATTTGACAAACACGAAGAGGAAACAAAAATTGTTGATGCATTTGATTTAACGCACATGGGTTTTAACAAACTTTTGATAAATTCCTTCATTGAAGACTGCTCAAGTAAACGCCCATGATATGCAAGGCAAAATGGTAAAATAGGCTGAGAGGCAGGAACAGAGGAAGATGGTCGAAAGATGTTTCTATGACATGAAATCTGTTTTCAGTGGGATTGCACAGACCGTGGTGCAGAGGCCTTTGCTATTTATGGTGGATTTTCAGGATTTGGAAATAAGTGCAGGTGATATGGTTAAGGTGTTTGCATATGACATGAAAATTGGTCGGGTGGTCATGAATGAGAAGGAGGATGTAAACTGGAAGAGAATATCAACAGATTGGTCAATGGTAAATGGAATTTAACTTGGTAAATAGTGAAGACTAACAAGGATGACTTTGTGAACAATAATACCATGGAAGGTAGTGAAGATCAGTTGGTATTTGTGATATAAATCCACAGATCCCTGTAGGGACACGGCAGGTAACCCACTCCATATCACTATTATCTTCTCCAATCTCAAAACTTTCCCTATCTCTGTATCCACTAGGTACTCCCCTCCCTATCGCTGGAAGCTCTTACAGCAACTTCATCCCTCCCTATCTCATTGTTCAGAAATGTTGGGATTGGTGAGGAGAGGAGGAGAAGTTTCAGACTCAGTTCTGGATATCTTCTCAGTTTAAATAAGTTCTAAACATCCACAGAATAAATCTCTGAGCATTAATTTTTCATGCCCCCAGACCGTCAGTCAGTGCAAGAGGAAGGATTTTAGATTAACCTTTCAAACCTTCTGTCTAATCACGTCACTGATTGTCTTTTCACAGCATTGTGCTGTGTAAAGTGAAGCTGTTTTGATCTTCTCTCTGATCACACTCACTCCCAGAGAGATCAGCCTGAGACACAGTCATTGCAGTGACCTTACCTTTACCTGGAAGCCAGTTTACAAACCGATTGTGATGTCAGGTCTCTCTCTGTGGTGTACATGGTGAGATTACACTGGTTCTGTGAGGTCAAACTTTGACCTGCCCAGTACAAAGGCCCTCACTGTGATCAAACAGGGAGTTATTGAAACCCTCACTGTCATCAGGTTACAATGTGTTCATATTCCAGAATGCACAAAGCTCTTCCAGACATCGAGATGTTGTGCAGTGATGGGATTGCAATGATTATTTGCACTTTCTCTTGGTAAGCCTTTTCCTGTGGGTTACTCAGTGGCATCAGCATGGCAGTGAGGGGTGTGGGGAATGGCTGCAGCCTCCTGCAGGGTCTGACCTGGTGAACGTGGCTCCTTCTGGTGATTGATGGGAGACTCAAAGACTGACCCAGACTCCAAGCCATGTTAAGTCGGGTGCCTGTATTAGTGGATCCAAACACCTTTACGGAGATATGACTTTGACTTTGAAACCTTTTCTTACCTTTGGCCTTCTGTCATTTCTACTGCTGTTTTTTTTTTAAATTCTGATTTTGTAACCAAGATGGCATCAAGAATGGTGACTTTTTACACTTTCTTTGTACCTATTTATTCCTATACATGAGTACATATGACAATGATTGTAATTCTAATTCAATACTCAATAAACATTTGTCATTATTGTCCACTCAGTCATGATCACCAGTGGTTGGAAGAAGCTGCTCTGTGAAGGAGCTGAGAATTAACATAAATCACCACTCCCTCCCATCTGTATAATCTCCTCCAGCCCCTACAACTCTCCCTATCTGTCTAACCTCCTCCAGCCCCTACACCCTCTCCCAATCTCTGTCACCTACTTCAGGGCACACACCTCTACATACTTCTGTGACATCATTCTGCCCCAAAACACTACCCTATCATTGCACTGACATTTGCTAATCTCTGTAATCTCGTCTAGCTCTCCATCCTACTCTATCTCTTTAACCTCTCACAGCCCCTACACCTCTTCCCCTCTCTGTAACCTCCTCCAGCACTCCACTCCTCTCTATTTCTGCATCCTCCTCCAGCCCTGCACCACAAGCTTTCTCTGTGATGTCCTGTTGGTGTATTGGAGATTTATCATGTTCATAAAAGTTGCTCATCAACGACAGACACCGTGAGTTTTTATTTAATGGAGAGATCCCAGGATATAACAGTCCCCTGAGTGGAAGAGCCCATCGCACCAACAGCCAGAGGACACTTCCGTGTGTCTTAAAACTGAAACTGGGCTGGATCTGAATTTCTGTAGATCCAATGAATGAGTCACTTGACTCCAGGTCTGTTTGCTAAAACAAGGTACTTTCAAGCTGAGAGTAACTTGCCACAGTCGAGTTAATGATGGGAAACCAGACAGAATTCATTCAGAATCTGACAATAACCATGCACCCTGTAAACAGTGCTGGGGACATGACAGAGAACCATACTTTCTAAAACCTCGGTCACCATTTTCTGTCATTTTGACTGCTTTCCAATAACAGTTAGTGAGGATCCTGTCATTTACATCCTCATCTTTTGCTTCTTCTCTTTTACCATCCCACCCCAAATTACAACTGCCTCCCCCCCACCCCAAATTCCAAATCCCCAGTTCTTGCACCATTTTAGCTATTATAGTTGTGGAAGATTAAAACTGTCTACTAGGCCAGTAATTAAAGATAGAATAGTATAATGATTACAAAAAGGACAAAATAGTTGAAGGATTAAAATGTATTATTCCTGACAAAAAAGGTATTTAGCTAAAAGCATAAAGCAGCAATCATTTTAAAACAGACAACTGGTTAGTCTAGCAGACATTTTGTGGTCATAATCCAAGAGTATCAGCCTTTTTGGCTAGAATCCCCAGGAAAGAACAGACAGTCTGTGTGACCTAACAAGCTGTCACTTACGTTATGAAGTTATAAATATGTACTGTATCTTTTAGGGAGCTGAAATAACTGGCTGGTACAAAGTGTTCTGAATGATTTTAAATTGTATCACTGGATTGAAACAATTAGCTGGAGCTTAGTAGTCATGGTACACAACAAATTCAAATTTCGCCAATCAGTTTAAACTATAGCCTCAAATTGCAAAATCCAATCGACTTTGAAAATAAGGTTTTGACAACACTGAACCAATGATATGATCTGATGCTTTGGGGTGTAAATATCAGACATTTTGAAACGTTAGCCAGAGCACAAAAAGCAGCCAGCACTAACATGAGACTGCTTACAGAAAGACCTGCTCTCGGAAAGGTCCCTTTACCTATCAAAGACCTGGGAAGCAGAATACTGAAGAAGAAAAGAAAACAAGGATCTCCAGAGAAGAACCGAAAGCTTCCTGGTTTTGAAATAATAAAGTGTGTTTTTATAAATCTTGATCGGAGTTTTTTTCGGACTAGTATTGTAGAGGGGAAGGTAAAAGTTAGGTTTAAGAGAAAGGACTTGTAAAAAGTTGCTGTCTCATGTTTTCTTTTGGACTTAAGGAATAAAATCATTAATTTTACTTTAAATAGTGAGATCTGAGACTGTTCTTTACACCCGAAATTTAGCAGATTACAATAAATGTATTTAGCTAAAGGCGAGGTCAGCTTTTTGTATGGTTTAAATTGGCAGAGGAGTTTACCTCATATCATGTCACATGCGCACTAACAAACACTCTCTCTCCCTTACATGCCCGTGCACACTTTCTATCTCCCTCATGCACATACATACGTACACACAGACATGTGTAAATCTATGGAGTGAATTTGTATTTGCAGACAAATTCTATTTTGTTCAAAAAGCACACAATCTGTAGGCAGTCAGTCAACGTTTTAAAAATTCTTACTTTGTAAATAAAACTAGCCTGACTCCAGGCTGGGATACAGACTGACTCTCACCTCACACCTTTAATGCATTGTCTGAGCTGAGATGCTACCTTTTTAAATCCACTGATAAACCTTCAGTTATCTCAGGCTGTGACTTGAAGATATTTCTGGTATTTACATATTAATCAATCAAAATCTGCATCCCCATTCCAAACGATTAAAGACTTAACAACCACCTAGATTTGTCTATTACATTGCATCAGTTGTATGACGCTTGGACCTTTTACTTATAAATTCTGTGTCCTACTCCACTAGCTCCGTGATGAAAGAGCAGTGCTCCAAATGCTTGTACTTTCAAATAGACTGGTGGGACTATAACCTTGTATTTTTTTTAAGATTACTTACAGTGTGGAAACAGGCCCTTCGGCCCAACAAGTCACACTGACCCGCCACCCACCCAGACCCATTCCCCTACATTTATCCCTTTACCTAACACTACGGGCAATTTAGCATGGCCAATTCACCTCACCTGCACATTTTTGGACTGTGGGAGGAAACCAGGGCACCTGGGAGAATGTGCAAACTCCACACAGTCAGTCACCTGAGGTGGGAATTGAACCCAGGTCTCTGGTGCTGTGAGGTAGCAGTGCTAACCACTGTGCCACTGTGCCACCATGCCACCCACTATGTGATGTTTAACTTTGTCCACCTCAATAACATCACCTCTACGTCTCTTATCCTAGTAAATCTTCTCTGCATGATTTCCAGTTTAATAATATCCTTTCTATAATTGGGTGACCAGAACTGCATGCAGTACTCCAAATATGGCCTCACCAGCATCATGTACAGCTGCAACAAGATTTCTCAACTCCTATACTCACTGCTCTGACTGATTTCTACAACAGTACTCAGGGCCCTGCCATCGTCTGTGTAAATACTGTCCTGTTTTGACCCACCAAGTGCAACACATTTATCTAAATTAATATCCATCAACCAATCCTAAGCCGACTAGTTCAGTTATTCAAGATCTTGCTGTATTTCCAGATGGTCTCCTGCACTCCCCACTTACAACCAATCTTAGTGCCTACCGCAAACGTACTAAGCCTCTTAAATTATTCTCATCCATATCGTTTATATAAATAACAAATAACAGTGGACCGAGCACTGATCCCTGTGACACAGAGCTGGTCACAGGGCTCCAGCCTGTAAAACATTGCTCTGCCAACACCCTCTGTCATCCACTATCAAGCCAATTTTGTATCCAGTTGGCTGGCTCTCCCTGGATCCAGTGAGATTTATCCTTACTCAACAGCATACGAAGAGATACTTTGTCAAAGGCTTTGCTAAAGTCCACGTAGACAATGACTACTACACTGCCCTGATCGTCTTTCTTGGTCACCCCTTAAAATCCCAAAACAATGAGGACATTGTTTAGGCCACAATTGGAATATTGTGTGCAGTTCAGGTGCCTGCAGCTTAGGAAGGATGTTTGTGAGCTTTCAGAAGACTTGTAGCTCAGGTTGACGTTCTGAATGTAGGTTTGCTCACTGGAAAGTTCAAAAGCAGGAAGGATGTGATTGTCCTGGAGGGAGTGCAAAGGAGATCCACCAGAATGTTGGTTGGCATGGACCAAGGGAGCTGTGAAGAGGGAGGCTGGATAAGCTTGGGTTGCTTTCTTTACAGCAGAGATTGGGGGGATAAGACTACAAAAGGAATGGGTGGCTTGGATAGAAAGCAGCTGTTGCCCTGAGTCAAATGGCCAATAACAAAGTGGAATAACTTTAAGCTGAAAGGGAGGACGTTTGGAAGGGAAATACTACCCAGAGGATGATGGGGGTCTGCACTGCACTGCCTGGGAGGGTAGCTGAGGTGGGAATACCACAAAATGTTTCAAAATTATTCATTAGCATTTGACTTGTCATAACATTTAAGGCTACAGACAAAGTGTTTGGAAATGAGACTTGTGCAACTTTAGTGTAATTGGGGAGGTCCAAACTGTATGGATCAATACATCACCTTGGTCCTGTATGGTGCCATCATTCTAAGATTCTGAGGTTAAGGTCCTGAATTCCCTTTTTCTTTGTTTTGAGAAAATATTACACAGCGTACGTTCCAGCTGTTGTTGTGCTCATTATTTTCTCAAGACTCTGTGTCATAGTGCTCATTCAAATGTATAACTGAATCTACCAAATGTATAACTGAATTAACAAAGAAAGGCAGTTTTATAGCAGTGTTTAGTAAGAATAGCTCCCAAGGAGCCCTAAAATATGAGAAATTGAAAGTCTGAATAACCTCACTAAAATGAAAATCATCACCGAAAAGAATATGAAAAGATATTTAGATGTTGATGGGATTGAAAGTGTGTGAAATAATGCAAGCATTGTTGTTTGAAGACAAGCTGCAATTAACATCTATGACCTAATATGATCAGATTAATCCAGTGTCTTGGGTATTCCTCCTTAAATAGACCTGTTGTCATAACCTGTTTGCTCAAAATGAATGAAATATTGAAGGTGTAATCTCAATTTCTCGGTGGATATACCACACAATATAAAATAAAATCTCTGGACCTGCCAGCTCCAATCTGAGTGAATTCTCCGATTCAGACAGTTTGCCAGCAACAGAAAGGGAAAAGTGTTTAACAAACAATAAAATGTCTCTTCCAATGCAAATTGTAAAATCATACCACACCACACTTGCATCTGTTGTTGTTCCTGGTAAGTCTTGTAACTTGAGTTTCAAGTGAATAGTTTGTTGATTCAGAAGCTCCTGAGTAATCTGCAGCATTGTCTGTTTTTCTATACTGTGCAGAATGGATTTGCATTGATGAAGTTTGGCTGAGCACTGGCCCTGTCTGGTCGAGAAAGTGTTTAGCAAGACCACTCTCTCATTCTGGTAGTTCAGAGCTTGCTATTGGTCAGATGGGTTTTGTAACAACCCGCCTCTTACTGATACCTGGTGTTTCCCATTCCTTGATATGAAGGGATTGTGTTGGTGGGTCTTGCTCAGGCAGCTGTCTCCAAATGGGGGCCCAGATACAACAGGTGGGCAGTGGAGGTATGTGTGTGTGGGGGGGCGGGGGGGAGAGGGGAGGTGTTGCGTAGTTCATTATAGACCAGCAGTGGACCAAGTTATTTAATCCTCTGTAGGAGAGCTGCTGCCACTACACTTCAGATCTCAGCATTTGTCCAATTAAACACTGCACCACAGCACTGTGCATCATTTGATAAGTGGCACAAGTTACACGTCTTTTTGACAATCAAATAAGTTTGGCAATGTATGTTTTACTTAGAACCTTGTGCTCATCACCCACCCGAGCAAATTGTCCTCACAAATGTCATGTTCCCACACATCCTCTGACTTTTGAAAACCCACAAGGCGGTAGAAATCATCTGTGCTGACCCTCACTTCTCACTCAAAAAAGAACTGCGCAACACCTCCCACCTCCCCCCCCATCACGCCATCCTTTCAACCATTTGTTCATCCTATATATCGTACTGTTTCTGCTCTGACTTGCTTGTGACGCTGAATGTAATCCTGAGAAAACTACCTGTGAGGTCCTACATTTCAACTTTCTTCCTAGTTCTCTATATTGTGCTTTCAGGACCTTCTTTTCCCTACGTCGATCGTACAGACATGTATGATGGCCACTTCCTGATCACCCTTCCTCTCCAGAATGTCTTGCATCTGCTCCAAGACATCCAGCACCCGAGCACCAGGAAGGCAACACACCATCCTGGCAACAGAAATGCCTATCTATTCCCTTTACAATTGTATCAGCTATGGCTATAGCATTTCTATGCCTATTTTGCCCTCGTTCTGCAGCAGAATTTGCTGCTCTTATCCCCTAATAAGGCATTCCACTGAACAGTGTCGAACACACTATATCTGCTTTGCAGGTGAATAGCCACAGGAGATTCCTGCACTGACTGCTTCACCCTCCTGCTCTTCCTGGTGATCACCCATTCTCTTCTTGCGCTGTGACCACCTCTCTATATGTGCTATCCACCATACTCTCCACCTCACGACTGCTCCAGAGTATCACCAGACTCCGCTCCAATTCTGAAACTCAGGCTTCCAGGAGCTGCAGCTGGAGACACTTCTTGCACGCATCCAGGTTCAGGGCACGAGAACTGTGCCTGGTATCTCACAACAAGCAAGAGGAGAAAACTCCAATTTGTACCTCTCCTGCCATGTTTTACCCTGTTAAGCTATTTAATCTTTACAATGTCAAATGTTTTAACTACAAAAGTGAAGCTGCTCATGCTCTCTGCTCTGATATCAATTTCTCAAAACTTAACTGTTACTCACAAACAGTTTCCAGAAGCTGTTTCATCCAGCCTACTTTACCTGGTGGGACTCTCACTGTCAACATTCCTCTCAGAATGTTCGGCTTCCTCTGCTCTGAAACTGAACTCTTCAACTTTTTCTCATTGTTTTTAATTTCAAAAATATACATTATTCATAAAATATTTTGATGATCTGTACAATTGGTCATGCCATACATACTTAAACATTTCATTTCTTTGCAAACAGAGCCAGAGTAATCATTCATATAGGTATCAAACAATGACTGCAGATGCTGGAAACCAGATTCTGGATTAGTGGTGCTGGAAGAACACAGCAGTTCAGGCAGCATCCGTTGAGCAGTAAAATCAACGTTTTGGGCATATACAGGCAGAGAGCCTATAGGGTGGAGAGATAAGTGAGAGGAGGGTGGGGGTGGGGAGAAAGTAGCAAAGAGTACAATAGGTGAGTGGGGGAGGAGATAAAGGTAATAGGTTGGGGGGGAGGGTGGAGTGGATAGGTGGAAAAGAAGATAGGCAGGTAGGACAAGTCATGGGGACAGTGCTGAACTGGAAGTTTGGAACTGGGGTGAGGTGGGAGAAGAGGAAATGAGGAAACTGTTGAAGTCTACATTGATGCCCTGGGGTAGAGGTGTTCCGAGGCAGAAGATGAAGCGTTCTTCCTCCAGGCGTCTGGTGGTGAGGGAGCGGCGGTGAAGGAGGCCCAGGACTCCATGTCCTTGGCAGAGGGGGAGGTGAAATCTTGGGCCACAGGGCGGTGTGGTTGATTGGTGCGGGTGTCCCGGAGATGTTCCCTAAAATGCTCTGATAGGAGAGGTCCGTTCTCCCCGGTGTAGAGGAGACCGCATCGGGAGCAACAGATACAATAAATGATATTGATGGATGTGCAGGTAAAACTTTGATGGATGTGGAAGGCTTGGATAGAGGTGAGGGAGGAGGTGTGGGCACAGGTTTTGCAATTCCTGCGGTGGCAGGGAAAGATGCCAGGATGGGAGGGTGGGTTGTCGGGGCACGTGGACCTGACCAGGTAATAACAAAGGGAACGGTGTTTGCAGAAGGCAGAAAAGGGTGGGGAGGGAAATATATCCCTGGTGGTGGGGTCTGTTTGGAGGTGGCGGAAATGTCGGCGGATGATATGGTTTATGCGAAGGTTGGTAGGGTGGAAGGTGAGCACCAGGGGCGTTCTGTCCTTGTTATGGTTGTAGGGGTGGCGTCTGACGGAGGAGGTTCAGGATGTGGATGAGATGTGTTGGAGGGCATCTTTAATGACGAGATGCGTTGGAGGGCATCTTAGGTCTGTTTGATTACTATGCACATATTTAGCTGGGGGGGTCAGCGGAGCTCCCTTACTTCATCGGCATCCTGTGCTTAGGCAGGCAGATGTTACATTGTGGTCTTTCCCCATCGCGCCTTAGCGGCAGCTGCCACAAGCTTCAGCACATCCCTGAACACGTCGTCCTGGACCTTGGAATGTGCCAGTCTGCAACACTCAGTTGGGGTCAACTCCTTCAGCTGGACGTTCAACAGGTTTCAGTCCACCCAGAGAGCGTCCTTCACAGAGTTGATGATACTCCAGGCACAGTTGATGTTCGTCTCGCTGTGTGTCCCAGGAAACAGACCATAGACCATGGAGTCCCGGGTCTTGGCGCTGCTTGGGATGAAGCTCGACAAACACCACTGCATTTTTCTCCAGACTTATTCTGCATAGGCACATTCCAGAAGAAGGTCTGTGATAGTCTCCTCCCCCCCACCCCCCTCAGTGATCCCATAAAGGATCTCACAGGCAGAGCCCTACTCACCAACAGTCAAGCCATGTCTTGGTGCTTGTTGAAAAGTTCTGGTGATAAGGCATTCTGCCAAATGGCTTTGACAGTCTGCTCAGGGAACCGCTCAATAGGATCTGCCCTCTCCTTTTCCCAAAGGGTCTCAAGGGCACTACGTGCTGACCACTGCCTGATGGACTTGTGGTCAAAGGTGTTTTTCTTTATAAACTTCTCCACGAAGGACAAGTGATACGGAACAGTTCAACTACTCGGAGCGTTCCGTGGCAGCGAGGCCAGGCCCATCCTTTGCAATACAGAGGACAGGTAGAACCTCAGTACGTTGTGACACTTAGTGTTTGCGTACTGGAGATCCACGCACAGCTTGATGCAGCCACACACAAAGGTGGCCATCAGGGTGAGGGTGGCATTGGAAGCGTTTTTTTCCCCCGTTGCCCAGATCTTTATACATCGAGTTACTTCGGACCCGGTCCATCTTTGATCTCCATATACATTGGAAGATGGCTCGGGTGACTGCAGCGGCACAGGTTCTGGGAATAGGCCAGACCTGTGCCACGTATAACAGCAATGACAGTGCCTCACACCTGTTGACCGGGCTTTTTTCCCCACGTTGGAGAGCGACCGTAGCATCCATCTGCCCAGTTTCTGCTTCACTTTGCTGATACGCTTCTCCCAAATCTTGGCGCATGCCCCCCGAACCAAATACCCAGCACCTTCAGGTGGTTGGTCCTGACGATGAAGGGGATCAAGGATTGGTCGTCCCAGTTCCTGAAGAGCATGTCCTCGTTCTTCCCTCAGTTGACCTTGCCTCCGAGGCCCATTCGAACTGGTCACACTTGCATATGAATCTGTGCACCGACAGCAGATCTGAGCAGAAAACGTCGACGTCATCCATGTACAGGGAGGCGTTAACCTGCAGGCCATTGCTGCCAGTAATAGTCACGGCTCTCAGGCTCACATCCTTCCTGATGGACTCGGCAAACGGCTCTATGCAGGACACAAGCAAGACAGAAGAGAGAGGGCAGCCCTGCCTGACTCCAGATCTGACTGGGAAGCTATCTGATTCCCAACCATTGATTGAGACTTCACTGACATGGTTAGTGCAGAAAAGTCTGATCCAATTGCAAGTTCCCTCCCCAAAGCCCATCTCTCAGATACGTATGTGATATCCTGTCAAAGGCTTTCTCCTGGTCCAGGCTGATCAGGCAGGTGTCCAACCCTCTGTCCTGCACGTAGACAATTGTATCCCTGAGGAGTGCGAGACTCTCAGTGATCTTCCTGTCCGGTACAGCACAGGTCAGGGTGAATCACCGACCCCAGAGCTGACCTGACCTGGTTGGCGATTACCTTTGACAAAATCTTGTAATCCGCGTTCAATAGTGAGATTGGTCTCCAATTTCTGAGTTCCTCCCTCTCCCTCTTCCGCTTGTAGATGAGGGCGATGTTGCCTTTTCTCATGGATTCACTCATAGTACCTGCCCGAAGAATACTGACATACACCTCCTGCCAATTAAGTCCCACAGAGCAGAATAGAGCTTGACCGGTAAGCCGTTGCTTCCGGGAGTTTTATTCTTTTTGAGGGACTCGAAGGCCTTGGTCAACTCATCCAGACATAGTGGCTGGTCCAGCCTGTCCCATGTTTTGTCGTCTAAGACCTCCATAATAGAGGACAGGAATGCTGTTGGTTGGCTTCGCGTCAGACAGATTGGCATAGAAGGATTTGCTGATCCTCATGATGTCAGCCTGAGATGACGTTATTTAGCCATCTTCTTCCTTCAGGCTGCTGAGCATGGAGCTCTCTTTGTGCACATTCTGTAAGAAGAAATGTGAGCATGTCTCGTCCTACTACACTGAGCAGACCCTGCAGCGGAAAATTATCTTGGAGACCTCCGAGGCAAAGAGCGAGGTTTGCTGGCCCTTCCCCTCCTTCAGGTCCTCCGTGACATCGACCCCATCATCTGCAGCAGGAGCAGGTTCTGCATACTTTCCTGGAGCTGGGACAGTTTTCCCCACCTCTCTCTCGCCTCCTGAACACCTTTGAGGATGAAAAACCTCTTGATGTTCCCTTTTACAGTTTCCCACCTGTCCACTGGGGACTCAAAGAGGGGCTTCATGGTTCTCCAACCTGCGTAGTCCCTCTTGAGCTCCTCAATATTTCCTTTGGTCAACAGCTTTGTCTTCAGCTTCCACGTTCCCTTACCAGCCCACTGCTCTTCCTGTCGGTGACAGTCGGCCAGCAGGATGCAGTGGTCAGAAAAGACCACTGGCTTGATGTCGGTGGATCTGACCGAGAGCATTCGACTTTTTCTCATTACTTGAGGAAGGAGGGATGGAACACAACTCTAATACTACTTTTGGACTGACCGTTCCTGAACATCAGGTTCTTCCACAATACCCTTCTCACCCGCGCTGATTGCAAGGCCCACTCCCAGAAAGCAAGCCGGCAATGACTCAGCAGCCAATAATTGGTTATTGTTGTGAGGTCAGCCATCTCAGTCATTGCACAGGAATTCTTCATGATTATGTGATCAGTCCGAAAACCTGCATCTGCCTCACCAATGTCTTTCCCTCCACTGTCATTTCCGAAGTGGAGAAATTTGCTCATGATCACTCAATGTGCATCACCATTTCTGACTCATTAGGTAATGAACAGGTCTCTGCCCATGTACAGCAAGATAATACCTAGCTTGGTCTGATTAAAAAAAAAGGGGTAGGCCATTTAGAACAGAGTAAAGATAAAAACAATGACTGCAGATGCTGAAAACCAAATCTCCGATCACAAGGGGAGGAGCTTGGAAGCGGAAGCCTGGACATCAGGCAGCAACATTTGCTTAATCCCAGATATAGTGCCTGATTTTTAAACCAGAAAGTAGCAATGACCTGTGCTGCATGGATTCAGATTTTATTTGAGTCATAGCTGTGGTGTACCGTCTCGGAAAGATGGAGAGATACCCATGGTAAATGTTGAAGTGCTTCCAATTGCAATGGGTTTCATACTGGCATTTTTGCTCATCTCACTCCAAGCCATTTTGTTGACAATCTTGAAAGTCTAATCATTAGTTACTGAATACCAATTATTGAAAATATCAATCATTACCCTGCCAAAATTGCTCCTAATTTTGGATACTTTAGTAAAGGTCACTTAGAGGCGTAGAGTCATAGAAATGTACAGCATGGAAACAGACCCCTCGGTCCAACTCATCCATGCCGACCAGATATCCTAATCTAACTTAGACACATTTGTCAGCACTTGGCCCATATCCCTTTGAACCCCTCCTATTCATATACCCATTGAAATGCCTTTTTAATACTGGAATTGTACCAGCCTCCAGCACTTCCTCTGGCAGCTCATTCCATACATGCACTGTATGGGAAAGAGTAGCCCCTTAAGATGCACTCTGTGGGAAAGAGCAGCCCCTTAGAACACTGTTAAATATTTTCTCTCTCACCCTAAACCTATGTCCTTTAGTTCTGGAATTTTTCTCTTTACCATATACATGCCTGAGCAGGTCATTACAGTTCCTTGCTGTGGCACATCGGAACTGGCGGTTGATGATTTGAGCATCATATCCCACTCTTATGAGGGCATCTCTGAGTACTTCCACGTGCCCGTCACTTTCCTCCTCATCTGAACAGATCCAGTGTACACACACTCACACACTCACACATGCATCCTCTCACAGACTTAGACCACTTTACACTCACACACATATAAATATACGCGGTCTCACAGACACTCACAATCCCTCATGCCAGACACACACACACACACACACTCCGACAGACATACACACTCACACGAGCATCCTCTCAGACTTAGACACTTTACACTCACATACATATGCACTCTCTCTCACACTCACAACACTCTACCCCAGACACACACACACACACATTCCTGAAGAAGGGCTCATGCCCGAAACGTCGATTCTCCTGCTCCTTGCATGCTGCCTGACCTGCTGCGCTTTTCCAGCAAAACATTTTCAACACACGCACACACACAAAAAAAACCCACATGCCCACATGTGGGGTGAATTTGTACTTGCAGAGTTATATTGTACTTTGCTCAAAAACTGCATGAATCCGTGTAAGACCCTGTTAACTCACTTTTTAGATTAGAATCAGTCTAAACATTATGGCACAGACAACAGAACACAGGGAGCTAACACCTTCAACATATTATCTGTAACTTTTAAAAAACGTTTTATTATTTACATATGAAAGAAAAAAAACTACCATGGTCATTCTAACAGATGAAAGACTCAACAAAAAGTTCAATGTATAATTTCAGTTACATCACACTGTAAACATTTGCTATAAATTCTGTGTCTCACATTTATGTCCTTCACAACCACCTGATGTAGGAGCGGCACTCCGAAAGCTAGTGCTTCCAATTAAACCTGTTGGACTAAAACCTGGTATTGTGTGATTTCTAACTTTGTACACCCCAGTCCAACACCAGCACCTCCAAATTTCAGATTCTCCTTACTCTTATTTGCCAAAGCTATCTCATGTCCCCTTTTGGCCTGCTGATTCTTAATCCTGTATGCACCAAAGAAAATACGCTCAATCTCTCTAATATTTAATGGATCTAAAATTCTTCATTCCTGGTATTATTGTAGTAAATGTTCTTCTTTATCACTGATTCATTTTGAATGGCTTTAATGTTGTATTTCTGATTCTTTGATGTGATATGGCATGGAGCAACAATCATCTTTTTTTATGAAAAGCCATCACTTACAGTCTGCGCCAAGGCACAGAGAATGTTTGATCAGTAACTTCAAGTCTCTTTTTCCCCCACTTCTCTCCCTAACAGTTTGGCTCATGACGATTGTATTCTTATCCAGGGGCAAGTGTGATCTTTTCAAATGCACCACTCGCTACCTTGTTGCCATGGCAGCATCTGGTCTACTCTTCATTATTTTTGAAATCATAGTTGATTGGTTTGGTTTCCTTTATTATCCACCATGTTTCTTGGAAATTGTCCTGTTTGTCATGTTACCTTTATCCTGAACTTCATGGCAATCGATTGTTTTGTCTGGTTCACTGCTGCTTTTTCCTTTTGACCAATTTGTTGCCATTTGTTTTCATCAGATGAAAACTAAGTATTGCACAGAGAAAACTGTAACAAAAATTCTAACAACAATCTGCTTTTTGTTTTTGTTAAAAAAACATTCCCAACCAGTTTCGATATGAACCGCCAATGATAATTGACAATGTTCCATGGTACTGTTATAGCAGCTACAGTTATTATAATGTCACATGGTGAACAAGTTTTAAATACTTTGAACATTTTTAACAACAATGTTGCCATTCACTTTTTTTTTCTCTTTATCAACATTCTGACTGTCAGACACATCTTCGAGGTGCGTAAGGGTCTGAGGGGTCAGAGAAAAACAGAGAATGACACAGTGGTAGAGAGCAGAAAGACATCTGTGACTTTACTCTTCTCCATATCAGCCAGCTTCATACTTCTCTGGTCGGTATATATTTTATCTTTCTTTAATGCTGGGTATTCCTTCAATCTTGCTGCTTTTGAACTCTTTGTACAAGTTGCATATATGCGGCGGAACTTAAGTTGCTGCACAAATGTGACCACCCAGAAGAAATTCAGAAACTAGTTTAAGTGTACACTGAAATATCCAGTTATAAAAATCATTTGATGAATACATCCGAGTAACTGAAAGCCAACATGAGATTCAGCAGATGTCTACGTGAACCAGGTGTCCACTTGAGGAATGGACTGAAAGGAGAAGGAGGAGTAGCAACATGATAACATTCCTTTCCGAATGGGCAAGGACTTACTCCATCTGAGGAGCAAAATGAAAGAGACTGGAGGAGCAAAGCCAGAGTAAAGAGCTGTTAGCAAGGAGCAACAGTTAGGAGAAAGCTGAACAACAAAACATAAGCGAAAGAGGAATCAGAGGTGATCAGAAGTACTCATTCCAAGCAATGAGAGTGAACTGGAATAAATGATCTGGAGGAAGGTACCATCATTCACTGCAGGCCAGAGAGGGAACAGCAATCACAGTTTCCTGCCTGCTCTTCCTCGCGGAATTCTCTGATCCACACATTTGGACAAAAGTTAAAAGGAATGAGAAGTTTCTTTTAGTCAGTAACACTTCCCTTTGTCTGTTTCCATTCAGTTTCCTCCTGGCCAGATGCTGATATTACTCCCTTTCTTTACTTGATTCTTTCCACCAATCAGCTGCTGTGTTGATAGGGGAATCCAAGATGCAGTCTGACGGTTTGGTGGCAGATATGATCCGAATCTCGGAATGGGGTCGGATGTGAAAAATGAGCCAGCATCCTCAGCGCTTCTATAAAAATGCTTTCTGGCTCTTACTGCATGTAATGAGCTGACTGTGGGAACTGACTCTGGATGAACCCTATTTGCCTATGGCTTCATATTAGAGCCTGACACAAATGCAAAAAGATATTTGCATCGTCACCAAGAATTATTGTTCCCATCTGGAAAATGGCTCCAAGATCCATCCTTTCCCCAGCTCATAATAGGTGAAATATCCATTTATTCCATTGTTCCCTCTGTCCCCTTGAATTATAAGGCCCCTATCGGCCTGACACCAGATTATAAACTCCATACATTTACTTTGTGCAAATACCTTCCACCTTCCTGGCTTGCATTCCCAACAAATCCCATTCCCTGACCATCCACTGACCACAGACAAGTTGTCCTCTCGATTCTCGATGTTATATTCCTATCTGTCTATTCAAAATGTTCCAAGATCATCCACTGATTCATTTGCTTTCTTGGACTGGTGAAAATCTTGTTTTGGAAAATGTCAATGAAAGTGTTCTACTGCGATATAAATGTTACCAGATGGCAAAAGAAATGACTGACTTCATAGAATTAAATCAAATATGAAGTGGCAAATAAGAATGCCAGAGACAGCAGGAAGAGACAAAAAAAACCTGCAGATGCTGGAATCCAAAGTACACAGGCAGGAGACTGGAAGAACACAGCAAGCCAGGCAGCATCAGGAGGTGGAGAAGTTGATGCTTTGGGTGTAACCCTTCTTCAGTAACAACAGTTAGACTGACAGTTGGGAACAATCCGGTGTCACTGAGCTGTTTAAACATCTGGTGTTCCCATTAAACTCTGTCTGATTATCCGGCTCCTTCTCCTATTTAAAGTGCTCCTTAAAGTGGATATGTTCTGCCCTGATTTGCCTTTCCAAAACCCAGCACCTGACATCTGTCTAAATCAAATTCTATATACCATTCATCAGCCATCAATGTTGGGCCAACTCACCAACGACACCTGCACCACCATCACACTATCACCACTGTCTACGACGGACCTAACCAACATTGAAGTCACTCAGACGCCATCTTTGCTGCAGTCAGACACTCCTCTGCCACAACCTCACCACCATCTGTGTCAGATCAAGCAATGCCAGATTCTCGTCTTTCGCCATTGGCCCACCTCATTGATGTTGCAGTGATGCATATCTGTCACTGCTTCATCACCACCAGTGCCAGCCCCAACCAACATCAAAGTTGCTGATCCTCAGGAGCCATCTTTTGCCTACGTCCAGTTGTGTAAGAAGGGGCTCACTTGAGGTCCACACTTGCTCCACTCTCCTCCGTGCTGGGCCCTTGGCCCACTCTCTTCCGTGCTTGGCCCAGTCGTCTCTGTGCTGGGCCCATTCTCCTCCAAGCTGGGCGCACTCTTCTTCACAGGTGGCTTATTCTCTTCCGCGCTGAGCCCATTTTCGATCAGGCTGGGCCTATATTGCTTCATGATGGGCACACTCTCTTCCACGCTGGGCCCAAACTTCTCTGCTCTGACCCCATTCTCCTCTGCACTGAGCCCATTCTCCTCCACACTGGACCCACTCTTCTCTGCACTGGGACCACTCTCCTCTGCAGTGGGCCCATGCTACTCCGTGCTGGGCCCACTCTCCGACATGGTAAGCCCGCACTCCTTCACGGCGGGTCCACTCTCCTTTGCACTGGGACCACTCTCCTTCATGGCGGGTCCACTGTCCTCCGCGCTGGGCCCACTCTCTCTTTCTGGGCCCTCTCTCCTCCACGCTGGGCTGGTTCCTGGTCAGCACCCTGGGCCTAGCTCAATACAACTTTTGGTCCAATTCCTAGGTCCACTCACAGTCCATGTACTGGGCTCTCACCATCGCCAATGCTGTCCAAGCTCAGGACAAAGTGAGTAAGTCAAATAATAGGTAAAAGAGGGGGACAAAATAGGAAATAAAAGTGGTTGGAGCCGACGAGCTCCAGCACAGGAGCCTTACTCCACCACCATCATGGACTGGAAGCAAGCTTACTGCTAACTTACCAAACGTACGTCCTACCTTTATATCAAAATCATTTAATTAAGCAACAAAATGCAGTGCACCCAGCATCGATTCTTGCTGTGCACCCCTGGTCACAGGCCTCCTGTCCAAAAAATAATCCTCCACCACAGCCCTCTGCCTCCAATCATAAGGCCAATTGGCAAGCACATCCTGAATCCCATGTGATCTACCTTTATCAATAATGCCACCATGCGAAACCTTGGCTTGACAAAAGTCCATGCAAACAAAATCTACTCCTGTGCCCTCATCAATCTTTTTGTTACGTCGTTGAAAAACTCGGTCAAGTTTGTGAAACACTGTCTTCTGTGCACATAACAATGCTCATTTTCAGTCCCTGTAGCTCAAATCCTCCAACCATGCCAAAAGCCTTGTAAATATTTCCTGAAACCTTTCAAGTTTTACAACATCCTTCCATTAGCAAGGAAACCAGAATTGCACACAATATTCCAAAAGTGGCCTAACCAATGTCCAGTACAGCCGTAACATGTCTTCCCAATTCCTGTACTCAATAATATGAGCAATAAAGGAAAGCAGACCAAATGCCTTCTCACTCTGCTCTCTACCTGCGACTCTACTTTCAAGGAGCAATGAACCTGCACTCCAAGGTCCCTTTGTTCAGCAACATTAAGTGTCTAAGTCCTGCTCAGATTTACTTTTCCAAAATTAACCAGGAAGCCCGCCACCAAAATGCCTCATATTCAAATTCAGAGAAACCTTAATTATCCGAATGAGATGGACTGGCATATATTGCGATTGGATAATTGACTATTTGGTTAATTGATTTCTTCCAGGGCTCGGAGTTTTCTGTGAAGTCTGCTCCCTGTTCAGGAGACTGGGCAAAAGCACACTCCACGCAAGACCCCGCCTGCACCCAGCCCTGTCCGCTCCGCCACGCCCCATCTCCCCTGCCCTCCATTCCCCGCGCCCCACGGCCCACCCCCGCTTCATGCACCCCTCCTCCGGTACAGCCAGACTGGACACCAACAGTAAGACTGCGGTTGCCTTTGTGGGGTAAATCTGCAAATAATGCGTGCATGCACGCACACACACACGCACACATACACTCACACATACATACACAGCCACACACACACACATACACACACACAGAGACACCCACACAGAAACATGATGTCATAAGTTAGATTCAGTTAGCTTAGTTGACTGGACGGCTGGTGTGAGGTGGAGAGAGGCGAAGTGATCCTTCAATTAAACCCCCCACCAGTTTTCCATCTTATGAGAGAACAGTCCTCTGAAACCAGGGCGATTCCTTTTGTGTCCCTCTGTCAAAATCCAGGAAATATTCACCAGAGCGTATGTCAAATGACATTTAATGAAAACTGAGATTTCAGAGTCACACAAGCAATATTAAAGAAAAGAGCAGAGGAAATGGCAACAGTGTTTGTAACTGGTCCATATGGTTCCAAGTTCCACATCTATTTGAGAAAATGCGTCTCCAAAATTGAACAGGAAAAGTGCTCCTGATACATTTTGGGAATTTGGTTATGGTCGTTATTTAAGACAGGTTCAGCCCCTTCATTTGAGGCTTCCTCAATATTTGAAATACCTTTGATATTCCATAACTTATTCTTGCTGTGTGCTGTGATAAATTCAACTATAATATTAAATTCAGTGGCACTCGTATCTCAGGACTGATCCTTTGAAAATAAGAGACTGGAAATGATAATCATGTGTGTGGAGAGGACGAGAGAGTGAATGAGAGTTAGAGAGCGAGAGAGAAAGAGAGAGAAAAAAAATGAGAGAACGAGAGAGTGTCAGAAAGACAGAGTGAGAGAGAGAATGAGAGAGAGAGCGGGTGTATGTGTGAGAGAGAGAGAGAAAAAGAAAGACTACTGTGCATATTATTTGCTGTTTGTCCCTCAGTGCTCCCTCTCAGTGGTACTGAACATGGAAAAGAGATGTGTCACAGCGAGGTATGATGAAGGTGGAAATCATTGGGAATCAATAGGAGGTGACCTTGCCGACATTCGATCTGAGGTAATAAACCTTTATTGGGCAGGAGTCAATACAAATTTGGGATCAATCTGACAATGGGACAAATTTCCCAAGCATGTCCTCATGTATCAACAGCAGGAAAACCTCATCCTAACCATTTGTCCCCTAACCTATCGATGCTCCATGATTACCAAAGTGGTTGAAAGGAACACTATCCAGCAATGCATGCTCAAAGGCTGTCAGTGTAGTTTCACCCAGAGCCAGTTGCCTCCTGACCGCATTAACACTTTGGTGCAGACATGGAAAAGGGAGAGGAACTCCAGAGGTGAAGTGAGAGTGACTGCGCTTGACTTAAAAGTCACATTTGACTGAATATGGCATCAAGGATCCCAGCCCTTCCTCAGGACAGTGTTCTTGACTGAACCATCTTCAGTTGCTTCCTTGTTCCATCAGAAGGTTCGAAATAGGACATTCACTAATGGTTACAAAATGAACAGCACCATTTGAAGCTCCTCAATTCCTGAAGCAGCCCATGTCCAAATGGTGCAAGACATGGACAATGCTCATGACAGGGGAGTACCAGTCACTGACCATCTCAATGAACATCCTTGTGTTTTAATGATATTATCGAGATGAATTTCCCGACAGTTCCCATTGATCAGAAACTGAACAGGTGCAGCCAAACAAATCCTGTGTTTCCAAGAGCAGTTCAGATGCTGGGGATCCTGTCGAGAATAACTTGCTTCCTGTCCTCTTCCCATTTCCTATTACCCAGAGCTCTTTCAGACACTCCATAAGAAGCTCAAATAAATTCGCCCCTGAACTCAAAAGAGAATACTTCAGAAACAGGAAAAATCAGCTGTTCAGTTTCACCACAGGCTAATTGTCCCTCCATTAATTGGAGATAACAGAAGCGCTCTCTGTATAGACCCTGTTCCAACAAGCCCAACAGGGTTCTAAAGCAGAGTCTGGTCTTCAGTTCTCTCAGATATTCCCTGCCACTGGCTCCAGACCTCCCTCCATTGGGAACATGTGGTAGTTGGTGTGCAGTGACCACTCCACATTAAAGGAATCCACATACAGGCAGCTTCCATCCCAATGAATCTGGGAGCTGGAACATCAGGAACTTGATGGATAACACCAATACCAATAGACCTGAATGATACACTGCTGCCATCACCCAGTATTACAACATTGACATCACCACTGTGAGTAGGATATGACTGGCAGGAGAAAGGTAACTTAAAGGACTCGATGGCTGTAACATCTTCTTCAGGAAAAGCAAACACAGAACACCATCTCTGTGCGATCGCCTTCACCATAACAAACATACCAGTCAGACGCCCCAACAAATCCCCCTGTGAGGAAAATTAGCTCCTCCTGACGCTCTGACACACCCTGGGCCAGAAGCAGTATATCACAGCTGTCAGTGCCTCTGCCCTTAATCTAGACACAATGGAGGAGACAAAAGACTCATTCCACACCAGCCTTGAACTATCACTATCCTGGAGAAGGAAGTGTTTCTCAGGCAGTGCCTCACAGCCGACCTGATGATGACCAAGATACCTGAGTCACAGAGTGCCCACAGCATCTGGTCCATCCTGAACACCTCCCCAGTCAGCAGCTGTGTGGAGACCCTTGACCTCTCCACCAGGAAACCCCAGGACTGGCTCAGTGAGAATAAGCAGGAGATCAAGGATCTCCGAGACTGCAAAAGTGAGGTATTCCTGAACCTGCAGCTCCATCATGACTCCAGCTAAAGGAAACAAGTGCGGATGCAACTAAAGGTCAAGGGGTAACAAAGAAGCCGGGATCTAAAGAATAGATGGTGGTTAGAGAGAGCCAGCAGGAGAATCAGTGGTGACTCACTGACTGCCACAATATGTGCGGCTTCTTCAGCGTAATCAAAGCCATCTACAGCCCGAGTACCGAGGGAGTGGCCCCACTGACAGCCAAACATAGCGAGTCCCTCATCAAAGTCTGAGAGGCAGTCAGCACTCGCTGGAGAGGGCACTTCGAGGGCATCCTCCTTCAATTCACAGCCTTCAGCACGAGTGTTCCTGACACCATCCCACAATACACTGTCGACTGCCATCTCAGCAAACCTCCAAACCACCCTGAGGGCAAAATCACCTCCACAAACTGAACAACAACAAAGTCACTGGCACAGATGGAATCCCTAGTGAAGAACCAAAATATTGCAGAGAATCATTCTTGAGATGAATCCACCTCACCATCCTTTTCTGGAATGAGGGGAACATGCTGGGAAATCTAAGAAATGCCATTACTGAGAACATCTTCAAGAAAAGAGACAGGTCCGACCGTACAGAGAGATTTCCCATGATCCACCATAGGAAAGGTCATCGTGAGAATCCTCCTCTGTTCCTCCTCCCAGTGGCTGAAGAGCTCCTCCTGAGTCTCAGTGCAGCTTCTGTCCATCAAGAGGCAGAGTGGCAAGGATTGTCAGTGTGTGACTAATCCAAGCAGAGTGCAGTGAACAGCAGCACACTCTGTACATGGCCTTCTTCGATCTTCAAGCCTTCGACTTTGTGTACCGTGAGGGATTATGGGAAGTCTTCCTCAAATATGGATGCCCACAGAATTCTGTCATCATTCTCCACCTTTTTCACAATGACTTCCAAGCTGTAGTCTTCACCAACACATCCACCACATGCATGAGCAGGATGTGACAGACAGAACTAAGTAATTCTACAACCAACCTATTAGATCTAAGCCCTGCAGTCCTGTCACATCCAATCATGAATGATGATGAACAATTAAGCAAGAGGTGTGTCCACATATTTCTGCAATGGTCACCAATGGGAGAGCCCAGTAAATCAATGCAAATATAAAGCTGAACCCATCACAAAATTCTTCAGACACAAATGCTGATGGGTTGATCTATCTTGACCTCCTCTAGTGAGTGAAGGCTGGGGCCTTGACAACATGCCAGCAAAGGGAGAGATGACATGTGCTTCAGAACATGCTGTACCCCTGGGCAAGCAGTTCCTGTTCAGCTCAGCACTGACATCTTCCTGAGAGAGTGGAAATGTGCCCAGGTATGTGCTGTGTGTAAATAACACGACAAAGCCAACCTGGCGAATTCCCACCCCATCAATATGATATCGATTATGAAAATGTGAATGAAAGCTTAATCAACAGTGCTATGAAGCAGCACCAACAGACCAACAACCTGCTCAGTGACACCACTCAGCTCCTGACTTCATTTCAGTCTTAGTCCAAACATGGACAAAATGAGCTGAATTCCAGAGCTGGGGAGAGGCTGATTGTACTTAACAATAGAGCTGCATTTGGCCTGGTGTGGCTTCGCGGAAACTGAACAAAACTGGAGGCAATGTAAAACAGGGGAAACTCTCCACTGGGTGGAGTTATCCCTGGCAGAAAAGGAGAAAGTTGTGGTTCTTTGAGGTCAGTCTTCACAGCTGCAGGGCATCTCTGCAGGAGTTCCTCAAAGGAGTGTCTTAGGCCTGACCACATTCAGTAATTTCATCAATGGACTTCCTTCCATCATAAAGTCAGACATGGGGATATTAGCAAATGATTACACTGTGTTCAGCAGCATATGTGACTACTCAGATACTGAAGCACTCCATATCCAAATGTAGTCAGACTTGGACAATATGCAGGCTTGGAATGAAAAGTGGAAAATAGCATACATGACACAAAAGTGCCAGACAATGATCAAGTCTAACAACAGAGAATCCAACAATCGTCCTTTGATATTCAATGGGGTTACCGTTGCTGATTCCTCAACTATTACCATCTTGAGATTATCATTGACCAGAAACTGAGCTGGACTTTCCATTTAAATACAGTGGTGACAAGGCAGGCCACAACCTAGGAATACTGCAGGAAATAAACCGGCATATATTTCTCACAGACTAATCTAGCAACAATCGAACATAGTCAGACTCACTTTTCCAAAAATGTCTCAGACAACACTACGACAATCTCAGGGCAGGTCCTGTCCCACTGGCAAGACAGAGTCAGTCGATGCATCAGCCCCGTGGTATACAGTCAAGGGTGGGGGAAGCGGGGGGCAGGGGGAGCATACCCTGGAAGTGTGCATTGATGCCTGCCCCCATGAAGCCTCATGGCATCAAGTTAAATACAGGCACAGAAACATTCTGCTGATTATCAATTACCACATCCCTTGAATTTCCCTGTTATATCACAACATTTGATGAGAAGGATGAGGAAGCACTTTTCATCTTATTTGAAAAGGTTTCTAAACAAATGTGGTGGCCAGTGACCATGTGGGTTTTGTTGATTCAAACACAATATGTAGGTTGTGTTAGTGAGATAATCGCATCACTATCAGAGGAGGTATCTGGGGAGTATGAGAAGGAGAATAAAGCCATCTTAAGAGCATATGAGCTTATGCCAGCAGCCTACATACAACATTTCAGGAATCTAATGAGGGACCCTGGTCAATCCTACATTGAGTTTGAAAGAAACACACAATATTCACTTCGATAGGTGGATAAGGGCATTAAAGGTAGAGCAAGCCTAGAAAGACAACTATTTTGGAGGAGTTCATTACTTCCTGAAGTAACAAGAACTGATGTGGAAGAGCAGAGAGTTAAAATGGCAAGATTAGAAGCTGAAGTGGCTGATGATTATGAGTTGTCCATAAATTAAAGTTTGGCTTCGAGAATCAGTTTCAATCAATGAGGGATAGAAACTGGGTAAAAGAGAAATCCTCATGTGGATAGCGAAAGGTAAATCTCAGTGAAGATTATAAGGATAACCTACAACAGGGTAAAAAGAAAACCCTGGAAGGGGACAGAGAAGTTGTTTAGATTAAATGGAAACCATCTGCCAGTGTGGAAACAGGCCCTTCGGCCCAACAAGTCCACACCGACCCGCCACCCCCCTACACTTACTCCTTCACCTAATACTACGAGCAATTTAGCATGGCCAATTCACCTAGCCTGCACATTTTTGGATTGCGGGGAGGAAACCAGAGCATACCCACACAGACATGGGGAGAATGTGCAAACTCCACATCGAGAGTCGCCTGAGGTGAGAATTGAACCCGGGTCTCTGGCACTGTGAGGCAGCAGTGCTAACCACTGTGCCACCATGCCACCTGGAGCTCCAGTGTTTTCACTGTAATGAAGTAGGCCACATGAAATCAGTGTTGGTGGGTTAGGGAAAGCACTGGGAAGCCCGAGATAGGAAAGCAGGATAAACCAGTGAATTTTGTTGCAGTGGTAATGGAAAGCTAGAAAGCTGCACCAGAATGGACAAGTAGGTTGGATGAGGAGATATGTACCTCTGAAGGACTATTGCCAGAAAAGGTACTAGTAACGGGAATTCACGGTGAGACAAAAAGCGCTCAATTATGTAAAGTCAGATTAGAGTGGAAACAGAAGAGTGAAGAGGGCATGGTTGGAGTACTGGCTCTCGGCTCCAGGAATAAAATTTGCCCTTGCTAATGATATAACCGATTCACCAGTAGTATGGTTGAAAAGCCAGTAGGAACTCAGGCAACTGAATTGTTGCAGGACACATATCCTGGAATTTTTCCTGACAGTGTGGTAACAAGGTCCCAAAGT
Source organism: Chiloscyllium punctatum (assembly GCF_047496795.1). NCBI lineage: Eukaryota > Metazoa > Chordata > Chondrichthyes > Orectolobiformes > Hemiscylliidae > Chiloscyllium > Chiloscyllium punctatum. Next base: position 55,224,577 of record NC_092768.1, read on the forward strand.
CACCATTTGAAACAAGAGAGATCAATGAGTACAGATAAGAAACTTGAAGTGGATTTAGCAGAGATCCTGTTTGATGAGATGGTTGAGACAAAGCAGGAGCAGATAGATGACAATGCAGACTTCTTTAGGTCAGATAAATTAACTGAATTACAACAGAAAGATGAAAATTTAAAGCAGTTGTATCACAAGACATACCATAAAAAGGAGTCCCTGAGTGTTATTACTTTAAAACTCATGTCTTAATGAGGAAATGGAAAATATCACATATCCATGCAGATGAGAAATGGGCAGAAATTCATCAAATCATATTGCCAGTGGGATATGGGAAAGAAGTGTTGCGATTGGGACATGAGTTACCATTTGGGGGTAATTTAGGAGTGCGGAAAACATAAGCCGAAAAACAAAAACATTTTTACTGGCCTGGACTGCACAAGGATGTAGTTGAATTTTGCCAGATATGTAATACATGTCAGGTAATTGTAAAACCACAGGCAGTAATAAAACCTTTAATACCTCTTCCTGCATTTCCAGAGCCATTTACAAGAGTAAATTGCATAGGTCCACTACCTCAAACAAAAAATGGAATTCAACATTTGGTAACAATAATGGTTGTGTGGACTAGATTTCCAGATGCCATTCCATTGCACAATATCACAGCTAAAAGGATTGTAGAGGGATTACTCAAACTTTTCACAAGATACAGACTACTAACAGAGCTACAATCAGATCAAGGGTCAAACATCACATCCAAACTATTTAAGGAGGCTATGGATAGCTTGGGAATAAAACAATTCAAGTCTACTGTGTATCATCCAGAATTACAGGGAGCATTGGAAAAATGTCATCAGACATTTAAGATCATGTTGAGTGCTTATAGTCAAGATCATCAATATAATTGGGATAAGGGAAATCGTTTTGTACTTTTTGCAATCAGCGATGCATCAAATGGATCAACCAAACTCAGGCTATTGAATTAGTTTTGCGTCATGAAGTGAGAGGACTGTTAAAATTAGTTAAGGAGAAACTGGTAAGTCGGAATTTAGAGACCATATATTTGGACTATATGTTAAATTTTAGAAATGACTAAATAGAGCTGGGGATAAAACAGGAAGCAGAAAAGAATCTTTCGTGATCTTTATGGATGGTGACAGGACCGTTGCCCTATAGAGGCTCTTTTGACTTCAGTTAAGGAATGGCAATAAATTACTCAGCAAGGAGGTAGTGATCCCACTTGGAACAAATGTTATATAATGCATCCTTTTGTTAAACAGTTAGAGGTTGCTAAAAGTCATCAACCTCTCAAATCTAAATGGAAGGAAAATGTTGGTGTACAGAAGGAGGCACCTTCCAGTGCCTTGATGGAGCTGTATCCACATGTGGCTTGAATCTCAGGAGGATGCAGTTATGGAGAACATCCTCCTGGCCCTCTGCGTGAGAACAGCAGGCCCAGCCTCTTCACCCTTCATATTGCCAGGATGTAGACCATACTACTGGCCTGCCCACAGCCCCACATGATTCTACCCAACCCCTATGATAGATCTGGCAGTTAGACTAAAATGCATCATCTAAATATGGCATCTGGGATGCTTTCCACCACCTCGGATGCAAATGAACCTTCTAGTTCCACCCCTCCTTTCACCCAACTACCCTGACTGATTGTCAGTGATTTAGCTGTCCTGAAGCCTTGGTCCCCTTTGAGGTTTGAAGTATGACCAATGGAGCTCCGAACCCACAGAAGAAACCTATCCCCTTTCATAACTGGATGGTCCAAATCTGCCAGATTTATGACCCCTTACCCGGGGATGTTCCACTCTGACTCAAAGTTGCATGTGGCACCTCCTGGGTGGCTGTTCAGGATTCCTTTTCAGTCCCTGCCGCAAAAATGGGGATTGGATCGAGGAACCCACAGAGTAGCCGCCGGTCCGGGAAACATCCCCCGGGATAAGTGTCTCCAGAGCCGAGCTATGCAGGCCATCTCAAATAGGGCCAAGCAGCATTGGACTTTCGGGAGGTCACGTGATACATTCAAAAGAAAGGGGAACCCCTTGTTGATGTTGTCACCCATTTTAAGGGCACGTGGGAATAATCCACAGTAGTGCGTCTGGAAGGAAATTATCCTTTGGTGGTATAGACTGTGCTAAATTGTATTAAGCCCCAGATAGCTCAGGCTTTCAACTTTACCAACCTCACCTGGCCACAGCAAAATTGGGAGGCTGGAGTTACCTCCCTCACATATATGGACCGAGAAGGTCAATTCAATAAGAGGTCTGAGGGTCCCAAATCTAGTTTGTCCAATATCGCCAAACTTATAACAAAAGGACCCGAAGATATTCCCACCTCAGTTAGACTGGAGGGCAGGGACTGTTACCGTCTATTTGCAATTTGGTGTGGTCAGAAGGGTTATTGGGCTAGGGATTGTTGGGTGCAGTTGGCTGCTCCTCCTGTAAACTGCAGAGATTCAGCCCTCTGTGCCTTCCCCAACTTTTACACTCACCGATCCCTTCCAGACTATACAACAACGGTGCCATGAGGTATTATCAGTACAGGGTGCCTTGATCCAGCTATCTTCCTCTCCCTTTGCAGACCCAATGAAGGAAATTGATGTTCAGGGGAAGCATGTTATGGTTTTAGTTGTCTCTGGCGTGACTATTTCATCTGCACCCCCCTCTGTGGAACTTCTGATGGGTACTGAAACTGTCTCCAACCACTAAAGGAGACACTTTGTGGGAACCTTTGGATTATTGTATTCTCTGATGAGACCGGTTACATCTCACACGCACACACTCGTCTGCCTATTGGTCCGTGTTTTTTCTCCGATATCAGCCACCTCCACCTCACGACGATTTTCCCCCAACGCTCCTAGCAGCCGTCCACTTTTCCCCGTGGGGTCTCCACAAAAATCATGTGGGGTTGGTGCTTTCTGATCTGCTGAATCATGTTACTGTCTGTCCCGCCACGGTCTTCCCTTGTGTTCGACAATATAGATTGTACCCTGACGAGCATATAGGTATTCGGCCTGTTACTGGTGCTCTGCTCGCTCAGGGAGTGTTGCGTCTTACTAAACCTTCCTGTAAAACTCCCATTTTTACCTGTTCCTAAACTGGGCAGGAACAATGAGTAGCATTTTGTTCCGCATTTGCATGCCGTAAATCAGATTATTATTCCTATGGCAAAGATCATCCCTTATACCAATGTCATCTTTTGCTTGTTACGCTTGGATTCAGCTTGCTGCGCTGTCATAGACGTTTGTTCAATGTTTTGTTCTATTCCCACACATGAGGATATCCAGGAACTCTTTGCCTTCACGTACAGGAGCCAATAATTCACCTGAACCTGTCTTCTGCAGTGCGATATGGAAAGCCTGGCAGTTTATGCAGTGATGCGAAGGGATCTGTCTCAGCTCTCTCTGCCTTGTGGCAGTGCTGTGTTGCAATATGCTGATGACAACCCTGTGGATGTGATGAGGAGGTGCCGGTGTTAGATTGGGATGGATAGAGTTAAAAATCACACAACACCAGGTTATCTTCCAACAGATTTATCACATGCATATACTCACACACACATACTCACACTCTCTCCGAAACATAATCACAAACACTCTCTCTTTTCCTCACATGCATGCTGGGGTGAATTTGCATTTGCAGAATTGTATTTTGCAGATACGTTTTATTTTGTTCAAAAAGCACAAAATCTGCAGGCGGTCAATGCAAGCAGCAAATCCATGTGTCATTTTATAAATTCCTACTTTGGAAACAGAACCAGTCTGACTCAAGATTGGAATACAGAGAGACTCAAACCTCACACCTTTAATGCACTGTCTGAGCTGAGATGTCTTTTTTTTTAATATTACCTTAGGTAATCTCGGGAATGTGACTTGAAATAAGTACTGGGATTTACATATTATTTGAAACCTGCAAACCATTCTAAAAGATGAAAGACTTAAAAGCAATCTAGATTTGGTCAATATATTGTATCAGTTGCATGACACAATGATTTTTAGCTATAAATTCTGTGTCTTATGATCTTCTCCCACTAGCGACCTGATGAAGGAGCAGTGCACCAAAAACTCGTGCTTCCAACTAAACCGGTTAGACTATAACCTGGTGTTGTATGGATGCAATTCCTAGGCCTCCTCAGCCTGGAAACGACTGAAACTCGAGATATATGGCCTTATAGTGGGCATGCCAAAAGTACCCATCAGTTATGCAATGTTAACATCATACGATGTGCATCACACTTTAAAGTTGTTTTTACTCAGAATATGCAAGGCATGGGTCTGGGTCTGGGAAGATTTAACTATCTTTCCTCCACTGCAATAAGGGGTCTAAAAGAGTATCAGATGCTTTGCAACGCTGTTTCTTGTAAGTTAAGCCTCCTCTGTCTGGGAGATTTTCCAGGATTCTCTTGTAGCTCTTCTCAAGGACGTATGGGAGATCACAACCTGCAAGGAATCCGCTACAGAGGAAGATATGGAAACTAAAAGTGTCTTCTAGCAAGTTTGCATGCAAGGAAGGGGCAGGTCGCAGTCACCTGTCAGACAGAGATGCGATTTTAATTACTCCTGATCCCATACAGAGATCACTGACAATTCTCGTGTGACACATCAGGTTTGTCAATACGTGGTGTGGGAGGCAGAGTGTATTTTTCCCTGTGTCGAACACCTGGGCAGAACCATTTGCACTAGTGCCTGGAGTCTTGGGTTCAACCTTCAGAGAAGCCTCAGAAGCCGGACAGTATGGCTCAGAAACACGGCTTCCCCTATATTATGGGAATAAAGCGACTAAGACGATCAATATACCTTTACGTATCTGGCCGATCAAAATGATTATATGGCAGGAAAAGAAAGTGCCTGTTGGGTATGTATCCATTCTCAGGTAGGTATCCCTTTGTGGCATGCATCTTTTTGCTGGCCAGAAGTTGCTGAAAGGCTTATACACCAAAACTCTTTAGGCGAACCTGATAACTCCGAGGATGTGCTGGAGTAGAGGTCAGCAAGGTACATTCTGGCCTGATTCCAAGATTGGTAGCAATCCGACTACAACAGATCCCATATGCCCCCTTTCCTTGTAGTCCACATGACACAGGAACATCTCTACTGGCACTTATATGGGATCTAGTCAATGTTCTTTTATTATCCCCTGGATTGAACGTATTCAAACCTTGGCGAGCCAGGGTAACTCTTTGTTTAATTGCTCCCTGTATAAAGACTCGGGTCCCAGGTTGTGGAGGGGCGGAGATTCCAACTGATCCTCTTGCAATGGCACCTATTTTACTTGTGGTCTTACGGCCTATCCGTGACTTGCCTCACATTTGAGAGGGTGTGTGATAGGAGATATGTAGTCCCTCACATCACAGTTTGGATGAGTTACCTTCATCCCTGAAGCCCAAGAGGTCCCTCACCAGATTCCTTACCTGGGTTAGGATGTTTTCTCCGTCTTTTGGAATCTATCTGCATTCCCAAGAATTGAGCAAATTAAAAACAGTATTGGAAACTGTAGCCAATGATACCGCCTGAGGCCCGACTGAGATCAATGCTGAACTCATTGCAGTTAGAACAGTGGCCCTTCAGAACTGCTTGGTTTTGGACTGTCAATTATCCAAAAGGATTTGTGCTTTTATTGGGCAGGAATGCTGTAGCTACTTACAACTTTAAAAATGTCTCTGATTTGGTGACTCACATTCACAAGGAAATCAAGAGACTTTGGATTCTGATGATCTTTTTGCCTCCTTCGTCACTAGATTCCTCACCTTTACTACCATACACCTCATACATTACCTCATATGTAGAATTACAGGTTACTGTTGTACACAGTTTGTTCTACCACATTTCCGCTCCAAAACTGGTGATTATGTATTAGACCATACCCAACGACAATGAACAGATGTCTATAAGTAGTGTCCTTTTCCAGAAGAATGTGTGTCCCCTTTATTGGATGAGCTGATATCTTAAACTTCGGTGCTGATGTGGAAGACCAACAAAGAGTGAATTATAGAAGTAGTAAGAACTTGGCATACTGCTGCATGATGGGATACTTGACAAAGGTTAAATGTGACCTGGCTCTCGGGCTCGCAGCTGTAGTGGAAAAATACTGCCGGAGAAAAAGACTGAGGTTGCAGAATTATATTTTGATGAAATACAGAGGATGTATCTTCAGCTGGTTAATCTCTCTGTCTTGAGCAACATCGGGAACAAAGGGAGTAGCTGCATTGTGCTTTTGACTATCTTGCATTATTGTACTCAACATTACTTGAGTGGTCTAACTAAAACAGGCAAAGTTTTTGTGACATTGTAAAAATATAGGTTGACTATTCAGCTCGGGAGAGTGCCGTGAGACATTGAAGACTGTGGGAGCTTCTCCATGAATTCACGAAAAATAAAGCGTCTTCACACAAAACTCAGTCTCAGACTAAGTAATTTCCTCAGCACTCCCAGTTCAGTTTTCTTCCCTAGTTTAATTGTCGCTTGTGAACTAGAGAGGTAGCTCCAGTGAAAAGAGGTTCCATGCATCAGCAAATGATCCCTGGCTGACTACTCTCTGAAAGTTCTTTTGCCTCTAAGAACTTATGTTTGAATTGACGTTTCGCCAAAGGGTGTGTTTATGGGTTGTTGCAAGGATTGGAAGAGATTTGTTAAGTTATGATAGAATTGGTTAGGTTTTCAAATAAGGTGTCACTCAAAATTTTGTTTTCGTTTGTTTGTGTTTCATTCATACTATTTAGATAAATTTTGTTTTGCTTCAAGTGGTTTGACAAGCTGTGTCGTACCTGGAATATCCACCTTTCATCTGCCGAAAACAACAAAAACTGTTAGGATCTGGGCTACCTTATTAAAACGTATTGAAGGTGTCTGGCCTGGTCCATAACACTACCTTTCCCCTAATTATTTTAAAACTGATAGAATTATGATTCCTGGCCCCAAAGTGCTCCTGGACTGACACCTCAGTCACTTGCCCGGCCTTATTTCTTAAGAGAAGGTCAAGTTTTCCTCGTTCTCTAATAGATACATCAGCATACAAGATAAAAACATTTTCTTGTATACACTTAACAAATTGCTCTCCATCTCAGCCCTTATTATTTTAGAAATCCCAGTCTTTACTCCCCTATTATTCTTACAGATAACTGAAACCTCGTTACAAATTTGGTTTGTTAACTGTTGGGGGACCTGCAGTACAATCTCAATAAGGTGATCATCCTTTTTTTAATTTCTCAATTCAACCCAAAACACTTCACTGGATGCACTCCCCAAATAACCTCCATAAGTGCAACGCAATGTTATCCCTAATCGAAAATGACACTCCACCACCTTTGTTCATCTATCTTTCTTAAATGCTACTGTACAGAACTGAATTGCTTCAGTGATTATGTATGTAGAAAGATATGTTATGTATGAAGTATGGTGCGGATAAAGAAAAATGTTAGGTTGAGAAATTGGACCATTTAAAGGAACCTCAAGTGGTGCAGGAATTGAACAAATAAAGTTGTGCAGCAAATTGATCTATACAAGGAGGGCTGTTGTGGCACAGTGGTAGTGTCACAAACTCTGAGCCAGGAGGTGTGATTTCAAGACCAGCCCATATACAGCAGAAGAGGTGTTGTATGTATTAAAATGTATGAAGGTGGATAAATCTCCGGGTCCTGACCAAACATGTCCAAGAATGCTGCAAGATGCTAGAGAAAAAATTTCCGGGGGCTCTGGCTGAAATTTCTGCTTCATTGTCAGCCACAGGTGAGGTCCAGGAAGTCTGGAGGGCAGCGAATATTGTGCCATTATTCAAGGGCTGCAAAAAAAAACCTGGGAACTATAGACCAATACGATTAACATGTGTGGTGGGTAAGTTACTTGAGAGGATTCTGAGAAATAAGGCATATATTTGGAAAGACATTTGGTTTGATTAGGAGTAGTCAACATGGCTTTGTGCGTGGGAGGTCATGCCTCACAAATTTGTTGGGTGTTCTTTAATGAAGTGACCTGAAAGGTTGACGAGGGCAGGGTGGTAGATGGACTCTATATGCATTTCAATAAAGGTTCCACATGACATGGTGCTCTGGAAGGTTAGAACACAGAATCCAGGGCAAGCAAATTGGATGCAAAGTTGGCTCGATGGTAGGAAGCTGAGGGTAGTAGTGGAAGCATGCTTGTTGGACTACAGGCCTGTGTCTAGTGGAGTGCTGTTATCGATATCAGTAAATTGACTGAGAATGTACAAGTCATAATCAGTAAGTTTGCTCATGATGCTAAAATTGGTAGTATTGTGGACAGTGAGGAACATTATCAGAAATTGCAGAAGGACCTTGATCACCTAGGCAAGTAGGCTAAGAAATTGCAAATGGAGTTTAATATAGGTAAGTTAGAGGCCTTGCATTTTTGGAAAGTCAAATCAAGGTAGGAGTTTCATGGCAAATGGTAGTCCTTAAGGAGTTCAGGTGCATGGTTCTCTAAAAGTGAAGTTGCAGCTAGACTGGGCAGTGAAGGAGACTGTTGGCACACTGGCCTTCATCAGTCAGGGCATTGAGCATACAAGATGGAAGTTATGTTGCAGTTATATAGGCCGTTGGTGAGACCGCACTATGAATATTGTGTTCAGTTTTGGTCACATTGTAATAGGAAGGATGTTATTAAACTGGAGTAAGAGGGGAAGAAATTTACAAGGATGTTGCCTGGATTCAATGATCTGAGTTGTAGGGACAGGTTGGACAAGCTCAGAGCATAGGAAACTGTCGACAAGGTGGGGGGAAAACGGGCTGCGCTTATAGAGGTGTACAATTTCATGAACGGCACGAATAAGGCGAATTCACTCAGTCTTTTTTCCCCCCCAAGGTTAGGAAATCAGGGACTAAAGGGCATCAGGTTAAGTTTAGAGGGGAAAAAATAAGAGGGAAGCTGTAGGGCAACTTTTTCCTTTATATACACAGAAGGTGGTGCGCATATGGAAAGCACTGCCAGCAGATGTGGTTGAGTCAGATACATTAACATTTAAATGTCATTTGGAGAAATAAATAGAGAGAGTTAGAAGGATATGGGCCAAGTGAAGAAAAAAATGCGGTTTGCATGGACAGACATTTTGGTCAGCAGGGACCAGTTTGCACCAAAAGGCCTGTCTCTGTGCTGTGGAACTCTTCTGATGCTATGACCCAATCACTTCAATGATGTATTTATGGGTAAGTGATTAGGAATTTTCTCTTAATGCAAGGGTACAATTGTGGTTAGGATTTCTTTGTCGTGGTTGATATGCAGTGAGTTTCAGACTTAGTGTATTTGTCTTGGTTAAACCTCTACCAGGTGACACTGCAAGCTTTGCATTTCCCTAAGTCCTCCCCAATGTTTGCATCTAAATCTTCAACTGTGCACTTTACCAACCCAGCATCCCAGCCTCAGCCAAAGGAAACATACCACACCTAGCTGTGTACTATCGCCCCTTGGAAGCCAGGGTGTTATTCAAGTCAATAACCTCTTCCCTCTTTTCCCCCACCTTGTGTGATCCCTTTCCATTCAGTATCAGCTCCTGACCTTATGTATTGAATTCTTCCCTTTTAGTATTGTAAGTTCTTGTTTCCCTGTCTTGTAGGACTCCAATCCGACAGTTAAACTTCTCATGTTCCCTCCAGCAGCAGCAGTCCCTGATTAGCCCTTCTTGGCTTTTAGTGGCTAGGGCCCCAGAATAGAGCAGGCTCCATTGTCCTGAGAGACTTAGCCAGACAAAGAGTGCCCTGACTGCTTTCCCATGACAAGTTGCACCTGGACTCAGACAGCAGTCCATGACCAGCTCTTGGCACTGAAGAGGTGCAATTCCCTCATCCGGACTGTTGATGGCCATGCAGCTGTCTGACCACATCCAAACTGCTGGGTAGTTATCATATACTGCCATTGACCTACTGTACAACTTGACTGAAGGCTATCACCCCAGACTTGACTGAGGCCTACTTATTAGATTTTGAGACAAGATCAACTGTGTGAAACATGTGGCATGTTGGGCATTAAGAGTCACACAACTTGAAACATTAAATCCTTTTTACTTATGCAGGTACTGCGGAAGCTGCTTAGCTTTGTGTTTTCACTAAACAGCATTGCAAGACAACAAAACTGAGCCACTGTGCTACCCTATCATTCGTATTGCTGCCTCACAGCACCAGGGACTCAGGCTCAAATCCAAACTCAGGTGACTGTGTGGAGTTTGCCCATTCGCCTAGTGCCCTTGTAGGTTTCTTCCAGGTGCTGTGTCTTCTCCCACTGTTGAAAGTTGTACAGGTTAGGTGGATTGGTCATGGTAAATCACCCATTGTATCCATGGATGTGCAAGTGGATTAGCCATAGGAATGTAGGGCTGAAGGGACAAGATGGGATAGCCTTTGGAGGGTCAGTGTGGACTTGACGGACTGAATGGCTTATTTCTATACTATAGGGATTCTATTCTTATCTGTGATATTGTGGTCCTTCCAAAAGAGGTCTTAGCCCAGAGGCAAAAAAGTACAAAAAGGCATCGTGAGACACCAGGGGGTACAACAGTCTGAACCAAGATATTAACTGAGCTGCCTGCAATGCGGCCTAGTCCAGTCCATGAGCTGTATTCTTTTGGACAAATTATCCTGAGACTGTGGCAGTGCAGACAAGTGTGGTAATAAAGCAATTGCTGTGATTTAACAAAGTATAATTTTGGCATTTGTCAAACGTTACATGTTGAATTCCAGTGTCGACAGACATAGGGTGCATGTGGCTGTCACCCATGGGGCAGACCGTGGTGTTAATGTCACCTGTCCAAGATAGATGTCTGGAAGAGCAAGCAGCAAGCTAGTGTCACAGATTCTCATTTTTGTGTTGCACATTCTCACCACCTCATTGCTTTTTGGCAATTGGTAGAATAGGAATCTATATTAGTGAGGCGAGATAAGCAGTAATGAGCCATTTACTAGTAATAATCTCATGTTAACCTCCAGAATGTTGGCAATGTTAACGTTGGCAATGATCTTCTCGTCTTCACTGGCAACGGGGGTGGTACCAGGGGACTGGAGAGTAGAGAATGTTGTGCCCCTGTTCAAAAAAGGGAATAGGGATAATGCCGGGAATTACAGGCCAGTTAGTCTTACTTCTGTGGAAGGCAAAGTAGTGGAAAGGGTACTGAGGGATCGGATTTATGAGTGTCTGGAAAGACACTGCTTGATTAGGGACAGCCAGCACGGATTTGTGAAGGGTAGGTCTTGCCTTACAAGTCTTATTGAATTCTTCAAGGTGACCAAGCATGTGGATGAGGGTAGAGCAGTGGATGTAGTGTATATGGATTTTAGTAAGGCATTTGATAAGGTTCCCCATGGTAGGCTTATGCGGAAAGTCAGGAGGCATGGGATAGAGGGAAATTTGGCCAATTGGATAGAAAACTGGCTAACCGGTCGAAGGCAGAGAGTGGTGGTAGATGGAGCCCAGTTACAAGTGGAGTTCCACAGGGATCAGTTCTGGGTCCTCTGCTGTTTGTAATTTTTATTAATGACTTAGATGAGGGAGTCGAAGGGTGGGTCAGTAAATTTGCAGATGATACGAAGATAGGTGGAGTTGTGGACAATGAGGAGGGCATTTGTCGTTTGCAAAGGGACTTAGATATGATGCAGAGCTGGGCTGAGGAGTGGCAGATGGAGTTCAACCCTGCCAAGTGTGAGTTTGTCCATTTTGGAAGAACAAATAAGAATGCAGAATACAGGGTTAATGGTAGGATTCTTAGTCAGGTGGAGGAACAGAGGGATCTTGGGGTCTATGTACATAGATCATGAAGGTTGACACTCAGGTGGATAGAGTTTGTAAGAAGGCCTATGGAGTATTATCGTTCATTAGCAGAGGGATTGAATTCAAGAGTCGTGAAGTGATGTTGCAGCTGTACAGGACTTTGGTTCGGCCACAGTTGGAGTACTGTGTGCAGTTCTGGTCGCCTCACTTTAGGAAAGATGTGGAAGCTTTGGAGAGGGTGCAGAGAAGATTTACCAGGATGTTGCCTGGAATGGAGAGTAGGTCGTACGAGGATAGGTTGAGAGTTCTCGGCCTTTTCTCGTTGGAACGGCGAAGGATGAGAGGTGACTTAATAGAGGTTTATATGATCAGAGGAATAGATAGAGTATACTGTCAGAAACGTTTTCCCCGGGTACAACAGAGTGTCACAATTTAAGGTGAAGGGTGGAAAGTATAGGGGAGATGTCAGGGGTGGGCTCTTTACCCAGAGAGTGGTGGGGGCATGGAATGCGCTGCCCGTGGGAGTGGTAGAGTCAGAATCATTGGAGACCTTTAAGCGGCATTTGGATAGGTACATGGATGGGTGCTTAATCTCGGTTAGAAGTTCGGCACAACATCATGGCCAAAGGGCCTGTTCTGTGCTGTATTGTTCTATGTTCTATGTTCTAATTTGCTTGGTAAATTTGACCTGAGATCTCAATGGCAAGAAAGGCCTCACTTCACATCGAAAACAATTCTTCCAAATGATTCACTACCATTGACATTTCTTTGAGGTTCACGATCAATTACCAAATTAAGGGCAGTCAACTGACTCCAGGCTGGCAGCCCACAGCCAGCATATTATTGTGAGGAGGAAGAAAGTTCCCTTGGCTACAGAGCTGTTAAAGAAAACAAACAGCAGTCAGCATAAGTAATTTTCTCATGGTTTATTGAGTTTGCAAATAAACATCAGTTTCGGTATATCACATTAGTAAATTAGATAAATAAAGTATATAACAGTGACAATTGGGATCATTGACTGATACCAGAGGACAAACAGACCGACAGCACAAAATGTTTTAATTTTATTAAATTGGTGGAGTTGCTCCTGCTCTCATGGAGACGGTAGCAAACTCTTCCCTTTACCTTCCTCTGCTTCTTCTGGTCCATCTTTCACCTGCCTGATGAGGACTGCTCAATGAAGACTGCTCTAATGAGTGACAGGCTAGTGAGATTGGCTTTCTACAAGATCTGCTTGCTGAGAACTATCCTCAGAACTTCTCTGCCCCAATAAAATTATATCTCCAGGGGCATGTAGATTACACTATGTTAATCAATTATCTGAACTCTTTTGGCCAGTGGCTATGGTGCAACTGCATTGAAACTATGAGAAATAGCAGCTTATATAATCCTTTGGATGAAACTGCTTGTGGGATGGAAAGTGAGGAACAAAAAGGGATCATGTCAGTGTGGTGGGAGGGAATAGAAGTGGGTGGTGAGGGCAGAAGTGTGGGGAATGAATGGGACATGGCTCAGGACCTGATCAATCCTAGTGAGGATTCCACCAGTCTTCAATTTCTACCCACCAGCATCTTTGATTGGATTATTGTCACATACCTAGATACAGTGAAACGTTCTATTTGCCCGCAGTACTGGCAAATTGTTGTATTACCTAATGCACTTTGTATAGTGCAAAGAAAATAATACAATGTTATTACTGCAGAGAGTGAGATTTAAATTCAAATTAAATTCAATGGTCCATTCAGAAATCAAATAATATATCTAATAATCTTCAAATCATTTGGAGGCAGGTTATTGAGAAGTTTTACAGGAGATAGTCACCTTCGGTACAAAAAAGGCAGGTGGGTTACAGTCAGGGGATGGAAAAGGATAGTGCAGGGATCCCCTGTGGCCATGCCCCTCAATGGGTATACTGTTTTGGATAATGTTGGGGGAATGACTTACTAGGAATAAGTCATGGGGTACAGGTCCCTGGCACAGAGTCTGCCCCTGTTGCTCAGAATGGAAGGAGGGAGAGGAGCAGAGCTTTATCATTGGGTCTGCATAGTTAGGGGGGCAGATAGGAGGTTATGTGGGAACAAGAGAAACTCAGACATGATCAGATGGATATGAAGTTCACGAGGAGGCAGTGTTAACAATTCTGGAAAGTGAGAAAATAGATAAGACCCCTGGGCCAGATGCGATTTAGAGGATTATCTGGGAAGCCAGGGAAGAGATTGCAGAGCCTTTGCCTTTGAACCTTTTGTCATTGCCTTCTGGAATAGCTCCAGACGACTGGCGGATAGCAAATGTTGTCCCCTTGTTCGAGAAGGCGAGTAGAGCCAACCCTGGTAATTATAGAGCAGTGAGCCTTACTCCGGTTGTGGTAAAGTGTTGGAAAAAGGTTATAAGAGATAGGATTTGTAACCATCTAGAAAGGATTAGGTTGATTAGGGATAGTCAACATGGTTTTGTAAAGGGTCAGTCGTGCCACACAAACCTTAGAGTTCATAGAGATAGTGACCAAACAGGCAGAAGAAAGAAATGTGGTTGATGTAGTGTACATAATCTTCCGCAAGGTGTCAGATATGGTTCCCCACGGTAGGCTATTGCACAAAGTACAGGGGCATGGAATTGAGGGTATGTTAGTGGTTTGGATCAGAAATTGGATAGCTGAAACACAGAGGGTGGCAGTTGATGGGAAATGTTCATCCTGGAGTTCAGTTACTAGTGGTTTATCACCAGGATCTGTTTTAGGTTCACTAGCATATGTCATTTTTATATGTGACCTAGATGAGGGCATAGAAGGATGCGTTAGTAACTTTGCGGATACCACCAAGGTCAGTGGAGTTGTAGATAGCACTGAAGGATGTTGCAAGTTACAGCGGGACATAGATAAGTTGCAGAGCTGGGCTGAGAGGAGCTTAATGTAGAAAAGTGTGAGGTGGTTCAGTCTGGAAGAAGCAACAGGATTAAGGATTCTAGGCAGTGTAGGTGAGCAGAGAGATCGGTGTCCATAAACATAGATCCCTGAAAGTTGCCACCCAGGGTGATAGGGTTTTTAAGGCGGCATATGGGATGTTAGCTTTTATTGGCTGAGGTATTGAGTTTCGCAGCCACGAGGACATGTTGCAGCTGTATAAAACTCTGATGTGGCCACAGTTGGAGTACTGCATACAGTTCTAGTCACTTCATTATAGGAAGGATGTGGAAGCTTTGGAAAGGGTTCACAGGAGATTTACTAGGAGGTTTCCTGGTATGGAAGGAAAGTCTTATGAGGAAAGGCTGGAGGAACTTGAGGCTGTTTTTGCTAGAGAAGTTTGAGAGGTGACTTAATTGTGACAGAAGATAATCAGAAGATATTATAGGGTGGACAGCGAGAGCCTTCTTCCTCAGATGGTGATGGCTAAAATGACAGGATACAGCTTTAAATAGAGAGGTGCTAAATATAAGACAGCTGTCAGAAGTAGTTTCCTTACTTAGTAGTAGGGGCGTGACATGCACTACCTGCAACAGGAGTAGACTCAAATGTAAGAGCATTTAAATGGTCATTGGATAAACATATGGATAAAAATGGAATAGTGTGGGATAGATAGGCTTCAGACTGGTTCCCCAGGTCAGTGCAACATCAAGGGCTGAAGTGTCTGTACTGCAATGTTCTATGCTCTGTTCTAATAGTGGGGAAGCGGTTCTTGAATCTACACACAAGTTTTATATCTTCTGCCTGGTGGGAGAGGTCTGGATTATGTTAGTTGCTTTCCCAAGGCAGCAGGAAGGACAGATGGAGTCAATGGTTGGAAATCTTGTTTGCGTGGTGGACTGGGCTGTGCTCACGACACTGTCATTCCTTGTTGCCTTGTGATAGGATGCATTCTGTCTGTATTCAAAGGAAGCTTTGCCATTTCCAGCAGGATGCCACTACACATATTCCCCTTCCCTCCCTTGTGTGCATTCTGCAGGGACCCCATTGTCCACTCCTCCACTCCCAAACCACTTTCCCTTGCAATTCTAGACTGCCCATTTTCCTCCTTCCTATCCAAAGCCGCAGAGACCTTCCAGATGAAGTAGCACTTCAAGCGAGTTTACTGTATTCACTGCTCACAATTTGTTTTCCTCGACACCAGGGCAATGAGTCAGACCAGGCAATCTGCTTTTTGGGACTCCTACTTTTTGTAGAGGTCAACACCCCTCTGATAATTAAACCAGAAACTCTGAAGCTCACTTGACATCATAATCTAATAAAGAAGCTTGACAAGGGATACAACCTCTCTCTGAAACCCAATCTGTCTGCAAAAGGAATAGTTAAATGAAATGGAATTCCCGGATACTCACTTCATAAGATTTCGTTTCTCTAACTCCAACAAGGAACAAAATTAACAGATTCACTAACTATTCCCTAATTAAAGTCAAAAATTTACAGCACAGAAACCGTCCTGTCAGTCCAACTCGTCCATGCTGACGAGATATTCTAAAATTAATTTGTCAGCGCTTGGCCCATATCCCTCTAAACAAATCCTATTCACTTACCCATCTAAATGTTGTAATCGTGCCAGCCTTCCTCTGGCAGCTCATTCCGTATATGCACCAACTTTTACATATAAAAAAGATATTGCCTCTTTGTTCCCCTTCACTATCCCATCTACTTGCGATTCCACTTTGAAGGAAGTATGAACCTGGATGCCAATGTCTTTTTTCAGCAAATTTCCCCATGACCTGACTACTAAGTAATGCACTGCCACCTATTCTTCCTGCAGTCAGCCCTGCCCCAGCTCAGGGCCACACAGACCTGCAACAGACCTCTGCTATTCTTCATCCTGATAAAAGATCCACATACTCCCACACCATCTTCTACTCTTCTTCCTGTAAAAAGGTGATCCCAAACACCCAATTCCTCCACCTCCGCCATATCTGCTTCCAAGGGGAACAGTTCCACTCCAGGACATCCCAGATGGCCTCCTATTTCTAGGATTGAAATTTCCCCTCCCACATGTTTGACAATGCCAACCAACACATCTCCTACACTTCCCGCACTTCTGCCCTTGAACCCCACCCCTCCAAGTGCAACAAGGACAGAACCACCCTGGTCCTCATCTTTCACCCCACTAATCTCCAGACAATCAGACCCCAACACCAGAGATATGTTTCCCTCCCCACCCCTACCTGTGTTCCGTAGGGCCTGTTCCCTCCGTGACTTCCTCGTTAAGTCCACACCCTCCACCTTCCCTTGCCACTGCAAGAGTTGTAAAACCAGCACCTCAAATGTCCACCCTCACCTCTGTCCAAAGCTGCAAAGAATCTTTTCACATCCTGCAGAGATTTTCCTGCACATCCAAACACATCTGTCAGTTGCTCTTGATGAGGTCTCCTCTACATTGGAGAGACAGGACACCAATTCATGGAACAGGTCAGGGAATATCTCTGGGACATGCACCAAACAACTCCCCCTCCCACTCTGCCAAGGACATGCATGTGCAGGGCTTCCTCCATCGCCAAATCCAAGTCATCCAATGACTGGATGAAGAAATCATCTTATGCCTTGAGACCCTTTAATTACAGCATCAACGTTGACTTCATGAGTTCCCTTATCTCCCTTCCTCCCAACATATCCCAGATCCAATCCTTGGCACTGTCCTCTTGACCTGTCCTACTTGTCAGTCTTTCTTCCCACCGATCCACTCCACCTCACCGACCTATCACTATCACCCCTCCACGTGCATTTACCTATTACCTTCCCAGCTACCTTGCCCCCACCCCCACATTTACCTCAGTTTCATTTCATGCCCCACATTCCTGAAATGTGGATTGCCCTGCTCCTTGGATGCTGCCTGACCTGTTGTGATTTTCCAGCACCACATTTTTCAGCCTTATCATGAAGGTGTATAAGTCCTGCCCTGATTTGCCTTTCCAAAATGCAGCACTGCACTTTCATCCAAATTAAAAGCCATCTGCAATTCAGCCAACTGGCCATTCTGATCAGGATCCTGTTGTACTCAGATGTAACCTTCTTTGCTGACCACTACACCTCCAAATTTCGTGTCATTTGCAAACTTACTAACTACACCTTCTATGTTCATATCTAAAATCATTTATATAATGAATGAAAAGGCTGTGGATTCAGCATCAATTCTTGTAGCACTCCACTGGTCACAGACCTCCAGTCTGAAAAGCAACTCTCCACCACCCTCTGCCTTCTACCTTCGAGTCAGTGTTGTATCCAAATGGCTAGTTCTCCCTGCATACTATATCAGTCTCCTATCAGGAACCTTGTCGAATGCCTTACTGAAGTCCAGATAGATCACGTCCACCGCTGTGCCCTCAACCCAATTCATTACTTCAAAAAAAACTCAATCAAGTTCATAAGACATGATTTTCCATTTGGGATAGTCAACATGGCTTTTTCAATCAGTCCTTGCCTTTGCAAATAGATGCAAATCCTGTTCCTCAGATTCCCTCCAACCAGTGGGTGGCATGCTCGCACAGTAGTTAGCACTGCTGCCTCACAGCGCCAGAGAACTGGATTCAATTCTCACCTCAGGCGACCTGTGTGGATTTTGCAAATTCTCCCAGTGTCTGCGTGGGTTTCCGCCGGGTGCTCCAGTTTCCTCCCACAGTCCAAAAATGTGCAGTTTAGGTGAATTGGCCATTCTAAATTGCCAATAGTGTTCGGTAAAGGGGTAAATGACGGGGAAAGGGTCTGGGTGGGTTGTGCTTCAGTGGGTCGATGTGGACTCATTGGGCTGAACAGCCTGTTTCCACACTAAGTAATCGAATCTAACCACTGATGTCAGGTTCACTGGTCTATAGGTTCCTGGCTTTCTTACATAGTGGTAGCAAGTTAGCCAACCTGCAGTCTTCCAGCAACTCATCTGTGACTACTGATGACCCAAATATCTCAGCAAGGGCTGCACCAATCACTTCCCTAGCTTCCCAGAGACTTCTAGGATACACCTGATCAGGTCCTGGGAATTCATCCACTTTCATGTGTCTTAAGACATTCAGCACCTCCTCTGCAATAGTGACATCTTGAAAAATGTCCATCTTTCCCAACATTCTATACCTTACATGTCCATCCCCATAGTAAACACTGATGCAAAATACTCATTGCATATCCCACCCACTTCCTGCAATTCCACACACAGGGCACCTCACAGATCATAAAGGCAGCCTACTCTCTCCCTGGTTACCCTTTTGTCCTTAAAATGTATTTATAAATCCCTTGGAATCCTCCTGAACCCTATCTGCCAAAGCTATCTTCTATCCCCTTTTAGCCCTCCTTATTTTCCTCAAGTATACTTTTCTCAGGATTCACTGGATCTCTGTTCTTTACACCTGAGAAATGCTTCCTTTTTCTGAACCAAAACCTCAATTTCTCCAGTCATTCAACATTCCCTTCACAAACCAGCCTTGTGTTTCACCCTAACATGAACATTGTCTCTGGACTCTCATCTCATTTTTGAAGTGTTCCCATTTTCTAGCCGTTATTTTACATCTACCCAACTCCCCCACCCCACCACATCAACTAAGTTCTTGCTACTATCTTCAGAATTAACCTTCCTCCAATTTAGAGCTGTAACTTTTGGATCTGATCTATCTGTACCCAGTATTTTAATACAAATAGAATTATGGTTACTTGCCCCAAAGTGCTCCCCCACTGAACTGTCATTTGTCCTGCCTTCTTTCCCAAGAGAAGATGCAAAACCTGACCTGCTTCGTTGGTACATCTGCACACTGAATCAAAAAAAAATTCTTGTACATTCTTAAATTCCTTTCCATCTAAACCCCTTAAATACTACAGCAGTCCCAGTCTATGCCTGGAAAGTTAAAATCCTCTACCACAAACAGCAGGGAACAGAGACAGAACATGGAACAGTACAGGCCCTTCGGCCTCGTACCTTTTATCTTATTTTAAGAGAACAAACTAACCTACACCCTCTTCACTTTACTCACCCATCATTCATGTGCCAATTCACAAGTTGCTTAAAATGTTTCTAATGTATCTGGCTCTACCACCACCTGTGGCAGTCCACTCTAGCACCCACTTTGTGTAAAGAACAGACCTCTGACGTCGCCGCACCACCCCCCCCCCTCCAAATCACCTGAAAATTATATCCCCTCGTGATAGCAATTTCTACCCTGGGAAAAGTCAGACTCTACGCCTCATCATTTCGTACACCTCTATCAAGGCGCCTCTCACCCTTCTTCGCTCCAATGAGAACACCTCAACTCTCCACACTTCTTCATATCCACATCCTCCAGTCCAGGAGCATCCTGGTAAATCTCCTCTGTGCACCCTCTGAAGCTTCCACATCCTATGAGGCGACCAGAACTGAACACAATATTCCAGTGTGATCTAACCTGGGCTCCACAGAGCTGCAGCATAACCTTATTTGGCTCTTAATTTCCTTGCTAGTGATGCCCTCTTAACAATCCTATCAACTTGGGTGGCAACTTTGAGGGACCTATGGACACAGACTCCAAGATCCCACTATTCCTCCAAACTGCCAAGAATCCTTGCTTTAACCCTGGTTTTCTACATTTAAATTCGACCTTCAAAATAAATCACTTCACACTTTTCCAGGTTGAACACCATCTGCCACTTAAGAGCCCAGTTCTGAATCCTGTCAATGTCATGTTGCAACCTACAACAAAACCTCCACACTATCAATCACTCCACCAACCTTCATGTCATCGACAACCCACCATTCCACTTCATCCAATCATTCACAAAAGTCACGAAGAGCAGAGGTCCCAGAATATACCAATGAGGGACACCACTGGCCACAGAGCTCCACTAAATACTTTCCATCTACCATGACCCTTTATCTTCTATGGGCCAGCCAATTCTGTAACCAGACAGCCAGGTTTCCTGGTATCCCATGCCTCCTTACTTTCTGAATAAGCCTACCTGATGAAATGGCTTGTTAAAAATCCATGAACTGCATTCACTGGTCTAGCTTTATCAATGTGTTTTGTCACCTTCTCAAAAGATTCCATAAGGCTTGTGATACATGACCTGCCCCTGACAAAGCCGTACTGACTACCTCTAATGAAACTATGGTATTCAAAGTAATCAAAAATCCTGCCTCAATCCTCATCAGTAATTTGACCATCACAGATTAATACTGGTCTGTAATTCCCAGTATTATTCCTATTCCCCAGCTTGAACAAGGAATAACATTTGCCACCTTCAAATCATCTCCTTACCAACCTTCTCAATTTTCCAACTGAGAGAAAGTCTATAGCCTTAAAAATTGTCCTTAAAAACATTTAGGCTAAAATGTAATGTTGAATTATAGAAAAGGCAACGAGGGTGAGGCGATTAAGAACACTTACTTTAACATCAGTTAGTCTGAATAAACAGGATACAGAGTGATAATATTCACGGGGCTGTCCCTTTGTGACATCATAACAGTGTTTGATTCTGACCGAGATTAGAAATTTGGTATCAATTAACATCTCTCCCAAATTATTGTCCTTCATTGTTAGCTGTCTAGTTCAGAACATAGTGCTTTGTTTTGTAAGCTTTTGTATAAAGCTAGCCTGTTTGAGATAGTTCAACAAAGTAGCTTGCCTGGGCTCTTGAAGAGCTGATGTTCTACTCTCCTGGAGTATTAGAACCCAGCTAGTTTAGCTTATAATGATCAGTGTTACGGTCTAACAGTGATGTTATTAGTAAATGACTAAAATTAGTAAGTGACTAAAATTAAATGAGACTGAGAAGTTTTTTGATTCCAGGCTACCAAAAAGTATGATCTCCAGGACAAATCAAGAGAGGCTTACAGGTTGAGTCCACAAGGGATTCCCTGGGCTGTCTCAAATCTATACTTTCTCAATTTGGCACTGTGAGCAGAGTTCCAACAAGGGATACGTTTGAGTGAAACTGGAAAAGGGGTACTTCACTCAAGGGTCAGACCAGAGACCAATGGGCACACAAGGTAAGATTATACCTTGATTGTTCTCTGTCTGCATCCTTGTGCTCTTCTTCCCCCATTACAGTCTCACGGTACCCTGACGGAACCCTAAATGAGATTGTTTAAATTGGTACTAAAAACAGAATCTTATTGGGTTGGAGCCCCTGAAGATCAGTAGTTGTGTGAAGATTTAACGCAAGTAGGATAATTAAGGGTGTAACCTTAGATGAGACAGAAGACAAATGCCCCCTAACAGAAATAATAAGTCTGTATCCTATTTATGAGAAACAATTAAGGAGAATATCATCTGCAGCTGCTCAACAGAATAAGGGATGACCTTGAGGAGGCACACATGATTTAACTCTACTCATTAAAATTGAATAAGGGATTTTGGGGGAAAAAAAGGAAAGCAAGCATAAAAAGCCAGATCAGTGTGGAAAAAGGGTAGCTAGGGGAAAAAAAATGGAAAAATGCATGCAACCATCGTGGAGACAAAACTGTATGAAAAAGGTGAATTAGTCCATTAACTGAGGAAGGATCTGAACTAGATTGGACAGAACGAAAAGTGAAGTAGAATTGGAATTGGCTAGGGAGAAAATTAAACAGAATCAAAACCTACGCTGAAATATCAAGGGCAACAAATAAAAGGGAAACCAGTAAATAAAGACTGCAGCTGCACAGGACCAGACGGATAACAAATAAAAGTGTTCTTTATACCCCACCCCTGCTCCCAAACATGCAGAGGCCCATGCCCTTCCCCCAGCTGTTCAGCTAAATAAGAATTCGGCTTACCACAAACCAGTAGCCCACCGCACCAGAGGACAATTAAAATTCAAAATGTGGAGGAAACACTAAAGAGATTCCTTTGATTTCCACTGCTCCTAAACTAATAAGTCTCAAAGACATTGATGAATTGCAATCAAAGTTTCAGGACCTGAATATCAGTTCTTGGACTCACCCTGATGTGGGAGGGCAAAAGAGAAATTTCCCAAACAGAAGAGTTCCTAACCCACAGGCCCTGAATCTGGGACAAGCCCAATTTGTGGCCCTTCATCAATCATGGAAACCTCATGAACTCGCAAACATTATCAATAAGGCTCCAGATTATGGAAAGAAAACCACAGGGATTTGTTAATTACATTAATAGGTCTAGGAACATTTAGAATGCAGCATCCCAAGACCTACTTCACCTCAGAATGCACACTTTCCCCTAAAAATGGGCAGAATTCTTCGAAGTTTTACAACGCAATAATCACAAGCAGCTTGTAGTCCAGCACCAGGCCAAACCTAATAGATCAGATTGGATTATTACCTGTCTCCATCAAGCAATGCGTCATGCAGTTGATGTGGGCAAAGTCTTAACATGCACATCCAGTTTGGGCAAAGGGGCTAAGGAGTTCCTTGCCTGTTTAAGGAATGCTATGGCCCTTACTCTGGTGACACTAACTACTCACCCAATTTAATGCCCTGTGTATGACCAAATTACCTGATCAGGTACAGAAAGCTATTAAAATGCACAACATCCACTGGCGAGGTGCCCAAGGTTGCACAATTCAGTTAAGAGGTTTTTACTTCTGAGAAGTAAAGGATCCCAACAGTAAGGCTACCATTGGCAAGGTCAAGACAGCACTTGTCCAAACTACAGGGGCTAAACCTAAACCCAGGATTCAAAATAGACCTGTCTGTCTGCAAGGTCAGTCAGGTTATCAAACGGAACCCTCACTGTCATCCAGTATGGTAGGACAGTAGGACGAGTACTATGTATTCACAACATCCCAATTGACCTTGGGATCCTCCTATGTATCCACCCCAATAGACCATGATGCTCCTTACGCCCCATAGATGCACTCACTACTCTTCACCGCCTCTTCCACTCTCTCCTTGCCCCCATCCCCCACCCAAAAAAATCTCACATTCGCCTCAACTGTAATCAACCAGGACATTGGTCCACGAATTGCCCTATCCCAAAGAAGCCCTTGGTTGATCGCCAGAGTCGAAGCAACTGGCAACCTTTTGGTCACCCTCCCCAGGGACATCAGGATGCCCCCTTTACTACACCAAACCCTTTTCCATTCTTAACACGTGTGCTACGGCTGTTCACACCCAGCAACATGGCTCCTCTTGGCACCCTGTTGCCCATTATTCCATTAAACTGTTGCTCAGGGTATGCCTTCCTGCACCCGCATTCTCCTGCCATCCATGCAATGGTAGTAGCTGCCTCTAATATAACTTTAGACCAAAATGTGGAAATCTGTACCTCACATTCTGCAGTATCCTTGCTTACCTCTAAAAACATACTCAGCACCTCACTGCAGTTTGTCTAAGTCACCATGAGATTTCATTGCTTCACAATTGGTTTCTCTCCTTCAAATACTGCTCCAACATTAACCCAGCTACATTCCTACAGGAAGAACCTCTCGAATTGCATGATCCTCCTAATGACTGTTCTCATGAATGACCTTGTTACTGAATCTTACGGATCGGGCTCTTGTTAACCTGGACCTTACATTTTATTTTACAAACCAACCGACTCCCATAGCTACCTACCTGGATTACACCTCTTCCCACCCTATCTCTTGCAAAAATACCATCCCGTATTCCCAATTTGTCCGCCTCCGCCTTATCTGCTCCCAGGAGGACCAGTTCCACCAGAGAACACACCAGATGGCCTCCTTCTTTAGAGACCGCAATTTTCCTTCCCACGTGATTAAAGATGCCCTCCAACGCATCTCGACCACATCCCGCACCTCCGCCCTCAGACCCCACCCCTCCAACCGTAACAAGGACAGCACGCCCCGGTGCTCACCTTCCACCCTACAAACCTTCGCATCAACCAAATCATCCGCCGACATTTCCGCCACCTCCAAAAAGACCCCACCACCAGGGATCTATTTCCCTCTCCACCCATTTCCGCCTTCCGCAAAGACCGTTCCTTCTGTAACTACCTGGTCAGGTTCACACCCCCCTACGACCCACCCTCCCATTCTGGCACTTTGCCCTGCCACCGCAGGAACTGTAAAACCTGTGCCCACACCTCTTCCCACACCTCTATCCAAGGCCCTAAAGGAGGCTTCCACATCCAATGTTTCACCTGCACATCCACTAATATCATTTATTGTATCCGTTGCTCCCGATGTGGTCTCCTCTACGTTGGGGAGACTGGGCGCCTCCTAGCAGAGCGCTTTAGGGAACATCTCTAGGACACCTGCACCAATCAACCAAACCGCCCCGTGGCCCAACATTTCAACTCCCCCTCCCACTCTGCCGAGGACATGGAGGTCCTGGGCCTCCTTCACCGCCGCTCCCTCACCACCAGACGCCTGGAGGAAGAACGCCTCATCTTCCGTCTCGGAACACTTCAAACCCAGGGCATCAATGTGGACTTCAACAGCTTCCTCATTTCCCCTTCCCCCACCTCATCCTAATTTCAAACTTCCAGCTCAGTAACTGTCTCCTTGACATGTCCGGACTTGTCCGACCTGCCTATCTTCTTTTCCACCTATCCACTCCACCCTCTCCTCCTTGACCGATCACCTTCATCTCCTCCCCCACTCACCCACTGTACTCTATGCTACTCTCTGCCCACCCCCACCCTCCACTAGCTTATCTCTCCACGCTTCAGGCTCACTGCCTTTATTCCTGATGAAGGGCTTTTGCCTGAAACGTCGATTTCGCTGCTCGTTGGATGCTGCCTGAACTGCTGTGCTCTTCCAGCACCACTAATCCAGTATTTGGTTTTCAGCATCTGCAGTCATTGTTTTTACTTTATGTCAATGGTTCTGCTACCCCTCCAGGAGGGCAAACGCATGCCAGAATATGCAATTGTCCCATAAATAAGCTTATTCTGTCGAACCACCCTGTTCAGCCCAACAAGCTGAACTCCTTGCTCTCACCTGTGCCGGCATACTTGAAGGAAAGCTAATGTCTATACTTACCCCCATATGCCTTTGGATGTACCAATGATTTGTCAAGTCTAGCAGCAGCACGGCTTATCTCATCCTCAAATGCTGCTCATGTTGCTAATGTCCTCAGTTGGCAATTATCAAAATGTTCTGCTCACTCCTCTGATGCTTTCATCATCACTAAAAGCAACAATGCCACTGATGCATCTGCTAAGAAAGCAGCTTTTGAGCAAAAAGACGGTTACTCAAATGATGAATAGGAAACCAAAGGGAGACTATTTCCTCTTCTGACACCCTGACCTGCAGCAAAAATGGACCCATCGGGGGTCAACTCTGGCGAGGAAAAACAAAGATGGATGAACCATGGTTGTTTTGTAATTAGTTACAATGAGCTTTGTGTTACACCAGTAGGACAGATATGTCTGTTTGGAAAAAAGTGAGGACTGCAGATGCTTAAAAATGTGTTGCTGGAAAAGCGCAGGTCAGGCTGCCTGCCCTGCTGTGCTTTTCCAGCAACACGTTTTTAAGATATGTCTGCTCAACGCACCTCTGCCTATTCTGGTTGATTATGTTCATACACATGTTGGTAAGGAGTGGTGGACAATTGTCCAAACTTGGTGGAATCCCCACTTACAAGAAAAAAAACAAAACAAGCACCTGCAAATTGCCTAATTTGTCAAAAGCATCATCCTGGGAAAGGAGTAAAGTGTCCACCAGGTCAAACTCCCTTGCCAAGTGCACCTTTTGATACTATCCAGTTAGATTTTAGAATTACCTAGATACCACTATTACAAGTATTGCTTAGTGATAATAGATATATTTAGTAAATAGATTGAAGCTTATCCCTGCACAGCAACAACTACTTGCAAAATTCTAAGAGATATCATAGCCAGATTTGAAACACCAGTAACAATCTCCCATGGCTCCCAATTCTGTGCGGAGCTAAACAAGGCACTATGTACAAGTCTGAATATAAGGGATTTAAAAATTCCATTGTGCCAACCATCCCCAAGCAGCAGGAATTGTAGAAATGGTACCATAAAAAAGGTCAGCTAAGCAAGTTGGCAGAGAAAAAAAAAACAGGCCTTCATTGGCTGCAGTACTCGCAATTGCCCTTGCTAGCATGAGAACGCTGACACAAAAAGACGGGCTTCTCGGCAGCTGATGTGATATGTGGAAAGGCCGAGGATTCCCTGGTCTGCACCATTAACTGCTCAACACCCTGTTGATGGGCACGTCATGGCAGTAGAGATGCACAGTTACCTGATTAAGCTAACCAAAGCACCGCAGTCGTATCAACAGGTCCGAGAAGCCCACAGAGTACCAGGGAAGGAAGAAAAAAAGACTTCCAATATTGAAAGACATTAACCCTGGTGACTATGTACTATTGAAAGAGACTTTAATCATGAAAAATTTGGCCCCGCTGGAAAGGTCCTTACGAAGTTCATTTGGCAACTGAAGCTGCAGTAAAAGGTCATTCAACATGGGTCCAGAAAAAAAAAGGACATTTCAAGCTTGTATCCCCCTCAGTCGTAGTACCGATAGAGACATCCAATGAAAACCCAGCCCAAATACATGCACCCAAATGTAACCAAACCATCTGTGATATCTCAGACCAGCTCGAACCCCAATGTGACTGTATTAATGAAACCATTGGAAGTCCTGAATACAGCTGTCCAGCTGAAACTCATTTAAGCTGCTCAATATTGGGTATCCAAACATCACTCGAGACCTTATTGTCATCCTTGCAACACTTCTATGCCAGTCATCCTAAGATGGCACAATTCCATAACCTCATCCATTGCATCAACCGAAAACTGTTACTTTGAAAGGTTTGTCTGTTCCCCTCAAAATGAACCGTACAGATTGCAGCATTGAGCAACATAGTACTGAAATCACCAAAGCCAAAAGGCACAGATTACCATGAGACTGACCACCTGCATCTTTTCGATGAAATCCTCTCCTATCCAAACTACCGCCACTGACAGAAATACCTTTTCAAGTTTCTTCTATTCAGTAGCTGCTGTAATGAACAAGACAAGCTGTAAAGATGAAGACAGACCAAAAACACTATGCCCTGCCAATTCTTCTGTTATTAATAGTTTTTTTATTCATGCTAAACCCCCGATCCTCATGTTATTTGCTGACTCTTACATCATTTTAATATACAGTGTATGGGTAAGACTCACCCACTTATGCAATCCCTCATTTCAGATGGAAAAACCATTCAATTTAATACACTTGGACACCAGATGTTTGATAGCACCCACTATTTACAAGATTCAGCTCTCGCTCTGAGTGGACTCGTCATTCACTCACAGAAGTGTACTCTTGGAACTCCTTTTAGCCTTGTGAAAACAAAGCCTACCCATATTTAACCAATGACTGATTCGGATATTGTGCCCTAGAACGCACCGTACCACTTTTTAAACCACCCATGATGAACTACCTGAAGATGATGAATGGAACGTCCACCAACATGTGAATCAGTACAGAACAAAAAAGTAGAGAAAAACAAACAGGACTTACACAACTGCTTCCAGCAACAAACCTGGTGGTACTAGTTGCTGAGAGGTCTTATTCCTGACTTGGGTGCTGAGATGTCCCTAGATTAGATAAGCGACCTTACATATGACATCGAAAAACTTGCCTACTCAACTGTGCACACTTTGAAGCTGGTGAACAAAGAGTTACAGGAAACCTGAATGATGACGTTTCAGAATCGGCTAATGTTAGATTACCTCCTTGCTAAAGTAGGAGGCACTTGTTGTGCCTATAATAGATGTTTTCTCAAAAGAAATTTGGACTACACAGATGTTATCAACAAAACAGGTCAAGATGCAGGGAAGATACCTGCCTCACCATCGTCCAGTTCAGATGAAGTGTTACTTGCTGGTTATGGTTGCTGTGCGGATGGATCGTGTAGGACAAACTGATAGTCCTTAGTCTTATCCTGGGAATATATATTTCATGCACAAGCGGATGACAATAGACTGTACATTGCTTTTCACCTAAGCCAGAGAGGAATCTGGTTAATTGACCCTTGGCTACCCCTATACCTCCATGCCTGAACTTTCATGCAGAAATCCAGTATCTTTCAAACTCTGCTCCTCCAAATGATGACTTGTGAGAAGAGTCCTTAAACATTTAGGCTAAAGTGTAATCTTGAATTATAGAACACATTTGCTTCACACTAAAAAATGGGCAGGCAGGGAGGGTAAGGCAATTAAGAACATTTGCCTTAACATCAGTCAGGCAATCTTTATAAACAGGACACAGTGATAACATTCACAGCTGTTCCTTTGTGAAATTGTAGCAGTTTTTGATTCTGACTTCAAAACAAAAACCTCTATCAATTAACTTCTCTCCTGAATTATTGCCGTTCACTGTTATCTGTCTAGTTCAGAACATGCAGTGCTTTTGTAAACTTTTGTATAGAGCTAGCCTGCTGTAATAGTTCAGCAAAGTAGCCTGCCAGGGTTCTTGAGAACAAAGTGGGTTTTTAGAACCCAGTTAGTTTAGCTTAAAATTAAAGTAGACTGTCTGGACGAGGATTTTTATTCCAAGCTACCAAAAAGTACGATCGCCTGGATGACTCAAGAAAGGCTTACATGTGGAGTCCAGAAAGGATTCCCTGGGCCACCTCAAAGCTATACTTTCAAAAATACAATCACAATAAGGGAGAACATCCCTTTCTTACTTCTAAGTTCCACCGAGATAATTTCCCTGGACATATTTCCAGTGATAACTTCCCTGAGCCATGTTTCTGTAATTGCTATGATATCCCAGTCCTATGTTCCTAACCATGCCCTGTGTTTATCTGCCTTCACCATTCGGCCTCTTGCATTGAAATACATGCAGTTTTTTTTTATCAGTCCTACCTCATTCTCTGTTTTGTTCCTACCTGCCCTGACAGTTTGACTTACACCTTTTCTAAACTGCACGAGCCTCAGACTGACAGGTCTCTATCCGCCTAGGTCCCACCTCCCCCCCACCCCCCCAACCACCCACCTTACTAGTTTAAAGCCTCCTGAGCAGCTCTAACAAATCTCCCTGCCAATTCAGGTGCAATCCATCTTATACATATCACTCCTACCCCAGAAGAGATTCTAATGATCCAAAAATGTGAACCCTTCTCTCCTGCACCAGTTCCTCAGCCACACAGTCATCTGCTCTATTCTCCTATTCCTCCCCTCACTAGCTCATCACACCAGGAGTAATTCAGATATTACTACCATTGTGGACCTCCTTTTTAAATTCCTGCCTAACTTTCTATATTCACCCTTCAGAATATCATCCTTTTTCCTTTCTATAGTCATTCGTTCCAACATGTACAGTGACCTCCTACTGGTCCAATGCCCTTTTGAGAATATTCTGCACTCAGGTGATATCCTTGATCCTGGCATCAGGGAAGCAAGATCAAGTTGAACAACGTTACAGGGTGAACACCTTCCGCAATGGCCTTTCCTCAGATCCCAGGCCCTTGGCCATGACACGGGCCGCTTCAGGCACAGCCAGCCCCATGATCAGCTTTTCTTTCTCGCTGCCCCACGGTGATCCAGCACTTTCTCTGTCGGACTGCCCTTCTCTCCCTTCCTGAGCTCCAGCTCCACCTACTAACAGCAGTGACAGCCCTCAACCCGCTATCTATACCTTTTCCAGTTACTATCGACTCTGATGAAGGAACACTGGATGGGGAAAAATTACCTCTATTTATCACCACAGAACCTGCCGCCGAGATCCTCCAGCGATTTCCTTTTCCGTCCACACTCACCTCCAAACGTCGATTCCTGTGTGGGCCCTTATTTCTTATTGGCTGGAATCATATGATCGACAGACGCTTTGACCAATCGGGACTGGGGGTAGAGCTGAGGCCCGCCCTAAGGGCTCACGCGGTGTCTCGAGGCGCGGCCGTTGAACCGAATCTGCGCGAGCTCGCGGGAGGCGGGGCGGTTATCATCTTGTAATTGAGTCATCGTTTAAATCTGTAACCGCGAGGCGGGTAATGACGCTATATCTGTGAGGTTTCTCCTGGAACAGAGTGAGAGGGTTTTTATTAAAATCCTTAGAGTCATAGAGATGTACAGCATGGAAACAGACCCTCCGGTCCAACCCGTCCATGCCGACCACATATCCGAACCCAATCTAGTCCCATCTGCCAGCACCCGGTCCATATCCCTCCAAACCCTTCCTATTCATATACCCATACAAATACCTCTTAAATGTCGCAATTTGTGGGATATAGGTAAAGTAGAGTTACTTCTGCAATTATAATTACTTGTGCAAGGTAAATGAACTCACACCAGTGTGTAATTGTTTCACACTAAGAGCTGAGTCAACAAGAATGCAAACTATGTGGAGGAAATACATAATTGTTTTTGTATTAGCTAAAATTGTATGCAAGAATGAAACGTGACTACAAAACAATGGTAGATGTTACAGACAAATAGATAAGGTGCTGTGAGGATGTAGGTTAAGCCAGATAAGTTTGCACAAGCAGTAGTTATAAGCATCTGTTTCCCACTTTTACAGAAACACAGGAACAAACCCCAATTAAAAGGTCATAAGGATCAGTACGATTGGGGAAAGCACAGATGGAGGGAGTAGATAATGGTGAAGAAAGGATATACCTAACAATGGGCCACAATGGGATGTGGTCAAACGGCCTTGTGAGGCCAGAAATAAACATTTTGTCACAGACAAGCCTGGATAAGGCAAGAGATAAACAGGAGTAATGGGTGCCAGTCGAAGAGAAGAGGAAGATGTAAACGGGGTGGAGCAATGGGATAAAAAACGAACCAAATTACATAAATATCATGTATTAGTTGAATTCAGTGTGTGTGTGTGTCCCTGCCTTGTAGACAGTGGACATCGCACCCTCTTGCAAGAGTAAAATAAATGACACGACTGATTCAGATCTTGTCTCAGACTGAAATTATTGAAGTGAGTGAGCTTTGTTTCTCACAAATTGTACCAGCCTCCACCACATCCTCTGGCAGCTCTTCTAGTGAGGCTGTGAAAATAGTTTCAATGTGAATCAACAAACTATAAATGTGCAGATATACTGAGGAAGAAGTCATGTATGTTTGATATGGGAAGGGACGGAATGAGTGGAATCAAACCAAATGTGAAATAAGTCACAGTGTGGAAACAGGCCCAACCCCATTCGCACGAACAGGATTTCCTAACCTGAACCAGACCCATTTGGCTGCGTTTGGCCCATATCCCTCCAAAAAACTTTCTGTGAAAGACCCCATCCAAATGGTGTTGGCCCTCGGGATTAGCGGGAAACCAGAACAGGATGAGACACGTCCGAGAATTCTGAGTGAAGTGAGAGGAGAAACTGTGGGGCCACTGGCCCGAATATTATAGTCTCCCCTGGACAGAGGAGGTGTCAGGAGACTGGAGGTTTGACATTACAGTCTCCCCGGACTGGGAGGAGGTGTCAGGAAACTGGAGGATTGACATTACAGTCTCCCCTGGACAGGGCGGAGGTGTCTGGAAACTGGAGGATTGACATTAAAGTTTTCCTTGGACTGGGAGGAGCTGTTAGGAGACTGGAGGATTAAAATTACAGTCTTCCCTGGATAAATGTGACGTTCTGCATTTTGGGAAAGCAAATCTTAGCAGGACTTATGCACTTAATGATAAGGTCCGAGGGAGTGTTGCTGAACAAAGAGACCTTGGAGTGCAGGTTCTTAGCTTCTTGAAAGTGGAGTCGCAGATCGATAACATCGTGAAGAAGGCGTTTGGTATGCTTTCGTTTATTGGTCAGAGTATTGAGTACAGGAGTTGGGAAGTCATGTTGCGGCTGTCCAGGATATTGGTAAGGCCTATTGGAAAGATGTTGTGAAAGTTGAAAGGGTTCAGAAAAGATTTACAAGGATGTTGCCAGGGTTGGAGGATCTGAGCTACAGGAACAGGCTGAAGAGGCTGGGACTGTTTTCCCTGGAGCGTCGGAGGCTGAGGGGTGACCTTATAGAGGTTTACAAAATTATGAGGGACATGGATAGGATAAATAGGCAAAGTCTTTTCCGGGGAGTCCATAACTAGAGGGCATAGGTTTAGGATGAGAGGGCAAAGATGTAAAAGAGACCTAAGAGGCAACTTTTTCACGCAGAGGGCGGTACAT
This sequence comes from Chiloscyllium punctatum, assembly GCF_047496795.1. NCBI lineage: Eukaryota > Metazoa > Chordata > Chondrichthyes > Orectolobiformes > Hemiscylliidae > Chiloscyllium > Chiloscyllium punctatum. The sequence continues at coordinate 55,257,211 of NC_092768.1, forward strand.
GTATGGAATGAGCTGCCAGAGGATGTGGTGGAGGCTGGTACAATTGCAACATTTAAGAGGCAAGGGGTATATGAATAGGAAGGGTTTTGAGGGATATGGGCCGGGTGCTGGCAGGTGGGACTAGATTGGGTTCGGATATCTGGTCGGCATGGACGGGTTGGACCGAAGGGTCTGTTTCCATGCTGTACATCTCTATGACTGGGAGGAGGTATCAGGAGAGTGGAGGATTGACATTACCGTCTCCCCTGGACTGGGAGGAGGTGTCAGGAGACTGGAGGGGCAGACTGGACTCCTTCTCGCAGAGCGCTTTAGGGAACATCTCCGGGACACATGCACCAATCAACCCCAGCGCCCTGTGGCCGAACATTTCAACTCCCCCTCCAACTCTGCCAAGGACATGCAGGTCCTGGGCCTCTTCCACTGCCACTCCCTCACCATGCGACGCCTGGAGGAAGAATGCCTCATCTCATGTCTCGGAACACTTCAACCCCCAGGGCATCAATGTGGATATCAACAGTTTCCTCATTTCCCTTCCACCCACCGTACCCCAGCTCCAACCTTCCAGCTCAGCACCATTCTCATGACCTGTCCTAGCTGCCAATCTTCCCTCTCACCTATCCGCTCCACCGCAGGAATTGCAAAACCTGTGCGCACACCTCCCACCTCACCTCCATTCTAGGCCCCAAAGGAGACTTCCACATCCATCAAAGTTTCACCTGCACTTCCACAAATGTCATTTATTGGATCCGTTCCTCCCTATGCGGTCTCCATTACATTGGGGAGACTGGACGCCTTCTTGCAGAGCACTTCATCTCTGGGACACACGCATCAATCAATCTCGTAGCACGGTGGCTGAACATTTCAACTCTCCCTCCCACTCTGCTGAGGACATGCAGGTCCTGGATGGTAAGGGAGTGGCAGTGGAGGAGGCCCAACACCTCACCTTCCACCTCGGAACCCTTCAACCACAGAACATCAATGTGGACTTCACCAGACTCCAGCGTCTGCAGTCCTCACTTTCGCCTAGTTAATTTTAACCTTACGGCAAATCCTCTTGCAAGGATGCCTAACTTGAAGAAGTTCTCCTCTCTCTACAAAGATCTCAGTGTGTCTGTCTCTCACTGCAACCCCCACGTCATCTCCTCTGCCCTGAAGCTCTTCAGCCATACCCTGAAACAGACTCGCGACCAGAGCCACATCTGCTTCCTCAGTGCTTGCCTCCACAACCAACTAATTGCACATGGACTCCGGACTACATTCAAACCAACACAGTTTGGATCCAAAGAGGACAACCAGTGCAGACTACAAATTCAAAACCACAACAATGGTTCTCCTTCAGGATCCTCCGCTGCACACTCGCAGTCACACGCCGCATCCTAACGTGTATACAGTCACCTGTGCCTCAACTGAGAGCCACACTCTCTCGGAAATGCAAATGACCTCTTCTGTACTGTATCCTAAGAAGAATTCGTACTCTCAACAAACAGTATTTTTACACCATCTCAAACATCAAAAAGTGTAAGTACAACAAATGTTTATATTCCCACCTCCATAATCAGCACTCCTCAAACATTCCAGAAGGTTTCCCCGGCCTCTGGAACTGTTTGGCATTCGCCGCGAGGCTGGTATAGCCACCATCCCCATGGCAATCGATGATGTCACTTGCACCCCCATCGCTGCCGTGTCTGCACCTAACGATTTCACATGCACTATGTGTGACATCACTTCCACTCATCACATCATTGCTGACGTCATGTGTTCCGTGACTTCTGCACCCCCCACTACAGTCATTGCCACCAATTCCGCCATCAGCAAGACCACTCACCTGCATATTGCAGACACACTCAACACGGATCCCAATGTCACCATCCCCGCCCCCAGAAGTCTGAGGGGAACATCACCCCTGCTAATGACTCCACCCCCATTCCCTGACCATCACACCCACTCCAGTTACAGGCTCTGCCCCCGCCCCCCCAACTCCAAGCTCCACACCTACACCAGGTCCTAGCTCTGAGCCCTGCCGAGGTTTAAACATCACCCCCCCCCACCCCCCAGCCCCACCAGACCTCCCCCTCACTGAGGACTAACGATCAGTCCTCAGCAAAGGCTTTACCTTTATCCTCCTCTGTCCACGTATCAATGAATTCAATACACATTGGGGCGTCAAACACTTCTTCAACTGCGTCTACCTCCGAGCTTACTTTTTCATTCAGGACTCCAACCCACCTTCCAAAGACTCCTTCCTGCCTCCAACACACTCCATCCACGTAGACACCCCGTGCTGTCCTATTACCTGCCCTCGATCTCTTCATTTCAAACTGCTGCTAAGACATTAACAGCCTCAACCTGTCTCCCTCCCTCCCCCACTCCAACCTTTCACTCTCACAATACGCAGCCCTCCATTGCCTCTGCTCTAATCCCAACCCCACCATCAAACCAGCAGATAAAGGGTTTGCAGTGGTAGTTTGGCGCACTGACTCTACTCCGCTGAAGCCAGACGCCAACTCAAAGACACCTCCACCTACCGCACCCTCGACCATGACCCCACTCCCGCCTATCACCAAACTATCATCTTCCAGACCATACACAACCTCATCAGCTCAGGAGATCTTCCACTCACAGATTCCAACCTCATAGTTTGAGAATCCTGTACTGCACGATTCTACCTCCTTCCCAAGCTCCACACGCCTTACCACCCTGGCTGACCCATTCTCTCAGCCTGCTTCTGCCCCATCGAACTCATCTCCACCTACCTCAATGCCGTCCTATCGCCCCTCGACCAGGAACTCCCCACATACGTCCGGGACACCACCCACACCCTCCACCTCCTCCAAGACTTCCATTTCCCCGGCCTCCAATGCCTCGTCTTCACCATGGACATCCAATCCCTGTACACCTCCATCTGCCAGGACCAGGGCCTCCAAGCCCTCAGTTTCGTCTTCTCCCGATGTCCCCACCAGTATCCTTCCACTGACTGTCTCATTTATTTGACTAAACTGGTCCTCACCCGTAACAATTTCTCCTTTGAATCCTCCCACTTCCTCCAGATAAAAAGGCTAGCCATGGGCACCCGCAGGGGCCCCGGCTATGCCTGTCTCTTTGTCAGCTATGTAAACAGTCCATCTTTGGTAGTTAGACCGCACCACTCCCCACCTCTTCCTAATCTACATTGATAACTGCATTAGCATCACCTCATGCTCCTGCGAGGAGGTTGAGCAGTTCATCAACTTCACCAACACATTCCATCCCGACCTCCAATTCACCTGGACCATCTTTGACACCTCCCTCCCTTTCCTGAACCTCTCTATCTTCATCAATTATGACTGACTTAAGAATGACATTTTTTACAATCCCACCAACTCCCACAGCTAACTGGATTAGACCTCTTCCCACCCTACCTCCTGCAAAAATGCTATCCTGTATTCCTAATTTCTTCGCCTCCGCTGTATCTGCACCCAGGAGGACCGGTTCCACCACAGAACACACCAGATGGCCTCCTTCTTGAAAGACCTTAATTTCCTTTCCCACGTGGTTGAAGATGCTCTCCAAGGCATCTCATCCACGTCCCATACCTCCGCCCTCAAACCCCACTCCTCCAACCGCAGCAAGGGCAGAACCCTCCTAGTCCTCACCTTCCACCCTACCAAGCTCCACATAAACCGCATCATCCTCCGACATTTCCGCCACCTACAAATGGACTCTCCACCCTTTTCCACTTTCTGCAAAGACCATTCCCTCCATGACTACCTGGCCAGGTCCATGGCTCCCAACAACCCACCCTCAACTCCTGGCACCTTCCGCTGCCACCACAAGAAGTGCAAAACCTGCGCCTACACCTCCCCCATCATCTCTATCCAAGGACCCAAAGGAGCCTTCCACATCCATCAAAGTTTCGCCTACACATGCACCAATGTCATTTATTGTATCCGTTGCTCCTAATGCAGTCTCCTTTACAGGGGGGAGACTAGACGTCTTCTTGCAGAGTACTTTAGGGAATATCTCCGGGATACCCGCACGAATCAACCAATCTGCTGAACATTTTAACTCTCCCTCCCACTCTGCCAAGGACATGTAGGTTCTAGGCCTCCTCCTATGCCTGGAGGAAGAACACCTCATATTCTGCCTCAGAACACTTCAACCCCAGGGCATCAATGTGGATTTCACCAGTTTCCTCATTTCCCCTCCCCCCACCTGACCCCAGTTCCAACCTGCCAGCTCAGCATGACCAATCATCTGCCAATCATCCTTCCCACCTATCCGCTTCACCCTCCTCTCCGACCTATCACATTCATCCCCACCTCCATCCATTTATTGTACTCTTAGCTACCTTCTCCCCTGCTTCACCACCTCTTCTCATTTTTCTCTCCACCCCGGAGGCTCCCTGCCTTGTTCCTGATGAAGGGCTTTTGCCTGAAACATCGATTTCCTGCTCCTCGGTTGCCGCCTGACCTGATGTGCTTTTCCAGCACCACTGTAATCTTAACTCTGATCTCCCGCATTTGCAGTCCTCACTTTCGTCTTATTGCTCGATTTATTAATCCAGAGATCAATGCAATGTTCTGGGCTCAAATCCACCAGGGCTGATTATGGAAGCTGAGCTCAAGTTTTAAAAATACCTAAAGATGATATGATAGTTTGAAAAACCAGTCCTGGTCCTAAAGAGTTACAGTCATAGAGATGTACAGAATGGAAACAGACCCTTCAGTCCAACTTACCCATGCCAACTGGATATCCTAAATTAATCTTATCCCATTTTCCAGCACTTGGCCCATATATTACTCAACGTATCCACTCAGATGCCTTTCAAATGTTACAGCTATACCAGCCTCCACTTCCTCTGGCAGCTCATTCCACATGTGCCATCCTATGCATGACAACGTTACCCCTTAGGTCCCTTTTAATTCTTTCCACTCTCACCTTAAACCTATGCTGTTGAGTTCTGGAATCCCCTACCCTGCAGGAAAACACCTTAATTATACACCCTGTCCATCCCCCCTCATGCTATCTTGAACCTCTATGCGGTCACTCCTCTGCTCTGGCACTCCAAGGAAAATAATCCGAGCCTAAATAGCCAGTCTCTCTCTAAAGCTCAAACTGTCCAACTCTGGCAACATCCTTATAAATCTTGTCTAAACCCTTTCATGTTTCACAACATCCATCCTATAGCAGGGAGACCAGAATTGAACATAGTATTCCAATAGTAGCCGAACCAATGTCCGAAACATTTGCAACAACACCTCCCAACTCCTATATTCATGTGGTTTTGGTTTCCTTTATTAAAATGCTATGCTTGCATTGGAAATAGGTCAGAGGAGAATCATTTGACTGATTCCTGTGAAGTAGGGATCCTTGTTTTAAAAGTCCAGTGACACTGAACCAGAGATGTTAGCTCTGATTCTCATTACAGATGACGCCAGGCCTGCTGAAATTTTTGAATAGTTTCAATTTCTTGTGTGTTCTAAGATTTCTGTGTTCCTATAATTCGGGTTGCTTGTGCTTTCCCAGTACCAATTTTTTTATGTACACTAATGATTTTGATACAAACATTGTATATGGCTTGATTAGTAACTTGCAGGTTCTGTGACAATTAGTGTAGTAAATAACGGGGACAAAAGCCTTAGACTGCAGAGCAGTGCAAATGGAATTTCACCCTGAAACAAATGAGAGTTTGCATTTTATGAGGTCTAACATGGAAAGGGAATGTTTCAGGAAGTACAGAGGAGCAGAGGGACATTGGGAAGCATGACCATAGAGCCTTGAGGACGGCAGGGCAGGTACGCAAGGTGGTTAAGAAGTTATATGGGATACATATCTTTATGAAACGAGGCATTGAATACAATAGCAAGGAGGTTAGGGAACTGCATGAGACGATGGCTAGGTGACAGCTGGAGTACGGTGTGCAGTAAGGGTTGGCACACAGTAGGAAGGATGGGATTGAACTGAAGGGGACAAAAAGAGATTCACCAGGATGTTGCCGAGACTGAAGTGTTGCAGCTTTGCAGAGAGAAGAGATAGTCTTGAGTTTGTTTTCGTTCGAGCAGAGCAGGCAGTGAGAGAACCAGATTATGGTCTACAAAATCATGAAGGGTAGATATTGAATTGAAAGGAAGAAACTTTTCCCTGTGAGTGGAGGGCATTAGTAATGACAAGTGATTTAAAACAGGGGCAGGAGATATAAGGGAGAAATCCTTCACCTGAAGGATAGTGAGTATCTAGAATTCATTGCCTGGAAGGATGGTAGAAGTGTGAACCATCACAACTACTTGAAAACCATTAGATGAATTAGCAGCGTCACAGCACAGAAAGCTATAGGCCAAGGGCTGGAGAATGGAGACGGATATTTGATGACTGGCACAGAATATCATGTTTCTGTGCTGTAAATAGATCTCGATGATTTCATCTCCCACTTTCTAATTTCAAAGCCAATCTCTTTCTCTACCTCACTGTGAACTCCACTGAACCCACAACAAAAACAACTAAAGAACTGCAGACGCTGGAAACAAGAAACAAAATCAGAAATTGCCGGAATAAACTGAGTAGATCCGGCAACACCTGCGGAGAAAAATCAGATGAAATGTTTCGGATCCAGGAGCCCATTCTCAGAACATATTCCCTGACCCACCCATACCTTCCGCATTCCAACTGCCAAACAAACCCAGCCCGCCCCTTCAAACACTGACCAATCAGATCATGGAGACTCAGGGATATTACTGGAAAGGACGGCCCCTAGCCCCTATTGGCTAAGGACTAATAATTGGCAATATAATGGGCCAAACGGAAAATGCCATTCTTAAAGCCTAATCCACGTTCTGTAGGCTAGTGCGCAGGCCCGGAAGCGGGTGTGAGCTGCAGTGGGTGGGTCGTAGAGACGGTGAGAAATAGGATTAATGTTCTCTCTGAGAGTGTTTCCGGAAGGATTATAGTGAGGATACGCGCTCACAGTACATAGGTATCATAAACACAGGCTGGTCCGGGAAGTCCAACTGCAGTTTGGAGGGATAAGTACTGACCGTCCATTTTCAGGAGGGTGGAGGCCCCAATGAGATCATGATGAGAAGGAGCTGGTGTTGGATTGGGGTCGACAAAGTTAAAATCACACAACACCAGTTTATAGTCCAACAGGTTTATTTGTAAGTACAATCTTTCGGAGCACTGCTCCTTCATCAGCTAGCTCTGAAAGCTTGTACTTGCAGATTAACCTGTTGCGCTGTAACGTGGTGTTGTGTGATTTGTAACCAATGAGATCAGACAGCATCTGACCCGGGAAGGTTAGAGTTCCCGGTGAAACCAGATAGCGTGACGCGGGGAGAACTGAGATCCCAGTGAGATCAGACGGTGTGAGACCCTGGGGAGAATGGGGATCTCCGTGAGATCAGGCAGTATTGACCCTGGGAAGAATTGAGATCCCAGTGAGAATAGTGATCCCAATGAAATCAGACAGTTTGTGACCCTCGGGAAGACAGGGATCCCAGTGAGACTGAAGTTGAGGTCAGCCAATGCACATATGTGGGTTGTGCTGTTGTTTGATATGGAGTTTAGTGATTCATATTCAACAGCTTTCTTACTACATTTGTCTTCTGAGCTGTCTCCTAATCTCTTCATTGTATGAATGTCCGTCCCACATCTGTGTGAGAGATCTACCTTTTTGTGACACGATAGATTTCAGCCTAGTGCAGTTCCTCTCAGCTCATGGTCTACAACAAGCCTTGGTTCTCAGATTTTACTTCCTGGGTCTGTTTTGAGTTCAAACTACGTAATGTGGTTGTAGTGCCATGCAGCAGAATGGAGGGTGTCCCTAAATTGAAGACCAGTTAGTTCCGAGTTTTGAGTGAAGAGTACTAGGTCAGGTTGATTGGGCAGCTGATTGTCATTTCCAGTGCCCAAGTCACTGTCTGGTGATGCATCCAATTTTTGTTTTTAATGAGTCTAAAATAGTTCTTTTGGGAACTGAGTGGTGTGTTCAGCCACCTTAAAGCCAGTTAACAATTCTCCACATTGCAAGCAATTCCAAAGGCACTACAGAATATTCGGTGCCAGGAAGTTATCCGGCTTTACCTTGCACTGTATGTCAATTAATGCTATTAATGTTGAGTTTGGCTGATGGGAGCCATCTGGAACTAGGTTGTGGAGATCAGTGGGACTGACAGGATTGCACAAGAAAGCTGTCACTGTTACAGATAAGGAAATGGCATTGTCGCTCGACTATTAATCCAGAGACACCAGATAATGTCATGGGTAACTGGGGTGAATCCTGCAGTTGCCGTTTGTGGTATTTGAATTCAATAAAAATCTGAAAATCAGTCTTAATGGTGACCATGAAACATTATAATTTGTCAGAAAGACCCATCTGGTTCACTGATCTCCTTTAGGAAGGAAACTGCCTTCCTAGCTTGTCTGGCCTATGTGACTCCAGACCAAAACCAATGTGATTGACTCTTAACTGTCATGTTGGTAATTAAAAACAGACAAATCTATTGCTCACGGAGGCAAGGCAGGAAATTGCAGGGCCTCTGACACAAATTTTTAATGCCTCTCCAGCCATGGGGATTAGGTGCCTGAGGAATGGAGGATAGCGACTATGGTCCAGTTTTCAAGAAGGATGATAAAGATCAACGAGGAAAATACAGACTCCTGAATTTTACATCACTAAAGGAGAGAATTAATATTCACATGGAAAGGCATGCATTAACTTAGGACAGTCAGCCTGGCTTTATCAGAGGGAGGTTCTAGATTAGTGGTGCTGGAAGAGCACAGCAGTTCAGGCAGCATCCAAGGAGCAGCAAAATCGACGTTTCGTGCAAAAGCCCTTCATCATGAATAAAGGCAGTGAGCCTGAAGCGTGGAGAGACAAGCTAGAGGAGGGTGGGGGTGGGGAGAAAGTAGCATAGAGTACAATGGGTAAGTGGGGGAGGGGATGAAGGTGATAGGTCAGGGAGGAAATGGTGGAGTGGATAGGTAGGAAAGGAGATAGTGAGGTAGGACACGTCCGGATAAGTCATAGGGACAGTGCTGAGCTGGAAGTTTGAAACTAGGGTGAGGTGGGGGAAGGGGAAATAAGGAAACTGTTCAAGTCCACATTGATGCCCTGGGGTTGAAGTGTTCCAAGGCGGAAGATGTGGCATGCTTCCTCCAGGCGTCTGGTGGTGAGGGAGTGGCGGTGAAAGAGGCCCAGGACCTCCATGTCCTTGGCAGAGTGGGAGGGGAAGTTGAAATGTTGGGCCACGGGGTGGTGTGGTTGATTGGTGCGGGTGTCCCGGAGATGTTCCCTAAAGCGCTCTGCTAGGAGGTGCCCAGTCTTTGCGGAAGGCGGAAAGGGGTGGGGAGGGAAATATATCCCTGGTGGTGGGGTCTTTTTGGAGGTGGCGGAAATGTCGCCAGATGATTTGGTTTATGTGAAGGTTGACAGGGTGGAAGGTGAGCACCAGAGGCGTTCTGGCCTTGTTACGGTTGGAGGGGTGGGTTCTGAGGGCGGACATGCGGGATGTGGACGAGATGCGTTGGAGGGCACCTTTCCACCTTCCGCAAAGACCGTTCCCTCCATGACTACCTGATCAGGTCCACGCCCCCTTACAACCCACTCTCCCATCCCGGCACTTTCCCTTGCCACCGCAGGAACTGTAAAACTTGTGCCCACACCTCCTTCCTCACTTCTATCCCAAGGCCCTAAAGGAGCCTTCCACATCCATCACAGTTTTACTTGTACATCCACTCATATCATTTATTGTATCCGTTGCTCCCGATGCGGTCTCCTCTACATTGGGGAGACTGGGCCCCTCCTGCTTTAGGGAACATCTCTGGGACATCCACACCAATCAACCACACCGCCCCGTGGCCCAACATTTCAACTCCCCCTCCCACTCTGCCAAGGACATGGAGGTCCTGGGCCTCCTTTACCGCCATTCCCTCACCACCAGACGCCTGGAGGAAGAAGGCCTCATCTTCCGCCTCGGAAAACTTCAACCCCAGGGCATCAATGTGGACTTCAACATTTTCCTCATTTCCCCTTCCCCCACTTCACCCTAGTTCCAAACTTCCAGCTCAGCACTGTCCCTCTGACTTGTCCTACCTGCCTATCTCCTTTTCCACCTGTCCACTCCACCCTCTCCTCCCTGACCTATCACCTTCATCCCCTCCCCCACTCACCCATTGTACTCTATGCTACTTTATCCCCACCCCCACCCTCCTCTAGCTTATCTCTCCACGCTTCAGGCTCATTGCCTTTATTCCTGATGAAGGACTTTTGCCCGAAACGTCGATTTCGAAGCTCCTTGGATGCTGCCTGAACTGCTGTGCTCTTCCAGCACCACTAATCCAGAAAGAAGGTAATGGTGTTGGTTAGCCTGTCGCTGGAGTACAGGAAGGATGTGATCGCACTAGAGGGAATGCAGAGGAGATTCACCAGGATATCCCCTGGGATGCAGCAATTAAGCTATAGGGCAGTCTTTGCAGTCTTGGGTTGCTTTGTTTAGAACAGCAAAGATTGAGGGGGAAAGATTGAAGTGTATAGGATGATGAGTATAGTCAGGGTGAATATAGAGCAGTTGTTCCCCTGGGTTGAAAGTTCTGTCACAATGGGGTTATAGTTTGGGTTGGGGCAGGAGATTCAGAGGGAATCTGAGAAAAAGAAACCTTTTCACTCAGGGTGGTGGAAACCTGGAATGTAATACCCGTGCAGGTAATATAGGCTGCAAACCTTATAACTTTTAAAAGAAATTTGGACAAGCACTTGAAATATCATAACATTTCAACTATTTGGGACAATTGTGATTAATGCACTTTTTAGTGGTAGTTATGTGAGTACAGACTCAACTCTGGCTCTATATTGAAAGCTGTTACGGTCACAGGTAGGGGGAGCTCCTCAGTATTGGAACTGCCCAGCTGGTAACTGGTATTGGGACGGGAAGGTGGATGGAGGTAGTAATCATAGCAGGGTATCCCTGAACCACAATGAGACACCAAGGAGACCACCCCGTGTGGGGCATCAGTGAGAGGCAAGTGGAACAAAGGAAAAGGAAACAAAAAGTTGGAGATCTTACAATCAGGAGATTCGGACGATTAGAAAGTCATGAACTCTCACCTCCCTAGTACCAAAAGGAAGAGCATTGTGTTTCCTCAAGGAATATTCTAATTGAGCACAAGAAGGAATAGACAAGATTTGAGGGTCGATGATTTCTGGATCACTTTGCACTGATCTGTTTGAGGAAAGGAATATGCGGCAGAACAATGCAGGTTAAGACCTTGAGCAGGGGGGAGATATTTGGGTACTTGAAGTGATTTCAGAGAAAAGGGGGAGGACCGCTGTGATTTGCAAAGGAATCAGTCACAGGGTGTGGGAATCATTGGCATTTATTGCCCATTTCTAGCATCGTAGAATCCCAAGAGCATTGGAACAGGCCATTTGGCCCAACAAGTCCACACTGACCCTCCGAAGAGTAACTTTCCCAGACCCACTCCCCCACCTATTATTTCAATCCGTAGGCCTGACTAATGCACATAACCTACAGATCCCTGAACACTATGGGTGATTTAGCATGTAGAAGGAAACTGGAGCACCTGGAGAAAACCCACACAGACAAGAGGAGAATGTGCAAGCTCAACACACAGTCACCCGAGGCTGGTATTGAACCCAGGTCCCTGGTGGTGTGAGCAGCAGTGCTAACCACAGCCACCGTGCTGCCCTCTAATTGTCCTTGAACTGAGTGGCTTGCTTAGCCAACTCTGTTGGCATTTCCAATTTGAACATAACAGCACAGTAAAGGCGCTTTGGCCCTTAATGTCGCGCTGACCTATGGATCAATTCTGAAGCCCATCTAACCTACATTATTCCATTACTATTCTTATATTTATCCAATAACCATTTAAATGTCCTTAAAGTTGGTGAATCTACTACTGTTGCAGGCAGAGTGTTCCACACCCTTATTACTCTGAGTAAAGAACCTACCTCTGACATCTGTCCTATATCTAGCACCCCTCAATTTGAAGCTATGTCCCATTGTGCTGGCCATCACCACCTGAAGAAAAAGCCTCTCACTGTCCACCCTATCTCGTCATCTTGTATATCTTTATCTAGTCACCTTTTAGCCTTCCTCTCTCTAACGAAACAGCCTCAATTCCCTCAGCCCTTCCTCATAAGACTTTCCCTCCATACCAGGCAACATCCTCTTAAATCTCCACAACCCTTTCCAATGCCTCCATATCCTTCCTATAAGGCGGTGACCAGAATTGTACGCAATACTTCAAGTGTGGCCACACCAAAGATTTGTACCAATAAAAGCGAACACACCCTATACCTTCTGAACAACCCTGTCAACCTGGGATCAATGTACATGGACACAAATCTCTATGCTCATCCATGTGACCAAGAATCTTAGCATTAGACCAGTAGTCTGCATTCCTCTTACTCCTTCCAAAGTGAATCAGCCCACACTTTTCCGCATTAATCTCCATTTGCCACTCTCAGCCCAGCCCTGCAGCTTATCTATGTCCCTGTGTAACCAGCAACATTTTTCCGCACTGTCCACAACTCCTCTGACCTTTATGTCGTCCGCAGATTTACTAACACATCCTTTTACACCCTCTTCCAGGCCATTTATGAAAATGACAACAGCAGTGGCCCCAAAATTGATCCCTCTGGTACACCAGTAGTAACTGAACTCCAGGATGAACATTGGTAAAAACAAAGGTTGCAGATGCTAGAAAGCAGATTATAGTGGTGCTGGAAAAGCACAGCAGGTCAGGCAGCATCCGAGGAGCAGGAAAATCGACGTTTCGGGCAAAAGCCCTTCATCAGGAATAGAGGCAGGTTGCTTGCAGAGTGGAGAGATGAATGAGAAAGGGGTGGGGGTGGGGAGAAAGTAGCATAGAATGGCATTTATCTTTCCACTCTGCAGGCACCCTGCCTCTATTCCTGATGATGGGATTTTGCCCGAAACGTTGATTTTCCTGCTCCTCGGATGCTGCCTGACCTGCTGTGCTTTTCCAGCACCACTAAACTCCAGGATGAACATTTCCCATCAACCATCAATTTTTCAGCTCGCCAATTTCAGATCCAGACCATTACATCACCCTCAATCCCATGCCTCTGTATTTTGTGCAATAGCCTATTGTGGGGAACCTTATCAAACACCTTACTGAAACCCATATACACCACACCAACCACTTTACCCTCATCCACCTGTTTGGCTTCCTACTTGAAGAAATCATTAAGGTTTGTGAGGCAAGATCGACTCTTCACAAAACCATGTTGACTATCCCTAATCAATGTATTCTTTTCGAGATGATTATAAATCCTACCTCTGATAATCCTTTCCAATACTTTACCCATAACTGAAGTAAGGCTCACTGGTCTATAATTACCAGGGTTGTCTCTAATCCCCTTCTTCAACAAGGAAACAACATTTGGTATCCTCCAGGCTTCTGACACAATTCCTGTAGACAATTACCTTATAAAGATCAAATCCAAAGGCTCTGCAATCACCTCCCTAGTTTCCCAGAGAATCCGAGGATAAATCCCATCGGTCCCAGATGGTTCCAAACTTCTCCAAAACCTGGTGATGGAGAAAGGCCCTCAGGCCCAAAGGGTGATGTGGGAAGCCATTGTAAAAATGTGCCATGGGTTACCAAAGTTGGATAAAATACGGAAAGAAATAGAGGAACAGTAAAATCTCACATTATTTAATTTCAGATTGGAGCATTTTATATTTTGCTGTGGCATTACACAGATCTGAATTAATGAAATCTAAATAATTTGGACAGGTTCTGATCCAGTTCGTGATATGGATACCATCCAAATTATATCCGAAATATCCAGTCATCTGAAAGGTAATGACCAACGTGGAAATCTCAAAGCATTGTATTTCATTTCTGTAAAACAAAATGTTTGATTTTAACCATTTATTTGGAGTTTTATAATCTGATAATCTAAAGCTCAGAAGCTGGGAAACACAGTTATCAGTAATTGTATCGTCCTTCAAATCTTAGCCGTTTTATAAAGAATTGATACAGTTTCTCCTGTATGCTGTAAGTGGGTGGGAGTTGAATTATTTCATCAAATGAGCCTGCTGATCACTGTTATATATGACTTTTAGACAGAGGATTGCAATACCATGTGAACCCCTGTACACACCCGGCTGGATCCTGATACACTTTCAACCCTCGTCCCATGCTCCTGGCATTTGAAAATAACAACACTTTCAGTTAGATATATTTGGTTATGTCTTTCTGATAGAGGACAGAGATGTGAAAATAAGTAAATTGAAACACTTCTTTATTCACTCTCAGAGCTTGGCCGTCTCCAGTCTGGCTAGTATCTGCAGCCCATCCCCATTTGCCCAGAGACGAGGTAAGAGTCAATCACATTGCTGTGGGTCACATTCTCACACAGACCAGATTGGGAAAGGATGACAGAATTCTTTCCCTGAAGAACATTACTGAACCAGAGGAGTTTTTTTCCCAAAAATCAACAGTGGATTCATGGTTGTCATTAGTCTCTTAATTCCAGGTTCTTTATTGAATTTGAATTTCATCATCTGCCCTGGTGGGATTTGAAACTAGGTTCCCAGAACATGACTTGAATGTCTGGATTAATAGTCTAATTGTAATACCATGACGTCACTGCCTCCTTGAATTGGCATTAGGTTTACATCATGGAATTGGTCATTTGGCTTAAGTGTTCCTCACATGCCCTCTCTCACCTGTAAGCCTTCCCATTGGTTCATCAGCATTCATCTGTGCATTCTTCTGACCAATTCCTTTTGCAGTGAGACCTGCATTCTAAATCTCTCTGTGGTAATGATGTTTCACCTGGATTACCTTCTGGGATGATGGGTGACCACCTTTATTTCCAAAAGTGCCCTGAGCTGCTGCATCACTGCCGGGTTTGGGAATTGCACAGTCTCGGATCGTAAGACCATACAACGGATAGTGAGGACAGCTGAGAGGATCATCGAGGTCTGTTACAGACGTTTACACCACACGCAGCATCCAAAAGGATAAGAGCATGGTGAAAGATTCCATACACTCCTTACTCAAACGCTTCTCCCTCCTGCCATCTGGCAGAAGATACCGAGCATTCATTCTCTTACGGCCAGACTGTGCAACTGTTTCTCCCACCAGGCCAACAGGCTCCTCAATGCAGTATAAACGGACACTTTCCAATCTGGAATTCTTCCGTATTGCTGCAAGAAAAATGTCTATTATGCATCATTCTTCTGTTACACTGTAACTTGTGTGATTTACACTTCTCATGCACTTTATACTGTGTGCGATTGTGTAGTTTGTGCTATCCATGCAGCACTTCGTTCCAGGAGGAACACTGTCTTAGTTTTTACTGTATCCGTTGCATGTGGTAGAAATGACAAATAAGAGCTTCCACTCTCACTCACATCCCATCTCTCCCCTTTTCTCTCTCTACCCCCTCTCTGTACCGCGCCCCCCCTTGCTTTCTCCCCACCCTTGTGTGCTCCCCCCACCCTCGCACTTCCTCCCCACTGGCTCAACCCCACCCTCTCCCCCACGTCCTCGCGCCCCCCCCCAAAAAAGTCCTCTCGCTCTCAAATGGATACCTCAACGCTTCTCCACTGTCCATCTACTCTGTACATAGATCATGTTCATAATATGAAATATCTTTATTACGTGAACCTCGCCCTTTTGCTTTGAGTGAGATAAGTCTTAGCCTATAAAGATAACTTTCCACTTCTGTTAGAATTTTTTGGACAACATTTCTTTCATGTTTATTATGTCGAAATTGGAACATTACTTGTGATGTAGTGCAATTCCTTTTTTTAATCTAATAACACATTAACCATTAGAAGGAAATCTCCATGTTCAGTAATTACCAAAACTAAAAGAATTAGAATTTTTTTCTCCACTATCCTTCACTTTCAAATGGTGTTTTCATGAGTTGATGTTAATATCACTGACAATGAGAACCACTTTCTGTCTGTTCTAATTGAAGATGTTCAGCAGAAGCAAAAGGAGATGCTCCGTGTCCAAACTCTCACACTGAGAAAGAACATCATCCTAATAAAGGAGAAGGTTTTGTTTTTCCGGCTGGTCGATCAATACGCCGAGCTAACAGTTATTTCTCCTATTCGAGATCGGACACTTGTAGAACATGAACTGCTGACGAGAGGCCGAGACTATGAGGCATGGAGACAGAAACATCTCCGTCTTGAACTGAAAAAAATCCGAGCTGATCAATTGTCCTATAGCAGCTTTTCTGTCAGAAAATCTAAGTCTGGGTGTTCAGCGGCACTGAGTGGAGTCCCAGTGATCGGAAAAACAACAATGGTACAAAAGATTGTTTATGACTGGGCCACTGGGAAAATATACCCAGAATTTCAATTTGTTTTCAGTTTTAAATTTCAGGATTTGAATGCTATTAACTGTAGAAGAAACCTGAGGAATCTGATACTGGATCAGTCTCCTTACTTTGGGAATGTTCTGGGAGAGCTCTGGAAGAACCCAGAAGGTTTGCTGTTTATATTCGATGGATTGGATGAATTCAAAGACAGTATTGATTTCTCTTATCGCAGAAATATAGAGCCACAGTTCATGCGCATGGATCCTGAATGCTGCTGTGAAGTGTCTGACATTGTGTGCAGTTTAATCCAGCACAAGTTCCGTACAGGCTGTTCAGTGCTTGTGACCAGCCGTCCCGCTGCACTCCATTTACTGGAAAAGGCTGAGATCAGGGCTGAAATCCTGGGATTTGTTGGGGATAAGCGAAAGGAATATTTCAACAGGTATTTTGAGGATCAGATGGTGGCAGCAGCTGTTTTCAGACACGTTGAGGAGAACGAGATCCTGCATATCATGTGCTGCAACCCTTCGCACTACTGGATCTTCGGTCTGTCACTGGGTCAGTTTTTCACAAAAAAAGACAGGAAACAGCTGCAAGTTCCCAGGACCATCACTCAGCTCTATTCCTACATGTTTATACATGTCCCTGTGGTCTAGAATTCTACCCAAATCCCTACATTTAATTCTATAAGAATTATGTCCTACACCCCTGAGATCCCTATATTCTACAACAATGCCCAAGTTCCTTTGATTACTATAATTAAATGAGAAATTTGTCCTAAACCCCCTAGGTCCTTCTGTTATACAAACGCCTCATCTTCCGCCTCAGAACACTTCAACCCCAGGGCATCAATGTACAGTTTTACTTGTACATCCACTCATATCATTTATTGTATCCGTTGCTCCCGATGCGGTCTCCTCTACATTGGGGAGACTGGGCCCCTCCTGCTTTAGGGAACATCTCTGGGACATCCACACCAATCAACCACACCGCCCCGTGGCCCAACATTTCAACTCCCCCTCCCACTCTGCCAAGGACATGGAGGTCCTGGGCCTCCTTTACCGCCATTCCCTCACCACCAGACGCCTGGAGGAAGAAGGCCTCATCTTCCGCCTCGGAAAACTTCAACCCCAGGGCATCAATGTGGACTTCAACAGCTTCCTCATTTCCCCTTCCCCCACCTCATCCTAGTTTCAAACTGCCAGCTCAGTTACTGTCTCCTTGACTTGTCCGACCTGCCTATCTTCTTTTCCACCTATCCACTCCACCCTCTCCTCTTTGACCTATCACCTTCATCTCCTCCCCCACTCACCCATTGTACTCTATGCTACTCTCTCCCCACCCCCACCCTCCTCTAGCTTATCTCTCCATGCTTCAGGCTCACTGCCTTTATTCCTGATGAAGGGCTTTTGCCCAAAACGTCGATTTCGCTGCTCGTTGGATGCTGCCTGAACTGCTGTGCTCTTCCAGCACCAGTAATCCAACACTACCTAAGGCCCCACAATTAATTGGTAAGAATTATGTCTTACACACCGCAGGTCCCTCTGTACTGCAACATGACCCCAGGCCGGACCATTGATTATAGAAGAATTATGTCCTACACCCCCTTGGTCCCCCTGGTCGATGACAAGGCCCAATGCCCTACAATTAATAATATAAGAGTTTTGCACTACACAGATGGGGACCCCACTTCAACAACCTAATTGGTCCGACCATTAATTTCATGAGAATTATATCCTACAACCCTAGGTCCCCAGTTCTACAACACTACCCAAGGCACGACCGTTAATTATATAAGAATTGTGTACTATACACCTTTGGTCCCGCTGTTCTGCAACAATACACAAGACCCTATCATTAATTAAATAAGAATTATGTCCTCCACCTCCGAAGTCCCCCTGTTCTACAACATTTCCCATGGCCCTACCTTTAATTATATAATAATTGTGCACTATGCCCTGGGTCCCTCTGTTCTCCAACACTACCTAAGGTCCAACCATTACTTATGTAAGCATTATGCCCTACTACCCCTCAGTCCCTGTAACACTACACAAGGTCCTAACATTAATTATATCAGAATTACGTCCTGTACCCCCAAGGTCTTTCTGTTAGACAATCGTATCCAAGGCCCTATCATTAATTATGTAAGAATTATGTTCTATAACCACTAGATCCCTGTGTTCTACAATTCTTCTCAAGACCCTAACATTAATTATATAATAAATATGTTCTACATCCCAAAGGCCCCTCTGTTCTACAACACTACCTAATTTCCTGCCATTAATTACATAAATATTATGGTCTATGTCCCATAGGTCCCCCTGTTATACTCCTCTATCAAAGGCACTACAATCAATTATGTAAACTTATGTCCTACAACCCCTTGATCCCAGTGTTCTACAACACCACCCAAAACCCTAACATTAAATATAAAAAATCTCCTAAACCACCTAGTTCCCTAGTTTCTACTACACTACCCAAGGCCCTACCATTAATTGTATGAGAATTGTGTACTATAAGCCATTGGTCCCCCTGCCTGCAATTAGAATTATGTCAGATATCCCCAGATCCCTGTACCCTTTAATTAAATCAGAATTATGTCCTACACCCCTGAGGGCCCCCGTTCTACATCAATACCCAAGGCCCTAAACATTAATTACATCAGAATCATGTCCTACAACCCACAGGTAACCCGTCCTACAAACGACAAAGTTTTGCAATTAATTGTCCAAGAATTTTGTCCAACATACCCAAGGTCCCTATTTTGTACAGCAAAACCCAAAGCCCTATCATTAATTATATCAGAATTGTGTCCTGCACCACGTTGATCCCCCGTACTACAACACTACCCAAGGCCGTACAATTAATTACGCAAGCATAATGCGGTATACCTACTAATTCTCTGTGTTCGACAAGACTGCTAATTAATTATTATAGAAATATGTCCTACATCCCCCTGCTCCCCTGTGCTACAACACTATCTAAGTTTGTACAATTAATTACGTAAGCATTACGCCTTACATCCACTAATTCCCTCTGTTCTACAACACTACCCAAGACACTACAATCAATGATATTAGATTTACATCCTCCACCCACGAGGACCCCTGTTCTACAACACTACATTAATTAAATAATAATTATGTCCTGCACCCAGAAAGTCCTTGTGTTCTACAACAGGACCCAAGGCCCGACCATTAATTAGATAAGAATTATGTCCTCAACCACCAAGGGTCTACGAGAGAGAGAGAGAGAGAGAGAGAGGAAGAAAGACACCAGTAGAGAGAGACAGAGAGAGAGAGTGGCAGGCAGGGAGAGAGACAGAGAGACAGAGAGACAGACCGGCAGTTAAAGAGGGAGCGTGGCACGCGGGTATGTAGAGAATGAGAGAGATAGTGATAGGCAGGTAGAGAGAAAGAGGGAGGAAGACATATATGGAGAGAGAGAGAGAGAGAGAGAGAGAGAGAGTGGGAGAGACAGAGGCAGGCAGAGAGACAACAGAGTGAGAGGAACGCAGGTATAGAGACACAGCGTGGCAGGCAGGTAAGATCAGACAGACAGAGAGAGAAATAAAGAGAGAGAGAGAGAGGCAGGCAGAGAGGGAGAAAGAGAGCTAGGCAGGTAAAGACAGAGTGTGGCAGACATACATATACATATATATTGAGAGAGAATCAGACAGTTAGAGAGAGAGAGTGGGGGCAGGAGTGTAGGCATAGAGAGAAAGGCAGGGAAGTAGTGTGTGTGAGAGAGAGAGAAAGGGACAGGAAGTTATCAAGAGAGAGAGAGAACGTGGCAGACAGGTGGAGAGAGAGACATACAGAGCGAGTGGCAGTCAGATAGAGTGCGAGTGAAAGATAGAGAGTGGCAAGCAGGTAGACACAGACAGAGAGAGCAAGCAGGTAGAGAATGAGAGAAAGTGACATGCAGGTCAAAAAAGAGAGAGACCTGGGCAGGCAGGTAGTTAGAGAGAGGGAGAGAGAGAGAGAGAGAGAGAGAGAGAGAGAGAGAGAGAGAGAGAGAGAGGGAGAGAGAGAGAGAGAGAGAGTGGCAGACAGGGAGAGAGACAGCGAGAGAGAGTGAGAGAGATAGTGGAAGGCAGATAGAGAGAGAGAGGCAGACTGGTATTGAGCAAGAGAGACTGAGAGAGCGAGGCAGGTAAAAGAAGAGAGAGAGAGATGCCGACAGTTAAGACAGAGAGTGACAGGCAGGTAGAGAATGAGAGACAGCAAGAGAAAGGCAGGCAGGTAAAGAGAAAGAGGGAAATATGCATGTATGGAGAGAGAGAGTGAGAGAGAGAGAGACAGAGGCAAAGGCAAGCAGGTAGACAGAGAGTGAGAGTGAGTGTCAGGCAGAAATAGAGAAAGTGGCAGGGAGAAAGAGAGTGGCAGGCACGTAGAGAGAAATAGATAGAGAAACAGGGTGGCAGGCAGGTAGAGAGAGAGAGGGTGAGAGAGTGACAGTTTACGAGAGAGAGACAGACGCCGACAGGTACAGAGAGTGAGAGTGGTAGGCAGGAAGAGAGAGAGAGAAGCAGGCAGGTAGGTAGAGAGAGAGAAACAGAGATTTGAGTGGCAGTCTGGTAGAAAGAGAAAGAGATAGTGGCAGGCAGGTGGAGAGAGAGAGAGAGAGAGAGAGAGAGAGAGAGAGAGAGAGAGAGAGAGAGGGAGTTGCAGCAGGTAGACAGAGAGAGAGGTGGGCACGTAGAGAGAAAGAGAGAGAGAGGGAGAGAGAAAGAGAGAGGGAGAGTGGCAGGCAGGGAGAGAGACAAAGAGAGAGTGAAAGAGATAGTGGAAGGTAGATAGAGAGAGAGGCAGACAGGTATTGAGCAAAAGACAGTGAGAGAGCGATGCAGGCAGTAAGACGAGAGAGAGAGAGATGCCGGCAGTTAAAGAGAGAGAGTGGCAGGCAGGTAGAGAATGAGAGACAGTAAGAGAGAGGCAGGCAGGTAAAGAGAAAGAGGCAGATGCAGATGGCATGTATGGAAAGAGAGAGAGTGAGAGAGACAGAGGCAGAGACAAGCAGGGAGACAGAGAGAGAGTGAGTGTCAGGCAGGTAGAGAGAAAGTGGCAGGCAGGGAGAAGAGAGTGGCAGGGAGAGACAGAGAGAGAGAGAGAGAGAGAGAGAGAGGAAGTGGCTGGCAGGTAGACAGAAAAAAGAGAGAGAGATAGACACGTAGAGAGAAATAGATAGACAACAGGGTGGCAGGCAGGTAGAGAGAGAGAGAGTGAGAGATAGATCCGGGCAGGTCAAGAGAGACAGAGAGAGAGTGTGGCAGTTTACGAGAGAGAGAGAGAGACAGAGAAAGAGAGAGAGAGAGAGAGAGAGAGAGAGAGAGAGAGAGAGAGAGAGAGAGAGAGAGAGAGAGACGCCGGCAGGTACAGAGAGTGAGAGTGGCAGGCAGAAAGAGAGAGAGAGAGAGAAGCAGGCAGGTAGGTAGAGACAGAGAAACAGAGATTGAGTGGCAGGCAGGTAGAAAGAGAAAGAGATAGTGGCAGGCAGGTGGAGAGAGAGAGATAGTGACAGGTAGGTAGAGAGAGAGAGAGAGTGTGTCAGGCAGGTGTATAGAGAGAGAGAAAGAGAGCGCGAGTTGCAGGCAGGTAGACAAAGAGAGACGTGGGCCCGTAGAGAGTAAGAGAGAGAGAGAGAGAGAGAGAGAGAGAGAATGGCAGGTAGGTAGAGAGAGGCAGAGTGATTGAGAGTGGCAGGCAGAGAGAGAGAGGGCGGTGTCAGGGGGAGTCAGGTAGATATAGAGAGAGATAAACAGTGGCACGCAGGTGAAGATGGAGATAGAGAGAGATTGAGACAGAGAGAGGGGCAGGCAGATAGAGTGGGAGAGAGAGGGGCAGGCAGGTAGAGAGGGTGAGTGAGAGGGACAGGCAGCTAGAGAGCGCTAGTGAGAGGGACTGGCAGGAAAAGAGGGCGAGTCACAGGGACAATCAGGTAGAGAGGGCGAGTGAGAAGGGCAGGCAGGTTCGAGAGGGTGAGTGAGAGGGGCAGGCAGGTAGACGGGAGAAAGGATGGCAGGCAGGTCGATAGAGGAGAGAGAGAGGAGACAGAGAGAGAGAGAAACAGAGGCGGGCATGTATAGAGAAAGAGAGAGAATGGCACAGAGGTTGAGAAGGAGAGAGCAAGAGAGAGAGAGATTAGGCAGGGAGAGGGAGTGTGGCAGGCATTTAGACAGGGGAGAGATTGGCAGGCAGAGAGAGACAGAGAGTGACAGTCGCAGACAGAGAGTGAGAGAATCAGGTAGTTAGAGGTGTATAGAGGTTGAGAGAGGCGGGGAGGGAGGGAGGGAGGGAGAGAGAGAGAGGCAGGCAGGGAGACAGTGAGAGTGAAATAGAGTGGCAGGTAGGTCGAGAAAGAGAGAGGGAGAGTGACAGGCAGGCAGAAAAAGAGAGAGAGAGAGAGAGAGGCTGGTAGATAAAGTGGTTTGCTAAAAAGAGAGAGAAGCAGGCTTGTATAGAGAGAGAGTGGAAGGTATACATATGACTATATCGAAAGGGAGCAACCGACAGGTAGACAAAGAGAGAGAGTGTGAGCTTTAAGAAGATTTGTAGTTCAGATTGACGTTCTGGATGTAGGTTTGCTCACTGAGCTGGAAGGTTCATTTCCAGACATGTCATCGCTCTACTGGGTAACCTCTTCAGTGGGCCTCCGGGTGAAGCACTGTTGATAATTCCTGCTTTCTATTTATATGTTTCTTCAGGTTTCCTTGTGTTGGTGGTGTCATTTCCTGTGGGGACATCATTTCCTGTGATATTTTTCTCAGGGGGTAGGAGATGGGATCTAACTCGATTTGTTTGTTGATAGAGTTCCGGTTGGAATGCCATTCTGCAAGGAATTCTTCTGCGTTTCTCTGTTTGGCTTGTCCAGGGATGAATGTGTTGTCCCAGTCAAAGTGGTGTCCTTTCTCATCTGAGTGTAAGGATACTAGTTAGAGAGGGTCATTCTTTTTGTGGCTAGTTGGTGTTTGTTTCCTGGTGGCTAGTTTTCTGCCTGTTTGTCTAATGTAGTGTTTGTTGTTGGAAATGACTGCCAGACTACTCAGACCTCTTGGCATCATGGTAGCCCACAAACCGACCAACACACTAAAACAGTAGCTAATGAACTTGAAAGACCCTACACAGACAACAAGCAAAACTAATATCATTTACAAAATACCATGCAAGGTAGAGAGAAAGAGAGAGAGAGGGGGAGAGAGTGGCAGGCAGATAGAGAAAAAAGGAGAGAGGAGAGGAGGGAGAGGGAGGGAGAGTGGCAGGCAGGTAGAGAGAGGGAGGGGCAGGGAGAGAGAGAGAGAGAGTGAGAACAATAGTGGCAAGCAGGTATTGAGAGGGAGAGAAAGAGAAACAGTTACAGGCACGACGAAAGAAAGTTAGAGAGAGAAAGATTGGCAGAGAGGTAGAGAGATAGGTAAGCATGTATAGAGAGACAGAGAAAGAGGTAGGCAGGTAGAGTGATAGAAAGAGAGAGCAAGAGAGAGTGGCAGTTAGATACAGAGAGAGGGAAAGATACAGACTGGTATGGAGATAGAGAGACAGTGAGTGAGAGTAGCAGGCAGAGAGGGAGAGAGAGAATGCGAGAGTGAGAGTGAGAGGGAGTCAGGGAGATTGAGAGAGAGAGAGACAGAGAGAGTGAGAGGCAGGTAGGTAGCCAGAGAGAGAGAGAGAGTTACAGGCACGAAAAAAGAAAGTTAGAGAGAGAGAGTGGCGGAGAGGTAGAGAGACAGTGAGTGAAAGTGGCAGGCAGAGAGGGAGAGAGAGAGAAATAAAATAAAACAGAGATAGGGTCAGGCAGGTAGAGGGATAGCGAGATACATGGAGACAGAGAGAGAGACTGGCAGGCAGGTAGACAGAGAGACAGAAAGAAAGAGAGAGAGAGATTGGCAGGCAGGTAGACAGAGAGAGAAAGAAAGAGAGAGAGAGATTGGCAGGCAGGTAGACAGAGACAGAGAGATTGGCAGGCAGGTAGACAGAAACAGAGAGAGAGAGACTGAGAGTGAAAGTGGCAGGCAGGTAGGCAGAGAGAGAGAGAAAGTGTGGCAGGCAGATAGAGAGAGAGAGTGGTAGGCAGACAGAGAGAGAGAGAGATGCAGGCGGGTGGAGAGAGAGAGAGTGTGGCAGACAGATAGAGACAGACATAGAGAGTGAGAGTGGCAATTGGAGAAGGAGGGAGAGAGAGGGGCAGGCAGGTAAAGAGAGAGAGTGTGCATAGCCGACAATCATATACATACATAGAAAGAGCGTAACAGGCAGTTGAGAGAGAGTCGGCAAGTAGAAAGAGAGAGAGTGTGGCAGGCAGGTAGAGACAGAGAGAGTGACAAGCAGGTAGTCAGAGAGAAAGGGAGAGGTAGGCATGTGGAGACAAAGAGAGAGAGAGAGAGAGACAGCATGACAGGCAGGTAGAGAGAGAGAAAGAGGAAGGTATTTATAGAGACGGACAGGCAGGTGGATAGACAAAGAGAGAGGCAGGCAGTTGTCGAGAGAGAAATAGAGAGATAAATAGAAAGTGTCAGGCAGGTAACACACACACACACACACACACACACACACACACACACACATACAAACACACAGAGCGGCAGGCAGGGAGGGAGGCAATCAGGCAAATAAAATGAGAGTAGCAGGCAGGTAGAGAAAGTGAGAAAAAAACAAATGGGGATCAAGCAGGTCGTGAGAGAGCGAGATACACAGAGACAGAGAGAGTAGCAAGCAGGTAGGCAGAGGCATTGAGAGAGAGATTAGCAGAGAGGTAGAGAGAGAGATAGGGTGGAGAAAGAGAAAGAGGGGCAGGCTGAGGGAGAGAGAGAGTGTGATAGTGGCAGACAGGTGGTCAGAGAGAGGGAATGGCACAAAGGGAGGGAAAAAGAGAGACAGAGAGAGATGCAGGCAGGTAGACAAAGAGAAAGAGAGAGAGGTAGGCACATAGAGCAAAAGAGATAGGGAGACTGGCAAGTAGATAGATAGAGGGTGAGTGAGAGTGGCAGGCAGAGAGAGAGTGTGACAGAAATTCAGATAGATTGAGAGAGATTTGAAGAGTGGCACACAGGTGGAGATAGAGAGGGAGAGAGAGAGACATAGACAGAGAGAGGCAGGCAGTTAACATTCGCTCTCTCTGTCTCTGCCTCTCTCTGTTTCTAGTTGTTGATCTCTTTTCGTGTCAGAGGTGATGTTCTTGCTGATGCAATGGAAGAATACATTGATAGTAGTCCCTTATTAATATGAGAGTGCAACCCTTCATTGTTTGTTTGGAGACTGATATTAATCACGGTTATTAAACAAATATCTTCAGTTAACCCATGTCAGAACAGCATAGGTTGTTGACATCACTGACCTTTGGCCTTGTCGCCCATTTGAAATTGCCCAAGGAATGTTGTTGGTGAGGGTGTAAGATAAGGTTTTCGCTCTGCAAGTTGGATGATTATCGTTGGGTTGCTCACATGCAATGCTATAGCCAAATGTGTAATAGCCAATCAATAGGTTGTTACTATGCTGAATTCTCGTCCACTGCAATAACTTCCACCAAATGACTATTTCTGGGCAGTATTGTCCTGAACATACAAAGGAAATGCGATCTGTATGAACTTTCCACTTTCTGTTCAATCAAGGTAATGTTGTAGATTTAACTCATTAAATTACCCACGATTAACATCTTGCGATTACCAATGACCAGCCTCTCGGCCTTTTGGCTAAGATCGAGTGCCTGTTTTTATAAGAATTGGCGTCGAGTTGCGAGTCATCAGAGCTCGCGTTTAGATCACAGTGATACTGGAAAAGCACAGCAGGTCAGGCAGCACCCAATGAGCCAGAAAACGGACATGTCAGGCAAAAGCCCTTCATCAGGAATCTGATCTAAACTCTGGTTTCCAGCATCTGCTGTCCTCATGTTTGTGTCATCATCAGAGCTAGTAGAGATCACTGACGAATTTTGATTGGATGTTGGAGGATTATTTAGTTGTGCTGACCTGTTCTTGGTGGATCTTCAGGGTGACTGTGAAGAAGGAGGAGGAGTCTATGTCAGTTGATCGGATGGTGGGTGTAAAGAAGATTCTGCTGGAGTGGCATGGATTCCAAGCAGCAGAAATATACAGTATTTCTCCGGAGCATGCTAATTTGACCTGTCCTTCTGGAGCGTGAAGCAGTGTGAGCAGCTCCTGAAGGTATTCAAAGAGAAGGAAGGAGAGTCTCTGTTCTTCATCTTGTGGCTGGCCCTGTTGTGTGTGCTTCCTGCAGAGAGGAATCAGGTTGTTACTATTCATATGTTAAACCCCCATGTCCCAGCAGTCGATGTCATCACATTCCTGAAGAAGGTACGCCAGGTCAAGGGAGAAAGCACTGATCTGGACCAGTAGGCGGCAGGTCAAGGTAACACTGAGGGTTGACGCCAGTGAGGACATCATCCACCCAACCTCTAGCTTCGCAATCAGAGGAAGCAGCGGTCACCTGACATACACAGGGCAGCCGAAATTGTGTTGAATCTGCGGGAGGTCAAGCCACGTGGCGGCGGACTGTAGGTCACTATCTGTTGGAACAACAAGCAGGATGGTCAGCCGAACAAAGAATGCAAAGAGGCCAAGAACTGTAATCTGTGCGGAGAAGTGGGCCACAGATTCAAGGCCTGCCCAAGACGAGAGTCCGCACAGACGGCTGGAGGTGGCAAGGTGAGCTGTGGACACCCAAAGACCTACAAGGTACAACCAGACAACAAGGGAATGGAGTCTGGTGACACCCAGAAGGACAGACGGACTGGAGTGGACTAGGTGACAGCCAGCGGAGAGGAACAGCAGCTGATCCAAGCTCCTACAGGACAGATGGAGGCAATGGAGGAGGAGGCAACAAAGGAGATACGGGAATGGATAACTTGAAAAACAGGAAAAGGAAAACCTGCCACGTCTCCAAATCCTCCCAGCAAAGGGGGGAACTGCAGCTGCACAAGGAGGATATGGGCGGCTCGTCAGATGGTGAGGATGGCCGTAAGGAGGGTCATCACCAAAAGAGGCAGAATGCTGTGGGGAGAAAGGAGGACAGCACCTCCAAGCAGGAAACGTTGAACCGTCTGAGGTGACTGGTAAAGACCATGCACCGCCCGCTGAGAACCAGGAGCTACCTGGAACTGGACTGTGCGAACCCTGGTCATGGCCTGATGACACCTGAGCGAGGAGATGACGCCGGTGAGGAGGCGGACAGGTACCTCATGCCCACGAGGGTCTAACAGTTCGGCTTTACCATGGGGATGCAGACAGCCATCCCAGGGGCAGGACCATCGACAAACGGACAGTAGTAACTTTATAAACTATAAAATGGGAGTTAAAATTGCCAGTATTAACGTGTGTAGAGATTGTCTTGTACACGATGTGCCTCTACGCTGGCCTTCCTGGCCAACTTTAAAGCTGATTGCCTGCAGGTGTGTGAAACACCATACCTCAGCAGTTACAGGGGATGGTCGAGCTTGTAGGCCCATGGGCAGTCAGATTGATCGGGGGACAATGATAACCATTCCTCCGGCCTGGGTATCCATTGCGAAGAGGCAACTTTACCATCTCCAAGGTTAAGGAGGTGGTGGGCGGGTGCCTCCTTGTTACCGATGTCATATCCAGGAATGCTCCTCTGAGACTAATTAATGTCGTTTGAGACTACACCAGCCGGTATGAGTGAACGGTTGGCCGTCCTGCAATGGCTTCCACTGTTGCTGGCTATGTCCAGGCTGATCATTCTGGCCGGAGACTTCAAATGCGTCATCGACACTAAACTGGGACATTCAACTGGACGCCACGTACAGAGTCCTGATGGAAACAGTAAAAGATGCCAAGTTGAACGACGTCTTCAGCATGCCGGCAGACAGAGTGCAGCGTAGATACACCTGGTCATGGGCAGACGGGTCTATATGCTCAAGGATAGATTACCTGTTTGAGTCCCGACTTTCTCGGTCAGATCCACCGAGGTCAAGCCAGTGTTCTTTTATAACCACTGCTTCCTGCTGGCTGACTGTCACCTACAGGACGAGAAGTGGGCTGGTAAGCGAACGCGGAAGATGAACACAAAGTTGTTGACCCCAGGCAACATTGAGGAGCTCAAGAGGGGTTGCACAGGTTGGAGAACCGTGAAGCCCCTCTTTGAGTCTCAGCGGAGTGGTGGGAAAATGTTAAAGGGAACATCAAGATGTTCTTCATCCTCAAAGTTATTCAGGAGGCAAGAGAGAGGTGGAGAAACCTGTCCCAACTAAAGTAAAGTATGCAGAACCTGATCCTGCTGGAAATGATGCGGGTCGATGTCGCGGAGAGCCTCCAGGAGGTGAAGGGCCAGGAAGCCTCGCTTTTTGCCTTGGAGGCGTCCAGGATAATCTTACAGTCCAGAGTCCGCTCCACGGAACAGGAAGAGAAGTGCTCACGTTTCTTTTTCCAGAAGGTGCTCAAAGAGAGCTCCGTGCTCAGCAGCCTAAAGGAAGAAAATGGCTCAATAATGTGATCTCATGCTGACATCATGAGTATCATCAAATCCTTCAATGCCAGTCTGTGTGACTCGAAGCCAACTGACAACGCGGCCTCCCAGTCATTCCTGTCCTCGATAATGGAGGTCTTAGACGACAGAACACGGGATGGGCTGGACCAGCCACTATCTCTGGATGAGCTGACAAAGGCCCTTGAGTAATTCAAAAATAATAAAACTCCCATAAGCGAAGGATTACCAATTGAGTTCTACTCTGGTCTATGGGACTTCATTGGCCAGGTCCAGGTGGAGGTATATGTCGGTATGCTTCTAGCAGGTACCATGAGCGAAACCATGAGGAAAGGCATCATTAACAGCATTTACAAGCAGAAGCAGGAGAGGGAGGAAATTAGTAATTGGCAACCAATTTCGCTACTAAATGTAGATGACAAAATCTCTTCAAAGGTCATCACTAAATGGGTCAGGTCTGGTCTAGGATTGGATATTCACCATGACAAAAACCGTGCTCTACCGGGTAGGAAGATCGCTGAAAGACTTGGACTCCTCAGGGATACAATTGCCTACGTGCAGGACAGGGGGGTGGACAGGGGGGTCTCATCAGCCTGAACCAGGAGAAAGCCTTTGACAGGATATCGCAAACGTGCATGAGAGATGTTCTGTCCAAAATGGGCTTTGGGGAGGGAGGGAATCTGCAATAGGATCCAACTGCTCTACACCAACATTGTCAATGCAGTCTCAATCAATGGGTGGGAATCAGATAGCCTCCCAGTCAGATCTGGAGTCAGGCAGAGCTGCCCTCTCTCTCCTGCCTTGTGTGTGTGCTGCATAGAACCATTTGCTGAGTCCATCAGGATGCGTTTCTGAGAGGGGTGATTACTCCTGGCATTTGGAGCCTACAGTTTAAGGCCTCCATGTATATGGATGATGTCGCCGTTTTCTGCTCAGATCCATTGGGCTTGCACAGACTCAGGTGCATCTTCGACCAGTTCAAATGGGCCTCTGGGGCCAAGGTAAACCGAGGCAAGAGTGAGGCCATGCTTTTCGGGAACTGGGTCGACCAATCCTCTATCCCTTTCACTATCAGGACTGAAGGTGCTGGTTATTTGGTTTGGAGGGGCTGGGACGTCCGCCAAGTCTTGGGAGTAGCATATCAGTAAAGTTAGGCAGAAACTGTGCAGATGGGAGAAACTGTTGTTCTCCATCGCGAGTAAAAACCTGGTCATCATTTGTGAGGTACTGTCAGTGTTGTGAAATGCAGCACAGGCCTGACCTATTCCCAGAACCTGTGCCGCCGCAGTCACCTGGGCCATCTTCCACTTCATGTGGAGATCAAGATGGACCATGTCCAAAGGCACACGAATTTACAAAGATCTGGGCAACGGGGCAAAAAATAAACATTCCCAATGCATCAAGCTGTGTGTTAATCCCAGATATGCAATCACCAAGTGTCACTCCGTGCTGAGGTACTACCTGTCCCTGGTGTAGTGAAGGATATGCCTGCCTTCACTGCAGTGGAGCCATTCCATATCACCTGTCCTTAGTGGAAACATTTATGAAGAAAACCACCTTTGACCACAAGTCCATCAGGAAGTGGTCAGCACGTCGTGTCCTTGAGACCTTTGGAAAAGGAGAGGTGGTTCCCTGGGCAGTCTGTCAAAGTCATTTGGCAGAATGTCTCATCGCCAGAAATTTCAAACAAGCACCAAAATATGGATTGGCTGGTGGTGAGAAGGGCTCTGCCGGTAGGATCCTTTATGCATGCCTGGACTCTCTGCCCCACCGCACACTGCCCTCGAAGCGGCTGTGGAGGGGATGAGGCTGTCGCACACCTCCTTCTGGAATGTGCTTATGCAAGGGAAGTCTGGAGAGGAATGCAGTGGTGCTTGTCGAGGTTCGTTCAGAAAAGCTTCGTGACATGGGACTCCATGCTCTCCAGACTGTTCCCTTGGACTCACACTGAGACGAACATCAACTGTGCCTGGAGGATTATCAACTCGGTCAAAGACGCTCTTTGATCTGCACGAAACCTGTTGCTCTTCCAGCTGAAGGAGTTGACCCCGACTGAGTGTTGCAGACTGGCACATTCCAAGGTCCAGGACTACGTGTAGAGGGATGCGTTGAAGCTCGGGGCAGCTGCTGCCAAGGCTTGGTGGGGAAACACTACCATGTAAGTTCTGCCTGCCAACGAAGAACAGGGGCCAACCCAGTAATTGGGCTCCACTGCCACCTCAGCCAAATACCTGGATGTTAATATACAGACTTGTATATACGAATGATTAAGGCCGATCTTGTATCGAAAGAAAGACAATGTATATATATGAATGGGAACACCAATTCTTTAGATATCAATATAATCTTTATGAATTAAGTATATTTTTGAAATAAGAAAATTACTCGCTGCACTCTTCCTCACGTCCGTAGTCCCATGCACTGAAAATAATTGGCAAACAAGCCTAATACTTAGTGACAGAAGCACATTAGGTTACTGTGATTTGTGAACAAAGATGTCAAAAATAATGTTTAATACTTAACTCCTGGAGTAAACGATGACTTGACTCAATATTGTAGGGCCTGGTAACAGCCAGACAGACTGACAGACACAAACACACACAGATGCACACACTCTCTCTCACACACATAGACGCGCGTGCACACACACACTCTCGCACACATACACACACAGGCACACACACAGATGCACACTCTCACACAAACTCTCGTGCGCGTGCACACACACACTCACATTCTCTCACACTCACTCACACACGGGCACACACATACACACTCAGTCACACAATTACACAGGGACACGGAATGACAAAGTAATGTTGGTATTGTCAAATATTAAAGTCCACTAAACAGTCCCTGCGTGTCCGATGAACAAAAGGACATTCACACACCTGGGTCAGGCTCAAAACTCACCTCGCTCTGACACTGACAGGCTCCTGTCTCACACTCCGGATTGGAATCAGATGCTGTGTTTGGGAGCAGGACGTAGCATCATGGGATGAAGGCGACTGTCCATGTAGATATTCAGAACCAGCAATCTAATGGTATCAGAACAGAATAGAGGGAATTTAAAAAAAAAACCTTGCTGTTGAATTTATGGAGTAGTTCTGTTTTTGTTATGTCTGTGTGTAAGATGGAGAGTCAGTTTAAATCAGTATCTTTTATCAGATTACACTGCGTTTTTAAATTGTTGATTTGGGAATCATCGAGGGAGCTTCACTCTGTATCTAACGCTGTGCTGTCCCTTTCTGGGGGCAGTTGATGGGGATACAGTAATTCCAGCTTTATAGTGTATCTAACCCCATTCTGTCCATTTCATGAGAGTGTTCGATGGGGACAGTGTAGCGGGATCTTTATTTTGAAACCGGAGTAGACTGTTCGGCCACTCAATACTGTGCCATCATTCAATTGTATCATGGCCGTTCTGTGTCTTAACCCCATATTCCTTCCTTGGGCCCATATCTCTCAATACCTTCACTGAACAAATATTTATCCATTGCAGATGATCCCGCATCCACTGCTGTTTGTGGATGTTAGTTCCAAACCTCTCCCATCTTTTGTGTTTCAACGTTCTTCTGAACATCTCTCCTGAACGTTCTGGAATCCCTTTGTTCCCTCTTGTTATCGAATCATTTATCTTGATCTCTCCTGTCTCACCCTGTTTATATCTTGACGGCTTCTATCAGATCACTCCTTTACCTTCTCCATTCCAGAGGAAACAGGTCTCCTTTGTATAATCTCCCCTCATAATGTAAACGCTGAAGTCTAGGGTCATTCTTGTAAAGCTCCTTTGTGCTCCCTCTTTATACTACACTCACTTGCTTGCACTGGCATAGGTTTTCCCTTAGACCAGTCAATAAATATTGCTCCTTAATTCCAAGGTACCATCTGCACTGTCTAAAACGCTGCCTCACTTTGTACCTATACCCGTGCTGTTGCTGTCCTGGGAGTGTATGGCTGGAACAGCGTAGAGAGAGCTTTAAGGAGAAAGTGAGGACTGCAGATGCTGGAGATCAGAGCCGAAAATGTGTTGCTGGAAAATTGCAGCAGGTCAGCCAGCATCCAGGAGCAGGAGAATCGACGTTTCGGGCAGGAGCTCTTCTTCAGGAATGAGGAAAGTGTGTCCAGCAGGCTAAGATAAAAGATAGGGAAGAGGGATTTGGGGGAGGGGCGTTGGAAATGCGATAGGTGGAAGGAGGTCAAGGTGAGGGTGATAGGCCAGAGATGGGGTGGGTGCGGAGAGGTCAGGAAGAAGATTGCAGGTTAGGAAGATGTTGCTGAGTTCGAGGGATTTGACTGAGACAAGGTGGGGGGAGGGGAAATGAGGAAACAGGAGAAATCTGAGTTCATCCCTTGTGGTTGGAGGGTTCGTAGGCGGAAGATGAGACGTTCTTCCTTCAACTGTCGTTTGCTATGGACTGGCGATGGAGGAGTCCGAGAAGCTGCATGTCCTTGGTGGAGTGGGAGGGGGAGTTGAAATGTTGAGCCACGGGGTGGTTGGGTTGGTTGGTCCGGGTGTCCCAAAGGTGTTCTCTGAAACGTTCCGCAAATAGGCGGCCTGTCTCCCCAATATAGAGGAGGCTACACCGGGTGCAGTGGACGTAATAAATGATGTGTGTGGAGGTGCAGGAGAATTTGTGGCGGATATGGAAGGATCCCTTGGGGCCTTGGAGGGAAATAAGGAGGGAGATGGAGGCGCAAGTTTTGCATTTCTTGCGGTTGCAGGGGAAGATGCCATGAGTGGAGGTTGGGTTGGTGGGGGGTGTGGACCTGACGAGGGAGTCACGGAGGGAGTGGTCTTTTCGGAATGCTGATAGGGGAGGGGAGGGAAATATATCCCTGGTGGTGGGGTCCGTTTGGAGGTGGCAGAAATGACGGCTGATTATACGCTGTATATGGAGGTTGGTGGGATGGTAGATGAGGATCAGTGGGGTTCTGTCCTGGTGGCGTTTGGAGTGGCGGGGCTCAATGTGGAGGAGCAGGAAGTGGAGGAGATGCGGTGCAGGGCATCATCGATCATGTCTGCTGGGAAATTGTGGTCTTTGAAGAAGGAGGCCATCTGGGTTGTACGGTATTGGAACTGGTCCTCCTGGGAGCAGATGCGGCAGGGACGAAGGAATTGGGAATATGGGATGGCGTTTTTACAGGGGGCAGGGTGGGAGGAGGTGTAGTCTAGGGTAGCTGTGGGAGTCGGTCGGTTTATAGCAAATGTCCGTGTTGATTCGGTCGCCCGAGATAGAAATGGAAAGGTCTAGGAAGGGGAGGGAAGAGTCTGAGAAGTTCCAGGTGAATTTGAGTTCGGGGTGGGAGGTGTTGGTAAAGTGGATGAACTGTTCAGCCTCCTCATGGAGGCACGAGGCAGCGCCAACACAGTCATCGATGTAGCAGAGGAAAAGGTGGGGGGTGGTGCCAGTGTAGCTGCGGAAGATGGACTGTTCCACATACCCTACGAAAAGGCAGGCATAGCTGAGCCCCATGCGGGTGCCCATGGCTACTCCTTTGGTTTGGAGGAAGTGGGAGGATTGGAAGGAGAAGTTGTTCAGGGTGAGGACCAGTTCAGTCAGTCGAAGGAGGGTGTCAGTGGAAGGGTATTGGTTGGAACGGCAGAAAAGGAAGAAGCGGAGAGCTTTGAGTTCTTCATGATGGGGGATGGAGTTGTACAGGGGCTGGATGTCCTTGGTGAAGATAAGGCGTTGCGGACCTGGGAAACGAAAATCATGGAGGAGGTAGAGGGCGTAGGTGGTGTTCCGAACGTAGGTGGGGAGTTCTTGGACTAAGGGGGACAGGACCGTGTCGAGGTATGCAGTGATGAGTTCGGTGGGGCAGGAGCAGGCTGAGACAATGGGTCGGCCGGGGCAGTCAGGTTTGTGGATTTTGGGCAGGAGGTAGAAACGGGAGGTGCGAGGTTATGGGACTATGAGGTTGGAGGTGGTAGATGGGAGATCTCGTGAGGAGATGAGGTCATGGATGGTCTGGGAGATGATGGTTTCGTGGTGGGAGGTGGGGTCATGGTCAAGGGGGCAGTAGAAGGAGGTGTCCGTGAGCTGGCATTTAGCCTCAGCGGTGTAAAGGTCGGTGTGCCAAACTACTACGTCTCAGCGGTGTTTAATCTGCATCCAGCCCCATATTGTAGTCCTGGGAATTTTGGATGGGAATAATGTAGTGGGTCTTCACTCTGTATCTAACTCGATGTTGTCCTTGTTCTGGAAGTGTTTGATAGGAACAGTGTCGAGGAGATTTCCTCTGACCTAGCCCCATGCTGCACCTGTGCTGGTAGCGTTCGATGGATGCAGTGTGGAAGAGTCTTTATTCTGCATCTAACTCTAAGCTGTTGCTGTTCTGGGAGTATTTGATAGCAACAATTCAGAGGCTGTTTTAGTCTATCTAACCCAGTGCTGTCCCTGTCCTGGGACTGGTCGATAGAGACAGTATCGAGGGACGTTTACTCTGTATCTAATCCCATTCTGCCAAACTCTGGGAGATTCAGATGGAGGAAGTGTCGAGAGACACAGACTCTGTATCTAACCCAGTGATGGAACCGTCCTAAGTGTATTTTATGGGGAGAGGATGGAAGAAGTGCGTGATTGAATCAGTATCTAACCCCACACTGAACCTAGCCAGGAATTTGAGAAGTTACAGTATAGAGAGAGTTTTACTCTGAAATTAAACCATTCTTTAACTGCTCTGGAGTTTTAGATGGGACTGGTTTAGAAATGGGGAGTCTGATGAATTGGCTGGACAACTGAAATGATGTGAGATGCTTGTTGGAGGCAAGATAATTTAAGGGGGTCAAATGTAAACTGGAAGCAGGAATACAGAAAACTGCTGGTTCATTTCTCTTCTGTTACACATCTCCAAGCTTCTTTTTGGGGCTGAAATACTGTCCCTGTGGGCAATGCCTCTAAAGCTGTTTCCTGTCCCACATTATTGCATTATAAGCATGTGAATTCTCTTTGTCGAGATTGGAAATGGAGACAGGTCTTTGAAGGTGATTAAAATGCAAATTCCAGAAGCTATTTACAGTAAATGTCTGAGAGAATGTCATGTTTCAGCAATGCTTGCCTTACTTTGCAAGCTTCTGAAAGGTTCCAATGTACAAAAGCTGAAACAGTTATCTGTTATTCTATATACAAAGCACCTTAAAACCCTTGATTAGATTCCAGTCTGTAACACACTTCCGGTCTCTGTTATTCTATATCTAAAAACGACCTCAAACCCCTCAACAGGATTCCAATATGTAACTTACATCATTTATATGTGGCTGATGACGTTCACCAACTTCCTATCCCTTCGATAGGATTCCAGACTGTATCTCACTATCAGGTATCAATTATTCCAGATGTAATCCACCTTCACCCCCTCAATTAGATATGTTTGTAACTCACACTTGGGTATCTATTAAAATAAATAAACCCCGATCACTCGATTAGATTCTAATCTGTAGCCCAACTCAAATATATCTTACTCCATACATAAACCATATCGAAAGCTTGCTTATATTCCAGTCTATAACTCACTCCTGACTATCTGTTGTTCTATATGTAAACACTCCGAACCCCCTGATTAGATTCCGGTCTGTAATTCACTCCCGGATATTTGTTCTTCCTTATACAAACAACCCAAAGTCCTCTATTAGATTCCAGTCTGTAACTTATTCCCGGCAATCTGTTATTTTAAATTTAACCCACCTCAAACCCTTCAATGGGTTCCATTTTGAAACTCACACTTGGGATTTATTTTAATATAAATAAACCACTTGATCCAATGATTAGATTCCGATCTGCAACTGACTTACGTATATCTGTTATCTCGTGTATAACCCACTTCAAAAACCGCAATTATATTCTAGTCTGTAACACACTCCTGTGTATCTGGTGAACAATATATAAACCAACACAATCTGCTCAATCAGATTCTATTCGGTAACTCATGCCTGGGTATTTGTTATTCCTCATATAAACAAATCCAACCTCCTCGATCAGATTCTAGTCTGTAACTCACTCCTGGGTATCTGTTATTCCATATATAAACCACCCCAATCTACTCAATCAGATTCAAGTCCGTAACACACTCCTGGGCATCTGTTATTCCATATATCAACCAACCCAATCTACTCAATCCGATTCTCGTCTATAACTTAATCGTGGGCATCTGTTAATACATATATCAACCAACCCAACCTCCTCGATCAGAATCTAGTATGCAACTCACTCCTGGGTTATCTGTTGTTTCATACAAGAACACTACAAACCACTCCGATTAGATTTCCGGCTGATTTACCCACTCACTTACCATCTCTACATCCAAATATCCTTCTGTCAAACACTCTCCTTTAGTAAGTGTGTGTCTGTTTGTGTTTCACTGTCCTCTCCCAGAATATCGGGAAATTGCAATTGTCATCTGTCAGCCATTTTTCATAGGTCCATGGTGTGTGTGGAGGGGATCATTTACCAGGGAACACAGGCACAAAGTGTGAGGTTCGGGGTGGGGGGGGCATTTAAAAGTGATGTGCAAGGCAAGTTCTTCACACAAGGGGTGGTTTGTGCCTGGAACGCGCTGCCAGAGGAGGTGGTGGAAGCAGACACAATAGCAGAATTCAGGAAGTACCTGGACGAATATATGAATAGGAAGGGAATAGAGGGATTTGGATGCTCGAAGTGAAGACAGCTTCAGTATGGAAGGGCAAGGTATGGCAGCACAGAATTGGAGGCCTGTTCCTGTGCTGTATTGTTCTTTGCTCTTACATTCACAGTGATTTGGAAGTCGACTTGCAGGTAGCTAGGATAGTGAAGAAAGTCTTTGGTAGGCTTGGCTTTATTGGTCAGTGAATTGAGTTTCAGAAAGGAGGGGGAAAATGCTGTGGTTGTAGAGGATATTGGTTAGGCTACGTGTGGAATACTGTGTGCAATTTCGGTCTCCCTGCTGTAGGAAGGAATTTGTGAAAATTGAAAGGAATCAGAAAAGATTTACAAGGATGTTGATACGTTTGGAGAGTTTTGGCTAAACGGAGAGGTGGAATAGGCTGAGGCAAAGGCGGCTGTGGAGTGACTTTATTGAGGTTTAAAAGGTCATGAGGGACATGGATAGGGCAAATAGACAAGGCCCTTTCCCAGAGCTTGGGTAGTCCAAAACTAGACGGCAGAGAGTCAGGGTGAGAGCAGAAAGATTTAAAAGGTTCATAAGGGACATCTTTTTCACGCAGAGGATGGTGCATCTATGGAATGAGTGGCCAGAAGAGGTGGTTGAAGTTGGTACAATTACAGCATTGAAAAGGCATTTGAACGCGCAGATGAGTTGGAAGGCTTCAGAAGGATATGGACGAAGTGCTGACAAATGGGATTAGACTCGGTTGGGATATCTGCTTGTTATATTGAACCGAAGGGTCTTCTTCTGTGCTGTCCAATTCTGTCTCTGTGATGCTATGACATGACATGTCAATTGAGCAGGACGCTGACGTTTATTCGACATTTATCAGAACACTTACCCATGTAACTGGACTTATGTTGAGAACACTGTCGTTACTTGCGAACTGAGTTTTATCTTTGCAAGTGGGATGACGTCCTTTCCCATCGTCCCGACTGGAGAACAGTCTCTCCCCCGTGTGAAATCACTGGTGTACACTGAGCTGGGAAAAACACTTGAACCTATTCACCCTGTGAGAGCAGCTGAATGGTCTCTCATGTGCGAACACATGGATGGGAATTCAGATCCCCGCTACTTTTAAAGTATTTCAGTGTGTGGCGAGTTAGAAAATCAGTGTGAACTCACTGATGTGCCAGCCAATTGTATCAATGACTGAATCCTTTTCCAACATTCTGTGGAGAAAATGGAAGGTCATGTTGCGGCTGTACCAGGACATTGGATTGCAATTTTTGTAATATGCTTGCAATTCTGGTCTCCTTCCGATCAGAAGGGTGTTGTGAAACCCGAAAGGTTTGAGAAAGGATTAACAAGGATGTTGCCAGAGTTGGAGGATTTGAGCTATAAGGGGAGGCTGAACAGGCAGGGGCTAATATCCCTGGAACATCAGAGGCTGAGGGGTGACCTTTTATAGGATTATAAAATCATGAGAAGCATGATTTAGGATAAATAGACAAAATCTTCTCCCTGCGGTGGGGGAGTCCAGACCTGGAAGGCATAGGTTTAGGGTGAGAGGGGAAACATTCAAAGGGACCTAGAGGCAACTTTCACGCAGAAGATGGGGCATGTAAGGAATGAGCTACCAGAGGAAGCAATGGAGGCTGGTATAATTGGAGCATTTAAAAGGCATTTGTATGGGTGTATGAATAGGAAGGGTTTGGAGGGATTTGGGCCAAGTGCTGGCAAATGGGACTACATTTGCTTTGGATATTTGGTCGGCATGGAGGAGTTGAACCGAAGGGTCTTTTTCTGCGCTGTACATCCCTATGACTCTCCGACTGAGTGGTGTATGTGTGTTCTCCCTGTGTTTGCATGGGTTTATCCAGGTGCTCCGGTCTTCCACCACAGTTCAAAGATGTGCAGGTTAGGTCGATTGGCCACGTTAAAGTCCAGAGTTATGGGGATAGGGTAGGGTGCTAGGTCTGAGTGTGATGATCATTGGAAGGTTGGTGTAGTCTGGATGGGCTGAGTAGCCTCGTTCTGCACTGTATGGATTCTGTGATTCGATCTGGAACAGAAGAATGGCAAGACTGATTTGACGATTTTCCAGTTCAGATAGTGATCTGTATCTCATCGCATTATTCTCACAAGCTCCATAGTTGGTCCCCATAGTTGGTCCAATTTTTGTTTGACGGGTCACATGATCAGATAAAACCTTGTCCATGTCGAGAAAAGTGTGTGGTTTCTCAACACTGGACCATGCTCTTTCCTTCCATGTTGAAATCCCGAAGGTGTTCAGGTTACAATAATAAACTGGGTGTCTCTTAAAATCTTGATGTCCACTTTGCTTTCAATTTCCTGATTATGAGTCCTCCTATGACCAACTGTGAATTAAAGTCAGAGTCATAGAGGTGTACAGTACAGAAAAACCCTTCAGTCCAACTCGTCCATGCCGACTAGACACGCCAAGCCAATCTAGTCCCACCTGCCAGCACTCGGCCCATATCCCTCCAAACATTTGCTGTTCATATACCCATTCAAATGCTTCTTAAATGTTGCAACTGGACCAGCCTCCACCACTTCCTCTGGCAGCTCTTTACATACACATACCACCCTCTGGATGAAAAGCTTACCCCTCAGGTCACTTTTATATCTTTTCCCTCTCACCCTCAACCTCCGTCCTCTATCTCTGGATTCCCTGGGGGGTGGGGGTGGAACCTAATCCAGGGAAAAGACCTTGTCTATTTATCCTATCTATGTCCCTCATAATTTTGTAAACCTCTGTAATGTCACCCCTCAGCCTCTGGTGCTCCAGGGAAAACAGCCCCAACCTGTATAGCCTCTCCCTACAGCTCAAATCCTCCAACCAGGGCAACATCCTTGTAATTATTTTCTCAACACTTTCAAGTTTCACAACATCTTTCCGATAGGAAGGAGACCAGAATTGAACTCAATATTCCAACAGTGGCCTAACCAATGTCTTGTACAACCGTAACATGACCTCCCAACTCCTGTACTCAATATTCTGACCAATAAAATAAAGCATACCAAACGCCTTCTTCACTACCCTATCTACCTGCGAGTCCACACCCAAGAAGCCATGAACCTGCACTCCAAGGTATATTTGTTCACCAACACTCCTCAGGACCTTACCATTAAGTGTATAAGCCCTGCTAAAGTTTGCTTTCCCAAAATGCAACAACTCACATTTATCTGAATTAAAACTCCATCTGCCAATTCTCAGCCTGTTGGCCCATTTGATCAAGATCCTGTTGTAATCTGAGGTAACCTTCTTCGCTATCCACCATGCCTCCAATTTTGGTGTCATCTGCAAATTTACTTACTATACCTCTTATGCTCGCAACCAAATCAGTATATAAATGATGAAATGTTGCGGACCCCTCAGCGATGCTTATGGCACTCCACTGGGCACAGGCCTCCAGTCTGAAAAACAACCCTCCACCACCACCACCCTCTGTCTTCTACCTTTGAGCCAGTTCTCTGTCCAAACGATAAGTTCTCCTTGTATTCCAAAAGGTCTAATCTTACTAACCAATCTCCCATGGGGAACCTTTTCGAACGCCTTACTGAAGTCCATGTAGATCACATCTACCGCTCTGCCCTCATCAATGATCTTTGTTACATCTTCAAAATACTCAATCAAGTTTGTGAGGCATGATTTCCCACGCACAATGCCATGTTGACTATCTCTAATCAGTCCTTGCCTTTCCAAATAAGTGTACAGCCTGTCCCTCAGGATTCCCTCCAACAACTTGCCCACCACTGACATCAGACTTACTGGTCTATTGTTTCCTGGCTTGTCCTCACCACCCTTCTTAACAATCACGTTAGCCAATCTCCAGTCTTCCAGCACCTCATTTGTGACTACCGATGATAAACATATCTCAGCAAGAGGCACATCAATCTCCTCCCGAGCTTCCCACAGAGTTCGAGGGTTTACCTGATCAGGTCCTGGGATTTATGCATTTCAAGACATCCAGCACTTCGTCCTCGGTAGTCTGGACATTTTGCAAGATGTCACCATCTATTTCCCTACAGTCTATATCTTCCATATCCTTTACCACAGTAAATACTGATGCAAGATATTCATTTAGTATCTCACCCATTTTCTGTGGCTCCATACAAAGGGCGCCTAGTTGATCTTTGGGGGGTCCTTTTCTATTCCTAGTTATCCTTTTTGTCCTTAATGCATTTGTAAAAACGCTTTGGATACTCCTTAATTCTATTTGCCAAAGCTATCTCATATCCCCTTTTTGCACTCCTGATTTCCCTCTTAAGCATACTCCTACTGCATTTATACTCTTCTAAGGATTCACTAGATCTGTCCTTTCTATACCTGACATATGCTTCCTTCATTTTCTTCACCAAACCTTTAATTTCTTTCGTCATCCAGCATTCCCTATTCCTACCAGCCTTTCCCTTCTCCATAACAGGAATATATTTTCTCTGGAATCTCGTTATCTCATTTCTGAAGGGTTCCCAATTTCCAGCCATCTCTTTATCTGCGCACATCTGCCCCCAATCAGCTTTTGAAAGTTCTGCCTAATACCGTCAATCTTGGCCGTTCTCCTATTTAGAACTTCAACTTTTACGTCTGATCTATCCTATTTCATCACTATTTAAAAAATAATAGAATTATGGTCATTGGCCGCAAAGTGCTCCCCCACTAACACCTCAGTCACCTGCCTTGCCCTATTTCCCAAGAGTAGGTCAAGTTTTGCACCTTCTCTTGTAGGTACATCCACATACTGAATCAGAAAATTTTCTTGTACACACTTAACAAATTCCTCTGCATCTATACTCTTAACACTTTGTCAGTCCAAATCTATGTTTGGAATATTAATATCCCCTACCATAACCACCGTATTATTCTTACAGATAGCTGATATCTCCTTACAAATTTGTTTCTCAATTTCCTGCTGAATATTAGGCGGTCTATAATACAATCCTAATAAGGTAATCATCCATTTCTTATTTCTCAGTTCAACCAAATAACTTCCCTGGATGTATTTCCGAGAATATCCTCACTGAAACAGCTGTAATGCTATCCCTTATCGAAAACTCCAATTCCCCTTCCTGTTGCCTCCCTTTTTATCCTTCCTGTAGCATATGTATCCTGGAACATAAAGCTGCCAGTCCTGCCCATCCTTGTGCCACCTTTCTGTAATTGCTATGATACCCCTCTCCCGTGTTCCTTACTATGCTCTGAGTTCATCTGCCTTCCCCGTTAAGTCCCTTGCATTTAAATAAATGGAGTTTAATTTATCATTCCACCTGGTTCGCTGCTTTGTCCCTGCCTGGTCTGACTGTTTGACTCGCTTCTGTTCTCAACTGTACCAGTCTCAGATTGATATATTTCCTCACTATCTCACCGGGTCCCACCACACCACCCTTACTAGTTTAAATCCTGCAGAGCAGCTCTCGCAAATCTCCCTGCCAGTATATTAGTCCACTTCCAAATTATGTGCAATCCGTTTTTTCTACACGTCACTCCTACCCCAAAAGAGATTCCAATGATCCAAAAATGTGAATCCTTCTCCCATATACCAGCTCCTCAGCCATGTATTCAACTGCTCTATCCTCCTATTCCTGGCCTCAATCGCTTGGAGCAGCAGGAGTAATCCAGATATTGCTGTTCTCGAGGACCACCTTTTTAAATTCCTGCCTCACTCTCTGCAATCTTCCTTCAGAATCTCAACATTTTCCCTTCCATTGTCGTTGGTTCCAATGATGACAACGACCTCCTGCTGGCCCCTCTCCCTCTTGAGATCATCCAGCACCCTGTCTCAGACATCCTTGATCCTGGCACCAGGGAAGCAATTCCAGCCTTCAGCAAAGCCAATTCACTCCATGTGATATGAATATACGATTGGAGGCACTGCATACTGCAAAGGATATGACACCTGATAATATTCTGGAAGTAGCACTTAAGACATGTCCTCCAGAATGTGCCAATCCCAAGGTCAAGCTCTTCCAGTGTAGTCGCAATATTAAGATCTGTTGACAATATGGAAATTTGTCCAGGTATGTACCGTACACAAAACGCAGAACAAATCCAATCTGGCCAATTACCACCCCAGCAGTCTACTCTTGTCAGTAAAGTGATGGAAGTGGTCATCATGTTATTAAGCAGCATCTCCTCACTGACGCCCACTTTCTGTTTCACCAGGGTCACTCAGCTCCTGACCACATTACAGCCTTGGTTCAAACATGGACGAAAAGCTAAATTCGGAGGTGAAGTGAGACTTCCAACTCTTGACATCAAGGCTGCGTTCGACACAGTGTGGCATCAAGGAGTATTAGTAAAACTGGAATCAATCCGTGTCGGGACGAACTCTCCAGTGGTTCGAGTCGAACTTGACACGGAAGAAGATGGTCATGGTTGTTGTAAGTCAGTCATCTCAGCTCCGGGACACCTCTGCGGGGGTTCATCACGGTACTGTCCTTGGACCATCCATCTTTATCTCTTTCATCAATTCATCGATGACCTTCCCTTCATTAGAACTTCAAATTTGGGGATAATTGCTGATGACTGCACAGTGTTCCAGCACAATTCGCGATTCCTCAGACACTGAAGCAGCCCAGGTTCAATTGTAACGAGATCTGGACAATATACAGGCTTCGACTTACAAGCAGCAAGGAACATTTGTTCCACACCAAATGACCAGTTATGATAATCACTAGTAAGAGACAATCCAACCACCACCATTTGACATTGAATCGTGTTACCATCACTGAATGACCCACTATCAACAATGGGATATGGAGTTACAACTGACCACAAACTCAGCGGACTCTCCACATAAACACAGCAGTTGAAGAGCAAGTCAGAGGCTAAGAATACTATGGTGATTAACTCTCCTCCTGACGCTGCAAAGTCTGTCAATCATCTGTAAAGAACAAGTCAGTGGTCTGATGGAATACTCCCCACTTGCCTGGTTGGGTGCAGTTCCAACAACATTTAAGAAGCTTGACACCATCCAGGAC
This sequence comes from Chiloscyllium punctatum, assembly GCF_047496795.1. Lineage (NCBI taxonomy): Eukaryota > Metazoa > Chordata > Chondrichthyes > Orectolobiformes > Hemiscylliidae > Chiloscyllium > Chiloscyllium punctatum. The sequence continues at coordinate 55,301,557 of NC_092768.1, forward strand.
AAAGCAACCCGCTTGATTGACACAACATCTACAAACATTCAATCCCTCCACCACCGGCGCTCTGTAGCAGCAGTGTGTATCATCAACAATATGCACTGCAGAAATTCACGAAAGATACTTACACAGCACCTTCCAAACCCACGACCACTTCCATCTTGAAGGAAATATGCGGCAGATACTTGGGAACACCAACACCTGCAGGTTGCCCTCCAAGTCACTCACCATCCTGACTTGGAAATAGATTACCGTTCCCTCACTGACCTGGGTCAAACTCGTGGAATTCCCTCCACAATGGCATTGTGGATCAACCCATAGCAGGTGGACTGCAGCGATTAATGGGGGCAGATCACCACCACCTTCTTAAGGGCAACTAGGTACAAGAAATAAATGCTGGCCTGCCAGCAGCTTCTAAATCCCATGAATGTATGTTTTTAGTTCATTGTAACCCGATTGATGATGTTACACATTTTCTTTGTATGAATCAGCTGACGTGTTGATGGGAGAATCCAAGGCCAACCAAACTGCTCGTTGGGAGACAGAAGCTTAGGAATGGTGTTTGATGTGGCAGATGATCCGAATGTTGGGAATGGAGTCGGATGTGGCAGTTAATCCAACATCCTCAGTACCTTCAAGAAAATGTATTTTTGACAGCGACTGTGGAGGCAGAGCAGAGCAAATGTTTTGAGTCCAGTGACTCTTCTGCTAGAGCTGCTGAGTTTTCCCAGCAGCTTCTGTTTTTTGCTCGGGATGAAAACTGTTTGCTTGTGGCTTCAAGTTTGAACCTGATGTAAAATTTAAAAAAAAGATATTTTTACCAACACAAATAATTATGTTGCCATCTGTAAAACAGCCCCTGAACCCATCCTGAAAACAATAAATGCAGAAGATAACAATGGGTCAGTTATCATTAACGGAGAGCAAGCGAATGCTTCGCATGTCAGTGACTCTTTAGCAGAGCTGAAGTGAAGTGTGGAGGGTATTTATTTATGCTATAGTCTGTGATGTGGGTGTTACTATAGCATAAATGCTGTCCCTCCATACTTCACTTCAGCTCTGATGAAGAGTCACCTCGACTCGAAATGTTAGCTTGCTCTCTCTCCATGAAATCTGCCTGACTCACTGTGACCTCCAGCATTATTTGCTTTCAGTCCAGATTCCAGCATCTGCAGTAATTTATCCTAGCTCCTAAATCCATCCCTGCGTCAGCTCATAATTGGTGAATCAGTCATTCATTCCACTGTTACCTCTGGACAATTGTAACCAGCGCTGCATCAGCCTGTCAAAAGATTACAGGGGGCATAGATTTAAATTAAGGGGGGGGGTAGATTTAGGACTGATGTTAGGGGTAGGTTCTTCACTCAGCGAATCATAAGTTCATGGAATGCCGTGCCAGTAGCAGTGGTGGACTCTCCCTCTTTGTGGGTATTTAAGCGGGCATTGGATAGGTATATGGAGGATAGTGGGTTAGTGTAGGTTAGGTGGGCTTTGATCGGTGCAACATCGAGGGCCGATGTGCCTGTACTGCGCTGTATTCTTCTATGTTCTATGTTCTATATTATAAACTCCATACATTTATTTTGTCCAAATTTCTTCCATCCTCCTGATTTGCTTTCTCAACAAATCCTATTCCCTGGTCATCCACTGACCGTAATAACCTACAGAGGGATAATCTCCACCAAATTCTCAATTTTAAATGTTTATTCGTCTCTTCAATGTGTCCCATTGTCAACCAGTCATTTCTTTACATCTTTGGATTGGTGTAAATGTTCTTTTGGAAACTTCACATGAAAGTGTTCAAAGTTCTTCTGTGATGCAAATGTTACCAGCTGGTACGATGGAGAAATAAAATACAAACAATATTGTACTTAGTCAAACGGAAAGGTAGATAATAATGGCAGGAACAATAGTAAGTAGACAGGCAGGAGGATGGAAAAACACCCGTCAAGCCAGGCAGCATGTGAAGGCGGAGAAGTCAATGTTTCAGGTGTAACCCCTCTTCAGGATCGGAGGTGTAGAAGTCAGAGTCCTGAAGAAGGGTTATACCTGAAATGTCAACTTCTACACCTGCCGTCCTGAAGAACGACAACACCTGAAACTTCGATTTTCACAACTTCCGATGCTGCCTGGCTTGCTGTGTTCTTCCAGCCTCCTGCCTGACTACTTTGGATTCCAGCATCTGCAGTTTTATTGCCTCTACCCAGAAACAATTTTAAGCGTGACAATTGGTAGCAATTTAGGATCTAAAAAGGATGAGCCACAAAATGATCACACGAGGAACAGAATGTGAATTTGGCCTTCCATTGAAGCCAGGAACCCATTTGCATTCCCAGGCCATTTCCGATCCCATTTGTCACCTCCCCAATATCACTCACAAACCTCTTTGTGAGGATGTTCACTCCAGACCTGCCAAGATGTAAACTGTCCATCTTATTGAGGTTTAACGTGCTCCACAACTAGTTCCAAAGCTTCCGTAACATGTTGCCTGCCCTCCTGACCCAGTTTTCCAGCCATATGTGCATCCATTCAATTATTCCACTTCTATTCTCATCAACACCTGGGGCTGACAGTGATTCTGAGATTACTATGTTCTTGGTCCTACTTTTCAACTTTACTGCGAGTTGCCTGAAATCTGATTTATGGACTAAATGCCTCTACTTGCCTTCGGACTGAAGTATTTATAACCAAAATGGTTCATATCCACACCTTCCTCCTCAGGTCATTGTCACCAACATGGTTCATACCCCACCTTCATACTGAAGTCTTTATGATCATCATGGATCACATGCACGCTTTCCGACAGAGTCTTTTTAACCAACCTGAAGCATATCCCCGCCTCCCTACTGAGGTCTTTGTAATCAACATGGACCACATCCCTGCCTCTCTACTGAGGTCGTTGTGACCAACATGGACCGCATCCCCATCTTCCTGCTGAGGCCTTTGTAACGAATATCGAGTACATCCCTACCTTCCTACTGATGTCTTCGTAACTAACATGGAGCACATCCCCACCTTCCGCCTGAGGTCTTTTTGTCCAACATGGAGTGATGTCCTTTGACCCTGCTCCAGCAGAATTTCCTGCAGTTAGTTTTTGGCCCCGGCAGCAAGAAGGTTATCATGACATGCTGAAGATATGTTTATAGCTGTAGAAACTCCACCCTGTTCCCGTAAGTAAAGAACCCACTGTCAGTACTGTGTGCCCACTCTTCTTCCTCCCTTCCTATCCAGCTGAGCTGCACACAGATGTTGCTAACATAGCTCTTGTCTGAATTCCTCCACCTACACCTTTGTGACTCAGCACATTGTACAATAAAAGCTACAATTCACGTAGCAGTACTGACAGTGTGAGACACAAAAGGAAGGTCAATGCTGAACGAGCTCTCTGCTCGTCAGTTTTATTACTGAGGGAGTGACGTATTGTTGGAAGGTCAGTCGTACAAGAGAACCGCACGATATTAGGATAATTCTCAGTGTCTGATTCACTGACTGGTTAAGGTACAGAGCTCATTGTCTCCGCAATTTCAGTCAAGGGCCTCGTCTGTTCTCTCAAAGTAACCTAATCTCTATCACGACAGAAAGAAAGGCGTCAGGAATATTCCTATTGTTTCGTGGTCAATGATTCTTCCTCACAATAGAAGATTCACAGAAACACAAGGTGACCTGGTTCTGACGATATTACTGTCTGTGGAAGGTCGGTGTGTGTAATGTAACTTTCATTTCCCTCCATTGAAACAGGGACGACACATCACGACTTAATAGATTTCATTTTCTGTGAAACACTTTGGCATTGGAGAAAATTCTTATTTCTGATGGAATGTGGACGAGCGGCATGGATAAATCTCAGGATTACAGGGATTATTCGATCAAATAATGTTGAGAGAAATACAACACAGTTTCACTTTAGGTTTGTGTGATGTCATCAGTTGATGGGTACCTGTGTGTGTCTGGAACTTGACAACGACCTCTTTATCTTTGGATATTTACGTCTATGGTCTTTTAGTTTGGAAGCTGAAGCACGCAGAATTTCAGAGCTAACCAAAAATTAACACTCAAAGTTACTATCCAGAGAGACGTCTGAACCCTGTTGGGGTGGATCCAGGATTAAGCGGTGGGAGAAACAGAGAGAAAGACAGAGAGACAGATCGAGAGAGAATTGCCCTCTTACCCACAGACCAGGCAAGGAAGGATTGGCGATAGGCTCTAGGATTGAGAGAGGGAGAAATCACACTGCGAAGACTGATCAAAGATAAAATATGAACTGGAGTTTAGTTCTGGACAATGAAAGCAAGAGCATAGGAATCGGAACTTCCAACAATTAGTGCTGTCAGATAAAGCTGAATCAATAAAAGCTCGAGATGATCTATTCCTGAGACAAATCAATGAACTTGAGCGTGTTTTTGGAATAATGTGAGAGAAAAATAACTTTGTGTTCATTTCAATTCCTCGCCCATGCTAATCAATCACATCCAGCTCCACCTTAGTCAATCCATTTCCACCTCAATTTCTTCTCCTATTTCCAGTTCTTTATTGTCCAGTGCTTACCACTCGTTATGCGCTTCAATAGTAGGGATATAGGGATTGCCTAGGTCAGCGGAAAAGAGTGCCATTTGTGATTAATGTTTTAATTCCACATTAAAAATCAGTTCCGGATATGCTACCAGTTTAAGTAAGTTCCAAACTTCCTCAGAATAAATCTCCCGAATATCAACTCTCCATTCCACCCAGACCCTCAATTAGTGCAGAAGAATATTTTTAGGCTAACATTTTAAGCTTTGCCATGTTCTGTCTGATCACCTCGCTGATGTTATTTTCATAGCATTGTGTTCTCTCATTGTAAAGTGAAGCAGTTTTGATCTTCTCTCTGATCACACTCACTCCGAGTCAGATCAGCCTGAGACACAATCAGTGCAGCGATCTTGTCTTCCCTGTGTTTTCTCGTGCAGCCTCGTGTCTCAGACGAAGCCAGTTTACAAACTGATTGTGATGTCAGGTCTATCACTGTGATGTACGCGGTGAGGTCACATTGGTTCTGTGAGGTCACACTTTATCTGTCCCGTGCAAGGAGTCTCACTGCGATCAAACAGGGAGTTACTGAAACCCTCACTGTCACCAGGTTACAATATGTTCATATTGCATGCAGAAAGCTCTTTCAGACATAGACATTGTGGTGTATGCGTGATGGGATCGTCATCATCTTTTGTGTCTTTGCATGACTTTACCCAGTATTTGGCACTAATAAGCAGTCATTGGTGATCACCAACGGCTTCAAAAAGCTGTTCTGTGAGGGAGATGAGAATTTCCATCAGTCACCATCCCACCCTATCTCTTGTGACTTCTCCATGTCCAACAAACCTATTTCTGCAAAACCCTCTAGTTCCTATACCACTCTATATTTCTGTAAAATACTACAGCTCTGACACATCTACCTATCTCTGTAACCTCCCTCGGGCACAAACACCTCTCCCCACTTTGTAACCTTCTGCAGCTCAGCTACCCACCCATCTCTATTTTTTCCACAAAACTGCTTATCTCTGTAACACCCTCAAGACTCTACATCCCACCCAACCATTGTAGCCACCTCCTGTCCATACGCATCTCCATAGCACTGCATCCTCCTTTCCCCTACTCTTGAACATATCTATGTAACCTCCAACATGACCTGCAGCCTGAACCATCTGTGTAACTTCCTCTAGCAATAATACCACACCAAATGTCTGTACCATCTTCCAGAAAATTAAAACCTCCCTTTCACTCTGACCTCCTCCATCCCCTGCACCCTTCCGTATCTCTGTAACCTCTGCAGCCCCAACAACCCTCCATGACGTCTTACACAGTCATAAAGCATGGAAACAGACCTTCCAGTCTAACCAGTCCATGCTAACCATAATCCCAAACTATACTTGAATTCATGTATCACTGGACATCAGAGTGCGTCTGGTACAATTAACAAACAGTGAAATTCACAATTAATCTTGAAGGAACTGTTTGGGTGAAGTTCACAGCACAGAAGCAGGTAAGTGTATTGTTTTTAAGTGGGATCTACAGAAAGTCTGCAGTAGTGAGTAGAGTGGGTGCTTTCTTGATCACATATCTTTTGAGATATACCTCTTGATTAAACTTAAAATATAAGCCATAACCGTTAATTTAACTTGGGGCAGGAATAAGATGGTATTAATTTCTGGGTCTGTAAATTGTGAAGGAGCAAAAATGGCCTTTAGTAGAGTGATATGCACTTATTGCCAGATGTGGGAGTTCAAAGAGAGTTTAAGGGCTCTGCGGTTATATCTGCAATAAATGCTGTTGATTGATAATCTTATCAGATCGAATGGATTGGTTGGAGAGACAGTAAGAAGCAATGAGGAATTTGCAACAGCAACAGTATGTGATGGATGGCAGTGATAGGAGGGGTGGAAAGTCTCAGATACAGTCACATGGATGGGTTAACTCCAGGAAAGGTAAGAGTGGTAGGCAGCTAGTGCAGTAGCCTTCTGTGGCAATACCCATTTCAAACAAGTATGCACGTTTGGAAAATGTAGGCGGTGATGGATTCTCAGGGGAACATAATTTGGAGATGCCGGTGTTGGACTGGGGTGTACAAAGTTAAAAATCACACAACACCAGGTTATAGTCAAACTGGTTTAATTGGAAGCACACGAGCTTTCGGAGCGACGCTCCTTCATCAGGTGATAATGGAAGGCTCAATCCTAAACCAGAATTTAAAGCAAGAATTTACAGTGCGATGTAACTGAAATTAAACATTTGGAGAACTGATTGCGTGTTAAGCCTTTCATCTGTTAGAATACAGTGATAGTAACACTTCAGGGGAACATAGCATGAACAGCCAAGTTTCAGCTATTGAAACTGGCTCTACTGCAACTAGGGATACGTCGGGATCCAAGAAATCAAATGTATTAGGGGACACTCTAATTAGTCAGTGGTACAGACAGACGTTACTGTGGCCATCTGCGAAAAATCAGAATGGTGTGTTGCTTCCCTGGCGCCAGGATTAAGAATGTCTCAGAGAGGGTGCAGAATGTTCTCACGGGGGAGAGAGGACAGCAAGAGGTCGTTGTCCACATTGGAACCAACGACATAGGAAGGAAATTGGTTGAGATTCTGAAGGGAGATTACAGAGAGTTAGGCAGGAATTTAAAAAGAAGTTCCTTGAGAGTAGTGATATCTGGATTACGACCGGTGCTACGACCTAGTAAAGGCAGGAACAGGAGGAGAGAGCAGATGAATGCATAGCTGGGGAGCTGCTGTATGGGAGAAGGATTCACATTTTTGGACCATTGAAATTTCTTTTGGGGTCGATGTGAACTGTACAGATTGCACCTAAATTGGAAGGGGTCGAATACACTGGCAGGAACATTTGCTAGAGCTGCTCGGCAGGATTTCAACTAGTAAGGTGAAGAAAGCGATCAATCTGAGACAGGTGCAATTGAGAACAGAAGCGAGTCAAACTGTCAGGCCAGGCAGGGATAAGGTAGGACTAATCAATTAAACTGCATTTATTTAAATGCAAGGTGCCGAACAGGGATGGTAGATGAACTCAGGGTATGGTTCGAAACATGGGACTGGGATATGATAGCAATTACAGAAACATGGCACAAGGATGGGCCGGACTGGCAGTTTAATGCTCCAGGATACAAATGCTACAGATAGGGAGACAAGAGAGGTGGGGTAGTGGTGTTTTTGATAAGGGATAGCATTAGAGATGTGCTCAGGGAGGATATTCCAGGATATACATCCTGGAAGTCAGTCGGGTGGAACTGAGAAATAGGAAATGGATGATTACATTATTGGGATTGTATCATAGACCCCTAATCGTCACAGGGAAATTGAGAAACAAACTTGGAAGGAGATCTCAGCCATCTGTAAGAATAATAAGGTGGTTATGGTGGGGATTTTAACTTTCCAAACATTGACTGGGATTGCCATAGTGTTCAGGGTTGAGATGGAGAGGAATGTGTTAAGTGTACACAAGAACATTTTCTGATTCAGTATGTCGGTATACCTACTAGAGAAGCTGCAAAACTTGACCTACTCTTGGGAAATAAGGCAGGGCAGGTGACTGAGGTGTCGGTGGGGGAGCACTTTGAGGCCAGCGACCATCATTCTATTAGATTTAAAATAGTGATCGAAAACGATAGACCACATTGAAAAGTTGAAATTCTAAATTGGGGAAAGCCCAATTTGGACGGCATTAGGCAAGCTCTTTCAAAAGCTGGTTCGGGGTAAATGTGCGCAGGTAAAGGGACGGCTGGAAAATGGGAAACCTTCAGAAATGAGAAAACGAGAATCCAGAGAAAGTATATTAGTGTTAAGGTGAAAGGAAAAGCTGGTAGGCATAGGGCATGCCGGATGACTAAAGAAATTGAGGATTTGATTAAGAAAAAGAAGGAAGCATATGCCAGATATAGACAGGATAGATCGAGTGAATTCTTAGAAGAGTATAAAGGCCGACGGAGTATACTTAAGAGAGAAATCAGGAGGGCAAAATGGAGACATGAAATAGATTTGGCAAATACAGATAATGAGAATTCAAAGTGTTTTTAAAATTACATTAAGGACGAAAGGATAACGAGGGATATAATCAGAAAGGCGATCTTTGTGTGGAGCCTCAAAAAATGGGTAGGATAGTAAACGAGTATTTTGCATGAGCATTTTGCTGTTGAAAAGGATATGGAAGATGGTGTCACCTTGCAAAATGTCCATATTATAGTGGAGGAAGTGCTGGATTTCTTGAAATGCATAAAGGTGGAAAAATCCCAAGGTACTGATCAGGTGTACCCTACAACTCTGTGGCAATCTAGAGACGTGATTGCTGGGCCTCTTCCTGAGATATTTATATCATCGATAGTCTCGGGTGAGGTGCTGGAAAATTGGACATTGGCGAACGTGGGGCGACTGTTTAAGAAAGGTGGTAAGGACAAGCCAGGGAACTATAGACCAGTGAACCTTACGTCAGTGGTGGGCAAATTGTTGCAGGGGATCCTGAGAAACAGGATGCACATGTATTTGGAAAGGCAATGACTGATTTGAGATAGTCGACATGGCTTTGTGCGTGGGAAGTCATGTGTCACAAACTTGATTGAGTTTTTGAAGAAGTAACGAAGAGGATTGATGAGAGCCGAGCGGTAGTTGTGATCTATCTGGACTTCAGGAAGGCGTCCAACAAGCTTCCCCCTGGGAAACCGGTTAGCAAGGTTAGATCTCATGGAATAATTGGAGAACTAGCCACTTGGATAGAGAACTGGATTAAAAGTAGAAGACCGATGGTGGTGGTGGAGAATTGTTTTTCAGCCTGGAGGCCTATGACCAGTGGAGTGCCACAAGGATCGGTGAAGGGTCCTCCCTTTTTGTACTTTACGTAAATGATTTGGATGTGAGCATAAGAGGTACAGTTAGTAAGTTTGCAGATGACACCAAAATTGGAAGTGTAGTGGACAGTGAAGAAGTTTACATCAGATTGCAACAGGATCTTGACCAGATGAGCCAATTGGGCGAGAATTGACAGATGGAGTTTAATTCAGATAAATGTAAGGTGTTGCATTTTGCTAGAACACATACACTTGGCGGAAGGGTACTCCGGAGTGCTGCTGAACAAAGAGACGTTGGAGTGCAGGTTCACAGCTCCTTGAGCGTGGAGTCGCTGGTGGGATGGTGAAGAGCGTGTTTGGTCTGCTTTCCTTTATTGGTCAGAGTATTGAGTACAAGAATTGGGAGATCATGTTGCGGCTGTACAGGACAGTGGTTAGGCCACTGTTGGAATATTAATGCAGTTCTGGACTCCTTCCTATCAAACAGGTATTGTGAAACTTGAAAGGGTTCAGAAAAGATTTACAATGATGTTGCCAGTGTTGGAGGATTTGAGCTATGGGGACAGGCTTAACAGACTGGGGCTGTTTTCCTGGAGCGTTGGAGGCTGAGGTTTACAAAACCTTATCGAAGTTGACAAAAGTATGAGGGCATGAAGAGGATAAATAGACAAAGTATTTTCCATGGGGTGGGGGAGTCCAGAACTAGAGGGCATAGGGTTAGGGTGAGAGGGGAAAGATATTGGGCGGCACGGTGGCACAGTGGTTAGCACTGCTGCCTCACAGTGCCAGAAACCCGGGTTCAATTCCCGCCTCAGGCGACTGACTGTGTGGAGTTTGCACATTCTCCCCGTGTCTGCGTGGGTTTGCTCCGGTTTCCTCCCGCAGTCCAAAGATATGCAGGGCAGGTGAATTGGCCATGCTAAATTGTCCGTAGTGTTAGGTAAGGGGTAGATGTAGGGGTATGGGTGGGTTGCGCTTCGGCGGGGCCGTGTGGACTTGTTGGGCCGAAGGGCCTGTTTCCACACTGTAATTAATCTAATGTAATATAAAAGAGATCTAAGGGACGACTTTTTCACACAGACGGTGGTAAGTGAATGGAATGAGCTGCCAGATGAAGTGGTGGAGCCTGGTCCAATGCACCATTTAAGAAGCATTAGGAATGGTATATGAATAGGAAGGGTTTGGAGGAATATGGGCCGGGTGCTGGCAGGTCAGACTAGATCGGATTGGAATATCTAGTCAGCATCATGGGTGGACCGAAGTGTTTGTTTCCATGTTGTATATCTCTATGTCTCTATGACTGTAAGTTGTGTCTTAATGTCATTCAATCCACATTCCAATGTCTGCAAATTGCTGCATTTGTTGCTCCCTGTAATAATATTGGGACTGCTTTTGTTGTTAGAAACTTGTTTGAATTATTTCCCCTCATGCTTTCAATGATTTTATTTTTCTATATAGAATCATGTAAATATGTGGATCTATAACTCCTTCAGAATACACATTGGATTATCTGAAGAATATTAGCTAATTCCTAAATAATATGACAGATCGATTAAATAATTCAAGTGAAGCAATTAATTAGGATGAAATATTCGTATCTATAAAAGCAGCTGCGGCTACACATTCTATAACCTTGATCATACAGAGAGACCAATATTCGACATTCAGCAAATATTTTCCCAAGTGCTCTAACTACTGTAGGCCATGTTCTGATACATTAACCATTGGCCGTTTTGTGCTGCTCAAAACACCCTCTAAACCTTTCTTATTCACGATCTTCTCTAAATCTAATTTAATCCATCACTTCCTTTGGAAACTCATTCCACACAGAACCACTTCCTGTGTCAGAAACTTGCCACTCATATTTTCTTTTAACCTTCCTCCTCTCACTTTAAAACTATGACCACTAGTCTTGAAACCACCCACCTGAGGGAACATATATCTGCCATTAACCTTATCTGAGTGCCCAATGTTTTAATCAGTCTCAGAAAGGTCATCACCTATGCTCCTATGAGAAAGGTTCAAGCTTATCCAGCCTCTCCTTATAACACAAACTCATCATTGTCAGCAACATCCTGATAAATCTTCTCTGAACTCTCTCCAGCTTAATAATACCCTTCCTATAACAGGATGCCCAGAAGCAGACACAGAACTCCAGAAAAGGCCTCACCCAAAATGTGTACAAACTCAACAGGACATCCCAACTCCTATCCTCAAAACGACTGAACAATGAATGTAAGCATGCTAAATGTCTATATGTGATGCAAACTTCAAAGAATTATGTGCCTGAAGCACTCTGTTATACAACACGAACAAAGCCCTACTTTTAATTGTGTAAATCTTGCCAAAATGCCATATCCTCACATTTATCCAAATGAAATACCATTTGCCATTTTTTAGTACATTGACTCAGATCTAGACCATGATGTAATCTTAGATAACCTTCTTCACTGTCCACAATATTACCAATCTTGTTGTCATCTGTAAACTTGTAACCATGTTTTCTATATTCTCATCTACATAATTTATAAGATGACAAACAAAAGTGGCACCAGTAGAAATCCATTGGAACACTGCTGGTCATAGGCCTCCGGTCCAATAAACAACCCTCCAGCATCACTCTCCGCCATTATGTCAATTTTGTGTTCAATTGGCAAGCTCATCCATGTGGTAAAACTTCAGTAACTAGTCTACCATGCAGAACTTTGCCTAAGGCTTCACTAATGTCCAAGTCAACAATGTCTACCGATCGTCCCCCATCAATCTTCTTGCTTACTTTCTCAAAAAAACCCAGTCAAATTTGTGAGGTGCAATTTCCCTCACACAAAACCATGTTGGCTATCCTTAATCATTCCTTGCCTCTCCAAATGTAGCCAAATCCTACTTTTCCAAATCATTTCAAACAATCCACCGCCAAGGTCAGACTCACAAGTCTATAATTTCCAGTCATCTCCTGACATCACTTCTTAAACAAAGGCACACCATTCGCCGCTCTCCAGTCATATGGCACCTTCCTGTATTTATCAGATGCGAAAAATATTTCCGCAAAGGGTCCCACAATTTCCTTCCTAACTACCCACGAAGTCCTGTGTGACACTAGATCAGTTCTCAGAGATTTATCTATCTGTATATTTTCTATGTTCTCCAGCTCATTGTTCTGAAATGTGTACTGATTTCAAAACATATTTTTTCGCTGAGTTCTCTCGCCTCCACCTCTTTTTCCATCGCAAAAACTGACGCAAAATATATACTTTTAATACCTCTCCCATCTCCTGAGATTCAGCACAAGGACAACCTCGTTGATCTTTAAGGGGACGTACTGTCTCTGTAATTGAATTCTTACTCCTTATCAACTTCAGGAATCTCTTAAGATTATCCATCACCTTATTTACCAAGACGATCTTATATTTTCACATTGCCTTCCTGATATCCCTCTCAAGAATGTCCCTATACTGTTCAAAAGAGCCATTGAATCCACTTGTTTATAATTAACATATGATGCTTTTTTTTGAAATTCCTGATGCGAACCAAAATATCTTGATTCATACTGTCATAGAGGCAGAGAGATATACAGCACGGAAACAGACCCTTCGGTCCAACTCATCCATGCTGGTCAGATAACCGAACCCAATCTCGTTCTACCTGGCAGCACTGGCCCATATCCCTCCAAACCCGTCCTATTGATATGCCCATCCAGATGCCTTTTCAATGTTACAATTGTACCAGCCTCCACCACTTCCCCTGGCAGCCTATTCCACGCACATACCACCCTCTGCATGAAAATGTTGCCCCTTAGGTTTCATTTATATATTTTCCCTCTCACCCTTAACCTATAATCGCAAGATCTGGACTCCCACACCCCTATCTATGCTCCTCATGATTTTAAAAACCTCTAAAATGTTACCCCTCAGTCACCAGAACTCCAGGTAAAACTGCCCTCATTTATTCAATTGCTCCCGATAGCTCAAATTCTCCAACCCTGGCAACATCCTTGTACATCTTTTCTGAACCCTTTCAAGTTTCACTGTAGGCAATATTCCTAAAGTGGCCTAACCAATGTCCTGTCAGGCCACAGCACAACCTCTCTATCCTGTACTCAATATCCTGACAAATGAAGGAGAGCGTACCAAATGCCTTCTTCACTGTCCAAACGACCTGCGATTCGACTTTCAAGGAGCTATAAACCTGCACTCCAAGGTCTCTTTGTTCAGCAACACTCCCTAGGACCTTACCATTAAGTGTATACGTCCTGCTAAGATTTGCTTTCCCAAAATGTAGCACCTGAGTTAAACTCCACCTGCCACACTTGAGCCCACTGGACCATCTGATGAAGATCACATTGTAATCAGAGGCAATATTCTTCGCTGTCCACTACTCCTTCAATTTTGGTGTCACCTGCAAACTTACTAAGTATACCTTGTATACCTCACATCCAAATCATTTATATAAGTGATGAACTGTAATGGACTCAGCATCGCTCCTTGTGGCACTCCACTGGTCACAGGCTTCCAAACTGAAAATCAACACTCCACCACCACTCTCTGGCTTCCACCTTTGAGCAGTTTTGTATCCAAATAGCTAGTTCTCCTTGTATTCCTCGATACCTAACTTTGCCAACGACTCTCCCATGGGGAACCTTGTCAAATACCTGACTGAAGTCCATATAGATCACGTCCACCACACTGCCCTCATCAACCTTCTTTGTTACTTCTTCAAAAAACTCAATCAAGTTTGCGAGTTATGATTTCCCACGCACAAACCCATGTTGACTACCCCTCATCAGTCCTTGCCTTTCCAAATAGGTGTACATCCTGTCCCTCATGATTTCCTCCAACGACTTGCCCACTGCCAGCGTCAGGCTTACTGGTCTATTGTTCCCTGGCTTGTCCTTACCACCTTTCTTAAATAGTGGCACCACGTTAGCCAACGTCCAGTCTTCTGGCACCTCACCTGTAACTATCGATGATGCAAATATCTCAGCAAGGGGCCCAGCAATCACTTCCCTAGATTGCCACAGATTTCTAGGGTACACCTGATCGGGTCCTGGGGATATATCCACTTTTATGCATTTTAAGACATCCAGCACTTGCCCCTCTGTAATAGAGGCACTTTTCAAGACGGCACAATGTATTTCCCTACGTTCTATGCCTTCCATGTCCTTTTCCACAGTAAATGTTGTTGCAAAATATTCATTTCGTATCTTGCCGTATTTCCTGCAGCTCCACAGAAAGGCCGCCTTGCTGATCCTTGAGGGGCCCGACTCTCTCCCGAGTTACCCTTTTGTCATTAATGCATTTGTAAAAACCCTTTGAATTCTCGTTAACTCGATATGCCAAAATTATCTCATGTCCACTTTTTGCCTTCCTGATGTCTCTCTTAAGTAGACTCCTCCTGCCTTTATACTCTTCTCAGGATTTACTTGATTTATCCTGTCAATCCCTGACATATGTATCCTTCTTTTCCCTTTGTTCTCCTGACCTTCTAGCCATACACTTAATTCGAACAGAAACATAATGACTCTGAATGCTCGTTATCATATTCTTGAAGGCTTTTCACTGATCAGATTCCCTTTACCTGTGAACAGTTTACTCCAATCAATTTTTGGCAGTTCTTGTCTCATACACTTCAAAGTGACCATACGCCAATTGCCTTGTCTCTGTGTTGTGTAGAGCCTTTTTGCTGAGTCCATTAGGAAAGATGCCAGCCTGAGAGGGGTTACCATTCCAGGCAGCGGAGATCTGCAGGTGAAAGCTTCCCTGTACATGGACAACGTCATTGTTTTCTGCTCCGATCCTTTGTCAGTACGAAGACTCCTGAGCGTCTGAGACCAGTTGGAACTGGCCTCTGGAGCAAATGTAAATCGATGCAATAACGAGGTTCTTTGGGAACTGTGCTGACAGATTCTTTATTCCCTTACCATCAGGACAGTCTACTGGAAGGTGCTGGGAATCTGGTTTGAATGGGCCAGTGCATGAGTTCTTGAGAGGAGCACATTGCCAAATTGAGGCAGAAACTGGCCTTTTAGGAGCACCACTCCCTGCCCATTGAGAGTAAAAACCTAGTTAGCAGGTGTGAGGAACTCAGTTATTGTAAGTGGCACAGATCTGGCCCATCCACCCAAACTGTACTGTTTCAGTAACCAAAGCCACATTCCACTTCATCTGGAGTGCTAAGAAGGAGTGTGTCTGCAGGGACTCCATATAGAAAACTCTAGGTAAAGGGAGTGAAGAATATACTCAATATCACCCTCATCCTGGTGGACACATTTGTGTGTGACTGCATCGAGCCGTGCGTAGACCCTTCATATTCAAACACCAAATGTCTCAACGTACTAAAGGTAAACCTGTACCCAGTGTTGTGAAGGATGAGCTTGGGTTCTAGGTAGTTGGATCATTCGGTATCATCTGTTCTTCGTGAAAAAATGGCAAAGAAAAATTCATTTGGCGACAAGTCCATCAGGGAGTGATCTGTATATAGAGTCCTCAAGACCCTGCCAGAAAAGGAAGGTGGATCCTGTTGGGTCGTTCCCTGATCAGACTGTAAAGTCATTTGGTAGAATGCCTCATTACCAGAACTTTCCGACAAGCCATTCCGAACAACATTGCTTGGCTTGTGGTGAGAAGGGCACGACCTCTCAGATTCTTCATGTACATCCGGGTCTGCCTGCGCCACTGCAAGCTGCCCTCAATGCAGGGCAGAGAATGAGACCGTCGCACACTGATTCTGGGATGTGCCTTTGCAAAGGAAGTCTGGAGAAAGAAGCAATGGGTTTTGTTAAGGCTTGTCCCGAGCAGCTTTGTGATATAGGACTCTTTGGTCTACAATCTGTTCCCCAGGATGCACAACAAGACAGACATCAACAGCGCATGGGAGTCCATCAACTGAGTGAAAGACGCTCGTTTGTCCCTTTAAAACATTGCTGTCTTCCAGACCAAACAGTTGATCGAGTTTTGCAGACTGACTCATTCTAAGATCGAAGAGTACATTGTGTGGGATGCACTAAAGCTTTTGGCAATTATCACCAAGGGACAGTGGAGAATGACCACCGTCTGAATTCAAAATGGCAAATTTAAATGGGGGATCATTCAGTTATCAGACCCTTCAAATATATGACAACATAATCTTTACACGAGGAAGAAATATCTTCAGTTGTTGGTTGGAGTCCAATTTCAATGTATGTTTTGTTGCCTTCATATTCTATTGTACAGAGCCAAAATGCTTCAGCAGCTATGTAGTTTGTAGATTTTAATGAAGAAAGTGTACTTTTGAAACAAAAATCCTTCCAGAGATACTGGACCCAAAACTGTCCACAATATTCCAAATGCCTTATACAGCCTGAGCAGTTCATTCCTGCTCTTGTATTCTAACCGCCTCAAATAAATAAAAGCATTACACATTCCTTCCTTACTGTCAATTGAAGCTGCAGTTTAACCTGAAGACAGCCCTGAACACAGACCAACAAGTCCCTTTGAGTTTCAGGTTTTCGAAACCTTTCTCCATTGTGTGGAACGATGCTCATGCATCAATAAATTTCAGTCTGAGTCAAATTCTGAAGCAGCGAACTTTATTAAAACTTTCTTGCAAGGACGGGTGCTTAATACAAAGGTACACCAATCAGAAGGTTACAACCCAAGTTATACAGTTTGGCTGAGTCTCTCAGTACTTCCCTGTTTATTCTATTGGCTTAGCATATAACGCGTCAAACCTATCACTATTCCCAATTGTACTCCGCCCCTGCCTACTTTCGCTCCGCCCGTCTTTACTTCTCCCACTACTCTAAGTCTGGCACACCTTACTCATGTTTGTTGTATTCCTTGTATGTCTTATTCCTGGCTCGTTTTGCTGCCTACGTGAAGGCAAACTGCTGAGCTGGCTTGACTTACTGACCTCTTCGTTCATACTATCCTTTTTATCTACTTCTCTGACTGATTTGTATAACATGTTCTATTGTTGCTCGTCCTAACCTGAACTAACTCCCTTACTTTGGTTTCATCTTTGCACACAAGGCTAGCCAGCTCAGCTCTTTGCAGAAGCAAGTATGTAATTTGTTTTCCAGCTGCAGAAGCAATACTACTTTAGCCACATCTCACAATAGCCCATTGTTTGAATTTACATTTCTTGTCTTTGTATTTCCGTCATATGTCGCCTCCAAGTTGGCGAGCATCATCCTCAAGATTTCATTTAATTTGGAAACCTCCTCGAGGTCACTCATCCCCCCGTGTTCAAAAGGTGGAGATCCTCTCCCCGACTGCTATTTCGTGGCATTTGTGACGTCAAAGCTGTTTCAATCGGCCTTTGGGTTAGTCCTCGTGTGCAAGTTCTGATCCCCTTTTCTTTGCTATCATCTCCTTTTCAAATGCTAGGGTGAACGGAATTGGCAATTGCACGGTCACACAAATGCCCCTCCAATGTAGGGTAGGTCTCAATATTCTCCCTCTGCAGTACCACCACAGATCCGCTCGGGGAATCGTTAATGCCGAGTAGTTCCCTCTTGTGTCCGTTTCCGTCACGTACTCAATTTCTGTACATGATTTCAGCTCCCCAAGTGTCTGGACTAATTTGTTCCTTGTCTGTTTACAGATGGTGTGTGATTTCCGATTATGGCAGAAAACGTGGGGTGGCGCGGGATGGGAGGGGGGGTTTGTGTTAAACTTCCTTCTTTCAGGGAGGGAACATTAAAAGAAGGAGTATACAATTCTCAGTACTCAATGCGGTCTCATCCTGATACAGGGTATATTGCACGTCATGCCCCACCTGTCTCGCTTCCACTTAAGTGGAAAGGGGACTACTTGGGCCATTGGTCTCCCGGAGGCACATGCATAGCAATTGCTTTTACTTTACCCATTCAACCCAGGAATTTGTATCCCCGTGTCCTGTTTCTAATTCAATGGTCTGTTTTCAGTCTTTTACCTCTACAATTTTACCACCTTCGGTCATTGGGAGGGGCTTTACTATTAATTTCTTCTGCTCTGGTTCCGTCTTCCACCTGTATATTGAAGCAACAACCCAAGAAATCCTTCTCATCTGCTTTCATCTCTATCCCAAATGTTTTGTTTAATTGGACCTGATAGGCTTCTCCCCCAAAACACCGCTTCATGCCATCAGGTTTTCTTTATTGTTAAATATATTGGGTTGCTCTTTTTATCGGGACAGTCAAGAGCTGGCCGGAAGGGGCCCCCGCTGTAATGTAACGGGCGGATTAATCAAAAGATCATCTTCACGCTCTTCCTGCCTCCACCATCCTTTACATCCTCCATTCCGAAGATATCCCTTACACTTCTCTCTCCGAGATGCTTTCTTCCCGTCAACCCCACCCTGTGCCCTCTCTTCGGAGCCTCTTTCGTAGATATTAAGATCTGTCTCTGATAGACTGTATTGCCTCTGACTTCTTACATCTCCGCAATCCACGAGACTGGAGCTGCTATTACTAAGTAAGACGATCACACCAGGATCTGACAAAATCCTAGGGTTAGAAGAGTGAATACCGTGTACCTAAACATCACCCTCATTCTACAATGGTACTGAAGCACTGAGAGACTTAGCATACCATACTATAGAAAATATCCCGAGCTCGCATCTCCACTGTATAATCAGTTACTTAAAGTCTTTATAGCCTGAGTTCAAGTGGTTCTTTTGTCGATTCAGTTGTCCAGACTTTTCTCTCAACCGGAGATTCCACAAGCCCCTAAATCCGGGTGTAGTGAGTCCAGCCTTTTTCCGCCGTTCTTATGGCCATTTCAGTAGTCAAAAGAGCCTGGTACCGCCCCGCCCAGACCAGTTGCAATTTAGTCTCAGTCCATGATATGACTGGTCCCAATCTCCCGGTCAGATCGGATGGACGGCGAATTCAAAAAGGTGGGGTCTGTGCCAATAAACTCTGCGTCCTGAGGAAAGACAAAGAGGACAAGCCCAGTATATACTTCCTTAAGAACAGATGTTTAGTCTCCAGGGTTGGCAGTTCCCTTTCGTTCCCAAATAGGGCACACCAAACAATATCTCACGCCAAACAATAGGGACAGCCCTATATATTTCCTTGGGACCACTCGCACACGCAAAAGAGCTAAAGGTAAACATTTATTCCAAGAGAGTTCAGGTTTCTATTACAAATTTAGATAACTGCTCGTGAGTGTTTGGTTCATTCTCCCAACCATTTCTGATGAAGGTGGGTGCTAAGGGGTGTGGAACTCCCAGAAGATTCCTTACCCTTTCATTGTTCCCTGGAGTACTTTGAATGTAAAATGCGTTCCCTGTTCTGAATCTGAACACTCCAACACTCCACTATCCCGTATCTGGGGATTATGTGTTCAAATATTATCTTGGATACCCCACTTGCGGTGGCAGTGGCTAAAGGATACGCCTCCACCCATCCAGATAGGTGATCAACTATTACCAGCATATACCTCAGTCTTCCCACCCGGGGTAATTCGGTAGAATATACCTGGATGCTCTAAAATGGTCTTAGTCCAGGTTCTCTCCCTCCTGGGACGTGTTTCCTTTACACCTTCTTGATTACTGTTCTTGCATGTTATACGTCCCTCACATATCTGTTTGGCTATCGCATATACCCCTTGACATCCACTTTTCCTTAGGACTAAATCACACATTGCTTGCACTCCCCTGATGTAGGACAGCCATAATTTCTCGCATCATCATTTTATTCAACATTTCCCTCCCAATGGCTAACACCCAGCGCCCTGTCTTTGCAGCCCCCTAAATCTTTTAGTTTCTTTTCCTCCTTTGCAGTAAATAACGGGGCACCCTGAAAATCTGGAATTGTATGTACTAGGGAGAATATCACTGTTCCTTGTGGATCCAAGGCTGCTTTTTAAGCTACCTCAACGGCCAGGTTATTTCCTCTTACTTTCAGTTCATTCCCCTTCTGATGTCCGTTGATATGAACTTTAGCTTTTTCTCTTGGGAGGAGTCGGGATTCCAGCATTTGTTCTATCAATTCCTCATGTGCGAGTTCTTTTCTTCTGCTATTTATTAGTCCTTAGCTCTTTGCAGAAGCTAGCCAGCTCAGCTCTTTGCAGAAGCAATTATGTAGTTTGTTTTCCAGCTGCAGAAGCAACACTAGTTTACCCATTTCTCACTCATTTATAAAACAGTCTCCGCCTTTCTTCTTCTAATCGCAGTGCATAACCTCACACACTTTCCCACATTGCACTCCACCCTCCAACTGAACCTTCAGAGAATCCTGAACGAGGACGCACTCCAACCGAGTATCTTTGACTTTGTTTCAGATCTGGCAGCATCTGCCCAGGGAGAGATAAAGCAGAGACCGCTTCGAGTCCGGGGTGCGGCCGTCCTTCGGGACAGTGCGCTTTGGGACTTGATGCTCTGACATACAATTCCTTCATCACTTTCAACTCTCTGTCTGTGAGGAGTTTTTATTCTGATCCATATGATTGTGTTCACCCACACTCGGAGTCGGCTCCTTTGGTGTTTTTGTTTTCTCCCTAAAAGGGTTGTTTCTCTTTCAAGTGTTTTCCCCCTGAAGCAGCTGCTAACGGTCACGTGGGGCACGAGGGCGGCCGTTTACAGCCATCTCCCGCGCGCGGGGCCTGAGGGAGCGTGGCCTTAGGCTGAAATGGCGGCGGCCGTAAACCACCACCTCCCGCGCGCATAGACGGAGGAGGGGGGGGGGGGAAACCCGGAGCTAAAATGGCAGCAGCAGCCGGTCCCACCCAGAAAGGTGCAGCGTCGGAGGGACAGCGGACTGTGTCGGCAGAGTCCCGTTCCTGAATGACTAGGGGGGAGGCGGAGAGTTTTCTCTTGGTACCAATACCCTTCCCCATCAGTGGGTCATCTTCCCGTTAACTGAGGCCGGGGACCGTTCCCGATTTTATTTTATATCTTCCCCTCTCTCATACAAACCTTTTGTCTAAATTGAACTGTACTCTGTCGGACTCTGGCTCAATCTACTAACTTACTTTCTTCAATGTGTGTAGCCAATTTCTGCGTGATCTTTAAATGAAGCAACAGGAGAAGATATTTGGTCTCACACTTTTAGTTTATTTTAGCAGTAAGTGGATCAAGCATACAGAGCTCTGGGTCTAGACCTTTCTGTCCCTGACAAACTATATGGTGTATCAGTTCAGAAAGTTACACACCTTTCTGTCCCTGACCCAGTCTTTTTATATAATAAAAAACGTCATGCAATCACTGAGGTGGGATTATCTTCTGATTGGCTGTTGATCTGACTCCATTCTCCGCCTCCTAACGTTCGCGGATGTCCGAGCCCATGTGACCTTGTTTTGCCCGAATGCCGAGTATGTTTACACTCGCAGCCAGCCATATATTTATAAGTAAAACATATATGTATAACTCTTAGCAAATGTATTCTGACTCTTCAGTCACTGCCCATCTGGCCATTGCTACCGTCTCCAATCACTTTTCCCAACCCTGGAAATGCAATAACAGCCTGTCCCCTCCCTCACACTTTCCGACAGCAGAGCGATAATTATTGCTTATCCCTTCCTCACACTGTCCATCACAAGGGCAAAAATTATTGTCTCTCCCTCCCTCACACTGTCCAACACCAGGGAGACAATAATTGTCTCTCCCTCCCTCACACTGTCCAACACCAGGGCAATAATTTTTGTCTCTCCCTCCCTCACACTGTCCAACACCAGGGCAATAATTATTGTCTGCCTCTCCCTCACACTGTCCAACACCAGGGCGATAATTATTGACTCTCCCTCCCTCACACTGTCCAACACCAGGGCAATAATGATGATTGCCTGTTGTCCCCATCTCTCTGAACGTAGAAGTTCATTGTTCCGCAGGTTAGTGACCACTACTGGCCGCAGGTGGGAACTGCAACCACTCTGCAGAAATGCTCAGTGTCCGTCAGGGTCAATGAATCAGCTCATGTGAACAAACCGATTCTGGTCTATACACTAGCACTTACTTTGTAATATATTCAGATTGAGAAATAAAACAAGATTGTACATAATACAGAATATTGTTTGGATATTTTTGAGCTTGACCAGTTACACTTCGTTTCCATAAAAGCAAATTACTGCGGATGCTGGAATCTGAAACCTAAAGAGAAAATGCTGGAAAATCTCAGTAGGTATGGCAACATCTGTAAGGAGAGAAAAGAACTGACGTTTCGATTATAATTGACACTTTGTCAAAGCTGATCAGCTTTGTCAGCTTTGACAAAGGGTCAGTTAGACTCGTAACGTCAGCTCTATTCTCTCCTTAAAGATGCTGCCAGACCTGCTGAGATTTTCCAGCATTTTCTCTTTTGTTTACACTTTATTTCCAGCGGCTTCTATCACAATTTCAGGTTCCCAACGGGAGCAGTAGCTCACATTTTGACCTAAAACATATCCCGGTGCTACAAACAACATTTAAATAAGGAATGGGAAGCAGTGGCAAATAAGACTTCCGAGATGGAGAGTGAGGCACTGGAAATGCACAACAGGTCAGGCAACATCTGAAGAGTATCCCCTTTTTCAGGAAATTATGTCTGAAACGTAGATTCTCCTGGTCTGCGATCTGTTGTACTTTTCCACACCACACTCCGAACTCGGATCTCCAAAACCTGCAGTTCTTACTTTCTCCAAACAGAAGCTTTCTGCAAAGCTTCTGAGATGCTGAGCAATGTTGCCTGGTTCCACATTGCAGTTTCACAGAATAATCATCAGGAAGAGCAAGCAGCAATCTGATGGATCGATTTGACACATTTATGCACTTTTCGGCAAAAATCACCAATAAATCTCACCTTAGATTTTACCTTTGAAAATCGCCTTAAAGCTGCAACCTTAAGATGACCAGGAATCAATCCTGGATAAACTTCTTTTGTGTAAGGAATCTTGGTGAATTTCTGCAGTGTATCTTGTCTATGATACACAAGGCTGCTCCTGAGCATCGGTGATGGAGACAAGGGATGCTTGTGGCTGTGGTGCTGTGCAAGCTGCACTGTAAGTGTATTCTACTAAATATAGAGAGCACAACTACTCTCCATCGTCATTAATCCATTTCACAGATGGACACCCAGTAGTAGATCTTTTGTAAAAGCCTGTTAATTGTCAAATGAACATGATATTTCATCAGATTCACCTTTTACCTGACAATCGGCTGAGGGACATCATTTTCTCATCTGTAAAAGCTGGGTGTAAGCTGATTGACATAATTTGTGTTCCAGATGGTTAAACTCAGGGAAGTGTCAGTTATTGCATTTGGGATCCTATGTGTGTGTATTTTTATATGTATGTATTTCTGCGTCTGGGTCTATGTGAATCTGTCTAAGTTTTCTGACTATCTGTGTGTGCGTGTCTGTGTGCGTGTCTGTGTGTGTGTGTGTGTTTATGTATGTGTTAGTATGTATCAGCGTTGTACTAATATTTATGTCTATGTGTGAGAGTCACCTTTTGTCTGCATTTTCTCTGCAATGGGGTTACTACTTTGGGATTGGTAACAATTGAAATGTCTCTGTCCTTTTTTTGTGTATAAAGTGATACGACGCTCTTGGTCATGTTGATGTGTCTCTACTTGTTTTGTGTGTGTGCCGACCCCTGCCAGCAATGTGGCACAGCTTGTTCTGGAGTGAAGTTTGCTTTTTAATTAATTTAACTATTCAATGAATCAATATTACTGTCTCTGTCTGTCTCTCTTGAGACAGTGCTGGCCTCCCCTCACCACTACACAAGCGGAAGATTTTTGTTTCTGGGACAATTTGCTCCTGTCCCTTTTCATTATTTTTGACAGTCTCATAATGGCCTGAGTGATGCAAAGGTGCAAGGGGCTGCGCGGTGACGCCATGGAGAAGTTTAAAAATCACCAGGTTTTCGCCCAACAGATTTAATTAGAAGTGCACTAGCTTTCAGAGTGCTGCTCCTTCATCAGGTAATGGTGGCTTCCAATGAAACCTGTAACCTGGTGTTGTGTGATTTTTAACTTTGCACACACCCCAGTCTAGCACTTCAAATCCAACCCATAAAGAAGGACAGACAACAAGGAAGCAGGAAGAGGCAAGAGGTGACTCAGGCCATTCCTGTGAGTCGAGGGAGAGCGGCTCCATCGGTCAGCCAGAAGGAGGAATCAGCAGCCGCTGTCTCAAAGAATAACACTAATTTAATCGAAATGGCCCATTGCTGCCTCTATTCTCCTTTCACCATCCTGTGAGAAGGCAGCAATCACCCCCTGAAATACCAACATAAATTATTTCAACACAGAATATATGTCACTGTTAGGAAACTCAGAAGAATGACAACTTTCAACATTGTTGCTGACATTGTCTAAGGATGTGCAGGCTCGGCGGGTGAGACATGGGAAATGCAGGATTACAGGGATAGTGTGGGGAGGGGATGAGTCTGGGTGAAATGCTGTTCGAAGGGTTTGTGTGGATTCAGTGGGCCAAATAGCCTCCATATGTCCAGCCAGTATTGTATGATTCTCAATCGAAACGCGGGGCGCTGGTAGAGTACAGCTGCTTAGGCAGCATCTAAGAAGCAGGAGAGTCCACAATTCGAGCATAAGTCTTTATCAGGAATTACTCCGTGATCCCCATTGCATAATTCTCATTTGGATGGTTGCTTGGTGATAAACAGCGATGCCCACAACAAGGACTGAGTTACCCATACCAGTTGAGTTCAGCCTGAAGATATTGCGTTATCAACCTCAGGTTAAATTCACCACCAGTCGTCTCTATCAAATGAGAGAATGACCTCCAGGACAATGGTGATTGGGTCAGTAAAAGAGATACAGTGGGGCAATGTGCTCTGCCCTGGGACAATGACAGAGACACAGTGGGGTTGGGTGTGCTCTCCCCTGGGTCAGTGACAGAGACACAGTGGGGGTTAGGTGTGCTCTCCCCTGCGTCAGTGACAGAGACTCAGTGGGGTCAGTGCAGTGTACCCAGGGACAGTGACCGAGACATGGTGGGGTCAGTGTGGTCTCCCCTGTGTCAGCGTGGTCTCCCCTGGGTCAATGACGGAGAAACAGTGGAGTCAGTCTCCTCCCCTTCCCCTGTGGTAGGGGCTGATGATCCTTTCCCCAAGGATTCGGACATGCTGCAGGCAGGGCTATGCTCTCGAGTACCATGGGCAGGTCAAGGCTGGTCTCGTCCCATCGAGACAAATGCAAA
This sequence comes from Chiloscyllium punctatum, assembly GCF_047496795.1. Lineage (NCBI taxonomy): Eukaryota > Metazoa > Chordata > Chondrichthyes > Orectolobiformes > Hemiscylliidae > Chiloscyllium > Chiloscyllium punctatum. Next base: position 55,326,976 of record NC_092768.1, read on the forward strand.
TCTTTGGATCATTGCTTCTGGGAGTTTTATTCTTCACAAAGAATTCTCCACGTTTCGCAAATCGTCCAAACCCTCCAATAAGCATTTTCTGTGGTAGGCATGATTTCGATTGGGAGGGGATGGAGGTTGTACTGTTTGTGGACTTCACATCACACAGTCCAGCATTAAACAATCCTCTGTACTTCAAATACGTCAGACTGTGAGGAAGCTAGGGAAGAGATTGCTAGCCCTCTTACTGAGATATTTGTGTCATTGTCAGGCATGGGTAAGGTTCCAGAACTGAAGGGAGGCTGATGTGGTGCCATTATTTAAGAAAGGTCGAAAGGAAAAGCCTGGAACTATACACCTGTGAGCATGACATCACTGGTGGGAAAGTTTTAACAAAAAATATTTTTAAAAAAAATGTAAACTAGGAGATATCTTTCACTGAAAGAGCTTGTGGAGAGGATGACACAGGTGGACAGCTCTGGAGAGAGTTTATTTTAATATGGAGCTTGAAAGCGGAATGTTGGATTATTCGATGAGGAGTCATTTATTTTGTTTGTTCAGTTGCGTTTGATTTCCTTTCAACATTCATGTTTTTTCCTATTTTTTCTGTGTGTCATATTAGATCTGTGGTAAAGGAATGGAAACTCATTTTCATATATAAGGTGCCATTGACAGCTCTACTTCTTAGCTTAACCCCACTGAGAGCAACCCTGAGAAACTGAGTGCGATGACCAGTAACTTTAGAGAAGGGATTACACAAGCAGAATCAGTCGGATAGATGATTTACTGTCAGGAAAGGTAAGAGAGTAGTTCAGAACTCTCCTGCTGCTATTCTTATCTCAAACGCATATTTTATTTTGTGTACTATTGAAAGAGAGAGTCTCTCAGAGGAATATAATGGCCAAGGTCTGATGAGCACTTCTAAGAATAAATTTGTGTTCAATGGTTTTGTCAAGATTTAAAAGAATCATTGCTTTGGCGACTCTCCTTTCAGAGGCACAAACAGAGATTCTGTGGCAGTGAGCATGAACCTTGGACAGTATGTTGCTTTTCTAGTGTCAGGGTGAAGGACGTTTCAAAGCGTGTGAAGCATATTGCCAAATGGGAGAAGAAGAAGCTGGACGTTGTTGTATAAGTTGGGCGGAATGATATTGTCAAGGAAAGGGTTGAGGCTTTGCAGAGTGAGTATAAATGATTGGGTAGAAGGTTAAAATGCAGACCACAAAATGTAGTGACCTCTGGTTTCCTTCCAGCCCCAAGTTCAAATGAGGGAAGATTAGAACAGATAAATCAATGGGTCAACGTGCAGGAATTATGTTTCTTGAATCTTTAGGGTCTTTTTGGGGTAGAAAAAGGATGGGTTTCATCTGAACTGGAAACGGACCAATATCCTGGCAGGGAGATTTGCTCGTTCTATTTTCGGAGCCTGTAAACATTTAGAGATTGGGGTGGTGGCTTCCTAAGTAACAGTGAAAATAAACAGAAAGTGAGGATGCTTCTGAATCTTGAAATAAGGTAATTCGAAAAGACAGACAAGAGCCAGTCAGACAACAAAGTCATTTTGATGAATTAAACAACATTTATTTCAATGTATGACTTCTTACAGATAAGGCTGAGGAGCTCAGGACATGGATGGAAACTTGGGGCTGGGATATCATAACTATTACAGAAGCTTTGCTGAGGGAAGGACAGGACTGTCATTTCAATGTTTTGGGTTTTAGATATTACAGGAAGGATAAGAAGAGAGGCAAGAGAGGAAAGCGGGTGGCATTTTTGATTAAGGAAAACATCACGAGTATAATTGGATTAGATATTTCCGAGAGACCATTGAATGAAAATATATGGCTTGTAAGATAACTGAATCTGAGGTGTGACCTTATGGAGGTTTATAAAATCATGAGAAGCATGGATAGTGTAAATAGACAAGATCTTTTCCCTGGAGTGGGGGAGTCCAGAACTAGAGGGAATAGCTTTAGGGTGAGAAAGGAAAGATATAAAATGGACCTAAAGGGTAACGTTTTCACACAGACGTTAGTGCCTGTATGGAATGAGCTGCCAGAGGAAGTGGTGGAGGCTGGTACAACTACACCACTTAAAAGGCATCTGGATGGGCATATGAATAAGAATGGTTTAGAGGGTTATGAGCCATTCTTATGAGCCAAGTGCTGGCAAAAGGGACTAGATTAGGTTACGATATCAGGTCGGCATGGATGAGTTGAACCGAAGGTTCTGTTTCTGTGCTGTACAATTCTATGACTATAACTGCACCTGCACTTCCCACTTTCTCTGGCAGTCCATTCCAATAGTCAGAAGGGGTTAACTGATAGCTTTTTCAGTTCACTTCAAGATACCAAGTGTTAAATCCATTTTCCATCTATTTTTCATATTTTTCACATTTACCTGAATAGTTGAAGCAATTGAGAAGCAAACATGTAGACATCTCGAATATATGTAAGAACAATAAGCTTGTAATAGTAGGAGATTTCAAATGTCCAAACATTGACTGGGACTGCCATAATTTTAAAGAATTGGATGGTGAAGAATTTGTTAAATGTGTTCAAGAAAGCTTTCTTTATCAATATATAAATGTTTCAACTAGCGAAGGAGCAATTCCTCCTGTGTGGAAACACGTTCTTTGACCCAGCAAGTCCACGTCAATCCATGGAAGAGGATCCCATCTCCATATTTTGTAGTTAGCACACCTAAACCTGCAAACCATCAGCAATTTAGCATGGTCAATCCCCACAACTTGCACATCTTTGGGCTTTGGGCTAAAACCCACACACACATAGGGAGAATGGGATAACTCACCCAAGGGTGGAATCAAACCCGGAGCCTTTCACTTTGAGGTAGCAATGCTAACCTCTGAGCCACCATGCCAACCTATCATCTGTTTGGAAATTAGGCTGGGGAAGTGACTGAAGTGTTGATGGGGAGCACTTTGGGACTCGTGATCATAGTACTGATAGTTTTGAAACAGTTATGGAAAAGGATAAGTCTTGCATAAAAGTTAAAGTTCTCACTTGGAATAAGGCATGAGCTTTAAAAAATTGATTGGAGTAAACAGTTCTGAGATAAAAGGACGACTGACAAATGGAAGCCTTTCAATTGTGTATAACGAGAGTTCAGAACCATTGTGTTTCCGTTAGAGTGAAAGGCAAGGCTGGTAAGATTACGGAACAATGAATGAATAAATATATTAAATTTCTCATTAAGAGGGAAAGAAAAGGATCAACCGAATCTCTTGAAAAATATGAAGTGTAGTGGGGCATTCTTAAAATAGGAACTCAGGAAGGCAAAGAGGGAATGAGATAGCCTTGTCAGATATGCTTTACTATAATCCAAACACATTATGCAAATACTTTAAGAGCAAGAGATCAATTTGAGAGAGAGTAGTACTCTAAAAAGATCGATGAGATGGTCTTTCAGTTGAACTCAGGAGATGGGAGAGGCATTAAATGAATATTTTTTTTCAGTTGTGTCTGCTGAGAAAGAAATGGGTGTTAGTGAACTCAGGGTAATAAATATTGATGCTTTGAAAACAGTTCACATGATGGAAGTGGAAATGCTGGAGATCTTAAAAAACATAAAGGTAACTAAATCTCCAGGAACTGATCAAGTGTGTCCCAGAACATTTTAGGCTCCCAGTGGAAATACATTAATTACTGATAAAGATGGATGAAGTAGCGTAGAACTGGAGGGTGAGAAAGGTTACCTCAGAGTGCAACAGGATCTTGATCAGCCGGGCCAATGAGCACAGGAGTGGCAGATGGATTTTAATTTAGGTAAATGTGAGGTGCTTTCAGTTCTTGTGTCTGCTATAGCAAAGATGTACAACTCGGAGGGATTCAGAAACGATTTACAAGGATGTTACTGACAATAGAGGGTTTTAGCTCCAAAAGAGAATAAATAGGCTGGGGCTTTTTCCCCTGGAGCATCAGAGGCTGAAGGGTGGCCTTATAAAAGGTTATAAAATGATGAGGGGTGTGGATATGGTGAATAGCCAAGGCATTTTTTCACAGTAGAAAGAAGTCCAAATCTAAATGGCATAGGTTGAAGCTGAAAGGGGGAAGATTAAAACGGGACGAAAGGGGAACATTCTCACACAGAGAGTGGTGAGTGAATGGAATGATCTATCAGGAGAAGTGGTAGAAGCTGGAACAATTACAACATTTAAAATGCATCTGGATAGACATGTAAATAGAAAGATTCAGAGGGATAGCGATCAAATGTTGATAACGGGGACTACATTAAATCAGGATATGTGTTTGGTATGGATGAGTTGGACCAAGAAGCAAGTTTTCATGCTTTACAGCTCTATGTCTCGAAAATCATGCTATAATAAGACCTTTATCATATCACATTAGAGTTAATGTTGACCTATCAAAGGTGATATTTGGTCAGGTAAGAATAACGTACTCAAGGATATAAATTACAAACAGCATCTTATTCGAGAGAATGAGTTGGGTAATCGGAAGAACTGAGAGGGGGTTTCAGACAAGAAGTGGACGCATCTCAGTAACACAGGATTGTCAGTCCCGCAATCAAAGCCCATTTTAATTCCCGCCTCACTTCCTTTCCCACCTGACCATCCTTTTTCTGCTCTATTACGACAATGAATCAGGTCACAAACTGGAGAAACAACACCTCCTGTTCCGTTTGGGCAGCATACTGCCGGAGGACTCAACATTGAGTTCTTCGATTTGAAATATCTTCTGTTCCCATCATCCAACTTCCTTTCCAAACCCACCCAACCCCTCAATACAGGCTCCCTTCCAAGCCCCGCCCCTCCCTTGCATTCATTTCAGCCATCTACCAGATTCATAACTCCCATTGACCAATAAGGTCTTCCCCGCTACCTGTCTTCACCTGTCCCCAACTCACCACACTGCCCCGCCCACTACCTTTATCTGCAGCTTCCCCCACACACACCACAAGTCCTGAACAAGTGCTACACCGAAAATGTTGCGTTCTCGACCTCCTGATGCTGCCTGGCTTGGCGTGTTCTCCCACCCACCTCTCCCCCACCTCCGATTGTATACCTTGTTATTGTTTTGGCATTCTTACCTGCCATGTCACTTCACTTAATTCTGCGAAATATATAATTTCTCTGATCATCACATTAGATGGTAACATTTACCACCAGAATGTCTAACAAGTTCATTAAGATATTACAAGACAAGACTCATACCAGTTCAAGAAAGCAAAGAAATCAGCGGATGATATTGGAACATGTGGAATAAAAGAGAAAGAATGTAAAATTGAGAATTTGGAGTACAACATGTCCGTGTAGATCACTGTAGTCAGTGGATGATCCAGGAATGGGAATTGTTGATAAAACACGCCAGGATTGGGTAAGAATTTGGACAAAGTAAATGTGTGGAGTTTACAATCCAAAGGCAGGCCGATATGATTGCGGGATATTAGGATGCAGAGATAACAATGGAACTGGTTTTAAAACATCAATATTTATTTCCCTGCGTTCTCTTATCTGCATTCCTTTCTCAACAGTCACAGCTGTTTAACCAATTATGAGCTGAGGTAGGGATGGCTGTGTTGCAGATCGAATTAATAATTCTTGTTGATGATGTGAATGCCCTTTTGAATTGATCTCAAACACCATTGTGAGACCATAAGCAAACAGGGTTCATCCAAAGTCAGTTCCCGCTGAGCTCCATGGAGTCAGTAAGAGTCACAAACTATTTTCTTGGAATCACTGAGGGTGTTGGCTCATTGTTCACATAACCGCATTCCCGAGCTTCGGATCCCGTCTGTCACAGACCCCTCTGTTTGGGCTGTGGTTTTCACCATCAATGCTGCAGCTGATTGGTGGAAAGAAACAAATAAAGAAAGGGACTGATGGCAGCTTCCGGGCGAGGGAGTTGGGGGAACTGAATGTGAACAAAGTACAGCTGAAAATATATATGTCATCAAATCACATTATAAAAGTATATTATTTAATCTTTATAAACAGGAACATTCTCATTTTTTTAAAATTATGATCCATTATCTACGGCAGCTAATGTTAACTCTCAGTTATTTGGATTTATTTGTCAATTGAGCTACTTTTATAACTGGATATTTCACAGCATACTTTAACTGGTCTCTGAAATTTTTCTGCGTAACCACATAAATGCAAGCATTTGTGCAGCAACTGAAGTCTCGCAGCATATATGCGAATTGTTCAAAGAGATAATATGCAGCAGAATCTAAGAAACGACTCACACGAAAGAAATGTAAAATATACCCCAACCAGAGAAGGATGAAGCTGGCAGATATGGCAAAGAGTAAAATTACAGATTTCTTTCTGCTCTCTGTCTCTGGGTCATTCTTTGTGTTTCTCTGACCTCTCAGTCTCTTATGCACCTTAATGGCCTCAAAGATATGTCTGACAGTCAGAATGTTGATAAAGAGAATAAAAACGAATGGCAAAAATGGTGTTAAAAATTGTTCAAAATATTTAAAACATGCCCATTGCTGGCCATATGTATAACTGTAACTAGTAACACAATACACTGGAACATTGTTCATGATCTTCCAAGGCCTAAATCGAAAGTAGTTGGGAATGTTCTTTAAACAAAAGAAAATACGGATTGTTGCTAGAATCCTCATTGCAGTTTTCTCTGTACAATACTTTGTTTTCATTTGATGTAAACAAATGATGACAAATCGATCAAAGGAAAAAGCAGCAGTGAACCAGACAGAACAATCAATGGTCAAGCAGGTCAGGGCATAGATAACACTACAAACAGGAGTAATGTCCAGGAAACACCTTGGATAATAATAATACATAAATCGATTAAGTACGATTTCAGAAAGAATAAACAATAGATCAGATGTTGCCATGGCCACCAGATAGCGAGTGCTGCATGTCGAAAGACCACTCTTGCCCCGAACTAAAAATACAATCACCACGAGACTAACTGTAAGAGAGAGAAAGGAAACAAGAAGACTTGAAGTTACTAATGAAACATTCTCAACGCCTGAGCCCAGACTGTAAGTAATAGTGGCAAGATAATTGTTGCTCTGTGTCATATGAAATTTAAAGAATCTGAACAACAGCACAAACTCTTGTCTAAATGAAACATTTCAACTTTTAAAAGACAGAGGGAAGAACAGAACACAGAAATATGACCAAGTACTCAATGTGTTTTTTTTTTGTTTGAGATTGGCAGTCTTTAATTTCACCTGTTTTATAGGTCATTCTGACTGGCTGGAGTTTCCCACAACACTCACGCAAATACACCTGGGATCAGTGAAACAAATAATAGGAGACACCTAACTCAGGCAGGGTTTGCAAAATTCCTGCATTCGGTTTTGGAGTCTCCACAGCTCAGATTGCCTCCAGAGTTGTATATCCACACTGTATGAACAACAGTAACAGTAACTGTAAACAGTAACAACTCCACAGTGTCAGGAAATGAATGTTGTCCACAATGTGAATGAACAAATGATCGGGCACTGAGTACTTTGTGTATGGAATTGAACATCCTGACCATCTGAAGCATGAAATTATTCAGCAATGAGTCAAACCAACATGTCCCAGGATGGATTCCCACCACAATCCGGAAGAACTATTTTAACATTTGATATGACATCCCTCTCATGTCCACAATCCTGTCCCAAATGGAAGTAGAATCCATGCAGCATCGGTCATTGCAACTTTCCGGTTTACAAATCACATATTTTACCTGGGATTAAGCAAAGCTTGCTGCCTGATGTTCAGGCTCATACACCCAATCTCCTCTCCATGTGAACGTAGAACCCCCTTCCAGATTGGAAGCAAACACCGGGACTAGGAATTTTCATAGCACTCTGCATGGAAATCACCAGAACTGTACCACAGCTTGTTCTTGGAAACTCAAGCATTATCCTATTGATGGCATCAGAGACTGACTCTCTGGATTCAGGCCAATTCTAAAGGTTAGGGGAGATGATGTCCAAATGATCGTATCACCATAGTATTAATGAGGATCCATGTAATATACTGGGGAGCTGGGTTTTGTGTCTACCATGTCAAATTGTGGAACTTCAGTTAAACAAAAACTGGACTTCCAATGTCTGATTATGACAATCCAACAGTTAGCAGTTGTTGGGGTGAAAAAGAAAAAAAAATCTCATTCATTTTGGGAGGATAATCTGAGGTCCATACCTAGTCTGACCTAGATGCTACTCCAGATCCACAACAATCTGGTTGACTCTTACCTGATCTGTGGGAAATTAGGGAAGGGTGGTAATTGTTGGCCTAGCCAGAGACACCCACATCCCTTTAAAGAATGAAAGAAAATGGAGGTCGCCATGCACAGCTAACACCCTGGCACAGATGACTTCTCCCTTTTTAGACCATTCTCTGGATTGGATATCACCACAGTAAATCCACTATCACTGAAATGTATCTCCCAGAATTGATCCATTTTCGAAAGTAAGAGATCCTACCAATGATTCAGTGCAGTTATCTGACGTAGGAAACAACAAAGCAAAGACCAGTACAAAGCAGAGAGAACCGAGGCAAAAGGATCTGCCTCCTGGCTTTGAGACCGTCAAGAGTTGGGAAATGCGTTGGACTCAGTAAAATAAGTGATGTCACGGATTATCCGCTGGGATATCTGATGCCCTAAATTTGGTAGGACCTCAGCAGCATGAAGGATCCAGCCATTCCACTTGGGCACCTCTCCTGCTCTCTGCCATAGAGGATATTCCAATGGACAGTAACCATCCCTTTAGTTCAGTGGTATCCTCATGCAGATTTAGGAATAGTGATTATTTTTAAACGTATTAATGTAATCTGAGCTTTGGGAGCTAGCCCAGTTGTATTTCCTTTGCGATGGTGTTAGCAATTTGGCTTTTTGAATATCTACTTTCCCTGGTGTACAGAAAGCCGACAGTGTTTTAGGGGAAGAATTGGAGAATGTTTTCCCAGCAACAGTGATGGAATGACAAAAGTCACAACTAAATCCAGCTTGAAGGCGAGCTTTCATGTTGTGGCATTTCTATGTAGCTGCTGCTCTTGTTCTTCCAGATGCTAGAGGTCATAGGCTTGTGAGGTGCTGCCAAAAAGAGACTTGGTCTGTTATTGGTTTGCATCTTATAAGTGATATTTATTGCTGGTCATGCAGTCTTTGGTTTAGGAAGTGAATCCTGAATGTGGTGATTGGCACACCGATCAATCACCTGTATGCCCTGCACAATGTGGAGCTCAGTTATTGCTTTGGGTGTCAGAGTTCCGGGATTCAAATCCCAAACTGTTACCATACGGCGGTAAGCCCTTCTGCTAATTAAACCAAAGACACAGAAATCTGTTAAAGTATGAATGACAGAGAACTCCCCAAATTCCACGAAAGACAAAAGAATCAATTTTATTCCGTTTCTCCAAAGGTGAACATTAGACAGCAACTATTCACAGCTCTAAGCCTCTTTCATCGAAATGATTTGTTATCTCCCTCCAACTGTGTAACAATATCCTATACCAATAAAAGCCCCTGTTAAAATTACATCAACTTAATTTTCAAAACCAGACAGTGGCTGTTGTCGTCAGTGTCCTCCTCCTATCTCCCTGGATAGTCCTCGGACTTTTGCTGCAAAGACGTTCATATGAAAAAGGTAAATTTGTCGAAAAGTGTTCTGAATGGCAGTCTCTGTCTAGATGGTAGTTTATCACTCTCTAGTTAGCGCTAAATAAATATCCACTTCTTTTCAACTGAAACATTGGATTATCTCTTTTGTTCAAGTTTAACAAAAACAATAAATTCAAATTCAATTGGGTTTTACTATCCTGCGGCATAGTTTAAAGTGATTGGTTCAATTCAAAGTGTTGCGAAAACAGCCAAATGTTGCATATTTTCAAGTTTCCAGTACACTCTGAGCCTATTAGTCAGTCATATGACAGATACTTGAACACTCTCAGTGGAACACAGCTTTCACTCTGAAAGGTACAGTACACTTCTTCAACTTCATAAGTGAGTGTTGCTCTCAGTGTTGTATTTGAGCTGCACTCAGCCAGATACATGAGGAGTATTCCATCGTACCCCTGAACTATGCTTTCTGGATGGTGGACATGGATTGGAGTGGGAGGCAGGCAGCTTATTATTAAAGTAATCAGAGTATCTTACTTGCTGATGTGGCCACAGCACTTGAGTGGCTGGAGCAGGTCATTTTCCTGTCAACGGCCGACCCAGGTTGTTGACTGTGATACATTCAGTGAAGTCTTTGGCAGAGTGGTAGGTTCTCACTGTTTGGAAATGGTCAGTGTCTCGTGTTTGCAGGCTGTGAATGTTACTTGTCAATTATCAGCCCAAGCGAGATGTTATCTCACTGGATATGGAACAGTGAGAAAATGAGGACTGCAGATGCTGGAGATCAGAGCTGAAAAATGTGTTGCTGGAAAAGCGCAGCAGGTCAGACAGCATCCAAGGAGCAGGAAAATCGACGTTTCGGGCTTAAGCCCTACTTCAGGGAAATTCCTGATTTTCTGAAGAAGGGCTTATGCCCGAAACGTAGTTTTTCCGGCTCCTTGGATGCTGAATATGGACACAGACCTCGTCATTCCCTAATTGCTATAAATGGTCCTGAACATTGCACAATCCTGAGAAAGCATCTCTAATTTGGAGGGGAGGACATTGTTGAGACGTTCAGATTCTGGATTGAAGGACATGACCCTGAAGAATTGCAGTAAAGACGTATGATGGCTGTGATGATTCTCCTCTAACAGCCATAACCATCTTCACCTGCAGTCAGGATGAAACTTAAGAGAGTTTTAATCTCATTGAGTTCAGGTTATTGCGAACTCCTCTTTGTTAATGTGTTCATAATTTGTATGTTTAAGATTACGAATTATGTTTAACTGGAGAAATGGACGTATCTGATTGAAAAAAAACATAATCAATCCTTACATAAAGGATCCTTACGCAAACCTGAGTTTCGTGCACCACAGAGTTAACATGCAGTTGTGCTGGAAGGTACAAAAAAAAACAAGCAACGAGTGACAGAGATTAGGCTCCTTGGCAGAGTCCAAATGTTTGTCATTATCTCACTAAAAGAATAGCATTGATTGTAATTCTGGTAACTGGATTTGATAGCCATCTTAATATAGAGTTGTGTTGAGTAGACATAGAGCACACAGATGAATATAGAGTGTAGTTAATGAGAGAGACAGCAACTGAAGTTCATGAATATGGAATATTCATTCAGGGTTAGAAAACATGGTAAATGGAGGAGTCTTGTGCGTCACATTAAATGTTCTGTAATCTGGCTGCTAATTGTACATATTGCTCTTCAACGCAGATATTAACTATAGTCATAATATTACAGGTATTGAAGCTAGTGTTTTTTTAAATTGAAACAGACATTTTTCTTTCTATTACAACAATTTTTTTAAAATTTTTATACCTTGCTTTAAAACTGATTGATGGGTGATTCTGATCAAAACCTCTGCCTCCAAAGGAGGACCCACGTCACAAAGAGAAGAGCAGCGATTGCTGGAAAATTAACTGTGCGCAGATTATGAATTACAAATTCACCAATTGTTAATCCAAATATAATGAATAACCAGATGCGAAATTTTGTAAACGTTACCCGCTCTATATCCATCTTTATTAACGTGCAGATCATAAATTGATGTAGCCATGTCCCACAACATATCCTAACCTTGCTGGAAGATTAATCATTACCAAACTAATTATTTGAGTTAACAAAAAAACTGTTCAATCTGTTTGTCTTCAATGGGATGTCGCACATTGTAAATTTAGCACCATACATATCCAACCAGCTGTGATGATTTTCTCACTTGCAATCTATTTTTACATTTACTAACTATATTGATTGGAATTGCCCCCCGAAAGGCACTGTAGCTTAACACAGTGCAGGTAGACCGCATCAGTTCAAGAAAACAGCTCACTCCCACTTTCTCAAGACCAACTGGACAGGCAATAAATGTTGGCCAATCAGCGACACCGTCATCCAACAAATGAATTTTAAAAAACAGCTGCATTAATGGACAGAACAGAAATAAGGAATGTCATAGAAGTGATGGATTTCACGGTGCATATTGCTGTGGTCCTAGTTCCCATGCAGTCAGATATTTCACTTCATTCAGATATCAACAAATAGTTAAGTTCGGTCATCAGAGGTTGGTTGACTCTCTCTAGTTTGTAATGACTTGGAGGTGCCAGTGTTGGACTGTGGTGGACACAGTAAAAATCACACAACACCAGGTTATAGTCCAACAGGTTTATTTGGAAGCTGTAGCTTTCAGAGCGCTTCTCCTTCATCAGTTGGTTATGGAAAACAATAATCAGAAATTCCTGATGAAGGAGCAGTACTCCGAATGCTAGTGCTTCCACTGTTAGGAACCATATTTCGAAGTTGGACTATAAACTGGTGAAATGTGATTGTTGGCTTTGTCCAGTTAGTAACTCATACTCAGTGTAATTTTCCTTTGAGAGATGCTCCCAGTAAGACATGGATACTGGGGTTAGTTGTTCGTCTTTGGCCAGGAACACATACTCGGATAAGTTCTAATTGATACAATGCAGATTTGCAGTGAAAGATATTCCCAATAAAACTTGCGATTACAGTCATCTCCTCTTATAGCTCCACACTTACCACAATGCTGCAATTACAGACACACACAGAAAAGCAAGCATTCTGAGTCAGTAGATCATATTTGCTCAGGTACCCACACAACACTGCAATGACGCATCCTCCCAGTTACATGAGACCACAGCAATCAGCGGGTCCAGCCTGAGGTTCATGATCCCCATTCAATACAATTCCACATTCAGTAACACCTTCACTCAGAGTGATTCCTGGAAATCGGGCTCAACAATACACAATATTCCAGTCAATCCCTGGAAAATGCAGAGCCCAGGAACTACAGACAGAAGTCTTATTTTATCTCAATTGAGGACTTACACCACAGAGTTAGTTTGAAAATATTAATAGCATACATTTTGTCACACATTAGGCACTTGCCCTGCCCCTGCCAATGCCCAATAATCAAGGGTAAAATGTAACCATTAAACACAGCTTCCCACATCAGTGAGTCAGATGCTCTGGCGAAGTAACCAATGAACTTCAAGAGAAGAATAAAAGACTCCAAGAGAGCTCATTACAAAATGCTAGTTTCCACAACAGTCAGCCTTTTTGCATTGTACTAACCTCTGGCATTATGGCAGTGACATGCATTCTCTAAAGCTTTCACAGTCTTCCCGGATAGCAAATGAAATTACTTTGATATCTTGCCCCCATTAACTGCATTTGCCCTCGAGTGAACTGTATTGGAAGTGAAGAAACAGATCATTATCGCATCAAAGAGTTTGATCCACTGTGTTACTCCCCTGACGTGAAAGACACTCTGCCAGATATGTCCAAGAAGGCAGGGTTCATGCAGCAACCCTGACAGTTACAATGTGCTGTGGAAATGAACAGCTCCGTGTTATCATTACTGCAACATTTACCGCAAACATTACTGTAAACAAGATAGGGGTAAGGCTCCATGGGGGGGTGGAGGGGGTGTAAGGTAGCTGGGAAGGCCATAGGTAGATGCTGGTGGGAGATGATAGTGATAGTTCAGAGGAGAGGGTGGCCAGGTAGGAAAATTCAAGATGGCAGTTAAATGAAGAGTTGGACTTGGGATGAGGTGGAGGAAGGGGAGATGATGAAACTGGTGAAATCAACATTCATCCCATGTGGTTGAACAGTCCCAAGGTGAAAGATGAGGGATTCTTTCTCCAGACATTGGGTGGCTTGGATTTAACGGTTGTATAAATCCCAGGACTTGTGTGTCCATGGTGGAGTGGGTGGGGCAGTTGAAGTGGTCGGCCATAAGGCGGTGGGGCTATTGGGTGCGTGTTCCCTGAAACATTCCATGACTTGGCGTCCTGATTCCCCAATGCAGAGGAGACCATAACGAGAGCATAGTAGATGGAGTATTTGGATGTGCAGGATAATCTCTGCAGAATGTGGAAGGCTCCTTGAAGGTCTTAGTTGGTGGTAGTGGTGGCAAGGTAAGGTGGATTGGTGGGTAGCGCCAGCCAAACAATGGAATAGTGGAGTGAATGGGCTCTGCAGAATGCTGATCGCAGCCGCGAGAGAAATATATCTCTGGTGGTGTGGACTGTTTATAGGTGGCAGAAATGGTGGAGGATGATGGGTTGTATCCAGTGGTTTGTGTGCTGGAAAGTGAGGACCAGAGGGATTCTATCATTGTTGCACTTGGAGGGATGGGGTTCGAGGGGGTAGGTGCAGGAAGTGGAGGAGATAGGATGGGGATTATTGTTGGGCACATGAGAGTGGCAATTGCTAGCTGGCAATTTAGATCCCTCAATCGTCACAAAACTGTCGGGGTTACTGAGCTCCAAAATGTGATTTCCAATAAACCACCACACCTTGATTCCACAATTTAAACTACATGAAGCATTTCAGCTGAGCAGAAGGAGCGGACCACACTGAGCTGTCCTGAGTGGGGTCAGTTCCCTGAATGGTCATTCCCATCCAGCACAGGGTGTAGACATCAACAACTTCCCTCTAAATGACCACATGCAAACAGGCATTCCCACTTACCCCCACTGTCTGGACATTCAGAGGGCAAGGAAGACGTGACAACATTTCTAAGATGCAGATTGGCTCAAATCGACCAGTGAGATATTGAACTGCATCAATATGAGTACAGTAAATCGCATTATAAATATCTTTATAAATCTGTCCCTGTGGTGTAAACCACAATCACTGTTCAGATTGACATCCCGTGTGACAATCGGTGCATTAATGTCCCATGCCGTGAGGCAAAGAGCACCATGTAAACCAGGGTGAACAGATTCTGATTGCAGTGTGCTGCTGGTGGACTGTGAATGAATTGGTGACCCTGGCACGATTCCCAGCTCACCATGCCCCTCAGTGCTGAATGGCAAATTAAAGGGAGATCAAAACAGCAGAGCTGACTTACACTGGAGGTTCTTGATTCTGACTGGACCCTTGGAGCCGAACAATATCAAATGTCCTAAATCACACATCAGTCACCTCAAACCAATTTGTCTTAAATCAGAGGAAAAACCCTTCAGTACCTCCCAATCTCCACTGTTCTGAGGCATCTGGACCAGGTACAATAACAGGAATTTCACAATATTGATGGAGAACTGCACTCCGTGGTGTAACACTATTTTCTCACATTGAAAACAATAATCAAAAACATAAATACATATCTAAATTGGTACCCAAATACTAAATAACAATCCCAAATAAATTCCCATGGGAGCACCTTCACACAGACGTGTATTATTCAGAAATATCAAAGGATAACAGCAACAGAGGGCCAGGAGGGAAACATCTTGTTTGACAAAGATGTTTGATCCTCTGTGGGAAAGCTGCTACCCCAACACTCCAGATCTCAGCGTTTGTCAGATTAAACTCTGTACTGTGCATCTTTTTACGAACGCTATAACATACACACCTTTTTTGGGGAAAAAAATAATTCAACAATAAACATCATAATTGGAACCCTGTTCTCAACACCCCGCTCCTAGCGATCTGGCCTCACAAATATCCTGACCCCAACACATCCAGTCACTGAAGAAAACATACAGCATGGTCAAAGCTATTCATGCTGCCCCTCATTGATCACCCCATGACGGCCTGCCCGACTCACCCATTGCCCACCTGTAGTATCTGAGCTCCTATTTGCAGAGAGCTGCCTGAGCAAGACCCACCAACACAATCCCTTCACATCAAGGAATGCAAAACAAAAGGTATCGCAAAGTGGTGGGTTGTTACAAAACTCATCTGTCCATTAGTAGGCTTTGAACTCCCGCAGAGAGAGAATGGTCTTGATAAACACTTTCTAGACCAGCCAGGGCCGGTGCTCAGCAAAACCTCATCAGTGTGGCCTCAGGGCAAACCCATTCTGCACAGTATAGAGGAACAGGCAAAAATGCGCATCACTGAGGAGCCTCCTAATCAAACAATTGTTCACTTTTAATTCAGCAAGTGAGGATAGTATCGGTGGGGCATCAGTATTTGCCTGGCCAAATGGAAATAAAGTAGTCATCAGTCATAGAGTGGGCAAAAGTCTACTGCACAGTGGCTCAATGGTTAGCATTGTGCCTCACAGTACCAGGGTCCCAGAGTCGATCCCAGCATCGGTTGACTGTCTGTGTGAAGTTTCAACATTCTCTCTATGTCTGGGTGGATTTTCTCCGGGTGCTCCGGTTTCCTCCCAAAGTCTAAATATGTGAATTGGCTGTGCTAAATTGCCCCATAGTGTTCGGTCAGTTAATCAAAGGGAAATGGGTCTGGGTGGGTTACTCTTCGGAGGGTCGGTGTGGACTGGTTGGGACGAAGGGCCTGTTCTACACAGTAGGTAATGTAAAAATAAGTACAACATAAGTTTGTACAGGCCTTACCAGGAAAGCCGACGATGACAAGGCTGGTGTAGTACCCTTTAGAGAGCATCATCCTCTCCGTTCCTGCTGCGGGCATTCTGTCAGGATTGGAGAAATCTCTCAGAATTGGAGATAACACTGCTCCAGAGAATCTATTTTATATTGTGTGGTATCTCCACTGGGAAACTGTGATTACACCTTCAATTTTAAAAAAATATTTTGAACAAACAGATTACGACAACAGGTTTATTTTAATGATGTGATATCATTGTGATTTACCTCTGTAATGATTACCCGAAAGAATGGATTAATATGATTCTGTTAGGTCAGGAATGTTAGTTGCAACTTGTCTTCAAACAATAATACTTGAGTTATTTCACACACATGGTCAATC
The DNA here is from genome assembly GCF_047496795.1 of Chiloscyllium punctatum. Taxonomy (NCBI): domain Eukaryota; kingdom Metazoa; phylum Chordata; class Chondrichthyes; order Orectolobiformes; family Hemiscylliidae; genus Chiloscyllium; species Chiloscyllium punctatum. The sequence continues at coordinate 55,343,731 of NC_092768.1, forward strand.
CTATCAGTACCTAAATATCCACTGATAGTCTTTTCAGTGAAGCCCTTCATTTTGCTGAGTTTATTCAGTTATTCAGTGCCTTATGTGGTATATCTCCTTGAGAGCTGTTGTACTGCACACTTATCCCACTGCTTTCCTTGTCAGTTCAGTGTTACAACACATTGGGAAATTCTTTCTGTAAATGAGCACTTGCCTGAAGCTGATATTGACCACAACAACAGCTGGAACTTACTCGAGATAATATTTTATCAAAATAAAGATGAGAAATAAACTAATTCGGAACGTTAATTGTAAAACCATAGAATGATAGTATCATACGGAAGAGATGGGTTTGCTCATTCCATTCAGTTTTCACCTCCAAAATTCCTATAAAAACTGCACCGTTCCGAATTTCCAACACTTGGTCAATAGTCGTGAATATGATGACATTTTATTGTGCTCATCCAAGTCCTTTGTAAAGGGTTTGAGGATTGGCACCTCAGTTACCCGCCTGAGCAGTGTAGTGCGGACTCCTACCATCCTCTAGGTGGCATCTTCACTCTCAACCTGCTCCTTTCAACTGCACATTACACCACCTTCTCATTGGCCCTTCAACTGAGGAGAATAACTGATTTCTATCCACTTGAACATGCTCCTCATAGTCTTACATATCCTGATCTCTGCTCGGAAGAAAGCAATACAACCTTATCCAGCCTTCCTCTTCACAGCTTATATGCTGCATCCAAGCAACGTGCGGGTGAATATCCTTTACACTCCTTCCGATAGGATCGCATTCTTCATATTGTGCAATGACCAGAACTGGACACATACTCCAGCTGTGGATGAATCGAAGGCCAACACATGGCCAACAGCTCCAACAGAACCAGTCTGCCAATATAGAAATAGAAAGAACAATGAATGCTGTTAATCAGGAACAGAAAAAAATGAAATTTCTGAGAAAGCTAAGCAGGTCAGGCAGTATCTATAAATAATCAGAGATAGCATTTCGGGTCTGGTGATACTTCCTCAGAACTGATGCTAGTTATGAACATGTCTGTTTATACAGAAGGCAGAGTGGGGCAGGGAGTAAGGAATAAATGGGAGTTGGAAATAAAGTAGAAAAATGAGAACTGATGGATAGACAATGGAGTTGGGAACAATCAGGCTCGGAGACTGAATAGCTGTTAATGAAGACTGTTAGTGTTTTACAATGGGTAGTGTGTAATGGTAGGCTGTGTGATAACAAGGTCTGTTGTATGGAGTTGGGGCGAGGACATTGGAGAGTTCAGGCCCTAAAGTTATTGAAATCGATATTGAGTCCGCAGGGAAACAGGGTAACCAAGTCGAAAATGAAATGGTGCTCTTCCGGCTTCGCTGGAACGCTGTTGCAAGCCTCAGACAGAGATGTTGGCCAGGGAATAGGGTGGTGTGGTAAAGTGTCAGGCAGCTAGAATCTCAAGGTATTTTTTTGTGGGCAGAATGAAGTTGTTCTCCGAAGCAGTCACAAAGTCTGTGTGAACCCAATGTTGAGGAGACCACATAGTGAGCAGTGAATGCAGTGGCCTAGATTTTGGAAGTGCAGGTAAAATGCTGCTTCACCTTGAAGGTGGGTTTGTCCCCGTGGATACTGTGGGGGGAAGGAGGTAACTGGGCAGTTGTTAGCCCTTTTGCAATTGCAGGGGAAGGTGGTGTGGAGTTCTGGGAGGCTGTTGGGAGAGAAGGAAGAGTGAACCAAGGTGTCCCAGGGGGTAATTTCCCTCTAGAAGGCAGAAAAGGAGGAGGGGTTATCTGTGTCTGCTGGTGGCATCTTGCTGAAGGTGGCAGAAATAGTGGCTGATGATCTCCTGGACGGCAGTGCTGGTGGGACGCTAGGTAAAGACAAGGGGAACTATGCCACGGAGGAAAGAGAAGGGGGTGAGGGTGGAAGTACGGGAGATGGGTTGGTTGTGGTTGAGGGCCTTGTCAACAACGGTGCTGGGGAATCCTTGTTTGGGGAAGAAAGTGGACATTTCGAGGCTTCTTTGTTTATGTTGGCCTCATCAGAACATATGACAGAGATGGAGGAACTGGGAGAATGGAATGGTGTCTTTACAGGAAGCAATGTGTGTGGATATATAGTCCAGTTAGCTGTGTGTTTATAGTGCATGCTAGTGACCAGTCTATCTCCGACAGTAGAAACAGAGATGTCGAGGAAGTTAGGAAGGTGTCAGAGAAAGACCAAGTCAAAGTGAGGGCTGGGTGTAAATTGGAGGCGAAATCAATGACCATTTCCAATTCCAGATGAGAGTGGAGAGCAGCAGTGATGAACTGATCGGCATCTCTCAAATGCCTCCTTCTCTGTTCCTCTGGACCACGCCCAACCCCACAACGCTTTCTCTGATATATTGATAATGTTATTAGTTCAAAGTTTTTGAGAAGATTTGTAGCTCGGGTGCTCGTTGTTGTGGTTCTATTCGCCGAGCTGGGAATTTGTGTTGCAGACGTTTCGTCCCCTGTCTAGGTGTAGGTACACGATGTTTGCTCTTCTAATCGTAGGATTCTGTCAGACCCTGGCGTGGTCGTCTTACTAAGTGATAGTGCAAATTCACAAGTCATAGAAATGGATGCCTGCAGCTGAGTGGATTGTGCGAATGTAAGAAGTCAGAGGCAACACTTTAACTCAGAGATACATCTTAAGTTCTACGAAAACGCCCCCAAAGGTGATGGTGGGGGGTGGGGGGTGCATGTGGTAGGGTTGACGGGACGACAGTGTCACGGAGAAATAAGTACAAAGGATATCTTTGGGATGGAGGATGTAAAGGGTGGCAGAGGCAGGAAGACCGTGAAGGTGATCTCTTGATTAATCCACTCGTCACAGTACATCGGGGCCCCTTCTGGGCCAGCTCTTGACTGTCCCGATAAAAAGTGCAACCCGATATATTTAAAAATAAAGAAAACCTTATGACATAAAGCGTTTCTTGGGGGAGAAACCTATTAGGTCCAATTAAACAAAACATTCGGGATAGAGATGAAAGCAGACGGATTTCTTGGGCTGTTGTTTCGATAAACAGGTGGAAGACGGAACCCAAGCAGAAGAAACGAATAGTAAAGTCCCTTACTCTGATGCAAAGGTGATCAAAACTGTAGAGGTAAAAGACTTAAAACAGACCTTTGAAGTAGAAACAGGATATGGGGATACAAATGCCTGGGCTGAATGGGTAAACTGCACTGCGAAAAGTCGGAATAAAAGCAACTGTTATGCATGTGTCTCTGGGCCACCAATGGCCCAAGTTGTCCCCTTTCTGCTTCGGTGGAAGCGACACAGGAGGGGCATGACATGCATGATAGCCCTGAATCAGGATGAGACCGCATGGAGAATTGTACGCCTTTTCCATTATTGTTCCCTCCCTAAAAGAAGGAAGATTTTAAAACATCTCCCTCCACGCCCCAATCCCCCACGTTTTCTGCCGTGGTTGGAAATCACACATCGTGTGTAAACAGACGAGGATCAAATCGATCCAGATCCTTGGGGGAGCTGAAATCATGTACCAAAATTGACTACGTGACGGAAACGGACAAGGGAGGGAACTACTCAGCACTAAGGATTCCCCGAGCTGACCTGTGGTGGTAGTGCGGAGGGAAAATATTGAGACCCACACTACCTCCAGATTGGAGGGGCATGTGTGCGATTGTGCAATTGGCAATTCCGTTCACCCTGGCATGTGAAAAGGAAAAGACAGCAAAGAAAGGGGGACGGAGTAAGAGATCATTATCGGATAAATCATTTGATAATCGGATATATATGGACTCTATAGTATTTCCAAGAGGGGTACCCGATGAGTTCAAGGCTCGTTACCAGATCATAGCAGGTTTTGAATCGGCTCTCTTCTGATGGGTAACAGTGAACAAGGATGTGGACTGGATAAATTATGTTTTCTGTAATCAGCAAAGGTTCATTAATTGCACAAGAGGCACAATGAAAGGCACAGCCGAGCAAATTGATGCAACCAGTAAAATGGCCTGCGGGAATAGCATGGCCCAAGATATGATCCTAGCAGAAAAAGAATGTGTGTGTGTGTGTGTGTGTTGTAAGGAGGGAGCTGTTGTACCTTTATTCCAAATAACACAGCCCCAGATGGATTTATTATTCGGCCCCTAACAACACTGGTGGAAGAACTAGCCGCAAACTCAGGAGTCAACACATCACTCACCGGGTGGCTGGAGTGGTGGTTTGGAAAGTGGAAGGGTGTGGTGGACTCAGTCCTTACCTCTTTAGTCGTGATGGCAGGAGTACTGACCACAATAGGATGCTGTATCATACCTTGCGCAAAAGGACTAACCCAAAGGTTGATTGAAATAGATTTGGCCTCACAAATGCCCCTAAAGCGCAATCGGGGAGAAGGTGAACGACGGGGGCATGAGTGACCTCGGGGAGGTTTCCAAATTAAATTAAATTTCGGGGACGATGCTCACAACTTGGAGGCGACATATGAGGGAAATGCAAAGACAACAAATATTAATAAAAATGGGAAGTTGTGAGATATGGCTAAAGTAGTGTTGCTTCTGCAGCTGAAGACAAATTTACATAATTGCTTCTGAAAAGCACTGAGCTAACTTACACGATTGTACAATTGCTTCTGCAAAGAGCTGAGCTAGCTCGCCTTGCACGCAAAGATGAAACCTTATGAAGGGAGTCAGTTAAGATTAGGACGAGCAACAATGGAACATGTTATGCAAATCAGACGGACAAGGAGATAAGGAGGATAGGTGGAAGAAAAGGTCACCGAGCCATGCCAGCTCAGCAGATTAAGTTTACATAGGGACGAGAATGATCCAAGTTAGTTACAAATAAGGGATATGGCAAACAAGAGTAAGGGGCTCTAGGCTTAGAGTAGCAGGAAAAGTAAACAAGGGTGAAGCGCAGATAGGCAGGGACGGAATACAATAGGGAATAGTGATAGGTTTGACTCGTGATATGCTAGGCCAATGAAGTCAACGGGGAATGACCGAGAGAGACTGTGTTAAACTGTATAAAGTGTGAAGTAATTTTTGGATCGCTATGCCTACATGTTAGTCACCCATCTTTCAAGAACGTTTCAATAAAGTTCACTTTATTGAATTTGAATCGGACTGAAATTTATTAATTCATGAGCTTCGTTCCTCACACTCCTGACACTTCCTCACAGTACAGAGGAGACTGTAATGTCAATCTACCAGTCTCCTGACTCCTCCTCCCAGTCCTGGGGAGACTGCAATGTTAATCCTCCAGTCTCCTGACACCTCCTCCCAGACAGGAGGAGACTTGTAATGTGAATCCTCCAGTCTCCTGATGCCTCCTCCCAGTTTTGGGGAGACTGCAATGTTAATCCTCCAGTCTCCTGACCCCTCCTCCCAGACAGGAGGAGACTTGTAATGTCAATCCTCCAGTCTCCTGATGCCTCCTCCCAGTTTTGGGGAGACTGCAATGTTAATCTCCAGTCTCCTGACACCTCCTGCCTGTCGTGGGGAGACTGTTATGTCAATCCTCCAGTCTACTGACCTCTCCTCCCAGTCTTGAGGAGACTGTAATGTCCATCCTCCAGTCTCCTGATGCCTCCTCCCAGTCCTGGGAAGACTTTAATATAAATCCTCCAGTCTCCTGACACCTCCTCCCTGTCTGGGGAGACTGTTCTGTCAATCCTCCAGTCTCCTGACCGCTCCTCACAGTCCAGGGGAGACTTTAATATTTGAGCCCGTGGTCACACAGTTTCTCCTCTCACTTCACTCAGAAACCTCGGGTGTATCTAATCCTGTCCTGTTTCCCGCTAAGCCCGAGGGCTAACATTATTTGGGCAGTAACATGTCTCGGATAGTTTCCCTGTTCACTACCGTATACCTGCACATTAAAAGTTTGCTGATAAATATTTAAGTTGATTTTTCAAGTTCGCTGGAAAGTTTTAAAAATAAACTCCTCATTTCCAAGTGCGAGGCCATGCCCGCCGCAAGCTCGCGCAGTGTCCATTCAATGCCCGCGCCTCGAGATTCTGTGTGAGGCCTCAGGGCGGGGCGTTACTCTACATCCATTTCCGATTGGTCAGGAAGTCTGTCAGTCTCCTGTTCATGGCCAATACGAATGAAGGTGCCGCCCTGGGAACATCTCCTGAAGTTGAATGCAGGAGAAAAGAGAAATCGCTCGAGAAACTCGGCATGTTTGGCAGGATCTGTGGAGTTAAAGCAAAGGTCTCATTTCGGATTCAGAAATTTGGTATATATGCTGAAGATGATCGGCGGGGTGAGGGTGAGGGCTGTCACTGCTGCAGAAGGTGAAGGTGGAGCTCAGGAAGAGATAGATGAGCAGTCAAACAGAGAAAGAGCTAGATCACTGTGAGGCAGAGAAAAGAATAGCTGATAATGGGACCGGCTGTGCCTGAAGCAGCCCAGGTCATGACAATGGCTTGGGCTGCGGGGAAAGGATGTTGCACAAGGTGCTGAGCCTTTAAAATTGTTGAGCTTGATATTGATCCCTGAAGGCTGCAGGGAAAGTGAGCATGTTGTGTTGTGTTCTAGTTTGTGCTGAGCCTGCTGGAGCCCTGCCACAGGCCCTGAATCTAATGTTGGGGACAGGGAACACGGTGCTGTGCGTAAGTGGCAGCACAACCGGAAAGCTTGGCCTCATTCCTCCAAAACATGGGTGTCCCTGCAAAGGGGTGTCACAGTCTGTGTCCCGTCTCCCTGATATAGAGGAGAGCCAATTGTGAGCAGTGAATACCACGAACTCAGTTCAGTGAAGTGCAGAGTATAGAGTATGGTGTTGCAAAAGCACAGCAGGTCAGGCAGCATCCAAGGGGCAGGAGAATCAAGCAAGAGCCCTCCGCCTGAAACGTCGATTTTCCTGCCCCTCTGATGCGGTTTGAGATGCTGTGCTTTTACCAGCACCACATTCTCGACTCTGATCTCCAGCATCTGCAGTCCTCACTTTCTCCTGAGCAACGTGCTGCTTCACCTGGAAGGTGTCTGGGGTCTTGGACAATGAGAAGGAACGAGGTAAACGGGAAATCCGTAATTGTATGGGAAGATGCCATGGGACGTGGGTTGGGAGTGGAGACGGAGTGGACCAGGGTGTCCATGACGGCACGGTCCCTTCAGGATGCTGACAAGGCAGGGGAGGGGAATATTTGTTACGTGGTGGTATCTCACTGGAGCTGGTGGAAATAGCAGCCAATGATCCTTTGGACGCAGATAGAAAGCATCCAATCCGTTTGCAACACAGCATGCCGTGGCTGCTGCTGTGTCCGAAATGACAAGAAACTGTAGAGAATCATGAACACCGCCCAGTCCATCACACAAACAAGTCTTCCAATTCAAATTCCCGCTGCCTCAGGAAAGCAACCGACATCGACAAGCACCCTTCCCGTCCCAATTACACTATCGTCCACCTGCCTGCATCAGGCAAAACATATTGTATTAAATTGAATTGAATTTATTGTCACGTGAAAAGCTTTGTTTTGCAATCAGATCACACAGTTAAGTAGCATAGATAAGTAAACAATAGGTAAGAAGTGGCAAAAACAAAAACACAGATACAGGCGAATTTTACGAGTTTGTGAGTCAAATTGGTATTTTAAGATCAGTAGAGTAGAAACTGTTTTGAAACCGGTTGGTGCGTGTGTTCACGTTTCTGTACCTTCTTCCCGATGGTAGAGGTTGAAAAGCGTTGCCAGGTTGGGATGGATGGTGGTAGCCTTCCCTTGACAGCAGGACTGGTAGATGGATGCCAAAGACAGGAGGTTGACCTTTGTGATTGTCTGGACCAAGCTCACCACTCTCTCTGCCTTCGATTTTGAATGGCATAGTTGCCATACCAGGTAGTGACACATCAAGTCAGGATGCTCTCAATGGCGCACCTATAAAAGTTGGCAAGGGTATTTGCCATCTTTCCAAAATCCCTCAGCTGCCTGAGGAAGAAGAGATGTTGTATAGATTAGATTAGATTAGATTAGATTAGATTAGATTAGATTAGTTACAGCGTGGAAACAGGCCCTTCGGCCCAACAAGTCCACACCGCCCCGCCGAAGCGTAACCCAACCATACCCCTACATCTACATCTACATCTACATCTACATCTACCCCTTACCTAACACTACGGGCAATTTAGCATGGCCAATTCACCTGACCTGCACATCTTTGGACTGTGGGAGGAAACCGGAGCACCCGGAGGAAACCCACGCAGATATGGGGAAAATGTGCAAACTCCATACAGACAGTCACCCAAAGCTGGAATTGCACCTTGGTCCCTGACGCTATGAGGCAGCTTTGTTAACCACTGAGTCACCACGCCACCCCATAACATGTGCAGATTCAAGAACAACATCTTCCCTACTACTATGAAACTTCCAAATTAACCTCTCAAATGTTAAATTTAATGTTAATCCTACTCACAATGCACCTTCTGTCTGCAGCTGTGACATTGTATTCTTCCCTCTGTTCTGTTACCCTAATACACTTTGTATGGTATGGGAGGATCTGCCTGTCCTGCACACAAAACAAAACTTTTTTATTGTACCTATGTCCATGCGATGATAATTAAGCAAAGATGGTTGGTGGCAGTGGAATCCACATTTAAGTTTAAAAAGTGGATCTTTATGAGGCCCGGCTGGGATTGACAGGGCCTTAGCCATGTCCCATCCATTTCCTGCACTTCTGCCGTCACCATCACCTTCTCTTCCCTCCCAAAAAACTGAGAGGATCCTTTTGGTCCTCGCTTTCAAACCCATATGTGTCCACATCGAAAAGAGCGTTACCCACCTTTTCAACCAACTGCAGTTGCCCCCTAGCCATTGGCCAACAGAACACAGTGTAAGTTAGCTGCCCCTGGAAATATAATACAGTAATAAGGACTGGGGCAGACGGAGGTTCTGTCAAAGGACAGTTCTCATCAAGCAGATTTTGTCAGCAGCACCTCTCATCAGTTGGTTCCCAGAGAGCGATCTTCATTGAGCAGTCCTCACCAGGCAGGTGAAAGATGGACCAGAAGAGGAAGAAGACCGAGAGAAGAGTTCCCTACCACCTCCATGCGAAACCAGGTCCTGTCCTGTATCCTTTAATGAAATTGGAACATTTCATATTGACAGTTTATGTGTTCTCTGGTATCAGTACTAATGCCAATTGTCACTGTTGTACACTTTCTTTATCTCGTTCTTCTGGAAAGGATGTTGTGAAATTTTTGGAAAGGCTCAGAAAAAAACTTATATGGATGTTGACAGTGTTGAAGGGTTTGAGTTATAGGGAGTTGCTGAATTGGCTCGGGCTGTTATCCCTGGAGTGTCGGAGGCTGAGGGGTGAACTTATATATGTTTTATAAAATCATTAGTGACATGGACAGTGTAAATAGGTAAAGCATGTTTCCTTGGGATTCCTTGGGGGGGGTGGGGGCGGTGGCGAGGTGGGGGTGGTGTTACAGAACCAATGGACTTAGATTTACAGTGAGAGAGAGAAAGATTTAAACGGGACCTAAGGGCCAACTTTTTTAACGCAGAGTGTAGTGCGTGTATGGAATGAGCTGCCAGCAGAAGTGGTAAAGGCTGGTATAATTGCAACATCTAACTGGCATCTGGTTGTGTGAATGAATAAGAAGGGTTAAGAGGTATATGGGCTAAGTGCTGGCAAGTGGGACTAGATGAATTTAAGATATCTGGAGGACATGGGTGATTAGAATCAAAGGGTCTGTGTCCGTGCTGTACATCTCTGTGACTCTATAGTTAACTGATGCATCATACAAAATCTGATGCTTTGAAAACTGAATGAACAATGGAAAAAAAAACTTAGAAATTGCTGACTGCCTGTTTTGGGTTTTTGTGATTCCAAACACCCCAATAAAAATCAACAATAGCATATCATTTGGAAGAATTGCGTTCGATGTCAAGTGAGGCCTTTCTTGCCACTCACACCATCAAGTCACCTTTACCAAGCAAATTCCTGGGGGATGAGATGAGATTATTACTCGTAAATGGCGAGAGACCTATTGGGGATTATTGCTCGGTACAATGCTCATTATTACTTAACCTTGCCTTATTAATACACAGTATCCTATTTTACCACTTGCCAAATGGAAACGAGGTGTCGAAAACTTTTGACACAAAATTTAGTGATTCCCTGTGACACCAGCTCGCCACTTATTTCTCTGGACATCTACCTTGGATACTCAGCATTGCCATCTCAGTGTGTGGTCAATTGGCAACGGCCACATGCACCCCATGTGTATGGACACTGATATGCAACATGTCGCATCTCATATGTGCTAACCTTTCTGCATCTTCGCAGCAAAGCAAAAACCTTCTTACAATACATGATCAGAGTGGTGCTGGAAAGCACAGCAAATCAGATAGCGTTCGAGGAGCAGGCAAATCGACGTTTCAGGCAAAAAGTTTTCAGATTTTCCTGTTCCTCGGATGCTGCCTGACCGGCTGTGCTTTTCCAGCACCACTCTAATCTTGACTCTAATCATCAGCATCTGCAGTACCCACCTCCGCCTTCTGACAATACATGTTTGTACCAGCAAGCTGCTAGGACAGTTTGCACAAAAGATCAAGTACCCAGCTCACAGACGAGATGAGGCTGCATCTCTGTTGATACCGTCATGCTCACTCTTGTGCTTCCCTGTTGCATTGCTTTGCCTTTTAGCATTTTGGCCCCTCAGAATAACCTTAAAGATCACCAAATTTTGTCTTGCTGTGCTGTTTAGTCAAAGTATCTTCGGCTGTAACTGTAGGGGGAAAATAGTTAGCGTTTCAAGTCTGGTGACTTTGCATCAGAATGCTAAATATGCTGTATATTTTACAAGCAGTTGGTCATTCTTCAAAAACTGATGCTTCACGTCTGAGACGACTCCCTTCAGTCAACCTGTACAATAAGTCAAGTGCAGTACCTGATATCTGTCCAGCAGTTTGGATGTGGTCAAAGAGCAGTCTAGTCAACAACAATCAGAATAAGTGTTTTGCACATCTTCAGTGCCTTCCAGTGGGTCATAGTCTGCCTTCTCGATCCAGGTGTAACCTGTCGTGGAACACAGTTGGGGAGCTCATTGTCCTGATAAGTTTGTCATGAGAATGGAGCTTGATCTCTCCTTGGGCTCCATTCATGAAAAGTCAAGAAGGATGATCAGGGCTGCTGCTCCAGAAGGGAACATGGGAATTTAATTGTGGGAACATTGTCAGAAGGCTTTGATGCAAAGGGAACTACAATGCTGAAAGAGGACAAATCAATATATTCGGTGGGGAGAGGATATAGAGTGGAAAGGGATTATGCGAGTTGAGGGGAAAGAGATGGAATCCAACGTGAATGTCTGGCTAACCACTGAGCCACTGGTCTGCCATTTGTTTGAGACTGCATTAAAGACTGTGAATCTCTCACATTGCACAATTGTTTCATGCGTCAAAGCATTCCTTGCAGATAGACAGCAGTTTGTCTCATCCCTTGCAGTGTTGACCTTGAGATATTGCCTAAAGAGATGGACATGCCCATGGTTGACCAGCTCCACCATTGGGTCTCATTTAAAAATTTGGAATTCGTTCTTACGTATTACTGGTCAGAGTGTATCACAACAAAATTGTACGTTCCAGAATGTGCAATTAAAAAATGCATGTCCTTACATGATGGTTCACTCAGGAATATCTGAGCACATTTGCTGTGGAAATAAACCTTAATGTATACACTCTGTCTCATGAAATATACGCAAAGTCAAATCATTTCCACGTTGCAGAGGGAGAGGGTTATTGATTTTAATTAACATCTTGGTTTCCATGGGGAGAGAGGACACTACTAGACCTGGCATGTTTTCTTCATATGCCTGGAGTTGGAGGGTGATCGAGTGGGAGATAGACAGGTTAAGTGGGGACTTGGGAAAATGCAAATCTGCGGTGTCACCTGATGGGTGTTTAACTAAAACAAAACGACTGAGTGTGAGACTCACTGCACATACTCCGAGCTCATCAGACCTGACCAAAAAATTTCCAATCACAGCTGTACCCTTGTATTGATCAAGATTTTCTAATCAACTTGTTCAGTGATGTTATTTTACACCACTGAAACGATTGAGAATGGAAACCTCACCTCCTGGCTCAGAGTCACTGAATCACTACCACTGTGCAACAAAAACCCTCTTTGAATTATATGTTAGCTCAGTTAGCTGAACAGCTGCATATCCGATACCAACAGTATGGTCCAACTCCTGCATCAGCTGAGGTTACCATGTCTTCTCAATCTAACTTTTCCTTTAATTTCAAAATTATATTTTATTCATCAAGAAAATTGTGCACAGTTTTGGTCACCATGTTAAACGAAAGACCTAATTAAACTGGAAAGAGTGCAAACAGGATTTACGAGGATGTTGCCAGACCGAGTTGGCCTGACCTACAGGAAGTGTTTGGCCAGGATAAGACTTTTATTCTTGCATTGTAGGAGAATGAGAGATGATCTTATTGAGGTCCATAAAATCATGAGAGGCATAGATAGGACGAATGCATGTAGACTTTTCCCCAGGGATGGGAGTTGAAAAGTAGAGGTCAGAGGCTTAAGGTGAGAGGCGAAAGATTTAATAAGGACCTGAGGGGGCAACTTCTTCACGCAGAAAGTGTTTGAATTTGCAGGTACGATAGCATCATTTAAAAATATTTGTACAGGTACATGGATGGGAAAGCTGAGAGAGATATGGACCAAATGTGGGCAGTTAGAACTAGCTAACTGGTCACCATCATCAGCGTGGATCAGTTCGTGCTGAAGGGCATGTGTCCATGCTGTATTTCTCCATGATTTTAATACCTTTATAGATATACATAGTCACAAACGCAGTTCAGTTCTGTACATTAACATTTCAACTAAACAAACATTGGAGTTTGGTCATCTAACAAAGAAATCAAAGGCATCTCTTTCATCTTTCAGATTATACTTCCATATAATTAAGATACTGGGAACGTCCAATAACACGACAGATATACATTTAACTTTAGCAGGAAGACCTCAAACAATGGTCTTTTTCCATTGCGCCTTGATGGCAGCTGATTCAAACTTTAATGTGTCCCTGAACACATATCTCCGATCCTTGGAATGTGCTAGTCTGTAACACTCAGTCAGGATCAACTCCTTGTTCTGGAAGACCAACAAGTATCAGGCAGACCAAAGAACGTCTTTCTTTGATTTGATGGTTCTCCAGGCGCAATCAGTGTTTGTCTTGGTGTGCATTCGAGGGAACTGACTGGAGAGCACCATGTCCTGTGTTGTGGAGCTACTTAGGATGAATTGCGACAAAAACCACTGCATGTTTCTCCAGACTTTCTGTGCAAAGACACAATTGAGAAAAGAGGTGTGTGACATTGTCTATCCCTCCACAGCTGCTTCAAGGGCAGGGTGCAGTGGCACAGGCTGACTGGGCATACAAAAAGGATCTCGCAGGTCGTGGTCTTCTCATCACCAGCCAAGCAATGAATTGGTGATTATTGGAAAGTTCTGTGTGAGTGTATGTGTGGTTATGTCAGAATCTGTGCATGTCAATGTTTGTATATGTGGAACTGTTAGTGTGCGAGTATGTGTGTGAGTGTTTATTTGTGTATGTCTACATTTTTGCCTGTGTATCTGCATGTATGAGTCCACGTGTGACTATGTGAGTCTGCATGTGTTACTCTGTGTGTGTGTGCGTGTGTATGAGAGAGAGAGACTTTGTGCGTGTATCTGTGCATGTGAGTGCGTATGTCAGTATGCAATCGTGTGTGTAGATCTGCATGTTTGTGCATTTGAGTGTGTATTTACCTGAGCATGTATATCTGTGCGAGCCCGTGTATGTTACTGTTTGATTCAGAAGTGAAATGGCTCTTCATGTGCATATCATAGATTCTGTCTGTATTGTGGTTCTGTAATTATTGACTGCAGGACGGTCTGTGTTATCATGTAAGGAGCTTCTTTCCATCAGGCAGCTCAAAGTGCCACAGATAAGCAATTTAGGATGAGAACTAACCTGTTCTTAGTTAAAATGTTGTTGGTCATGGTGCAGCTAGGCATTGCTGACGAATTTGTGAAATAACACCTTTCTTTTGAACATGAGCCCATCTCGCCTGAAACAGACTTCACAAGCATTTAGAAGGGCAGACTAAAGTCACTCATTCCTTTGAAGACCAAATTCCATTCCTTTGATTTTAGGCTCTTGTCAGCTAAAACCAATCAGTTAATATGTGCAATAATTGCTCGTAGGATTCTAAGCCAAGATTTACTGTACAAACCTGATTTTCCAGAGAGCACTTAGAAATAAATCTGGAGTCACGTGAAAAACAGACCAGGTAATTTTCTTCGCTGAGGGCATTAATGAAGGAGCTATTCCCTTGTTTCACCACCACCAACGGATCGGGGTAATCAACAGCATTTATACATCTGACATTAGACTTTTTGAATATGATTCAATTTTAATCAGCGCCATGATGAGATTCGAAAGTGGTCCCTCGGTACATGAGCTTAATGGTCCAGTGATAACCACTCCCACTCCACCATCCAGTCAATGGGCATTTGGTGAACTATTGCAGACGCTTCCCATGAGTGAACAACCCACTTCTGTTCTAAAAGGTTTTGTCCTTTTGATTTTGTTTGGAATAAATAAACAATAGATTATTCCATTTCAAACCATCCCATGTCAACCTGTCCTTGATCACATCATAGTTACAATTGGCAAATAGTTATTCCTGGGGATGTACTGTGTTCATTATACACCAGTTTCTCATCACTGACTGAGAGAGCATAAATTTATACAGTTCCTGTGTCCATCTAACGGGATTGGTTGTAAGTTGCGGTCCCTGACTGCAGGCATCAACGAACTGCTCTTCTTTTTGTTCCAGGTGTGTGTGTGTGTGTGTGTGTGTGTGTGTGTGTGTGTGTGTGTGTGTGTGTGTGTGTGTGTGTGTGTGTCTCAGACAGAGAGAGAGACAGAGTGGCCAGCAGAGGGAGAGTGTGAGTGTGAATTTGTGCCTCGTGTTTGATGCGTATTGTCACAGCTGCTCAGCTGAGCACGTTGCTGCAAATGGACACAAGGCGCAGTTACGTTATCCCTGTCTAAACATCTGTTTCTCTGTTAACTGCTCTCTCGCCCCTTGACTTTCCATGACAACTTACTGCCCCTCTATATCCTTTCTTGCCTTTCGTTCAGCTCCTTTCCACATTTATCCACGCCCCCCCCCCCTTTTCTGTCTGCGAAACCCTGGGCAAAATGTATGAGCATGTTCACCCTTTCCATCTTTCTCATAATCTTACACACTTCTAAAAGATCCCCCTTCAGTCTCCTATGCTCGAAAGGAAAATGTTCTGGCTTGTCCAACCTCTCCCTGTAACTCGGACATTTGAGTCCTGCAACATCCTTGCACTTTTTATTTGCACTGTTTCCAATGTAATACGTTCCTTCCTATAGCAAGGTGCCCAAAACTCAACACAACACTCCAAGTGCAACCTCACCGATATTCTGTACAACTGCAACATTACTTCCCAACTTCTATACTCAATGTCTTGACTTATGAAGGCCATTGCACTAAAATTGCTCCTCACTGCCCCGACTACCTGTGACTATACTTTCTGAGAACAGTGCACCTGAACTCCAAGATCCCTCTGTTCTACTACATTCCTTACGGCCCTGCCATTCTGTTTGAAACCCCTACCTAGATTTGACTTTCCAAAATGCAAGCCCTCACACTTATCTCGATTAGACTCCATTCTCTATTTCTCAACCCACTCGCCCAGCTGATCAAGGTCCTGCAATTTCTGATAACCTTCATGTCCATGGTACCACCTATTTTAGTATCATCAGAAAACTTACAAATCATGCCTTGTACATTCTCATCCAAATTATTGATATAGATAACAAACAATAACGGGCCCAGCAGCGATCCTTGAGGTACACAACTAGTCACCAGAGCAGCTACCATGTGGAATCTTATCAAAAGCCTTTCTGAAATTCATATAGAACATGTCTTCAGGCCTGCACTCATCAATCTTCCTGGTCACTTCAGCAAAGAACAGTCCCAAATTTGTGAAGCACTATGTCCCATGAAGAAAGCCATGCTGACTACTCCTAATAAGCCCTTGTCTTTCCAAATGCATGGATATTTTATCCCTCAGAATCTTCTCAAGTAAATTATCCACCACAGATGTTAAGCCTATTGGTGTTTAATTTGATTCACTAACAGAATGTCAGCTAAATTGGCTGTCCAGCATTTATCCCCCATTTCCCATCAGCCCTTGAGAAGGTAGTACTAAGCTACCTCATTGAAGTACTGACAGAATTCCAGAGTCAAACTGAGCTTTTCGAAAAATGGAATGAAACAGAAGTTAAACTGCTGCTTTCTCTGTTTCTGTTCCTGGTTTAACATTTGACCAGTTAGTTTGTGCTGAGTCTCCTCAGTCTATTTTATAAATAACATCAATTCGCATCTCACAGTATTTCAGTTCTGTAACTTTGTCAGTCTCCCTGGAGTACCTGCATCTTCCAACAGACAATTGGCATGTCATCTGCAAAGCCTGAAGCTCTGTCCCCTGAATCCAAGTCCAAATCATTCATATAGAACCGAAAGAAGCAGTCCGAATCTGAACATCCGTGCAACAGCACTGTAGCTCCATTCAATTATTTTCCAGAGATGCTCAGGATGCCAATGTCCATTGAAAGAGAGGGATTGAAGGCAATTTGTACCAGTTCAGAGCAGTGCTGGAGAAATTAATGAGAACTAATGCATTAAGAGTGATGTTCATCTGAAGTCCAGGTCACTGATGTGTGTTTGGGAGGTGGCGGTGCTGCGGAGGGAGTGTTGGCTGGGAAGACTGGGGCTGTGGCGAAGGCAGGGAGAGCCAGCGATGTCGCTTCCTCTCCCACCCCTTGGTCATCAGGTGAGATTGGGCAGGTCAGGGGGCCGGATGTTTGCCCAGGACCCAGAGACAAAGCTACTGCAGGAGATAGGGCTGCAGCCGCAGATTCCCTGAGGTCAGATCTGGGGCTCGGAGGAGTGGGGCAGGTCTCGGGCTCGGGTTCAGGGACCCCGTAGCCAGGTGTTGCATGGTGAGGATCCAGCACAGGGGCAGACACATTGGGGCGGGGTTCAGGCAAGGAATCGGGGGCTGGGGGCAGATTTCCTGGACTTGTGCTGGGTCTGTCGCAGGGAAATTGTTGCACTGGGGTGTGGCCGGATCGAGGGCCCAATTCTGGGAGGGGAGGGGCCCTGAGCTTGGTGTTCCATCCATGGGGCAGCAGAGGGGGAGTGGGTGCGGCAGTGCCAGCCGTGATCACTGGTGTGGGCAGGGTTGCCTTCTGGGTGGGGGCAGTGTTTCCTAACCTGCCCCACGCCACAGCACAAGTGGCACCGTATGCTGCATGCTGTCCTGAATGCACGGTTGGCCGCACCCTCGCTGGACATGGTGAATTAACCTGAAGTGACCTGCTCCCGGATTAGGCTGGTGAACACCTGGCTCCAGAAGGGGTACATGTGTCTGATGGCAGGGTCCTTCACACCAAGCAGGAGTAGCAGCAAACCCAACTGCATTTCCCCAAGAGTTTAGAGATGTGGGAGGGGGAGCTCACTGCCAATAAACGGCAGGACTTTGGAGATCACATACGTTTGATCCATGATCTCCAAGGGACGATGGGGAACAATGTCCTTCCCACAGACAGACCATTCTGTAGAGCCAGATGGAATACCTGCTTCGTCTTAAGCTGAAACATGGACTTCCCATACATGTGGGCCATAGCGATGATAGCCAGTGAGCCAACCACACCAGGCATGGCATTACTGCAGGTTTGAATGGTCATGTTTGGGTGATAATTGGTCTTTACTCCCAGGCGTTTAGTTCGATGCCTGAAGGTGGGTGGAGTCGTCGTCGGGGTTTGAACATTCGAACCTAAGGCAGTCATTCCTAGAGGCTTAAGTACGACTTGAGCCTGCCATTTTGAGTCTCAGGTGGTTCTCCTCTTAATGGGGCTCAGGCAATGGTGACCAAACCTAGACTGAATGGTCCAGGCAACAGCAGTGACCAACTCTATACTGGATGGCACTGAAAACAGCGATGAAAACCCGGAGACTGAATGGCTCAGGAAATAGCAGTGACCAGTCCTGGACTGGATGACCGGGAAAGAGCGATGACTAACCCTAGACTGGATGGCCCGGGAAACAGCGGTGACCAGACCTAGACAGGATTGCCTGGGAAACACTGGTGACCAACCCTCGACTGGATGGTCCCGGGAAACAGCGGTGACAAACCCGCGATTGAATGCCCCAGGCAACAGCTGTGACCAGCCCTAGACTGGATGGGATTATACATGCGTTGAGTTCAAGGAATTGAGTTTCAAAAATAAACAGAGGTGCATGAACTAATGATCAGTTCCGAAGAGAAAATCCACAGCACACGCAATCTTTTATTGCCAGCTAAGCAGAGAGTCTCACAATCATCATTGTCCAGGACTGTTTCTGCCCCGACTATCCTCTCCTCAGGGGAAGTGCAGCAAACGCTCCTGCAGATCATTAACACGGATCCATAAAGCACTCTGTGAAGACACTATGTTCCAGGTGAACACATCACTCACAGCGAGCCAATTATTTCTTATCACGGGGGCTCTGTGGTTCGGACTGTGTCACAGCTCCATCTGGGATTAAGTCTGGCCTTGCATGACTGTGAGTGTGGAGTTTAGATTATATTACCGAAAGTGAAGAAACAAGACCTTCGGCCCAAAAAGTCCACACCGACCCTCTGAAGAGCAACTCCCCCAGAACCATTTCCCAACCTTTCCCCCTGACTAATGCACCTAACGCTATAGGCCATTTAGCATGACCAAATCCACCTAAACTGAACATCTTTAGACTGTGGGGGGAACCCAGCGCACTGAAGGAACCCACGCAGACACAGGGAGAAGGTACAAACTCCGTGCACCGCTTTCCCCAGAAGTATGTGGGTTTCCTCCCACTGTCCACAGATGGGCAGGTTAGATGGACTGGCCACGGGAAATGCAGGGTTACAGGGATAGAGCAGAGGGGTGAGCCTGGGTAGGATGTTCTTTTGAGAGTCAGTAAGGACCTTGTTGGGCCAAATGGCCTGTTTCCACACTGTAGGATTCTCCAGTCTTTACATATCTTACATCACCACGAATAGTTACTTTGTGCCTTATTACCTGCTTTCGCTGTCATGTCCTTCAATTTTGTTGAAGGTGGAGGCCGATAGAAGGTTAGTCCTCTGGGGCAGATGGGAATGTGGATCTGATGTGACACTTGAATGGAGGCTATCCCAGATTCGAAGGGCTGAATGACCTACTGCTGCTAATGACCTCTGTTTCCATGAATCCATCAGCGGATAACAGGGTGTTCCTGTGCGTGATCCACTGCTGGGTGCTGTACTCAGATACATGTGATTCTGCTGATGAAACCCTGTCTGTTTGTGTGAAGTTGCTGAACTGGAATCACTGTGGTTGTCTCTGTACTGCATTCGGCCGCTTTACTGTCTTTAAGTGAACAATTTCCGAGATCAGTTTCTGCACTGCATTTCTGATCTTCTCTCTGAATCTGGACAGAGTTACCACATAAAATAATGTACTTGTGCTGCAGCTTAAATCCTTGATCATATATTCAATGTACGGCAATGTATTGCCCTTTCCAAGAGTAGTTCCATTAACCATAACATATAAGAAGTTGAGACAATACACTAACGACAGAAGTATAAAGTTGATGGATATGCTGAAGTGGGAATGGAATTAACAGACTTCCTGCGGCTCTCCATCTCTGCGTCTTTGTGACTTTCCCTTGCTCTGGCCCCTCAGTGTCTTCCAGACTCGACTGGCCACTAAAATATGCCTGACCATCAGAGAGTTCATCAACATAATTAACACGAACGCAATGAACGGGGTTAAAATATTGTCAAACATTTCAAATCCCAGCCACCTCGGGTCAGTGAAGTACTTTGACTTTATCCAGCAATACCATGGAACAATGTCAATTACATTCATGTGTCGAAACTGAAAAGAGAAAGGAAATGTTTTTTGTACCAGTCGTAGCTACAGCCACAGCCAAAGCTTTCTCTGTCCAATAGTTTCTTTCCAGTTTCAGGCAGCAAATGGTCACAAAACGATCAAAGGAGAAAAGGATAGTGAACCAGGTGGAACAGTCTGTGGCTGCAAAACCAAGACAAAGAGAGCACGGCCCACAGGGGCGAGGTCCAGGAAGCACCTTGAGAAGTAATACATATTGAGTCACATCAGTATGATGTTAGTGACAATGAACAGTAGATCTGCTGTTGCCATGGCCATCAGGCAACAAATGTTACAGTTAGAAAGACAACAATTTCTCCGTGCGACAACCAGAATCAATGCTATATTAACTAAGAGACAAAGGTAAAAATGAAATTGGAGATTATTGAACAATTATTCTCCACATCAGCCCAGAAAACAATACAATATCTTAGTACCTAAATGGGTCGGTGGGGATGGTTCAGCGCACTAAGCTAAAAAGGACAGCTCCAATCCTGATTAATTTCGAAGCTGCACATTCCTGGTTTTAACTAAGTCGACTCAGGGAATTGACATGACGTCAAGGTGGCATTGTTTGGAAGGTGCATAGCGGGATGTTTAAATGGGATTTAAAGAAAGCAATGTTTACTCAGAGAGTGGTGGGCGTCAGGAATGCACTGCTTTAGAGCATAGTTGAGGTGGGAAAACTCACAACCTATTCAAAAGTATTTGGATGATCACTCAAAGCTTCCTAGCATTCGAGCCTCTGAATCCACGTGTGAGAATTGGGACAGGTGTATATTTAGTGTCTCTTTAATAACAGAAGCTGGATGGACCACTTCTGCACCGTAGGTTTCCACAATACTAAGAATTGTTCCTGGTAGGCAGGTGGGAAGTTAACATCTTAATGAATTAAATCAAAGAGCTGTAAATTTGGAAACATTGAACCAAAACAGAAAACCTGGAGAAAATCAAGTAAGACAGCATCTGTGGAAAGAGAAACTGAGTTCATGTTTCTTTTCCAGAATCACTCTTCATCAGAACAGATTCTTCTGAAGAAGGGTCTCTGTCCTTAAAACGTTAGCTGTTTTCTCCCCTTACAAGACTATTTTCATTGCAACCAAAAGAGAGGGTTTCATTCGTAAAGGGATTGAACATTTTGTATCATTATGAAGGGAATAAGCCATTGTCTAAGAGCTCTCTGTCATGATGAACTGAGGATCTGTTAACTCACTGAGCTGCTCACGGTTTGGAAATGCAACAATTCCTTGACGTATTCAGCAAATGTTATACTTTGGCACGTGCACTGACTCAGCAAAGATTGCAAAACACAAACAGGGAAATATGTTGCTTTTCTTTCATTCTCTGCATTCTTATTAAAGTTCTTTCGGAATGTAACTGTTGATATTTTATAAATAAAATACATAATGCAACATTAAACAGTGGCACAGTGGTTAGCACTGCTACCTCACAGCGCCTGAGACCCGGGTTCAATTCCTGCCTCAGGCGACTGACTGTGTGGATTTTGCACGTTCTCCCCTTGTCTGCGTGGGTTTCCTCCGGGTGCTCCGGTTTCCTCCCAAAGTCCAAAGATGTGCAGGTCAGGTGAATTGGCCATGCGAAATTGCCCCTCATGTGAGGTAAGGGGTAAATGTAGGGGTATGTGTGGGTTACGCTTCGGTGGGTCGGTGTGGACTTGTTGGGCTGAAGGGCCTGTTTCCACACTGTAACGTAATCTAAACGGCCGTTTCAGGAGTGCAATTACTGATTGTCACTGCTCCAGGACTGTGTGGAGTAAAACTTAATATAATAAGAATTAGCCTCTCTCTCTGTCTTTCTCTTTCTATCTCGACTGTACTCTGATCTCGTTGGGGCTATTAATATTTAAACTGATGATCTGTATACCCAGCAGTTCATATAGAGAACGAGGCAACATGATTTCACAATTCTGTATTTTTTTATATATAATCACAATAATTAAACAAGGTAGGTAGTAGATATCTAATGATATAATTCATAAATTCTTATGTTCTAAACTTACTTTATGTTTTCCTTCCCGGGAAAGATTGTTTTGTGGATTATCAAAATTATGAAGTAAAAGCATTTCTTCAGGTAGCCATCGCCATCTGGAATTCACTTGAACAATTCTCAACTTTTCTCTTTCGCACAGAATTGCAGGAAAGTTATGACAGAGAAAGAGATTACTAAGCACATCTTGTCTGCATCAGATACCTATTATAATCCTCCTTTCCAGAAGCTCCTCCACAGCCTTGAAGGTTCCTTCTCTTCAGTTGCAGATGCTGGCTCCCATTAAATAATTTGCAAGTTATCAACTCGAGCTCCTCAACTGAGCAGCGAATTCAAATCACAACATTTTCTTTTAAGTCGAGGGGTTTGCTCTCGTGTCCCGGATGGTGTTTCCAGTAATCACCCTCAGTCTCTGTTCCCTGATGAATGGCCATATCCATTCGAGGTGACAAGTCCCTGTCCAAGAGCCTTGCTTTTCCATACACATGTATCACGAGCAGCCTCGGCCTCCTCTGAACGAAAAGAAACAACCTGAATCCTATTCACCTTCCAGTAAATGCTGCAGCAATTTCCCTGTGCTGGGAACATTCCTGTCAGTCTCCCCTGTACTTTCTTCCAGTGCAATTCTATCCTCACCGTTACATGGTGACGAGAACTGTGTAGAAAACTGCAGCTATGAGCTACACAGTATCTTATGTCATTCCAGTGTTGCATGTTTTGCAGGGAGTGAGGGAATTAGTTCTGGGTCTGGTGCAGTGTGAGCAAGCAATAATGTTGGGAGAGCTGACATGGAATTGTATCCCAGATGTCTGGTCGGGATCTGGGGCAGGTCGTTAATCTGGAGGAATTCACTCTGATCGAGTGTGGCATCCAGTTACTCAGGATTTATGCTATGCGTCAACCATGAAATCACCTGATGTAATTGCAGAACAACTTAGATCTCAGACTGAAAATAGCTTGTTGGATCACAACCTTATTTGTTCTTGTTTTAATTAAGTGGCCTCCTGCTGAGTCATAAACACACAATGCAACAAATTCTGTTTTGAGAACCAAACTGAACTGCTAAATTAGAATAATCCAAAATCATGTACTTGTAACCCAGATTCAACGGCAATGTACACAAAGTAAATGGATTATCCCATGATACTCAAGACAATGCATACATTCAATTGAAAATAAACCATCATTTCTCTGTAATACAATGCACCACTCTTGGTGCAGGTCCATTCAAAAAAATTGTAGAATCCGTCTGAATTCAGAAGGCCATAAGACCATGTCACATATGAGCAGAAATAAGGCCATTCCGCCCATGAAGTCTGCTCAGCCATTCAATCGTGGCTGGTCAGTTTTTACAAACACGTTCATCTGCTTTGAAGCCCTCAACAACCAAGAACCTACCTATCTCTGTTTCAAACATACTCAATGACGTGGCCTCCGCAGCCTTCCATGGCAACGAATTCCATAGATTCACCACTGTCTGACTGAAGAAGTTTCTCCTTGTCTCCATTCTAAAGTGTCTTCCCTTTTCTGGAAGGCTGTTCCCTCGGGTCCGAGTCTCTCCTGCCAATTGAAAATCGTCTCGGCGTCCACTCTGTACAGGGCATTTAGTATTCAGATACCTAGTCATCTTTCTAACGTGTCCCAAAGTCCGCAAACGTGATTGTTATATTAACCCTTTCATTCCTGGGATCACCTTTGTAAAAGTCCTCTGGACCTGCTTCGTAGCCAGTACATCCATCCTGAGAACTGAGGCCCAAATTACTCACAGTACACTAAATGTGGTTTGGCCATGGCTTTTCAAGCCTCAGAAGTACATCACTGCTTTTATTTTCTAGTCCCCGCGATGTATATGACAACATTGTATTTACCTGTTGTGGTTCTGTTCGCCGAGCTGGGTATTTCTGGTGCAGACGTTTCGTCCCCTGTCCAGTTGACATCCTCAGTGCTTGGGAGCCTCCTGTGAAGCGCTTCTGTGATCTTTCCTCCGGCAGTTGCAATGGTTTGAATCTGCCGCTTCTGGTTGTTAGTTCCAGCTGTCCACTGCAGTGGTCGGTATATAGGGTCCAGGTCAAAGTGCTTATTGATTGAATCTGTGGATGAGTGCCCTGGCTCTAGGAATTCCCTGGCTTTTCTCTGTTTGACTTGGCCTATAACAGTAGTGTTGTCCCAGTCGAACTCATGTTGCTTGCCCTCTGTGTGTGTGGATACTAAGGATAGGTGGTCGTGTCGTTTCGTGGCTAGTTGGTGTTCATGGATGCGGATCGGTAGCTGTCTTCCTGTTTGTCCTATTCAGTGTTTTGTGCACACAAACCAACAGCCACACTCAGACAGCAACTCACCAGGACAAAGGACCCGATACCCAGCATGAGCAAAACCAATGTAGTGCACAAAATCCCATGCAAGGACTGCACAAAACACTGTAGTGGACAGCTGGAACTGACAACCGGAAGCGGCAGATTCAAACCACTACAAATGCGGGAGGAAAGATCACAGAAGCGCTTCACATGAGGCTCCCAAACGCTGAGGATGTCACCTAGACAGGGGAGGAAACGTCTGCACCAGAAATTCCTAACTCGGCGAACAGAACCACAACAACGAGCACTCGAGCTACAAATCTTTGCACAAACTTTGTATTTACCTCCTGAGCTACCAACTCAACCGACAAGTTTACCTTAAGAGAAACTTGGACTAGGAATTTGAAGTCCATTTGCACTTTTGTTTCAGAATTTTCTCCCCAGTTAGAAAATAGTCTATGTTTCTCTTCTTCCTACCAAAGTGTATGACCTCACACTTGCCCCCGTAATCTCTGCTTGTAATATTTGGTTAAGTTACTTGCGACTTCCATCTTTTAACTAGAGCTACTAAATTCTTCCAGGAGCTAACACACAACTGAGATTTATTGTATTCAGCTTTAAGTAATCTCTTCACTATTTTCTTCAGTGCTAAACCTTCTGGTCTGGGGTGAACACCAAATTTTCACTCATCCAACTTGATAAATCTATCATTCACTTCTCATGAACACAGATCTTTGCATCCACCCAGTTCCAAGGTCTACCAAGTACTGAAGGAATGACCCAAGGTTGAAACGGAAAAGAAAAAGGTTTCTAATTGACGATTTTTCCTTAATACCAGATTATAGAATTCTCTAACACATCTTTGAGACTTTATTAGTATCAGGGTGGCAATCTTTCGAAAACAAATGAAAGTTTATTTTTGCACAAAGCCATTCAGTCTTCAATCAATTTTGAAACGAGTTTCTTTAAATTGCTGTGGTTAAAGAAACACCTGCAATTTAACTATTAACTTAAGATGCACAGAGAAGTCCAGCGGCTACTTACTCAAAAACAAGATCG
The DNA here is from genome assembly GCF_047496795.1 of Chiloscyllium punctatum. Taxonomy (NCBI): domain Eukaryota; kingdom Metazoa; phylum Chordata; class Chondrichthyes; order Orectolobiformes; family Hemiscylliidae; genus Chiloscyllium; species Chiloscyllium punctatum. The sequence continues at coordinate 55,369,051 of NC_092768.1, forward strand.
AAATACATTTGAAATGTTATTGCACTTTCAACTGAAAATTGCCAAAGTTTAGATCACATGTATCCAAACTGGATGCTTTAATTAATTCAATTGAAACTCTCGTCTCTGATTGAAATGGAGATTTCCAGAAGATTGTAAAGGGATATGCATTGCACAGCAGAAAGTCCCATTTCCCAGGCAATTCCCGTGGAGTCTGCGATTATGGGGATTCCGCAGACTTACTGTAATCTGAGACTAAATCACTGATTATCTGCTCCTGTGTGAGGGATGCCATAACATGCTCATGTCTCATTGTCAGTGGCAGAGTCAAACTGCAAAGAATCCGGAGACACATTCCCGCACACTCAATGGTTTATGGTACTTATCAGGAGTTGCTACGATTGGAAGGGTCGTTGAAATTCTCTCTGCTCTTGCTGAAATGGGAACATGCATTTTCACACAAATCTCTTTGTAAAGGCAGTTTACTGTACTAAACGTCGACGTGATATTTCCACAAAGGCTTTCATTTCTACCTTCTGGCATTACCTCGGGACAGTGATATTGTGGTTCAATTGTTTGATTTAAGAAACTGAACAAACAGGTGACGACCGTTATTTAATTCCCTTTGTGACAGAACCATTGTAGAAATGAGATTTTAGGTTTATACAAATTTCAATCCGTCAATAAAAAATATTGGAAATGCAGCCATGATACTGATACATGATGCTACCCATCCCACGTTGAAATTTCGTTTTATTTACGTGGATTTTGACCATTTGGTAATGAAATTCAGATTGTTAAGTAGCCTTCTGAGAACTGTTCTCCTCAACACTGGGATGTGGCTTCCCAGTTTAATAGAGACTGTGCCATAAAGTGATGAGAGTTGGTTACTGAGATGACACATTGTAGGTGTTTACAAATCCAACATTCAACAGATTTCCTCACAATGCAAGGATCCAGTGATTTATCCAATATAGTTTAATGCCGAAAAGTGTGAGGTGATTCACTGTGGAAAAAGTAACAGGAATGCAGAGTACTGGGCTAATGATAAGATTCTTGATAGTGTAGGTGAGCAGAAAGATCTCGGTGTCCATGTACATGGATCCTTGAAAGTTGTCACCCAGTTTGATAGGGTTGTTAATAAAGTATATGGTATGTTAGTTTTTATTGGGAGAGGGATTTATTTCCGAAACCAATCAGTCAAGCTGCAGTTGCATAAATGTCTGGTGCAGCTGCACTTGGAGTATTGTGGATAGTTCCGGCTGTCGCATGATAGGAAAAATGTGGAAGCTTTGGAAAGGGTGCAGAGGAGACTTACTCGGATGTTTCCTGGTACGGAGGAAAGATCTGATGAGGAAAAGTTGAAGGACTGTTTTTGTTAGAGAGAAGAAGGTTGAGAGGAGGTTTAATTGAGATTTATAAGATAATAAACGGATTAGATTGGGTGGACAGTGAGATCTGTTTTTCTAGGATGGTATGGCTGGCACGAGAGGGCATAGTTTTAAATTGAGGGATGAAAGATATACGACAGACATCAGAGGTAGTTACTTTACTCAGAGAGTAATAGGGGCTTGGAAAGCATTGCTTGCAACAGTGGTAGACTCGCTAACTTTAGGGACATTTAAGTTGTCATTGGATAGACACATGGACGAGAATGAAATTAGAATTCGATTTTATTAGAATCGCTACAGTATTAACAGGCCCTTCAGCCCAACAAGTCCACACCGACATTCCGAATAGTAACCCATCCAGACCCATTCCCCTACCCCCAAGTATCTCTGACAAATACGCTTAGCCTACATATCCCTGAATACTATGAGCAATTTAGCATGGTCAATTCACTGAACCTCCAAATATTTGGATTGTGGGAGGAAACCAGAGCGGGAAACCCATGCAGACAGAGGAAGAATGTACAAATTCCACACAGACAGTCACCCAAGGCTGCAATCGAACCCAGATCCACATCTCTGTGAAGCACCAGTTGTATTCTCTGAGCCACCATGCTGCCCCAAATAGTTTAGGTTAGATGGTCTTCAGACTGCTTTCACAAGGTGGTGCAACATTGAGGGCTGAATGGCCTGTACTGCGCTGTAATGTTCTATGTTCTATAATTTCACAAATTAAGGCAAAGCTTTAAACGAGTTAAATAACTCAGCGAAAGATGTCCTCAAGAATTAGATCAGCTCTAACTAATACAGGTCATCCGACCAGGATGAAACCGTCCTAGAATTATTTCAGAGCTTACTCTGAGACACACACGAAACCATCGAGCAACAATTAAGAATGATTCATTCTCTATTGCCTGTAGTGTACTGGACCTGCAGAGAGAGGCTGATTCTGAGACACATAACAGCAACAGAGCAGGAGACAGGAGTGAGTTATTCTCCGTTATTTTCTGTGTACTGGACATGTATAGTGAATAAACTTAACACAGCTGATTGATAATGGGATGGAACAGTTTGGACAGAAAATAATTAAGGATTAAACAAGTAAGTTTCAGTTTATCATGCTGGCATTATTGGGCACTGCAACGACCATGACTCAAGATGCAGTTACTTACAATCTCTATCAATGACTGAGATGATCAATACAACTATTACGTTTGCTGATGACGCAATGTGAGGTGGGACAGTAAAATCCAAGCAGGACATCGAAGCAACGAAAAGAGAAAGGACATATTCATGTCAGTGAGCATGAAATAATCTATGCATTAAAATGCCGAGAACTTGAGGCATTGTTTCTTAATTTCAGTCTTGAACGAATTTCAGGCCATTGTTCGATTTATAGATGATGACCTTAATCATAGATCACACTGCAACAAGAGGATTTCTGTCCATAAATTTCCAACAGTGTCCTTTTTTTCTCTTGACAAATTTCATCCTCTCCGATCCTTCTCAATCTGAGGAATAGAGCCCTGGATTTGTGGGATTTGACTCCGTCATCAATGAAGCCTTGCTGTCCAGTTGTCTTCCTGATGAATATATGCTTCACTCAAATGGGAATGGACTCTCAAGTGCCTGCTCTTTTTTTCCTTCCCAATGTTTATGAAGCCAAAGTCGATGCCATGCTAACATGGGTTTGTAGCTTTAAAATGTGTTGCTGGATTCCTGAAGAAGGGCTTATGCCCGAAACGTCGATTCTCCTGCTCCTTTTATGCTGGCTGACCTGCTGCGCTTTTCCAGCAACACATTTTTAAGCTCTGATCTCCAGCATCTGCAGTCCTCACTTTCTCCTATCATGGGATTATGGCAGTCAAGAAATTGAAAAAAGCTGGCTGACTAGTTCTGAATGAACAAACAGACTTGATCAAGTCCAGGGTGAAATATTACGATCACAATCAAGGAGCTTTAGATAAAAAATACTGCAGATGCTGGAATTTAAAATAGACAGGCAGGAGGCTGGAAAAACGCAACAAGCCAGGCAGTATCAGGAGGTGGAGAAGTCGACTTTTTTGGGTGTTAACCTTCTTCAGGTCAGAAGAGTTACACAAAAACGTTTGACTTTACCTCGTGAAGCTGCCTAAATTGTTGTGTTCCACCAGCATCAAGAAGGACACTGAACCGCATCAGAACGTTTGGGGGGGGGGGGGTTGCATGGGGACGGGGTCAGAGGCGTGAACGGGCAAGTGTAGAAAGTAAAGACTCAGAGGTCCTAGGCTGCAGTGCCATTAACAAGGTTTGGTCACCAATTACCCATTTAATCACAAATGCTTGGCCTTTGACAATAGCCTCGCCCTGAATCTCGCATTGAGCATCTCAATATCCCTGACACTCAGCAATTTATGACAGCCAGGTCTTCCTGATTAACTCAGACTACCAGCCGCAGTCAGGGAGCTCATATACTCTGATGTCCAGTGAACCGACCTCATTACAAACAGCACAGGTCGTAAATGCAGCGGGTTCTTGATAGTAGAATTGTAGGAGTCGGGCAAGAGATTGAAAAGCTGAACCCTGAGTTACACCGATTGCTCATTCAGGCGACGAAAATGTGCCAGGAGCAGGCCTCTGAACATTTTGAATGTTGATGATGCTTCTGGAGCTAGTGCGATGGAATAACTTTGAAATGTTGGATTCTTCTGAATAGAATAAGGTCTGCAACACTACTAAGGATACATGCTCCTACTGTTGTGGAGTAATTAATCGAACATGTCAGAGGGCTTCAATCTTGAAATCAAACTCAGTCAGGAAGAAAATAATGCTGGTCAAGTGAAGTAGAAAATCTGTGAATGAAAGAGAAAAGCAGCTGAAAGACTTTCGAGACCTATAAGAATGTAATGCTTCCGAATGCTCGCCTTCAGGATCAAATACAACCCTGCCATGCCTCACAGATTCAGGGGCAGGACTCTTTGTGGAATGATGCAGTTTGTTTTCCCCGAGATCTTCAATCATGTTTGGGTGAAGTGGTGCAGTTCCTGCCGGAAGCTCACTTGTTGTATTTGATGACACTGACCTCTGGAAGAATACATCGATATCTCGAAATACAACTACACAAGGTCATAACGTACACTTGAAAAACTTCCTCTTACATATCAGTGCATTGAACTTACACAAGAACACAGAAAAGAGAAGGCAGCAATTCAGTATACTTTCTTTAAAAAGTCCAACATACCTCTGCACACAGAAATCTGTTCTGCTGAACATGTGTTCCACTGAATGGGATCACGATGGATGCAGTTCCATTGAACAGACGGAAGATATTAAGCCGGCATTTCCACACTTGTTACCACATCTCAGATCTCAACCTCCAGTTGAAACTGAATAACGGATCCAGTGCTTATCAGAAAACAGGCATTTCCTTGCCTCGCCCAGTATTGCACCCCAGGAACAAATGCGCCTTACAAACAAAGCTGCAAGAAATTCATGTCTCACTGATTTCCAGTTGTCCTGGCTCCTCTTTTCCATCAAACATCTTTCTCCCAAATTCCAGCAGGAGCTCCCTCCTTTACTCTTCGCTCACTTGCAATCTCTCGTTTTTGCCATTGCAGCCTCGGTCTCTCATCTCCTTTGTATCCATCTCTGCTTCTTGGAACCTCGCAGAGTTAAAACCAGGAGATATTGGAGTGCAATCAGGCTGTTCAGCCCATAGAGTCTGCCCCACCATTCCATCATGGCCGATATGTTTCTCAACTCCATTCTCTTGTCCTCACCGCTTAAATGTTGATTCACTTACCAATCAAGAACCTATCAGTAGCCTTCTGACTTCCACACCATGACTTACTGCTCAAAGCCCTCTGCAGAAATGAATTCCACTGTTTCACAACCCTCTAGCTGAAGAAATTCTTCCTCACCTCACTTCAAAAGGATCGTCGCTTAAATGTGAGGCTGTGCTCTTGCATCCGAGTCGCTCCTTCCAGTGGAACATCTCCTTCATACGCTGTCTAAAGGTCTCTCAGTATTCCTTAGTTTTCAATCAGATCCCCACTCATCCGTCTAAATTCCATTGACTACAGACACAGACTCTTCAACTGATCCTCTCCGACAAGCTTGGGATCTTTCTTGTGAACTTTCTCTCGACCCCCCTTCAACTCTACCACATCCTTGCTTAGAATTGGGGCCCACAGCTGCTCACAAAATACCAAATGCAGCCTTAACTCAGCAGAATTCAGTTTCAGCAGGACATTCCTGCTGTTTGTATTCTAGCTTTTTTGAAATGAATGCTAACATTTCATTTACCTTTCTAACTGCCAACTGGACCTGTACAGGTGAAGATAGGAGATATAAAAACCAGTAAATAAAGGTAGCATTTGTCTATAGACTCAAAAACAGTGCTAGAGACAGACAAGGATGCATTAAGCAGTGGATAGTCAGGGTATGCCTGCAGTCTTGGCTGATTCTAACCAACATGTAGGTTGTACATACTAAACTAACAATGACGCTGTAGGGTACAATTTGCTGAAGTCTGCTTGTGATGTTGCTTCAACCCAACTTATTGAGAAATTAACTTGGGAACAGGCTATTCTGATTGGTAGTTGTGCAATCATTACCAATCTAATTGTATTGGGTTAAAGTGAACATAACATGCAAGAATTGTTTATGGAACTTGAGAATGAGAACATCAAAGGGTTGATGTATAAATTGGCAATGATGGATTGAGGAATCTCTGTTAAAAGGTTGGCAGTAGATAGCCAATTTGTCATATGATGCTGAGCAACCTCTATCCACTTAACAAATCAATGCATCATTTAACATTTGTTCCAAATGGGATCACCACCTCCTTCAAGAGTAATTTTTTGCCATTCCTTACTTTAAGTCAAAAGAGCCTCCAAGGGGCCAACAGCCCTGGCACCATCCATAAAGATCCCGACAAAAACGATTCACATACCCGGAACCTTGTATTTCATGGAGCACTGTATCTGTCGGTAATCCCGGTGGAACGATTGGGTCTCCTATCTGTTGCCATGATCTTAACACTTTAAAATGTATTTGTTCTGTTCACTTTTCCATCTTTGGGCCTTCTTCTTCAGAGAGGCCCTGACTGCTGGCTCGATTTCCGATTTCTGTAATCTAAAAAGAGACGTCACCCACCAAGAAAAGAAAAGTGGAAACAAACTGTTACCGCGCCCACATGCACTAATCTAGTATACGTGCTCACTGATGTTTCTCTTTTGACAACAAGATCTTGAAGTCTCGAGCAAATTTCATTTGGGTACCTACCAGTTCTTAGTCTCTCTCACTGCCCTGGTAAGTTTAGTCTTCTCCACGAATTTGCCTCGAATGTTTAGTCGTCTGACCCAGATGGAGCCACCTGCCAGATGCGAGATGGTCCCTGTACTACACGTCCGTGAGGGTAACACCAGGCCAAGGACCATTTCAGTCAAGACTGCCCCGCCCACTATTTCCACGGTTTCCTTCTTTACTTTGGCTTTTTTTTTCTGATCACAAATTAATTGGGAATCTGCCTGACTACTCCAGATTCTGTCGAGGAAATTACTTAGTCTGAGACTTTGAGTCATGATTCAAGAAGCTTTATTTTTCATGAATTCATGGAGAGGCTATCACCCATTCTCCACTGTCTCACAGCACTCTCTCGAGCTGAACAGTTAGTCTATAATTTTACAAAAATACAAACAACTTTGCTTACATTCCAAACTTTGCAATAATTCAAAATAAAAATAAGCACAGTGCATCTGTCATCTTGATTTTCAAGGAAGGATAAGATAATGAGCTCAAGCATATAGTGATAGCCTGTGATAATCTCCCTACATTTCATCAAATTATAATGTCACAATCTCAGTCTTTATCCCCAGCAGTAATTTCCTAATTCAAGATATTCCTAACATTAACTCGAAAGGCTGAGAGCCAAGATAGCTTTTACCTTGGTCAAATATGCCTTCCTTCCCTGTCAAAATACCTTTTGAGCATACTCGTATGGCATACTCTGTGAGATTTCATTCTTTCTGGAGTACCTATCAAGTCGTTCACTTCGCTCAATCTCCTTTTGACATAATAGGATTCACCAAACCTTGCTTTTAAAGGTTCACATATCACTGGAAGTAACAATAATACTGATAGCAAACTTGTAATTTTTTGATTTCTTGTCTGCTTCCTCTTTCATCGTATGCTGCGATACCTTTAAATGCTGTCCTTCCATCTCCCCACCTCTAATTACTTCTTCCTAAAATTTCACACACAATCCAGATATATGGTCTCTACATTCAGACTTACCAGTTTCTCTTTCATTAATTTTAACAGTCCTCTCACTTCATGGCCCAAAACTAATTCAATGGCCTGAATTTGGTTGATCCATTTGGTGTATCTCTGATTGCAAAAAGCATAAACGGATTTCTCTTATTCCAATCATTAGGATAGTCTTGACTATAAGCCCTCAACATTGTCTTTCATGTCTGATGCCACGTTTGTAGCGCTTCCTGCAATTCTGGATGGCATGCAGTAGATTTGACTTGTTTTATTCTCAAACTATCCATAACCTACTTGAATAGTTTGGATGTGATGTTTGACTCTGGATCTGATTGCATCTCTGTTAGTAGTCGTATCTTGTGAGAAGTTTGAGTAATCCCTCTACAATACTTTTAGCTGTGATATTGTGTAATGGAATGGCTTCTGGAAATCTAGATGACACATCCAGTATTGTTAACAAATGCTGATTCCCACTTTTTGTTTGAGTTAGTGGACCGATGCAGCCATTTAAACGTTTCCACAAGTGCAAGAATAGTTATTAAAGGTGTGGGTTTTATAACTGCCTGTGGTTTTACAATTAGCTGCCATGTATTACACATCTGGCAAAATTCAAATACATCCTTGTGCAAACGTTTTTGTATTTTGGCTTGTGTTTTCCTCACTTCCAAATGGCCCCAAATGGTAGCTTATTTCCCAATTGCAACACTTCCTTCCCATAACCCACTAGCAATGCGATTTGATGAACTTCTGCCCATTTTTCATCTGCCTGAATATGCAATATTCTGTATTTCCTCATTAAGGCATGAGTTTTAAGGTAATAGCATTCAGGGATCCACCCAAACTCCATGTCGTAGTATGCCTTTATATACAACTGCTTTAAATTTCTATCTTTCTGCTGAACTCAGTTAAGTTATCTGACCTAAAGAAGTCTGCATTGTCATCTATCTGCTCCTGGTTTGACTCAAACATCAGATCAAACAGGATCTCTGCTAAATCCACTTCAACTTCCTTATCTGCACACATCGATGTCTCTTGTTTCAACTGGTGACTTTTTGACCTTGCTACCACTCAGTCAGGAAAGATTCCAGGATATGTGTCCTGCAACAGTTGCCTGAGTTTTCAGTGGTGTTTCAACCACAGTACCGGTGAATCCGTTATATTATTAGCAAGGACAAATTTTGTTCCTGGAACTGAGAGCCAGTACTTCAACGTGACCCCTTCGTTCTTTTCTGGGCATTCGAACCTCACTTTACATATTTGAGCACATTTTGTCTCACCGTGAAATCCTGTTACCAGTACCCTTCTGGCAATAGTCATTCAGAGGTACATAACTCTTAAACTTTCAACATCAGAAATTGCAACCTTTTCAGTTGGTGCTCCTGGCCTATGAAAATAAATTTCACCTTCACAGGTATGTGGTTTAAGAAGATCTGGCACTTCCTCCTAAACCAACCTTCGACCAGCTTGTACATTCTGGTGCAGCTTTCTAACCTTCACTGTGCTTTCCATTACAACTCCAACAAAATTCAATGATTTATCCTGTTTTCATACCTCTGGCTTCTCAGTGCTTTCCCTAACCCACCAATACTATGATTTCATGTGACCTACTTTACTTCAGAGAAAACACCAGAACTTATTAACATCTCTGTCCCTACAAGAGTTTCCTTTTTACCATATGATAAGTTATCCGAATGACCTTCACTGAGATCTTCCTTTCCCTATCCACGTTAGGAATTTGTCTCTTCACCAGTTTCTACCCGTCATTGATTGAAACTGATTCTGGAAGCCAAACTTTGATTCATGGTCACCTGATAATCATCAGCCATTTCAGCTGCTAACCTCGCCATTTTTCATTCTCTGCTATTCCATATGCGTCCTTATTACTTCAGGAAGTAGTTGAACGCCTCCAAAATAATTGTCTTTCTAGTCTTGCACTATTTTTAATGCTCTAATCCACCTTTTGAAATGATATTGATTGTTCCGTTCAAACTGAATATCGATTTGACCAGTGTGCCTCATTAGATTCCTGAAACATTGTATGTTGGTTGCTGGCACAAGCTTATATGCAATTAAGATGGTTTTATTTACCTCCTCATAAGCCCCAGATGCTTCCTCTGATGGTGTGGTGAATTCCTCACTCGCCCGATCTACAAACTTTGTTTGGATCAAATAAACCCACATGGCCACAACATTTATTTAGCCACCTTTCCAAATGAGTTGAAAAAAAAAGCCTCCAAATCCTTCTCATCAAATTTAGACAATGGTGAATATATTTAAGTAGTTTCAGGCCTTTGGCTACCATGTGTTTGCTAATCCTCACTAAGTTTACTTTCAGCCTTCATCTCCATCCTTTAAAGTGACTTTCCTGTTTCAGTGCTAATTTCTGGAGTTTGGACTTTCTCTCTCTTTCTTCCTTTCCTTTCCTGTTTCTCATTTTCTCTCTCTTCCCATTCTCTTTCTATCTCTTCTCTCTCTCTTTCTCCCTTTTCTCTCTTTTTACTTTTCCTTTTTGTTCTGCTAAATGATTCTTTATTTTTCCCTTTTCGCTACTTTTATTCATAATTCCAACAATATAATTTCTGCTGCCCTTGCCTTGTCTCTTGTCTCTGACTCGAGCTCATTCATTTTTAGTTGAATTTTAGCCGTCTCTAAAGATTTTGATGTCGTTTAATGTAAATGCTGAGCTCCTGTTGTAATTATCTCTGCTTTCCTCACGGAAGGAGGCAGCTCCCATCCCACCCTGTCTGCTAATTCCAGCGGTATGGTCTTATCACCTTTTGCAAACCCCCAAAACACTCTTTCAACCAATCGAGTTCAAAACCCAGAACAAAAGATACTAACAACTACCACTCGCTGCCTTCTAGACCAACAACCCTCATCCCAAATCGGAACTATGGAACCATTCCTAGATGAGCCCCCACTCTGTAATGGAAATGGCTAGCGCCATCCAAATATTTCAAGAAGGTAGCCCAAACCCTCACTTCCTTAGTTGTTTTAAGCAGGTGTAAAGTAGATATTCCAGAGCGAAATATCTGGTCTCAGCACATAGATTGAAACAAAACAAACTTTATTTCCAAGAATTCTGAATGAAACACAAACAAAACCGAACAGAATACAGAATAAATTAACATAATCGAAAACCAAACAGGTTATCCCAATTTAATGATGCTGTTCCAATACATGCAACACTCCCCATAACTAAACCTTGTCACAAAAGGGAAATCAAACCCAGGTCTTACAGGACAGAAGTCAGAGAGAGAGGACCAGGCCGGACCTTCATCTGTGGGTCGAGCAGATTCAAAACACTGGTGCTAAAATCCAAAACAAATCATAGAGAAGCTGAGCTGAGAGAATGGGCCTCTTTCATTGTACAAGGGATTCAATTTCAAAAACTTGAAATCCTGTTGCATGAGGCAGTCTCTCTCTGAGCTATAATCAAACTGGCCCTAAAACCCTTCAGCTAACACTTTCCGGAGTCTGGGTCTTTTACAATGTCACTGAACAAGAACCCAAGGACAAAATCAAATTGTTAAAGCAACAGCTTCGTTACATTCAGCAGGTCTGGCAGCATCGGGAGAGAGAAATCTGAGGTAATGTTTTATGTCCACTTTCTCAGAAAATGGATCGGTAACATTATCTCTGACTTCACTCCACAGATGGTGCCAGACCAGCTGAAGTTTTGCACCGATTTGATGTGACTTGATATTAGCACAAGTACCTAAGTGCAATGAAAAGTTTTGTTTCGTGCTCGGTACAGGCAAATCATAACATACAAGGACGTAAAAATAACAGGGTGATTGAACAAAGGGAGGCAGACAATGTTACGTCAACACGTGATGGTACAAAAGCAAGATCAACATTGCATTGCTCAAATGTTAAATCTATTCACAGTGAAATAACAAGAGGGAAGATGCTGGTCTTGAACCTGTTGGTACGTGGAATGAAGCTTTTGCATCTTCTGTCTGGTGGAAGAGGGTGGAAGAGATTATATCTGGAATGGGAGCGATATGTGATGATATTGTCTGCCTTTCCAGGAACGAGAAGTGCAGGTACAGCCAGTGGACAGGACGTTGGCTATGTGATGGTCTGGGCCTTGTTCACAACTTCCTTACATTCCTGGGTCGAGAAGTGTCTGGACAAAGCCATGACGCTCCCAGATGGAATGTTTTCTGTAGTGTATCTGAAAAGATTGGTAAGTGTCCTTATGGAAATGCCGAATTTCCCAAGCATCCAGAGGAAGAATGTGCCTGCCTGACCATCGCATCTCCGTGGGTGGTCAGAACAGATTGTTGGTTATTGTCACTGCTTAGGAACTAGACGCTCTCAATTGTATCCAACTCAGCTTCTGTTTTGATTTCTTATTTCAAATATCCACAGTCCTTTTACTAGATATTATTTTCCCAGTTCCACAATGGCGTCCTTAGTTACCTATCATTACAAAAAACAAGGAACTATTTCAATGATGTATTTTTCATAGAATGACATGCGCGTGAATGAAGAGGACATGTCAACAATCCATGAACATCTTTTCAGCTTGTGTTTTTTTTCTGGTCAGAGAGTCATAGACTGATACAGTCTGAAAAAAGGCCCTTCGGCCCAAACTGCGCAATGCTGACCATGTGCTAGTTCCAATTGCTTGCATTTGGTCCATATACTTCTAATCCTTTCCCATCCCTGTACGTATTCAAATGAATTTTAAATGTTGTTATTGTACTTCCCTCAATCACTGTCTCTGGCAACTCATTCCATTCACTCTCTGTGTGAAACCATTGCCCCCCCAGGTCATTTCTAAATCTTTCCCCTCTCACCTTCAACATCTGCCCTCCAGTTTTCAATTCTCCGTCCCTGGGAAAAAGGATATAAGCATTCATCCTATCTCTCCCCCTCATGTTTTTATACACCTCAATAAAGTCACCCCTCATTCTCCTGCTCCAACGTATTAATCTGATGCTGCAGATGGCCCACTGAACTTCATGGGCACTTTGCTATAAGTTGGTCGATCTGTTTGAAGTCTGCCTCATTTAACACATACACAGTGCCACACCACATAATGCAGTGTCTTTTCAATGTTCGGCTGGCAGATTGGTGACAATAGTTTTTTCAATGTCCCACCTTTGTCAGTAGGTGGTGCTACTGAGCCTGTGTTGGAAATGAACACTGATGCCTCCTACACAGAGTCTATTCTCTGTCATTTGCACCTTTAATGTTGTGTACAAACAAATAAATTCGAGTGATGTGGTAATTGATAATCAGCAGAATGTTTCTGTGCCCGTGGCCGTACCCATGGCCTGATGCCATGAGTCCTCATGGGAGCAGGCATCAATATGAGCACTTCCATGGTATCAAAATCCCCCCAACAAAATAACCCCCACCTTGACTGTATTCCACGGGGCTGCTCCCTCTGTCCTGCCAGTGGGACAGGACGTGCCCTGAGATGACCATAGTGTTGTCTGGGATATTGTCTGGAAAAAGGGATTCCATGAGCTAATCTAACATCAATTGTTGCTGGAATAATCTGTGACAAATATACTGCACGTCAGGTTTAAGTTTTATTCAATAAAGAGTTAACTCCACTTTATTTCTTGGAATCTTAAAATCAAACCAAACTGTTCTTTTTCCGTTGGAGATTATTCACTTCAATGATCAGAATGCACTTCTAATTATTTCTAACTTTAATAACTGTAGTAACAAGCTGATTATTGCTCAGTTCAATAATAGCAGTCAACACTGATTCATGTTCCAATGAGTAATCACGTGATTTTTGCATGAACATTTCCATCAAAATTATAATTGAAATGGCCGGAATCTAAATACAGTAATATTGGCTTTCCTGGATCACACTGGCACCTCCAGTAAAGAGTGACCAGCTCCTAAATATCTCCGGACAGCTCCCAAACTGGATCTGGACAGTGATGCAAACATTTCCTTACAACAAAGAATTCAGATTTGACCTTGAACAAGGGGGAAGTGCATGCAGCAGATTGGCCAATGGACCAGCATAGAGCTGCCAATGATCGTGTCTGGTAAGTTAGTCCATGTTGATGACAACTAGTATGTCACATAAGCTTCATAACTCTCCACTTTGGAGCAGATCCTTATAGAAGGGCTTAGAAAAATGATGGATGAAATTGCATCCTGCATTGAATTCGTTATCAACAATATCCAGTGCCTGTCAGGTCCACCATTCCAGTGTCCAAACAGAGTTGTTCATCTACATGGATGTCCAGCATGATCCCTACTAACATTATTGTGTGCGACTCACACTCGAAATTTTATTCAGATGTTTTCAAGATCGTATTGATCATTAACAGCAAAGTGTCATTCTTGAAGATGATAAATCTTTTTATCATAGACACTTGATTGCCCAAGAAACAAATCCGCCCACTTGTTTAGTTAAATTTTAAGACCGAAATCTAATGAAAACATAGCACCCAAATGATGAGTCTGATTATCACAGCAGGATCATATTATTACTTAGTCAAAGCACTTTAAGGATAACCAATTATTTCCCCTTGAATGCACCTAATTGTTTTCTTGGCAATAATTATTGTGTCATGTCGCACTACAGGTGACCACCTCGACACCATATACACACACACAGGCACTCCGATGAACACACATACACACGGTCGCACATATACACATACACACAGACAGGCACTCATACACACACCCTTACAGTCTCACATACTCCCACACTCACATGCATCCTCTCAGAGACTTAGACCACTCTACACTCACGCACACACATATACACTCTCTCACACAGACACTCACAACCCCCCCATTCCCAGACAAACACATACACTCCTACAGAAACACACACTCCCACATTCACAATTGCACTCCCTCACATACTTAAGGCACTCTGCACTCAGGTACACACACATATACACTCTCTCTCTCACTCTTTAACCCCCTACCCAGACAGACACACACAAAGACGCACATGCACATATATACATATACGTTTGTAGGGTGAATTTGGACTTGTAAAGCTACATTGCACTTTGCTCAAAAACTGCTTGAATTCATATAAGACTCTAACATCTCACTTTTTAGCTTACAATCAGTCTAAACATTATGGCACAAACAGAGAACACACGGGGCTAACACCTTCAACATTTTGTCTCGCTAACATCAATTGTTACAGTTAACCTGAGAATGCAACTTCTAAAAATTGTTTTGTGATTTTCACATGAAAGAAGTTACTCTATCATGGTATTCGAACAGATGAAAGACTCAACAAACAATCAAGGTATTTTTTAACCTATAATTTCAGTTCCACCACACTGTAAACTTCTTCTATAAATTCTGTGTCTGGCAATTGTGTCCTCCACAACCACCTGATGAAGGAGCAGCACTCCGAAAGCCGGTGTGCTTCCAATTAAACGTGTTGGACTATAACCTGATGTTGTGTGTTTTTTAACTTTGTTCATTGGCATCTCCAAATATGACAGCGTGAGGAGTACTCGCTCTATTCAGGATAAAATAGTTAGATGCCTTCCTAAATAATACAGGTTTAGTATAGATAATGGAGGGAACGTTGGGCCTTTCTTTGTGACTTTCCAGAGTATCTGGGTAATCCATGATAACAAAGTTGGGTCCTGAACGTAAAGGCTGGAAACCATTTACTTGAATGAAGTGGATCTCTTGATAAAAAACGTGGTCGACATCCCAAAATTGTTGTACCCATCCAACAGAAGGGACAATATTAGTGCCATTAGGAGTGTCATAATGAAGGTGGATGTTGTTAACCACCCCACAAAGGGTTTGAATACCAGTGGTAATTGAGTCACATTCCTCCTCAAGGCATACGCATGGGATGCGCGGTCCTTCAGGGAAGCAGTGACAACTGATACGTTTAATCATTGCACAGGATAACTTTAGGCACTTTTACATAAGCACATCCCCATCTGTACACCCGCATCCCTTCCTCGTGTCGAAATTTGAATCGGATATCACGGATTTATTGGAGGGAGTCCACAATCCTGTAAATACTTTCGAACCATTCAATACCTCCATGTTAGGATTTGGAAGGCTAAAACGGTTCAAGGAGTCTATTGTTGAAGTAAGGGCGTAACTTCATTCTCTCCAAATTTTTATTATGGGTATCTAGAAACAAATTGTTCGTGAAGGATAACATTCCGCCCCACCCCCACCTCCCCCCCCCACCCCCGCCCACCACGTTTTCTCTTGTATTACGTGATCTATCTGAAAAAGGACAAGGCTTTCCAGGGATGCCCATAGTACAAATGAAATCAAACTGGCACACAGAACATTTACAAGGTAAAGGCCATTTAAACACGTTCTGTAAATGAACTGTTCAATCTTTTTGATGCAGTTGACCACTGCAATCATCATTCTTAGTAACATTCAGTCTCTTGGCACATAAGAACATCTTCCCGGAATAGGTGGTACACAGTCTCTGGTTGTTCAGGATTGCACAGGAAAACTGTCCCTTCTTGTGCGTCAAAGCTGACAATGGCAAGTCCACACAATAAGGCAAGTTCGATTTTTATCAAACCCCCCACTCCCCCCCTCCCTCCGTCTTGTAAGGGGCCCGCCTGTTGAGCTTGCAATGACGGAGATGAACCCAGGCAGAACGTTTCGGCGACCTTAGCAGCAGTTGGGGTGGTGAGGAGGACCAGGAAGGGTCCTTCCCAACAAGGCTGGAGGTATTGGGGTGTCCATTGTAACAAATTAATCAAACTCAAATAGCCCACTTCAGTAAACATATTGCCCACACTGGCAAAACGCTCATTCATTTTATTCATTGCACGACATATTTCTTTCTTACCCATTATTTTCTTACTTTATATGGAGGATCCCCGGCATGGGCGAATTAAGCAAACCTAATTTTTATAAATCCAGCTTCGCTAAGAGGTAATAATCTACGAAGTTTTGCTACCAAAAAAAAATCAATATTACCGAAAATTCATATTAGTTCCGCAATGTTTTGTATTCTTTTTAAAAACATACCAATCAAATGGACTGATCTACAGCTGTAGTTAAGAGCACTTAGAATTAAGTGTAGAAATCTGGTGGTGATTTTGAGCACAGCGTTTGTGATGAATATTGGCTGGAGGGAAATGCTGTGCCCAAATTATGGTAACACGACACAAAGCTTTCAAACTACACCGAAATTTTCTAATATTGAGCTAACCCTAGAAATTGGAAATTGGTACAGCCTTAAAATTATAAACGATCTCACTCAGTACAAAATATCGAATAATAGCTTAGCCAGACACTCCTCCTTTGATCTAACAGCCCAGTCCAAAGATAAATCAAATCAACCAGTGCACATTCTTGTAAGCTACATACACAAAACAAAAACATTTACACTTAGTGTCCATGTATGAAATCAAATCACTTGATAATTCAGTCAGTCGTATGTTGTAGTATAAAGTGCCTGCATTATTTCAGGAGTTGTAATTTACAAATTACTTCCAAAGTTCTCAGCAATATGGAACACGATGCAAACACTAAACCTCCTTACAGACAGTAAGCAAAAGAAAAATCAACCTCAACATTGTGAATTGGCATTGCACAGACAGTCTCATTCCCATGTGATTTCTGCACCTTACCCAGGTCGAACATATCCATCTTTAGTGTCTAACCGGGTTTTGCTGTGGATCAAAAGTTTTGGGTGTAAGGCTGCCTGCTTGGAAGCTGCATATACTTGCCCACTACATTTGAATCTGTATCGGTTTCATCAGAATGAGCTGAACATCTTGATAATCGTCACATTGTATGTAAAAAAATAGCATTACTATAACACTGGCCCCTTGGCGGGTTAAAACTGTTCAATGTTCCCACAACGCTCGAATATCATGGATCATATTAAAAGCACAATGAAGAGTCAATGTATATTAGTAGATTTTCCTTTTGATAGGATGAAAGCATGTCTATTCCCAACATCATTTTCGAGGTAACATTAAAGACTCATTACTCCACATTGGCCACATATCTCCAGTTAAAGCAATGGCGACGCATGGGGTTTTTGCTGATTTTTCCCAGTCTCACATGTGAAGTGCTGGGGAATTCCTGTCCCCATTTTCAGGATCCCCGCAGGAAAAGGTTGCCCAGCAGTGGTCGTCGGTTAGGTACATGAGGTACATTCCGCACTCAGTGGGTATCCTGATTCCAATCAGCCTTATCAGGGCTAGCATATGGCTTTTGGAATCGAAAGGGCGCTGGATATAATATGTTTTATCTGTAACTTGCATCTTGGTTCGGTCCCATTCTGGCCATCCCAATAAAGAAAACACCGCTCACCTCACTTGAGATGGGAAATCCCTGGACTGGTTCGGACTGTTAGCCTGGAATTTGACAGTGACTCCCGGTGGAAAACATTTCAAAAACATAGGGTTCTGAAAAGGTAATTGGGCGTCTTGATTATTGTTCAATTGTTTGTCACTTCCATCAGACAGATAGCCATATCTTTCAATCTTTTAACACAAGCCATTCATATTCAGGCTACTCCCAGAATATTACTGCATTTACATCCGTATCACCCTTGAACAGATTGAACATATTTGCCAGTTTGGTCTTGCGGTCAGGGGCATGCTTCATTAACGTATCTCTAGTTTCTGGGAATGGGGCCTGGTTTAGGATGGCGCAGGACATTTATCCCCATGACATCAGCTATGAAGGCTGGATGCTTCATTTGCAAAAGAAAGGTTTGTAACAGGTTGGTGATTAAAATTAAGGCTGGGGACAATCAGGAGATGTTAGGGGCTCAATCCCAATCATCAAAAAGATTCGGGATGCCAGACATAGGCTCGGGAATCCGAATATAAACTAAGTTCTTTATTTGATCGTATTGTTGCTTTACCCTTATTTATATATTCTTCAACCTTAGTGACCTTGCATTCTTTTCTCATGTCCCAATACATACATACATACATGCACACACACAACACACACACACAACACACACATACACACACACACACACACACACACACACACACATACACATACATACACATACACATTCAGGGTCACCTCCATTGATTTTGGGTGTTCCATCTATATATATATATCCCTATCCACCAATCGCATGCAGAATTTCATCAGTAAGATAGTTTTCCATTCTTTCATTAACAATGAATTAATGCAGCCATATTTCAGGTTACCAATGGGGCAATAAGGCAGGTCACTGACAATGCATAAAGAAATAAAACCAAGCGACCCTGCCAGTTAAATTTGATTCGGGCTAATACAATTGATTATAAATGTTATAAAATATTAATTTAAAATAATAAATAAATTAACCATTATCTAAAATTTAGGGTGGGAACACAATAAGACTTTTTACAAACTGTACTCTGCTGCTTTGTCCTTCTTATTGCATCATTGTCTTCCCTTCTGCAGTTGATCTCCAAGCCTCTCTTTTCATTTTAACCTTGTTTAACCAATTTATCAATTTATGGTTGTTTAACTTTAAAGCCTGTTCCTAACTCTGTATTTTGGAATCTTGATTGTCATAATCTGAAAGTCAGTCTGAGGAATTGATTTTTAGCTAATCAAAAATTGCAGGAGGAGAATAACCAAATCAGCGATTTGTCTCGTTCACTTGTCCTGGTCGCTGTATCACATGGTTGTGACACTATGGAGCCTGCTAACTCCATGGCAATGGGGCAGTGATGCTACAAAAGAAGTAGTAATTGATTTACCAACCTATTGCTTGATATGTTTGGCTGTCCCTATTGGTCAAAGGGTGGTTTGCGGGTTTACGGCAGTACCTGCTTAAGTCAGGCACTAGTACTTTTGCATTTGTTAGGGACACCTAATGATGTGGATAGAATTCAGTTTGGATTTTGGAAAGACCACTCAGTGGAGTGATGCCAAGCATATTTTGTGCATTACTGAGTGTCGGTGAAGAAAATACAGGAAAATAAGATTTTATTTATTTTAATGGACGTTGGAGGATCAACAGAGCTTAGTTCTCTTGGTCTTGTTTTGAGAGCAGATCTCTTTTGTGATCTGCTGTTCCCTGCACTTTGCTTGGATTTGTTCACACTGATAATTCTGGACATCTTGCCCCCTGAATTGCGGAAGCTGCACTGAGGCTCTGGAGGAGCTCTTCAGCCAACTGGCGGGTGGGGGGGGGGGGAGTGAGGAGGATTCTCACGATGACCTTTCTCATGATGGACAGTGGGGACATCACTCTGTACGGTCGAACCTATCACCTTTCTTGATGATGTTAACAGTATTGGCGTCTCTTAGATCTCCCAGCATGCTCCCATCATTCCAGACAAGGATGGTGAGGTGGATTCATGTCAAGAATGACTGTCCACCATATTTTAGTCCTTTACTGGGGATTCCATCTGTGCCGGTGGCTTTGCTGTTGTTCTGTTGTTGGAAGTATTTTGCTGTCAGGATGGGTTAGAGGTTCACTGAGGTGGTGATGGGTACTGTGTGTCATGAATACTTGTGCTGATTGCTGTGATTGGTGGAAGAGGCCCTCATAGTGCTCTCTCCAGCGAATGCTGACTACCTCTCAGTCTTTGATAAGGGACTCTCTATGTTTGGTTCTCAGTGGGGTCACTCCCTGGGTACTCGGGCTCTAGATGGCTTTGATTGCGCTGAAGAAGCTGCACACATTGTGGCTGTCAGTGAGTTAGTGAATCTCCAGCTGACTCTCTCCATCCAACATCAATTCTTCAGGCTCTGGCTTCTTTGTTAAACCTTGGCCTTCAGTTGCGTCTCCGCTTGTTTCCTTTGGCTGGAGTTATGGTGGAGCTGCCGGTTCAGGAATACCTCACGTTTGCAGTCTCGGATTTCCTGGATCTACAGCTTATTCTCACAGAACCACTCCTAGGGTTTCCTCGTCGAGAGGCCAAGAGTATCCACACAGCTTCTGACTGATTCCATTAGATTAGATTACTTCCAGCGTGGAAACATGCCCTTCGGCCCAACAGGTCCACACCGACCCTCCGAAGAGCAACCCATCCAGACCCATTCCCCTACATTTCCCCCTTCACCTCAGACTACGGGCAATTTAGCATGGCCAATTCACCTAACCTGCACATTTTTTGACTGTGGGAGGAAACCAGAGCACCCGGAGGAAACCCACACAGACACGGGGAGAATGAGCAAACTTCATACAGACAGTTGCCAGAGGCAGGAATTGATCCCAGGTATCTGGCACTGTGAGACATCAGTGCTAACAACTATGTACCGTGCTCCCCACTGGGAGGGGTTTCGGGCAGGTCAGATGCTGTGGACACTCTGTGACTCAGGTATCTTCGTCACCATCAAGTCGGCTGTGAGACACTGCTTGAGAAACACTTCCTTCAGCGGGATAGCGATAGTTTGAGGCTGGTGTGGAATGAATCTTTTGTCTCCTCCATTGTGTCTAGATTCAGGGAGAGGCACTGATGGCTCTAATGTACTGCTTCTGGCCCAGGGTTTGTCAGAGGGTCATTAAGAGGTCATCTATCAACAGGAGGATATTTTGGGCCGTCTGACGAGTTTGTTCTGGTGAACCCGATTCCGTAGAGGCATTGTTCTGCATTTGCTTTTCCCGTAGAAGGTGTACCCGCCATCTTGTCCTTTAAGTTGCCTTTCTCCTGCCAGTCATATCCCAATCATGGTGGTGATGTCAATGTTATAATGCTGGGTGATGGCAACAGTGTATCATTCAGGTTTATTGTTGTTGGGGTTATCCATCAGGCTCTTGATGTTCCAGCTGCAGATTCACTTGAGGATGGGTCAGGGTTGGGATGGAAGCTGCCTGTTCCAACCACCACACTGTCCCAACGGAGGGAGGTCTGGAGCCAATGGCAGGGAAAATCCAAGAGAACTGAAGGCCAGACTCTTGTTTAGGAGGCTGTTGGGTCTCTTTGAATAAGGACTAGACCAGACAGTGTTTCTGTTACTATCGGAAATTTGTTTGGGGGAACAAGTAGCTTGTGATGACGCTGAGCAACCAATTTTTTTCTTTTTGCTGAAATGCTACCTTCTGAGTTCAATGACAAATCTACTTGGCTTTATCAAGGAGTAGCTGAAAATTCTTCTCAACACTCAAATTTCTGAGTATGTTGAGTCTGCCCAGACCATGCAATGAATTCTATGCATCATGGATAATGTCTGTAAGAAGTAAAACACAAAATTCGAGTTGACATCAACACTCCATATATGGTATTTCATTTTTCACTCCAAGAACACAGAAATCCATTGGACAACATTGCTTTGTTTTACCTCAGAAAGACACCAACTGCTGATTTTGGTTAATTATACGTGTGTGTATGTGTCTGAGATCATATAAAGAGATGACTATTCATGCTTCTTTATTACTGATGATAATCTTAATCAAGGCTTACATCTTCATTAAGTAAGTTGTGTTTGATTACAAATGAGTTGTGTTTATTAAAAGAAGTCTGGTTTATGCATCTTTTTTTATTTCAGCCTGACACAGATCAAATGTTTAATTCAGCAAACGTACAGTCTCCTACTTTTGCACCCCTGCCATGGACACTATCTCATGGCACTTCCTTGTGCTTCTGCAAAAAAACTGAACTACATCCCCCTATAATTCCTCCATTATGCACCCACCCTATATCAAAGTCACTGAATCTCCATACATGCTTCTCCCCGTTGGTGAGTTCCTGCAGACCAGAGGCCGACAAAGAAATTAAAGAAGCTGCCCAGAATATTTTCCAAACCAAAGTGAGAACCGGCAGGAGATGTTGTATTGCACAGTGAGCAGAACTGATAGAAAGAATGAGAATTTTTGGACGTGGTTCCAATCAAGGAGCCGCTTTGTACTGGAGAGTGTCAGTCCTCTTTAGTGTTGTTGGGGTGCACTTATCGACGTCAATGGTGAGTTATCCGTCATGCTCCCACCTTGTAGGTGATGGACAGATTCTGGGAGATGGGGGTTTGAGGAGGTGAGTTACTCTCTGCAGGATTCCGAGCATCTGAACAGCACTTGGAGCCACACTATTTGTATCACTGCACCTGTTGAGTTTCTAGTCAATCGTAACTGTCCGATTGTTGATAAGAAGGAATTTAATATCGACAATGCCATTGATACACAGTGATTAAGAGTTAGATTCTCTCTTGCTAGACATGGACATTAGTACTTGTGTGGCGTGAACATTATTTGCCATTTATCAACCCAAGCATGGATATTGTCCAGGTCTTGCACAATTTCGATATGGACTGCCTCAGGAATTGAGGGGTCCTTCACAGTAAAGTCGCATGTAGAAAGGATAGTGAAGAAGGCCTTTGGTATGCTTTCAGTGAGTGGTCAGAGCATTGAGTGCAGGAGTTTGGAGGTCATCTTCTGGCTCTAGAGGACATTGGTTAGGTCACTTTTGGAATATTGCGTGCAACTCTTGTCTCCTTCCTGTGGGAAGAAAGTTGTGAAACCAGAAAGGGTTCAGAAAAAAAATTACAAGGATGTTGCCAAATATGAGCTGAAGGATGGGGCTGCTTTCCCTGGAGTATGGGAATCTAAGGGGTGAAGTTATAGAAGTTTATAAAATCATGAGAGACATGGGCAGTGTAAACAGACAAGATATTTCCCTGGGGTGGAAGAAGTGCAGGAGGAGAGGGCATAGGTTTAAGGTGAGAGGGGAAAGATATAAAACGGACCAAAGGGGCAAATTTTTCACGCAGAGGTTGGCGCATGTATAGAATAAGCTGGCAGAATATGTAGTGGAGACTGGTACATATACAACATTTAAAAGACATCTGGATGGGTACCTGAATAGGAAGTGTTGAGAGGGATATGGGCCAAGTTCTACCAAATGGTACTAGATTGGGCTGAAATATGTGGTCAGCATGGACGGGTTGGACTAAAGGGTCTGTTTCCATGCTGTACATCTCTATACTTTATGATTCACAATTGTGCTGTGCGTTTTAGTTAGTTTTCATTAGCGAGTGTCCTACTCTTGGAACAAAGGTGCTTACTGAAGCAACTGAAGATGGTTGGGCCAACGACACTACCCTGAGGAAGGATAAGGCTCCTTGATGCAATATTCAGTCAAATTTGACCTTTGTGTCAAGGTTAGTCACTCTCACCTCATCTCTGGAATGCCTCTCTTTTCCCATGTCTGCAACGAAAGTTATTATGAGGTCGGAAGGCAACTGGCCCTGGCTGAAACCTGACTGATTGCCTTTGAACGTGTCCTAGCTTTGCAAGTATTTTTTTAATAGTGATCCTTTCCATTGCTTTGGTACTCCTGGAAAGTAGACAAATAAGGTTACAATGGTTAGGTTGAGGTTTTCCAGCCTATGAGACTTAGAGTCATAGAGAAGTACAGCACAGAAACAGACGTTTCAGTGCAAGTCGTCCATGCCGTCCAGATATCCCAACTTAATCCTGTCCATTTTCCAGCACCTGGCCAGAATATCTTTCTAAAACCTTCCTATTCATATATCCATTCAGATGCCTGTTGAATGTACCAGCCTCCACCAGTACCTCTGGCAGCTCATTCCGTGCACCCACCACCCTCTCCGTAAAAAGGTTGTCCCTTAGGTCTCTTTTAATTCTTTCCCCGCTTGTCCTAAAACTATGCCCTCTTGTTATGGACTCCCCCACCTTATGTTTTATAAACATCTATAAGGTTACCCCTCAACCTCTGAAGTTCCAGGGAAATAAGTCACATCCTATTCAACTTCTCCCTACAGCTCAAATCCTCCATCCCTGGCAACATCCTTGTAAATCTTCTCTGATCCCTTGCAAGCTCTGCGACATCTTTCCTATAAGAAGGAGACCAGAATTGCAGGCAATATTCCAAAAATGGCCTAACCAATGTCCTTTATAGCCACAACATGCCTTCACATACACAATGCTCTGACCAATAAAATAAAGTATACCAAATGCCTTCTTCACTATCCTGTGTACTTGTGACTATTTTCAAGGAACTATGAACCTGCAGTCCAAGGTCTCTTTAGTCAACAACACTCCCTAGAACAGTAACATTAAGTGTATAAATCCTGCTTTGATTTGCTGTCCCAAAATGCAACACCTCACATTTCTCTAAATTAAGCTCCATTTGCCACTCCTCAGCCCATTAGCCCATCTGATCATGGTCCCGTTGTACTCTGAGCTAATCATCTTCGGTGTCCAATAAACCTTCAATTTTGGTGTCATCTGCAAACTTACTTACTATGCCTCATATTTTCAAATCCAAGTCATTTATGTAAATGACAAAAAGTAGTGGACTGAGCACTCATTTCTGTGGCACACCGCTGGTCAGAGGTCTCCAGTCTGAAAACGACCCTCCACCACCACCCTCTGCCTTTGAGCCAGCTCTGTATCCAAAAGGCTAGTTATCCCCGGATTCTGTGAGATCTAACCTTGCTAATCAGTCTCCCATGTGCAACCTTGTCGAATACCTTACTGATGTCCATATAGATCAGATCCACACTCTGACCTCATCAATCCTCTTTTTGACTTCTTCAGAAAACTCAGTCCAGTTTGTGAGACATGATTACCCTCGCACACAGCCATGCTAACTATCCCAAACCAGTCTTTGACTTTCCCAATACATGTAAATCCCATCCCTCAGGATTCCCTCCAACAACCCGCCCACCTTGGGAAATTGCCCAATTGTCAGATGAATACCAGTGCTTTAACTGTCCTGGAACAACTTGGCACAGAGCAGCATTGTGAAATAGAGTTAGAAAAGTGTTTCCCAGGCAATATTTATCATTGACACCTGGACCAATGGTTTCATTGCATCAGATCAAATATGGGCCAGGGCACATCCTATTGATTCCCATTAACTTTTACCCACAACACGCTTCCCTGCTGCCATATCACTAAGTTAAACCACTAAGAGGAAGTACTGAGGAAGAAACGGCAAAGGCTATGCATAGGAATCTCTCTTTCTATCCCGAACGCAATCTCTACTTTCAGAAGTCTTGCTATGACTCTTTTGCTGAGAAAACATCAAGAACAATGTTTGTGTGAAGTTTTGTAGCTCGGGTGCTCGTTGTTGTGGTTCTGTTCGCTGAGGTGGGAATTCGTTTGGCAGACGTTTCGTCCTCTGTCGAGGTGACATCTTGAGTGCTTGGGAGCCTCCTGAGAAACGCTTCTGTGATCTTTCCTCCGGCATTTGTAGTGGTTTGAATCTGCTGCTTCCGGTTGTCAGTTCCAGCTGTCTGTCGCAATGGTCGATATATTGGGTCCAGATCGATGTGCTTATTGATTGAATCTGTGGATGAGTGCCATGCCTGTAGGAATTCCCTGGCTGTTCTCTGTTTGGCTTGGCCTATAATAGTAGTGTTGTCCCAGTCTAACTCATGTTGCTTGTCATCTGCATGTGTGGCTGCTAAGGATAGCTGGTCGTGTCGTTTCGTGCCTAGTTAGAGTTCATGGATGTGGATCGTTAGCTGTCTTTCTATTTGTCCTGGAATCACCCGAGTTCCGAGAGCTGTTCAGTCAGACAGAGACAACTGCTGCTAAGCCTAACCTAAGGATCATCTTGCCTCTCTACATCTCACATCAATCGTGTAACCAATTGTGTTAAAGGATTCTGACATATGACATTATGATTGAGGGAGTGGCAACCACAATGCCAATTATTTATTCAACTGAAGTTCTGGAATTCGTCATGATAAGACTTGACGGAGATGAGTACTGCAGATGCTGGAGATTAGAGTCAAGTGGTGCTGTAACAGCATCCGAGGAGAAGGAAAACCGACATTTGTGAAAAGGCCGCTCATCAGAAATGCAGGAATATCGAAGTTTTGGGCGAAAGCCCTTCATCAGGACGAACTAATCATGATAAGACTTGACCTGAATCCATCATAACAAATGTGATACTTTTGTTCCAATAACAAAAATGAGGGTTTTGTGTATTGCTATTTATCATTGAGAGTAGAATTAATTTGTCGTTATTTAGTTTCTAGAAAATGTGAATGTTTACAAAGTGGGGCTCAAAATTGAACTAAATTGAATTAACTGGGAACAATTGTGCAAGCATCAATTTTGCTTCTGATTGAGATGGATATTTGCTCAGTGGGAATCCTGAAGGAATCATGGATGAACGCAGTGAAATGTTTATCCGTGCAAAGGGATGTATTAAGTAGAAACGTTGAAGAATAATTTACGTGTGTAAGGTGTATGTGCTGTGTGTGTGTTTGCATGTGAGTGTGTGTGTGTGTGTGTGTTTATAACACCTCAGACACTCTTCCACATTATGAGTGTTTTATTAAGAATTCTTTCTTTCACTTAGTTTTAAAGGACGTTAGAATGTCTTGATCCTCCAGGTGCTCTGGTTTCCTCCCACAATCCAAAGGTGTGCTAGTTTGGTGAATTGGCAAAGCTGAAATGCCCACAGTGTTCAGGTTTGAGTAGGTCGGGTGCATTTGTCGAGAGTGGGGGAGTGACAATGGATGGGTTGCTCTTCGGAGGACATTTTTAGCTGAAGGGCCTGTTTCCACGCTGTAATGATTCTATTCTATACTGTAGGTTTGGAAAGCTTAAAAGTGAACACGTCCTGAGGTCTGCAGGAGTTGTAACCAAGGAAATGATGGTGAAAATTACAAGTATTGTGACCAAACCTTTAATTTCCCTTCAGCTACTCAGGATGTGTCAGAGGACATCAGCACAGCTGATGTGTTCCCACTTTTCAAGATGGGTGATGGAGATTAACCTGGAACGACAGATCAGTGATTCCCAATGCATGGAGAAAATTCTAAACTTGAGAATTAACGTATATCTTGAGAGGCAAGACTTCACTAGAGGGACAAAATGACTCACAGATCTGGTTGGATTTTTCGAAGGGTTGACCAGGTTTGTCGATGGGGGTAGGTCCATTGATGCAGTTTATATGATTTTCATCAAAGACTTTGACAAGGCCCCACATGGGAGATTGATAACTCAGGCAAAAGCACATGGCATCCAGAAGTAATTAGCAAATTGGTTTCAAATTTGGCTGAGTCAGAGGAGGCAGATGGCTGCTAAGTAATTGTAGGCTGGTGTCCAGTGGTATATCACGGGGATGAATGTTGGATTCATTATTGTTTGAGATATTCATAACAGATAACAAAAAGTGTGCCTGTTTATGTGTGAACGCGTGTGTATGTGTCTGTGTCTATGTGTTTGTATGTGAGTGCGTGTGTGTGTGTGTGTGCGTGTGCATGTGTGTGCGTGCACGTGTGTCAGCGTGTATTTGTGTATCTGATTGTGCTTGTGGGTTGTAGGGGGTGGGATGGTTGGGGATGATAATTAAGTTTACAATGACACAAATATTGACCAGGTGATTGACAGTGAGGAAAATATTCTTAGATTGCAAATAGAAATAGGCAGATGAGTCAAATGGGCAGAACACTGGCAGGTAGAATTTAACCCTGATAAACTTTGCCAGACGTTGCAAGACAAGGCAGCACTCAATGAATGGTACAACACTAGGAAGGGCAAAGGAACAAAACTGTCTTGAGGAGCTTGTTACCAGACCTATGAATGTATTAGAACAGGTTAATAGGGTAGTGAAGAAGGCGTATGGGATATGTGCCTTCACAATTCAAACCACAGATAATAAGAGCAGGGAGGTTCTGTTGGAGTAATTTAGGTGATTGGAGCAAGGTTTCGGGAAGATGTGAGAGGTAGGTATTTTACACAGCGAGTCGTGAGTGCATGGAATGCATTGCCGGTCGTGTTGTAGAGTGAGGTGCATTTGGGTGGTTTAAGCTGAAAGGCAGAATCGTCAGAGAGGGCATTAGGATAACTCTCCTCGACTTCATGGTGGTACGGGCCTGCAATAGAAATGCAAAAACTCAGAAAATTAATTGGATGAACATCAAAAATCATACCATTCAAGTTTATGGGCCAAATGCTGGAAAGTGAGAATGCTGTAGATTTAGTGTCATTTTAGTGGGACAAGCACAATGGGCCGAAGGGTCTCTGCTGTTCAATGTGATTCTATCATTCTAGAATTCTGCAGTGCAGGCTCTGAATTAGCTTCATTGATTCTTGTATTTGTTTTGAGAAACTTTGTATACGCTCCAGCTATTGTTGTGGTCAATTTCAGCTTCAGGTTCTCTGTTGGAATTCTCATTTACAGATAGAAATTCCTAATGAAGTTCGAAAACTGAATTAACAAGGAATGCAGTGGAACAATGGGGTGCAGTAGAATAGCTCTCAATGAGCTCTACAAACAAGAGGTAATGAGTGACTGAATAAACTCAGCAAAATGACGGTCATCACTGAAATGAATATCGAAAAATATTTTGGAACTGATGGGACTGATAGTGAGTGAAATAATGCAAGTCTGGTTGTTTGAAGACAAATTGCAATGTACATTTCAGACCAAAAAAGATCAGATTAATCCAGTCCTTGGAGTATTCAAGATTGATATCACTGCATTAAAATAAGCGTGTTGTCGTTCAAAAACGATTTGCAAGATAATGAATGTGTCATAAAATTTTCCCAGTGGAGAGCCCAAACAAGATAGGACAGTCTCTGGAATTGCCTCATGTCCAATTACGAGCTAATTCTCCAATGCTGAGCGATTGTCATCTGTGGGAAAGGAGACAGTGTTTCACAAAAAAACAAGAAATATTATCCAAGGCTAAGGATTTTTAAAATGTACAACATCATCCTTCCCGTTGTTAGTGTGGCTGGTAAGTCTTTTAACCAATTAAGTTATATAAATATCCACCTTTCTACTGTATGCCTGATAACTATTTTGTTTCCACTTAGCAAGGCAAATCCCGAGCCAAATGATAATGTCCTCACTTCCGGAGTTTGAAGCGAATAGTTTTTCAGTTAGCAGGCTCCTCAGTAATGCACAGTTTTGTCTGTTTCTCCATACTGTGCGGAATTGGTTTACACTGAGGCCAGGTTGATGAAATTTGGCTGAGCACAGACCCTGTATTGAGGCACATGGTGGCTGAGCATTTTGCACTGCTGCCTCACAGCGCCAGGGACCCAGGTTCAATTCCAGCCTCTACGCGCGTTTGCACATTCTCCCCGTGTCCATGTGGGATCCCCAGGGTCCTCCAGTTTCCTCCCACAAAGATGTGCAGGTTAGGTGGATTGGGCATGCTAAATTGCCCACACTGTTCAGGGAGTAGTGTCAGTTTGGTTCATTAGTCAGGGGTAATGTGGAGTATAGAGAATAGGTCTGTGTGGATTACTCTTTAGTGGGTTGCTGTGGACTTGGGCGAAATGGTCTCATTTCACACTGTCGGAATTCTATCGATTGCTATAATGTGTGCAGCAAATGACTCTCTCTCTGTGGCAATTCAAAGCCTGCTATCGGTCAGATGCGTTTCGTAACAACCCACCTCCTAGTCATACGTGGTGTTTCCTATTCCTGAAGTGAAGGTATTTTGTTGCTGGAGCTCACTCAGGCAACTTGTTCCAAATAAGACCACAAGTACAATGTTGACAACATGTGGTTGAGAAGGTTGTTATGTAGTGATAAGTGAGGGTCAGTACGGATGGCTTCCACCATCCTGAGTGTTTTTATCAGTCAATGCATGTGTGGTGACCTGGTACTTGTGAGGGACACATCACTGGGATGAGTGTTGGGTACAGGGTTCCAATTATAATGAGTATTTTTGAATTATTTGATTGTCAAAAAGACGTGCCAGTTGTGCCATTGGTAAAACAATGCACAATACTGTGGTGCGGACTTTAATAGGACAAATGCTGAGATCTGGTGTGTAGTGGCAGCAGCTCTCCCATAGAGGATCATACAACTTCGTCTATCAGGATGTTTACCACCTTGCCCTTTGTTGCCGTTATCATTTCACGTTCTCCAAATAATAATCGTCTCTGTTAATGTGCTTGTATTGGAAGCAGGAGAACATCTTCAAGGTGGGCTTGCTTGGAAGAGGATTCGCAGTAAGGTCTACAGTGACTGAGGGAAAGTGAGGACGGCAGATGAGGGAGATTCAGAATGGAAAGTGTGGCGCTGGAAAAACACCGCAGGTCGAGCAGCATCTAAGGAGCAGAAGAGTTGATGTTTCAGTCATTAGCCATTCATCAGTCCTCGCTTGCTGGCTGACTTGCTGTGCTTTTCCAGTGCCACACTTTTCGACTCTGACTCTCCAGCCTCTGTAGTCCTCACTTTCTCTTCATGTGAAGGTGCTCCCAATTGTATTTGTTTGTGATTGTTATTTCAGTTTTGGCTATCAATTTGGAAAACAGTTTGTTATTGTTATTATTATTTTGTTAGTACTGACATTTTGCAGATGAATACTCTGGAAGTGTTTTGAGGCCAATTCACTGTATGGCTATAGTATTACACCATGGAATTCAGTACTCCATCAATTTTGTGAAATCTCTTTTATTGTACCTGGCCCAGAGGCCTCAGAACGGTGAAGATTGGGTGATACAACAGGATTTTGTTTTCATTGATGAAAGACAAGTTGGTTTGTGGTGACTGAAATGTGGTTTAGGTTTTTTGATATTGTTGTGCTGCTCTGAGGCTCCAATCTGGCTCAAGAATCTCCAGCCCCATAAAGAGAGAAAATACGTCCTGCTGCTGTGCTCTCCAGTTGGCCTGATGTTCAGTATTGACTGATTCGGTAAGTCAGAAACTGTAAATGAATCAGTAGTTGATTCATAGATCATCAGGAGCACACCTCTAAAAGAATATGGATCATCTGTCAAGCCTGATATAGCATGATGCACTTTGTATCATGGTGTGGGACATCATTGCACTGATTGTCAATGGGATGTCTGTCCAAATAATAATTGTAATTTACACCACAGGGAGAGGTTTATATAAATTCATAAATTCCAATAGAAATAATATACTTACATCAGAGCTGTTCAAGACCTTGCTGGGAATCTTAGTGCATCTGTCTCTTGGAAATTTTATTGGATCATGCTCGCATTTTGAATTATTGGAAAGCAGGGGTGAGTGGGAATGACTACTCGCCTGTGCTCACATTGTAGGAAATTGTTCATGACCAGACCCTGAGCTGGATTAGGATGGTCATTCGGGGAACGGACCCTACACAGGGCAGTTCAGTATGTTCATAGCCACCTGGTTGGATGACGATTCTGAAGAAGGGTCATTTGAACCGAAAAGTTAACTTTATTTTTTCTCCACAGATGCTGCCAGCGATTAATGTTTTCGTTCCGGATTTATAGCACCCGCAGTTCTTTCAAATTTTATTTGACATTTTTCTTGCTCAAATCACTGCATCAACGTCAGGTGGTTTATTGAAGGTCACATTTCGGTGCTGAGTGACCTCAGACTGTTTTGTGCCTATTGAGGAATGGCAAGAGTATTGGGGTGGGAGTGAGGTAGTATTGAAGGGACTCATTACTACCAGTTAACAATTGAAAGTTTAAAAATGTTTGCAGTAATACCAATACTGAGCTGAACATTTCCACGATACATTGTAAATGTCAGGGCTGCTGCTGGCTGGGACGCATCTGACACAGTGTGTTTCTTATCAAGGGAGTAACACAGTGGATCAGATTCTCTGATGCAATAACAACTTGTGTCTTCAATTCCAAAATATTTCATGAGAATGAAATGCTTTTGTTGGAGTGCTGGGTGGAAAGATCACAAACAAAATTCATTTAGGAGCAGATCAGACTTCTAAGATTTAAAGAATACGTCACAAAATCTGATTCGGCGATGCCGGTGTTGGACTGGGGTGTACACAGTTAAAAATCACACAACACCAGGTGATCGTCCAACAGGTTTAATTGGAAGCGCACTAGCTTTCGGAGCGACGCTCCTTCATCAGATGATTGTTAATTAAACTTGTTCGACTATAACCTGGTGTGATGTGCTTTTTAACTTTGTTCACAAAATCTGGATCATATCAAAGGATCATAAAATCCCACATTGCAGATAGAGGCCATTCAGTCTATCAGGTCTGCGCTAACCCTCCAAAGAGTATGCCACCAAAATTCCCCACTGTACCATCATAATCCTGCATTTATCAAAGCTACGACACATTGACTGCACACAGTTGGACTGTGGGAGGAAATTGGAGCATCCGCTGAAAACCCACACAGGCATGGGGAGAATGTCTAAAGTCCTACAGACAGTCCTCGAAGGCTAGAATTAAATCTGGGTCCCTGGCGTTGCAAGGCAGCAATCATAAGCACAATGCCACCAGAGGTGATGGCTACAGCAATTTATATTTATGCCACATAAATGCCAGGCAATAATGATGACAATACCAATCTAATATCCACCCTATGACATTCACTGCTACTATTCCTGAATCCGTCCTTATCAACATCTTGGGGATTACCATTGAGTGGAAAATCGTTGCACTTACATGATGAACACAGTGGTTGGAAGAGAAGGTCAGCGTCTAGGAATACCGCAGTAAATTCCTCAATTCCTGATTCCCAAAGCCTGTCCACCATCAATAAAGCAAAAATGAGGAGTACAATGGAATTTAACCCAACTTCCCTGGATGGGTGCAACTCCAACAATATTCAGGAATTTTAACACCATCAGGATGAATCAGCCCGTTTGATTGGTATCATCCGCATGCGTCCGCTGTCGCAAACACTGATGCTCAGAATTAGTGTGTACCATCTACAAAATGCACTTCAGAAATTCACCAAACATCCTGAGACAGTACCATCCAAAACCAAGATCTTGATCATCTAGAAGGACAGGCTAGTAGATACGTGGTCAAACTACCATCCCAAAGTTCTCCTCCAGGTCAAAGGGTGAGTATTTATACTCACTGCTTTCCTTCCCGGCTGCCCCTCTGGTCCTCCTCACTTCTCCCGCTGCTCCCGCTCCTTCTGTGAAAGAGAAAACATCGCTGCCCGCTACCGATAAGTAATTTTTTAAAACTGCCTTACCTGAGCTGCAATTTTCCGGGTTCGTCTGACCTCCGCTGATGCTCGCACTCAAAATGCGATTTTGATAATAAGTTTACAAACTGAAATGTCCCGATGGAGATAAACAGATGAGATGTCTTTTTCATAAGGGGAAAGTAGCAGAGCGACAATATTGATTCAATAAAATGCCTTACAGACGAAAGACTCAACAGGCAATCAAGACAGTTTCCAATGTATAGCTTCAGTTAAATCACACTGTAAACTTTTTGTTATCAATTCTGTGCCTTACAATTGTGTCCTCCACAACCACCAGATGAAGGAGCGACGCTCTGAAACCTAGTGCTTCCAATTAAACCTGTTGGACTATAACCTGGTGGTGTGTGATTTTTAACTTTGTATACCTCAGTCCGACACCAAAACTTTAAGCTTAGATTTCAACAGGGGGACTGTGAGCAGTGACAGAAGACAGACTGTTCTAAAACGGAACCATTTGGCTCTGTTAATGGATAACTGAGGATTGCTGTTGTTTTGACAACAAGTTGAAGTTGACCAATTAATTGACCAATTAATTAACATTCAGCCATTCAAAGCCAAATGTATTTAGAAACTGATGGTGTTTACAGCATGAAACCAATCACGTTGCAAGAATTTTGTGCATCCTTAGGAATACATCAAACCGGGATTTTTGGAAGTTGGTCCTTGCTAACTGCTCATCAAAACAGACAGCGCGTGTCACCTGAAAGGGGCTCTCAAAAGGAAATCTCCGAAGGCACTATCTATCAAAGATACCTTTTCCATTAAAAACATAAACAAGTAAGATACTCATCTAAGGAGAAGACAGCAGAATCGGAAGGATGGATGGAAGACAGCATAAGAGAGAGTGTATGGACTTTGAGACATTAAGTTGATTTCATGTTAAATAACTGTCTTATTAGAGCAACTTTTTAATATCATCAGGATCAGGTCGCAATTAGTTAACAGAAAGGGGGTTCAGATCTGTTAATAGTTTTGTCGAGTGTTCACTGTTAGTGTTAGGAAAAATGAATTGTTACTTTTTCTTTAAAGCGTGAAAATCAGGAGTTTCTTTCTCTTACAGTTTTAGGAGATCTTGGTGTGGTGAACTTTTTTGGGCGTTTTCGTTTTAATTATCAGAGAGGTTCGACATCCATGTTGTAACAAATTGAGCACTTGTCGCCCAGGATTTGAAATAATTGTGTGTTCAGGTCCCAGGTAGGGATTTAACTCTGAGATCTGCCTGGTTCATTACAGGACCTGAACGGATCTGAATGGATTTGGACAGATTCAAAGAGACTTGGGGATTAGTGTCCTAATATTTAGATAAACCATAGGTGATGATACCTGTTTAATTTCGGTTATTTGTGGTTGATTCGATGAAAAGTCAGAGAAATGCCACTTTCAGTTACTTGTTTGCTGGGGCGCTGGTGGGGGTGGAGTGGGAAAGGAAACTTGGGGAGTTTTACAGAAGGTGAGCAGGGAAAAGCTGCTGGAAGTGGCAGACAAGCTGGAGCTGGGGTTGTCTGTGAAGAAAGAAGAAGCTGTTACAGAAATAACTCGACATTTTAATGTGCTGGAAAAGTCATCAGAATCTTTGCCAATAGTTAAAATTCAATTTAAAATGAAGCAGCTTGATTTAGAGGCAAATTAAAAAGAAATGTAAAGGGAAATGAAACTGTTTGAATTATGCTTACAAGCAAAGGGGAAAGAAAGAGAGCGAGGCTCTTGACACTTCTTCAACATTCTGTTCTTACACATTAGCAAACGAAAAAGAGAGTTTGAACTTCAGAAGTTGCAAATTTATCAGGAAAGTCAATTCAAAAGGGGAGGCGAAGGGAGAGGTAGAGATACATACTAACAGGTTAAAACATTCCCACCTTTTGATGAGAAAGCTCTCGAAGCCTACTTTATTTCATTTTTAAAAATCGCTCGGCAGATGGAGTGGTCAGAGAACTCTTGGGGAATGTTAATTCAGACTTAGCCGGTAGGCCAGTGCGAGTGAGGTGTTTGCAGCACCGTCAGATAAGGGCTCACAGGATGATGCAGATGTCAAACAGACAATGTTAATTGTCTACGGATTGGTATCAGAAGTGTACAGGCAGAGGTCCAGAACCATAAGTCTGACCTGATTCCTTCTTTGAGTTTGAAAGAATTACCAGAGCAATTTTGATAGATAGGTGTGGGCCTTTAAAGCAGACAAGTCATGTGAGGCTGTAAGAGAGGCTATTCCACTTAAGGAGTTTTAAAACTCATTCCAGAGATGGTAAGAATTCATGTGGATGAACAGAATGTTCAAAAGTGACAAGAGCTGCAGAGACAGCAGTCGAATACACATTGCGCAGAGAGCAAAATTCTGTTTCCGACAGGAATTTAATCCCATGAGGGATACAAATCGGGAGAAGGGGAGATCCTTTACCACAACAGAGAAAAGAATATCACCTTAAAACTGGTGAGAAGATTTGTAGCTCGGGTGCTCGCTGTTGTGCTTCTGTTCTCTGACCTGGGAATTTGTGTTGCAGACGTTTCGTCCCCTGTCTTGGTGACATCCTCAGTGCTTGGGAGCCTCCTGTGAAGCGCTTCTGTGATCCTTCCTCCGGAAAATGCCAGAGGAAAGATCACAGAAGCACTTCACAGGAGGCTCCCAAGCACTAAGGATGTCACCTAGACAGGGGACGAAACGTCTGCAACACAAATTCCCAGGTCAGAGAACAGAACCACAACAAACTTAAAACTAGCTAGTCACACGTGAAAAAAGTAGTGTTTCCAGTGTGGTAAGGTGGGACACAAAAAGTCCCAGTGCAGTTTGTTGAAGAAAGGTATTGTGGGAAAATACGTGGCAAAAAAAAACAAGACAGTAGAATTAGTGCAAGTAGCAAAGGAAACCCCAAGGAAAGTGATGAAGAGACAAGAGAGTACACAGACGAGGGCTGGGTATTGAATTAGTGACTCATCTCTATAAAGACACCACCTCTGTGGTTAAAACGTACTCAGGAAGAACGGGGGAGATGGGAACGAGGTTGTAATTTTAAGGGATACAGTATCTGAACGATCTCTTATCGTGTGAAGTGGAAGTATTTGCACTCTTTCTCACATATTAACAAAAAGGCCTAAAATGTTTGGAATAGATGGATAGGAATGATTATCCCACTATGTAAGATCAGGTTGGAGAGCCAATCAAGACTGGGAAAGTGATAGTTGGAGTGATTAACAGAGTGTCAGGAATACAGTTTGTTTTTGGAAATAATCTAGCAGGATCCAAGTTGGGAGTGATGCCTCTTGTGGTGGGCAATCCAAAGAAAACCAGTGAACTGAGGAGTTAAAAAGAAAAATATCCTGGACCTTTTCCAAACTGTACTGTAATAAGTTACAGCAAAAAAAAAAATCTAAAGAGAAAAATGAAGGTGTTGAGATTCAATTACCCAACACCACGCATGAGGAAAATGGGTAGGAAAAAGCTAACCAGGTAGAGGGTCAGGCAGAGGTCTTTAGTCTTGAAAGGCGAATGGATTTACAACGGAAAGATGAGGCAATAAAATCCCTAATATGATACATATACAGGAAAGAAATTATAATGTTTTCCTGAGGGTTATTATCTTAAGGGTAGAATCCCCAGGTGAAAATGGAAACCACAGCAGGTAAATTCAGAGGACAAACTGGTGGCCGTGCACCAGATTGTGTTGCTGCTAGCTTACAGGCAGGAGACTTTTGTGGATATACCCATTTCAAACAAGTATGCTATTTTGGAAAATGTCGGGGGTGATGGATTCTCAGGGGAACGGAGCACGAACAGCCATGTTTCTGGTATTGAGACTGGCTCTAATGCAACGAGGGGTCCATCGTCTTCCAAGAGATCAATTGTATTAGGGGATTCTGTAGTCAAAGGTACAGATAAATGTTTCTATGGCCAGCAGAGAAAAAGCAGAGTGGTTTGTTGTTTCCCTGGTGCCAGGATCAAGGATGTCTCAGAGAGGGTGCAGAATGTTCTGAAGGGGGAGAGGGGCCAGCAATAGGTCATTGCCCACATTGGAATCAACGATATTGGAAGGGAAAAGGTTCAGATTCTGAAGGGAGATTACAGAGAGTTTGGCTGAAATTTGAAAAGGTGGTCCTCAAGGGTAGTACTATCTGGATTACTCACGTGCTACGAGTTAGTGAGGGCAGGAATAGGATGATAGAGAAGATGAATGCATGGATGAGGAGCTCGTGTATGGGAGAAGGATTCACATTTTTGGATCATTGGAATCTCTTTTGGGGTAGAAGTGACCTATACAGGAAGGACGGGTTGCACGTAAATTGGAAGGGGACTAATATACTGGCAGGGAATTTTGCGAGAACTGCTTGGGAGGATTTAAACTAGTAAGCTTGGCGGGGGGTGGGGGAGAGGAGGTGGGAGCGACCCAGGCAGATAGTGAGGAAAGAGATCGATCTGAGAGGGCTACAGCTGAGAACAGAAGTGAGTCAAACAGTCAGGGCAGGCAAGGTAGGATTAATAAATTAAACTGCATTTATTTTAAACCAAAGGGCCTAACAGGGAAGACAGATGAACTCAGGACATGGTTAGGAACATGGGACTGGGATATCATAGCTATTATGGAAACATGGCTCAGGGGTGGGCAGGCCTGGCAGCTTAATGTTCCAGGAAATAAATGCTACTGGAGGGATGGAAAGGGAGGCAAGAGAGGAGGGGGAGTGACATTTTTGATAAAGGAGAGCATTACAGCTGTGCTGAGGGAGGATATTCCCGGAAATACATCCAGGGAAGCTATTTGGGTGGAACTGAGAAAAAAGAAAGAGGTGAACACCTTATTGGGATTGCATTATAGACTCCCTCAATAGTCAGAGGGAAATTGAGAAACAAACTTGTAAGGAGATCTCAGCTATCTGTAAGAATAATAGGGTAGTTATGGTAGGGGATTTTAACTTTCCAAACATCGACTGGGGCAGCCATAGTGTTAAAGGTTTAGATGGAGAGGAATTTCTTAAGTGTGTACAAGACAATTTTCTGATTCAGTATGTGGGTGTACCTACTAGAGAAGGTGCAAAACCTGACATACTCTTGGTTAATAAGGCAGGTCAGGTGACTGAGGTGTCAGTGGGGGAGCAATTTGGGGCCAGCGACCATCATTCTATTAGATTTAAAATAGTGATCGAAAAGGATAGACCAGATGAAAAGTTGAAGTTCTAAATTGGAGAAAGGTCAATTTTGACGGTATTAGGCAAGAACTTTTGAAAGCTGATTGGAGGCAGATGTTCGCAGGTAAAGGGACAGCTGGAACGACATAATAAGAATCCAGAGAAAGTATATTTCTGTTAGGGTGTAAAGGAAGATTGGTAGGTATGGGAATGCTAGATGACGAAAGGAATTGAGGGTTTGTTTAAAAAGCAGAAGGAAGCATATGTCAGGTGTAGACAGGATAGATCTAGTGAATCCTTTGAAGAGTATAAAAAAAAGTAGTATACTTAAGAGGGAAATCAGGAGGGCAAAACGGGGATATGAGATAGCTTTGGCAAATAGAATTAAGGAGAATCCAAAGGGCTTTTACAAATATATTAAGGATAAAAGGGTAACTTGGGAGAGAATAGGGCCACTCAAAAATCAGCAAGGCGTCCTTTGTGTAGAACCACAGAAAATGGGGGAGATACTAAATGAATATTCTGCATTAGAATTTACTGTGGAAAAGGATATGGAACATATCGACTGCAGGGAAATCGATGGTGACATCTTGCAAAATGTCCGGATTACAGAGGAGGAAGTGCTGGATGTCTTGAAATGGTTAAAGGTGTATACATCCCCAGGACCTGATCCGGTGTACCCGAGAACTCTGTGGGAAGCTAGAGAAGTGATTACTGGGCCTCTTGCAGAGATATTTGTATCATCGATCGTCACAGGTGAAGTGCCAGACGACTGGAGGTTGGCAAAAGGGTGGTAAAGACAAACCAGGGAATTACAGACTGGTGAGCCTGACATCGGTGGTGGTCAAGTTGTTGGAGGCAATCCTGATGGACAGGATGTACATGTACTTGGAAAGGCAACGACTGATTCCTGATAGTCTACGTGGCTTTGTGCATGGGAAATCGTCTCTCACAAACTTGTTTGAGATTTTTTGAAGAAGTATCAAGTAAGATTGATGAGGGCAGAGCAGTAGATGTGATCGATATGAACTTCAGTAAGGCGTTCGACAAGGTTCCCTAGGGGAGACTGATTAGCTAGGTTAGATCTCATGGAATACAGGGAGAACTAGCCATTTGGATACATAACTGGCTCAAAGGCAGAAGACAGAGGGTGGTGGTGGAGGGTTGTTTTTCAGACTGGAGGCCTGTGACCAGTGAAGTGCCACAAGGATCTGAACTGGATCCTCTACTTGTTGTAATTTACATAAATGATTTAGATGCAAGCATAAGAGGTATAGTCAGAAAGTTTGCAGATGACACCAAAATTGGAGGTGTAGTGGACAGCGAAGAGGGTTAGCTCAGATTAAAACAGGATCTGGACCTGATGGACCAATGGGCTGAGAGGTGGCAGATGGAGTATAATTCAGATAAATGTGAGGTGCTGCAGTTTGGGAAAACAAATCTTCGCAAGACTTATACAGAGGAATCTTGGGGTCTATGTACATAGATCTTTGAAGGTTGCCACTCAGGTGGATAGAGTTTGTAAGAAGGCCTATGGAGTATTATCGTTCATTAGCAGAGGGATTGAATTCAAGAGTCGTGAAGTGATGTTGCAGCTGTATAGGACTTTGGTTAGGCCACAGTTGGAGTACTGTGTGCAGTTCTGGTCGCCTCACTTTAGGAAAGATGTGGAAGCTTTGGAGAGGGTACAGAGAAGATTTACCAGGATGTAGCCTGGAATGGAGAGTAGGTCGTACGAGGATAGGTTGAGAGTTCTCGGCCTTTTCTCGTTGGAACGGCGAAGGATGAGGGGTGACTTGATAGTGGTTTATAAGATGATCAGAGGAAAAGATAGAGTAGACAGTCAGAAACTTTTTCCCCGGGTACAACAGAGTGTTACAAGGGGACATAAATTTAAGGTGAAGGGTGGAAGGTATAGGGGAGATGTCAGGGGTGGCTTCTTTACCCAGAGAGTGGTGGGGGCATGGAATGCGCTGCCCGTGGGAGTGGTAGAGTCAGAATCATTGGCGACCTTTAGCGGCACTTGGATAGGTACATGGATGGGTGCTTAATCTAGGTTAGAGGTTCGGCACAACATCGTGGGCCGAAGGGCCTGTACTGTGCTGTTTTGTTCTATGTTCTATGTTCTATGTTAATGGTAAGATCCCGGGGAGTGTTGCTGAACAAAGATACCTTGGAGTGCAGATTCATAGCTACTGGAAAGTGGAATCGCAGGTCGATAGGATAGTGAAGAATGCTTCCCTTTATTGGTCAGAGTATTGAGTACAGGAGTTGGGAGATCATATTGCGTCTGTACAGGACATTGGTTCAACCACTGTTGGATTATTGCATGCAATTCTGGTATCTTTCCTTTCGGAAAGATGTTGTGGAACTTGAAAGGGCCTAGAAAATTTTTACAAGGATGTTGCCAGTGTTGGAGGATCTGAGCTACAGGGATTGGCTGAACAGGCTGGGGCTGTTTTCCCTGGAGCGCCGGAGGCTGAGGGGAAACCTTTTAGAGGTTTGCAAAATTATGAGCGCCATGGATAGGATAAATTGACAAACTTTTTTCCCTGGGGTCGTCGGTTCCAGAAATAAAGGGCATAGGTTTAGGGTGAGAGGGGAAAGATATAAAACAGACCTGAGTAGCAACCTTTTCACAGAGAATGGCACGTTTATTGAATGAGCTGCCACAGGATGCGGTGGAGGCTGGTACAATTGCGGCATTTAAGAGGCATTTAGATGTCAATGAATAGGAAGAATTTGAAGGGGTATGGGCCGGGTGCTGGCAGTGGTTCTAGTTTGGGTTGGGATATCTGGTCAGCATGGATGGGCTGGACTGAAAGGTCTGTTTCCATGCTATACATCTCTATGAATCTATGACCCGAAATATTATAGGTGGCATCCAGTAGGAGGTGATCTAGGTGTGAGGAAGACTCTCAGGCTAATGTGCAAAAGCACATCTCATGGCCTAGAATGCTTTAGGGTGTGGTTGAATTTTGCCTTTCCTGTAAAATGTGCCAAAGGTTAGGAAAGTCTCCAGAAAAACATATGTTACTTACTGCCACAGAGAATGACATGGATTATAATGTCTCAAAATAAATTAATGAGGAAGAGCTTGAAGAATTGGATAGGATAATGAGCTGTCTTTCTCAGCAGTAAAAAAAACTAAGTTGAAATGTTTGTTGCACGAGTATGAGGACACATGTAAAAATTGAATGGGGAGGACTAATACAATTGTGCCTGAAAGAAATGTAGGGAATGGTGTTGCAATTATGCAACACCCCTACAGGCCGACACCACTTAAATCTGTACAGGTCCAGAAGGAAGTGGATGTGATGCTCAACGAAGACATCATCAATGTAAAATCCATCACTGCAGATGATAATGAAGGGTTTTTGCCTGACACGTTGATTTTCCTGCTCGTCGGATGCTGCCTGAACTGCAGCACTTTTCCAACACCACTCTACTCCAGAAGATATCATCAAGCCAAGTCAGAGTGAGAAGAGTTCGCTGATCTTGTTAATTCCCAAACTTGATGAGACTCAACAGTTTTGTGTGAACTCTCAGAAGATCAGCACTGTAACTAAATCAGACTCATTTCTAATGCCAAGGTTGGAGGACTGTATGGAGAACATTGGAGAAGCCACTTTACCTCGCCAGGTTAGACTTACTGCGTGGTTATTAGTAAGTGAAAATGGAAGTTGTCAGAGAAAGCGAAATAAACTTGTGTTTGTAACCCCAAATGGGCTATATCAATTCAAAGTGATGTCTTTTGGAATGAAGAAAGCACCCACCACATTCCAAAGACTCATGAAGAGAGTTGAAGCAGGATTAAATATTTGTGCCATATCGCTTGATGATGCAGTGACCTTCAACCCCTCATGGAAAGATCACATGATACAGTTGGCAGATCTCTTTGAATGATAACAAGAGAAAAACCGGATATAAGCTTAAAGAAACATAATTTGTGAAGATACAGGTGAAATTCTAAGACATAACACTGAACAGGGAAGGTTGTCCGAAGGAACGTGAAACAGAAAGCCATCAGGGAATTTCCACAACCATCATTGAAGATAGAGGTAATTCGATTTTTGAGTTACCACTGACAGATTTATGAATGAGGAACACGAAATTTTGGCAGACAAAACAACTCCAGGAGGCATTTGAGAATTTAAAAGCCATGTTAACCACCACACTAATTTTAGCTAATCCAAATTTTTTGAAACCCTTTAAAGTTGCAATCGATGCCAGTTGGTGCATGATGTTAGAATTGAAAGGGCAACTGGGTATTTTTCAAAGAAACTCACTGTACACCAGAGAAACTGTTCCACCATCCTAAAAGAGTTATTAAGTTTGTACAGGCCTTACAACATCTTAATCTTTACGTTCAGAACAATGTTTCGGAGATAGTTGTTTACACGGACAAAATCCATTCACACTTTTGGACAAATTGAAAAACAAAAAATGTGAGACTAATTCATTGGAGTCTTATGTTGCAGGCTTTTACGCGACAAATTGAAGTTGTTGTGGGTCGGATGAATGTCATCGCAGATGAGTAATCACGGTATGAAAAGACAACGTGAACATAAGATAGAACTGATATAGTCAAATATTTATATTTACGCAGCAATACATTAATGACTTATGTTTCTCCCAATGACAGTGTGAAGATTTAGCGAGGAAAAGAAATGAAGCCATCTTTTCATCATGATGGTGCATTGTTTTCTTCAGGGGAAGGTGTTATGAAGCAGGTAGAATAACAGGGAATTGAAAAGCACTGAACCATGCTCTTCCCTTTCATGTTCAAAATGCGATGATATTTAGGTTACAAAAATAAACTGGGTGACTCTCTCAAATCCAGATGTGAACTTTGGTTTCAATTTACTGATTACAAATCCTCCCCTCTGATACACTGTAAACTATTTGAAACTTTATTACAACGGGAAGCTGATGGCATTGTGGTATTAACACGGGACTATTAATGCAGCGACCCAAGTGAAGTTCTGGGGACATGGATTCAAATCCTGCTCTGACAGAGGTGGA
Organism: Chiloscyllium punctatum; assembly: GCF_047496795.1. Lineage (NCBI taxonomy): Eukaryota > Metazoa > Chordata > Chondrichthyes > Orectolobiformes > Hemiscylliidae > Chiloscyllium > Chiloscyllium punctatum. The sequence continues at coordinate 55,412,587 of NC_092768.1, forward strand.
ATCTTTTTTTTCCTTCATAAAAAAAACTAGGATTAGGAATCTATTGGTCATGAAACGATTGTTGATTGTCCAAAAAAATCCATCTGGTTCACTAATACCCTTTTGGGGAGGAAATCTGCCATCCTTCCCTGGTCTGTGCTCGGTATGAATTAGGGGAAATTAGGAAAAGATATGAAATCCTGACCTGGCCAGCAAGTCTGTCCGACGAATGGGTGGGGCAGCATTCATGGAGAGAGAGCAAGCTAACATTTCCAGTCAAAATGATGCTTCATCAGATCTGAAGTGAAGTATGGAGTGACAGCATTTATGCTCCAGTGACACCCACATCACCAGCCCCACAGGCTAGAGCATCAATACTGTCCCTGCACACTTCACTTCAGCTCTGATAAAGAGTCATTTACACTCGAATCACGAGCTTGCTCTCCACGGATGCTGTCTGACCCGTTGTGATCTCCAGCATTTCTTATTTTCAGTATTAATTTAGGAGATGTTTTGCAGATAGAAACAACGATTCTTGGTGATGGTGGAAATATCTTTTTTTTTTAATTTACCTCAGGTTCTAATTCGAAGCCACAAGCAAACGCGGTTCATCCAGCACAAAAACAGAAGTTTCTGGGAAAACGTGGCAGCTCTATCAGAAGAGTCACTGGACTCAAAACATTTACTCGGCTTTGACTCCACAGATGCTGTCAAAAAAACATTTTCATGAAGTTGCTGAGGATGTCAGATCATCTGCCACATCCGACCCCATTCCCAAGCTTAAGATCATATGCCATATCCAACAACATTCCTAAGCTTCTGTCTCCCACCGAGCAGTTCGGGTGGCTTTGGATTCTCCCACCAACACATCAGTTGATTCACAGAAAGAAGCAAACAAATAGAGAGAGTAACATCCACCATCTGGTTACGGTGAACTTCTTTTCCCTTAAAAACATACATTTATGGGATTTGGGAGTTGCTGGCTGGCCAGTGTCTATTAATATCTCTAGTTAGAGGCATAGAGTCGTAAAGATGTACAGCATGAAAACAGACCCTTCGGTCCAACCCGTACATGCCGACCAGATATCCAACACAATCTACTTCCACCTGCCAGCACTCGACCCAAATTCCTCCAAACCCTTCCTATTCATATATTCATCCAAATGCCTCTTAAACGTTGTAATTGCAACAGCCTATACCACTACCTCTGGCAGTTCATTCCATACGCATACCAACCTCTGTGTGAAAAAGTTGCCTCTTAGGTCTCTTTTATATCTTTCTCCTCTCACCCTAAACCTATGCCCTCTAGTTCTGGACACACATACCCGAGGGAACAGACTTTATGTATTTAACCTATCCATGCCCTTCATAATATTGTAAACGGCTATAAGGTCACCCCTCAGCTTCTGATGCTCCAGGGAAAACAGCCCCATCCTGTTCAGCCTCTTCCTCTAGGTCAAATCCTCCAACCCTGGCAATATCCTTGTAAATCTTTTCTGAACTCTATCAAGTTTGACGACATCCTTCCGATAGGAATGAGACCAGAATCCAAATGCATCCAAATGGCTAGTTTTACCATATTCGATGAGATTTAACCTTGCTAACCAATTCCCCTATGCGGAGCCTTGCTGAACACTTTACGGAAATCCAAATAGATCACGTCCACTCCTCTGCCCTTATCCATCCTCTTTCCGACTTGTTCAAAAAACTCTATTAAGGTTGTGAGACATGATTTCCCAAGCACAAAGCCATGTCGACCATCTCTAATCTGCCCTTGCCTTTCTCAGTAGATGTAAGTACTTTCCCTCAGGATTCCCTCCAAAAACTAGCCCACCACCGACGTCAGTCTCACTGGTCTATAGTTCCCTGGCTTGTCCTTACCACCTTACTTAAACAGTGACATCACGTTTGCCAACCTCGCGTCTTCCATCACCTAACCTGTGACTATCAATGAAACATAAATCTCAGCAAGGGCCCCAGAAAGCACTTCCCACTCTTCCCACAAAGTTCCAGGGCACACCTGATCAACTCCTGGACACATAGCCACTTGAATGCGTTTCAAGTCAACCAGCACCTCCTCTTCTGTCATACGGCCATTTTGCAAGATGTCACCATCCAATTCCCCACATTCTATATTTTCAGCCAAGCTTGGAATTGGTCCGAGGTCCCTCGAGCTTTGAGCCAGCATTGCTAAGCAGTGTGCCACATTGCTGTTCCTTACTGTGGGAAGGGATAAACTCAATCATCCCAACTGTTAATACATGATCACATTCACACTGAGGAGTTGGCGTTTAAATATCCAAATTATGGGAAATGGAGTAAAAGTGCTTTGGAAGTCACACACCATTAATGTGTACACATTGAGGAGAGGCCACCCTGAATATCTCACTGCAGACCTGGCTTCAGGCAACCAGCTCATCAAACCGTATTCACACCGGGACGTGGCAGGGGTGGGGCCATGGGCGGGGGATCATTCACCTGCGCAGAATGTGTTAACTGACACATTAGCAACTTGACACTGACCTTTTCACGATCCACACACTGTAATGCTTTAACAGTAGCGGGGATCTGATTTCCCATCCATTGTTCATGCATGAAAGATCATTCAGATGCTGTCACAGGGTAGGTGGGTTCAAGTGTTCTTCCCACCTCAGCATACACCAGTGAGTTCACACGGGGGAGAGACTGTTCTCCAGTCAGGACGATGGGAAAGGATTTGCTTCGTCATCCCACTTGCAAAGATAGCCCACAAGAAACTGCAGTGATTGAATTGTTCAAAGCATCAACCAAGTTACAGGGGTAAATATTCTGGGGAAATGTAAAATAAAAGTCAGCGTCCTGTTCAACTGACAACTCACAGAGTCACAGAGACAGAAGTGGACAACACAGAAGAAGACCCTTCAGTTTAACTCGACAACCTGATATCGTAACCCAATCCAGTCCCATTTGCCAGCGCTGGGCCCCTATCCCTCTAACCCTTTCAAATTCATGTACCCATGCAAATGACTTTTAAATGCTGTAATTGTACCAGGCTCCACCATTTTCTCTGGCAGCTCACACCACCCTCTGTGTGAACATGTTGCCCCTAAGGTACCTTTTATATCTTTCCCCTCTCACCCTAAAGTTATACTGTGTAGTTCTAGACTCCCCCACTCCAGGGAAAAGAACTTATGTATTCAATTTATCCATGACCTTCATGATTTTATAAACCTCTATAAAATCACCCCTCAGCCTCCGATGCTCCAGTGAAAACAGCCACCGCAGATTCAGCTTATCCCTATAGCTGAAACTCTCCAAACCTGGCAACATCCTTGTAAATCTTTTATGAACCATTTCCAGTTTCACAACAGCCTTCCTGTAGCAGGAAGACCAACATTGCACACAGTATTCCAACAGTGGCCTAACCAATGTCTTGTACAACAGCAGCATGAACGCCCCCAACTCCGACACTCAATGTACTAACCAATAAAGACAAGCATTCCAAAGACCTGCTTCACTATTCAATCTACCAAAACTCCACTTTCAAATAACTGTGAACATAAGAACAAAGAGCACGACAGCACAGGAACATGCCCTTTAGCCCTCCAAGTATGCGATGCCACACCTTGCCCTTCCATACTAAAGCTGCCTTCACATGGTTCATCCAAATCCCTCTGTTCCCTTCCGACTCATGTCTTCATCCAGGTACTTCCTGAATGCTGCTATTGTGTCTGCATCCACTACCTCCTCTGGCAGCGCGTTCCAGACACAAACCGCCCTTCGTGTGAAGAACTTGCCTTGCACATCTCTTTTCAACGTCCCCCTCGCACTTTGTCCCCTAGTAAATGATCTCCTCCACTCACACCATGAATCAATTCAAAATAGCTGACAGATAAATATGGCAATTTACTGATATTCTGGGAGAGGAGAGTGAAACAGATAGACAGTCACTCGCTGAAAAAAGGACATGGTTTGGCAGGTGGATATTTGAATGTCGAGATGGTAAGTGAGTGGGTAAAACATTGTCCAAGCGTGATGTCTTATCGAAGTGCTCTTTTCTCGAATGACAGATAGCTCGGAGTGAGTTACAGACTGGGATATAATCGAAGAGTTCAGGGCGGTTTATATTGAGACGAACAAATTCTAGGGAATGAGTTACAGACCAGAATCTCATCGAGAGATTCATTGCGGTTGTTGGGCAGAGACATAGAAACATGGGAGTGAGTTAGAGGTAGGAATCGTATTGAGGGATGCAGAGTAGTTTATATTTAGAGTGACAGATGCATGGAAGCGAGTTACAGATTCAAATCTGATTGAGAACTTTATAGACAGAATAACAGATACCCGGGAGTGAGTTGCAGACTGGAATCTAATCCAGGAGTTTGGGTGGGTTCATGTAGAGAGTCGCAGCGATATGGGAGCGAATTACAAATTTGAATCTAATTAAGCTTTTCGGAATGCTTTATATATGGAGAAAGTGAGGACTGCAGATGCTGGAGATCAGAGCTGAAAATGTGTTGCTGGAAAAGCACAGGAGATCAGGCAGCATCCAAGAAACAGGAGAATCGATGTTTCGGACATCAGACCTTCTTCAGGAATGAGGAAAGTGTGTCCAGCAGGCTAAGATAAAAGGTAGGTTAGAGGGACTTGGGGGAGGGGCGTTGGGATGCGATAGGTGGAGGGAGGTCAAGGTGAGGGTGACAGGCCGGAGTCGGGTGAGGGGCGGAGAGGTCAGGAAGAAGACTGCAGGTTAGGAAGGCGGTGCTGAGTTCCAGGAATTTGTCTGAGATAAGGTGGGAGGGAGGGGAAATGAGGAAACTGGAGAAAACTCAGATATTAGCCTGCTCGACACACTTTCCTCATTCCTGAAGAAGGGCTGATGCCCGAAACGTCGATTCTCCTGTTCCTTGGATGCTGCCTGACCTGCTGTGCTTTTCCAGCAACACATTTTCATGCTTTATATATGAAATACCACAGACCCAAGAGTGAGTAACAGTTTGGAATTTAATTGAGAACATTTGGAGTGGCTTACTTGTACAGTGACCGACACTCAGCAATCAGTTACAGACTAGAATCTAATTGTGGGATTCGGGGTGGTTTATATATATGGAATAATAGATACTCAGGAGTGTGCTACACGCTGGAATCTAATTTTGGAGGTTGGGTTGGTTTATATGTGTAATAACAAATATACATGAATGACTTACAGACTGGAATCTAATTGATGAATCCGGCGGTTTATTTTTATATTAAATAAACAAGTATGAGATACAAACTGGAAACTAATTGAGGGATTTGAGATGAGTTATGTATAGGATAATGGATGCCTGGGAGTGAGTTACAAAGTGGAATCTAATTGAAGTGCCTGAAGCTGGTTAGATTTTGAAGAACAGATACCTGAAATGAGTTATCGAATAGAATGTGATCGAGGAAGTTGGGTTGGTTTATATATGGACTAATATATACCCAGGAGTGAGTTACAGACTGGAATCTGATTGAGGAGCTTGTGTTCATTAATATGTAGAATAACAGATACCCAGGAGTGAGATACTGTCGAGAATATAATTGATGTTTTTGAGGTGATTTATATGTGGGCTAATAGATATATGTGAGTGTGTATCAGTTTCAAAATGGAACCTATTGAAGGTTTTAAGGTGGATTATGTACAGAATAACAGATTCCCGGGAATAAGTTACAGACTGGAATCTAATTGTGGTTTTTGGGGTAGTTTATATATGGAATAACAGATAATCAGGAGTGACTTACCGACTGGAATCCAAGCGAGCTTTTGATAATGTTTGGATATGGAGTAACTGATATACGTGAGTGGGGGACAGATTAGAATCTAATCGATTGAATGGGCTTTATTTATAAAAAGAAGACACACAAGTGTGAGTTACAAACTGAGATCTAATTGAGAGGATTGATGTGTATTATGTCTGGAATAATTGATACCCGGGAGTGAGATATAGTCTGGAGTCTAATCAAGGGGTTTGAGGTGGTGAACGGAAAAAGCTACAGATATATGTGAGTGAGTCGCATATTGGAATTCGAGCAAAGGGTTTGAGGTGTTTTTTATATGTAGAATAACAAAGACCCGGGAGTGATTTGCATATTGGAATCTTATCGATGGTTTTGAAGTAGTTTTTATATGTAGAATAACAGAGACTCGGGAATGAGTTCTATATTGCAATCCTATGGAGGGGTTTGAGGTGGGTATTATATGTAGAATAACAGAGACCGGGAGTGAGTTACAGACTGGAATCTAATCAAGGAATTTAAGGTGGTTTGTGTACAGAATAACAGATAGCTGTTTCAGTTTATGTACATTGGAATCTTTCAGAATCATGCAAAGTTAGGGAAACATTGCTGAAGGGTGACTTTGTCTCAGGCATTTACTGTAAACAGCTCTGGAATTTGCATTTAAATCACCTTCAAATAGCTTTCTCCATTTCCAAACCTCTAGAAATAGAATTCACATGTTTATCATGCAATAATGTAGGACAGGACACAGCTTTAGAGACGTTGCCCACAGGGACAGTGTTTCATCACCAAACTGAAACTTGGAGATATGTAACAGAACAGAAATGAACCAGCAGCTTTCTATGTTACTGCTCCCAGTTGAACATTTGACAGCTTAATTTATCCTGCCTCCAACAAGCATCGTTTCACATCTCATATTATTTCAGTTTGACTGCCAACTCATCAGACTCCCCAAACCTTAACCAGTCCGATCTAAAATTCCAGACCAGATAGAGAATGGGTTAGTTTCAGAGTAAAGCTCTTTCTACACTATAACTTCTCAAATTCTTGGCCGTGTTCAGTGTGGGGTTAGATACTGCTTCAATCAGCCACTTCCCCCATATAGTTCCCATCAAACATAATCAGGGCCGCTCGATCACTGGGTTAGAGACAGAGCCTGTGTCCTAAACAGGCTCCTACCTCTCCTGTATCCTACCACTATCTGAATCTCCCGGAGATTGGGAGAATGGAATTAGATACAGAGTAAAGGTCCCTCGATACTGTCCCCATCAACCACTCCCAGGACTGGGTCAGCTTGGTGTTAGTCAGAGTTAATCTCCCTCTACACTGTTCCTATCAGTCACAGGACAGGGACAACAGCGAGTTAGATAGAGAGTAAAGACCCTCTGCAATGTCCCATCCAAAACTCACAGGACAGTACAACATGGGGCAGGATGCAGAGTAAACCTCTCACTACATTTCCTGGCTTGCACTCCCAGGTTGGCAACAGCACGGGATTAATTACAAAATTACGCAGCGAAGACAGTGCAGATGGTACCTTGGAATTACAAAGGGATATTGATAGACTGGGCTAATGGGAAAATCTGTTAGATGGACATCATTGCAAGCAAGTGAATGGAGTAGAAACAGAGAGTATAAAGGAGGTTTACAAGAATGATCCTGGACTTCAGGGGTCACATTCTGAGGAGAGATTATACAAAGGAGGCCTGCTGCTCTGGAATTGAGAATGTAAGTGGGTGATCTGATCAAAGCCTTCAAGATATAAACTGGGTGAGACAGGCTAGATCAAGATAAACGATTCCTGCTGGCTGCAGACTCGAGAACAAGAAGGAACAAAGTCTGAGAATTCGGGCTCAAAGCATTCAGGAGAGATGTTAGGAAGCATTTTGTTACACAAAGGATGAGAGAAATTTGGAGCTCTCTTCCACAAATAGCAGTGGATGCAGGATCATCTGCGATGGATACTTTTTCATTCAATGAAGGTATTGAGGGAATGGGCCAAAGAAAGGAATATGGGGCTAGGCCACAGATCAGCCATGATCCCATTGAATGATGGAACAGGATGGAGAGGTTGAATGGCCTACTCAATTTCCAATGCTCCAAAATAAAGATCCCCAACACTGTCCCCATAAAACACTCTCAGAAAGGACAGAATGGGGTTAGATACACAATAAAGCTGCCTTTACTGTATCCCCTAGGAGACTCTCAGTGTCAGACGGAGGTGAGTCTTGAGCCGGACCCAGGTGTATGAATGTCCTGTGTTCATCTGACGCCCAGGGATTGTTTAGTGGAGCTGTAATATTTGACAATTCCAACATTATTTTATCATTCTGTGTCCCTGTGTAACTGTGGAAGCGAGCGTGTGTATCTCTGTGTGTGTCTGTGCGGGTCCCGGTGCACGTTTGTCTGCGTTGATGTACGTTTGTGTGTCTGTGTGTGCCTGTGTGCGTGTGTGAGTGTGCGTGTATCTGTGAGCGTGTGTGTGTCTTTGTGTGAGTGATTGTGTCAGTCTATCTGCCTGTTACTAGGGCCCTGCAATATTGCGTCAAGTCCCCCTTCACTCCAGGACTTTGTATTAAACATTATTTCCTGCATCCTTGTTCATAAATCACAATAATCTAATGTGCTTGTGTCACGAAGTATTAGGCTGGTTTGCCGATTATTCCGAAGGCATGGGATTAGGGAAGTGAGGAAGCCTTGCTTTATCTGCGGATGTAGTCTGCAAGAGCAGCAAGTGATTAGCAAGGTAAAGGGATTGTTCATGGTCATTGGCTCACGAGATGTGCGCATCAGTGGCTGGGCCCAACATTTATCCGCCATTCTCTTCAGCCCTAAGAAGGTGGCATTGAGCTGCCTTATTGAAACACTGCACGTCTTCAAACTAATGTTTTTGGAGCAACAGAATGTAGCAGAAATTAAATCATAGTTTTCTGTGCTTCTGCTCCCCTTCTAATACGTAAAGAAATTTGGTTTTTACTGAATGAGGGACTGAAATCTCTTCGATGGTCTCAGCGAGTATATGTCTTGCATCATATACTGCAGAGTGAGTTTCAGTCGGAAATCTAATAGAGAGATGGGGGGATGAATTTTCAGAGTAACAGGTCACAGGGAATATGTTACAGATTGGAGTATAGTCAAGGGTATGACGTGGTTCACAATTGACTAACCAATGCCGGGGAGTGAGGTACAGACTGGAATCTAACTGAAGAGTTTATGATGTTTCAACATGGAATCACACATACTCAGGAGTGAGATATGAGCTGGTATCTAATGGAAAGTTTCGGAGACTTGTGTAATTAAGGGTTTGGAGCATTTATTTATAGAATAATGTAGACTTGGGAGAGACATCCAGGCTAGAATCTGATTTCAGGGGATTTTAGATATAGAATAGCAGATGCCCAGAAATGAGATACTGACTGGAATTAATATATTTTAGAATGGATTGCAGGTTTTGGTTCATTAATATGTAAATCCCAGAGTTTTTTTTAACGTCACATTCTGGAAATAACTTTAAAAGATGAAAGACTTAACAGCCAACTAGGTTTGTTCAATATATGATGCAGAGCTGGGCTGAGGAGTGGCAGATGGAGTTCAACCCTGCCAAGTGTGAAGTTGTCCATTTTGGAAGAACAAATAAGAATGCGGAATACAGGGTTAATGGTAGGGTTCTTGGTCAGGTGGAGGAACAGAGGGATCTTGGGGTCTATGTACATAGATCTTTGAAGGTTGCCACTCAGGTGGATAGAGTTTGTAAGAAGGCCTATGGAGTATTAGCAGAGGGATTGAATTCAAGAGTCGTGAGGTGATGTTGCAGCTGTACAGGACTTTGGTTAGGCCACATTTGGAGTACTGTGTGCAGTTCTGGTCGCCTCACTTTAGGAAAGATGTGGAAGCTTTGGAGAGGGTGCAGAGAAGATTTACCAGGATGTTGCCTGGAATGGAGAGTAGGTCATACGAGGATAGGTTGAGAGTTCTCGGCCTTTTCTCGTTGGAACGGCGAAGGATGAGGGGTGACTTGATAGAGGTTTATAAGATGATCAGAGGAATAGATAGAGTAGACAGTCAGAAACTTTTTCCCCGGGTACAACAGAGTGTTACAAGGGGACATAAATTTAAGGTGAAGGGTGGAAGGTATAGGGGAGATGTCAGGGGTGGGTTCTTCACCCAGAGAGTGGTGGGGGCATGGAATGCGCTGCCCGTGGGAGTGGTAGAGTCAGATTCATTGGCGACCTTTAAGCGGCATTTGGATAGGTACATGGATGGGTGCTTAATCTAGGATAGAAGTTCGGCACAACATCGTGGGCCGAAGGGCCTGTTCTGTGCTGTATTGTTCTATGTTCTATGTTCTATGTTCTATATCATTTCGGTTGCATGACAGTGTAACCTTTTGCAATAAATTCTGTGTCTTATGATCGGACTCCACAACCACCTGATGAAGAAGCAGTGTTCCGAAATCTAATGCTTCCAACTAAGCCTGCTGGACTATATCCTGGGTTTGTGTGATTTTTAACCATGTCCACCCCAGTCCAACACCGGCTCCCCGACATCAGAGTCGATATACAGAAGTGATTACACAGCAGGATCAGTAAGATAGATAATTGACTGTCTGGATAGGTAACAGGGTAGTTCGGAGTTTTCATGTGGCTGTTCCTCTCTCAAGCAGATATTCCGTTTTGAATTGAATTGAAGCTGAATTGAATTCATTTATTCAATTCCCGAGGCACAGTGAAGAGCTTTATCTTGCAAGCAATACAGGCAGATCATAGAGTTAAGTTGTAACGATAAGGAAATAACAGGTAAACAGTGGCAAAAAAAAACAAAGGGACAGGCGAATGCAAAGAGTTTGTGAGTCCTTTCAATATTCCAAAAACAGTAGGGTAGAAACTGTTTCAAAACCAGCTGGTGCGTGTGTTCAGGCTTTATGTATCTTCTTCCTGATCGTAGAGGTTGTAGAAAAACATTTCCAGGGCGGGATGGATCTTTGAGAATGCTGGCAGCCTTTCCTTGAGAGCAGGTCTGGCAGATGGATTTTATAGATGGGAGGTTAGGCTTTGTGATTATCCGGGGGCCGAGTTCATCATCTCTGTAACCGTCACCAATCTTGAATGGTACAGTTACCATACTAGGGAGGGATACATCCAGACAAAATGCTCTCGATGGCGCACCTATAAAAGTTAGCAAAGGTATTCAAGTCTCTCGGGGGCAAGCAGAAGTAGGAGTCAGAGCTTGGGCAGCAAAAATGAACCGTGTTAAACCGGTTTGTCAAGATTCAAAAGAACAATTGTTACAGGAGATGGTCCTGTCAGGGGCACAGTGAAGACAATTCGCTGAAGTATATGTGAACCTAGGATAGTATGTTGCTTTTCTAGTGCCAATGTGAAGGACATCGCAAAATATTGATGCAGATTGTCAAAGGGGGGAGTGGGAAGCTGGAAGTTGTTGTGTACATTGGGAGGAATGAAATCATCACGGCAAGGGTGAGGTCTTTGCAGAGTGAGTGTAAGAGCTTGGGTCGAAGATAAATGAAACAGAACATAGAGTCATAGAGATGTACCGCACGGAAATAGACCATTCAGAAAACCCGTCCATGTCGACCAGATATCCCAACCCAATCTAGTCCCACCTGCCAGCACCCGGCCCATATCCCTCCAAACCCTTCCTATTCATAAACCCATCAAAATGACTCTTAAATGTTGCAATTGTACCAGCCTCCACCACTTCCTCTGGCAACTCATTCCATACCCGTACCACTGTCTGTGTGAAAAACGTTTCCCCTGAGGTCCTTTTTATTTTTTTCCCCTCTCACCCTAAACCTATGCCCTCTACTTCTGGACTCCCTCACCCCAGGAAAAAGACTTTGCTTATTTACCCTATCCATGCCCCTCATGATTTTGTGAACCACTATAAGGTCACCCCTCTTCCTCTGACCCTCCAGGGAAAACAGCCCCAGCCTTTTCAGCGTCTCCCTATAGCTCAAATCCTCCAACCCTGGCAACATCCTTGTAATTATTTTCTGAACCCTTCCAAGATTCATAACATTTTTCTGATAGGAAGGAGACCAGAATTGCACGCAATATTCCAACATTGACCTAACCAATGTCCTGTACAGCCGTAACATAACCTCCCAACTCCTGTACTCAATACTCTGACCAATAAAGGAAAGCATACTAAACGCCGTCTTCACTATCTTATTTACCTGCGACTTCACGTTAAAGGAGCTGTGAACCTAAACTCCAAGATCTTTTTGTTCAGCAACACTCCCTAGGACCTTGCCATTAAGTGTAAGAGTCCATTCAAGATTTGCTTTCCCAAAATGCAGCATCTCGCACTTATCTGAATTAAACTCCATCTACCACTTCTCAGCCCATTGGCCCATCTGGTCAAGATGCTGTTGCAATCTCAGGTAACCCTATTCACTGTCCACTACACCTCCTATTTTGGTGTCATCTGAAAACTTACTGACTGCACCTCCTGTGCTCGAATCCAAAGCATTTATGTAAATGACAAAAAGTAGAGGAGATTTACGACTGGTCCCAATTTCAAATGAGAAGAGAACAGGGCAGATAAATCACAGCTGAAAATTTGCAGGGATTCCGTTTCTAGGATGATTGGGATATCTTCTGGTTCTGAAACGGCCTGTTCAAAAAGGGAGGGTTTCACCTGAAATGCGAAGAGACCTATATTCTGGTGGGTTCTATTTCGAGAGGCTGTGAACCCTTTGTTTTGTGAAGGGGGAGGTTGGGGCTTTCCTATGTAATAGTGAAAATAGACAGAAAGATGAGGATGGTCCTGAATCAGAAAAGAGCAAGTTAGTTAGAAAAGATAGTCAACAGCAATTCAGAGCCCAATGGAAATCTGAAAAAATTAACTATTTATTTCTGAACAGATAAGGCTGATGAACTCAGAGTCTGTCTGGCAACATAGAACTCGACTGTCAGAGAGATTACAGAAACGTGGCTCAGGCAAGGACAAGACAGGGTGCTCAATGTTCTGGGTTTTATATTTTATATGAAGGATAGAAAGCGAGGCAAGAGAGGAGGGGGATAGCATTTTTGATTGAGGAAGAGAGGAGGGGTCTTAATATACAGTGTAACGGGTACCTGGGAGTGAGTTATAGATTGGAGTATATTCGAGTATATATAGCGTGGATCACAACTAATTATCCCGTACTGGGAAGTGAACTACAGTCTAGAATCTAACTGAGGCGTCTCGAGTGTTTAAACGTGGAATCACAGATACTCAATTACCACTGTACTTTGTGCAGCTATTATTGAAGAACCATGTAGTGAAAATCTATGGTTTGAAATGAGAAATGAGCAAGAAATGATCACCTTGATAGGATTGAACTCCCGGACCCCCAGTAATCAGTGTGTAATCGAGTAGAAAATATGTTGAGATCTAAAATGTATGTTAGAATCTTAATGTTATAATAACAGGGAAGATAATTTTCCTAATCCGGCACCATTTGGAAAAATGTGGTAAGGAGAGTTCAGAACATGTTGCTCCTGTTGAAATAAAAGGCAAAGCTGGTGAGATTAGGGAACAATGGATGAATAAAAGTATTGAAGTTCTCGTCAAGAATAAAAAAAATCATATATTAGATACAGAATATTGGGAAAACTGGATCTCTTGAAGGCGATAAATAGGATGGGGCCCTTCCTATGAAAGAAATCAGGAAGGCAAAGATTCATTTGGGATAGCCCTGGCAGAGAAGGTCAAGGATAATCCAAACAGGTTCTACAAAGACATTACCAGCCAGACAGCAACTCCAGAAAGAGCAAGACCCGTTTAAGACTAGCAAGTTCATGTTTGTGTTGAACGTCAGGTGAATATTTTGCATCAGTTTTTACTGTTGAGAAAGAAATGGAGGCCAGCAGAGTGTGCGGAGGCCTCTTCTTGATTAATGTGTGCAATTCTGGTTGCCCTGTTACAGGAAGGATTAAACTGGAGAGGGTTCAAGAAATATTTCCCAAGATGTTGACGGAATGGAGGGTTTTCGAGGTAAAAATAGACTGGAAAGGCTCGGACTTTACTCACTCGGACATTGGAGGTGGAGGGTTGACCTTATTGAGGTTTATATAACCATGAGGTGCAAAGAGAAGGTAAACGACACGATCTTATCCATCGGGTGGGGGAAGCTCAGAGTAAGGGGTCATATTTAAAGGTGAAAGGAGAAAGATTTAAAAAGGACATGAGGGGGACCATTTTTACCCAGAGAGTGATTTGGGTGTTGGAAAGAACTGCAAGGGAAAATGATGATTGCAGATACAGTTACAACGTTTAAAAGGCAGATAGTCCCAGACATGTCCAGCACAAAAACACACCCTGCTGTCCAACTCTTCAATGCTGATTAGATACCCTAAATAAATCTTTTCCCGTTTGTCAGAAGTTGTCCCATATCCCTCTAAACACTTCCAATTCATATAACCATCCTCCACCACTTCCTCAGGCATACATGCAACACCCTCTGTGTGAACAAGTTGCCCTTTACGTCCCTTTCAAATCTTTTAATTCTCACTGTAAGCCAATGCCCTCTTGTTTTAACCTGTCCATGCCCATCATGATTTAATAAACCTCAATAAGGTCACACATCAAATTCCAATGCTCCAGGGAAAACCGCCCAGCCTATTCAGCATCTCCTGAAAAATCAAACTTTTCGACCCTGACAACATCCCTGTAAATCCTTTCTGAATCCTTTCAAGTTTCCCAACATCATTGCTATGGGGGGAGACCGGAACTGAACGTACTATTCCAAAAGTGGTCGCACCAATGTCCTGTACAGCCGCAACATGACTTCCTAATTCCTATACTCGATGTTCTGACAAATAAAGGAAAGCATTACAAATGCCTTTTTCACTATCTTCTGGACCTGCGACTTTCTACGTTAACCTGAACTCCAATGTCTCTTTGTTCAGCAATACACTCCAGGAATTTTTCATTAAATGTGTAGGTCCTGCCCTGATTTTCCTTTCCAAGATGCGCATTTGGATAAGTTCATGAACAGGAAAGTGTTATTGGGATGCAGACGAAGCAATGGCAGGTGGGACTTTTTAGATTGGTTTATGGTTAGTGTGGACAGGTTGGACCGAAGGGTTTCTTTCTGTACTCTATGACTCTGTGTGTCTATGACATTACAGCAGGCAGTCAAATGACAGATTAATTTCTGCACATGCTCCCTTTGTCCTCCACATCAAGCGGGCTGGGACAATGCATGGGGAGTGTTGTGGATGGCTGGAGACACAGAGGTTCTCTTATACACAGTGAGTGTGCAACTGGGGATCGACAGAATGGGCGGCTAAAGGGAGGTTAAGACATACAGGGGAAGGGAATTAGGTCGGGATCATGGAAGGGGAAGGTGCTAAGTTTGTGAAACTGCAACATTTGCCAGGGTGGGGTGCGCAAAAAGAGAGAGAGAAAGTGAAACATGTAGAAAGAAGGGATGAGTATGAAAAAATATCCACAAAGTTGAAAACAGAAGTAGGGCAGAAAAAGATTAAAAGAAAGGCTGTCAGTAAGAAAGATAGAGAGATAGTGTGAGAGAGAGAAGATTGAGAGAGAAATGTGGAACATAAGAGAGAGAGAGAGCGAGAAAAGAAGAAAGCTCAGAGAGCGATAAACACGAGTAAAAGAAAGACATGACGAGATTAACGTGATGATACTCTCCATCCAGTTTGGTCCAAGCTCTCTCGATGGTCTCCCACACTCCCTCTTTCCCCCGGGGATTGACCCTGCTCCAGGGACTTGCTTTAGGAGGGGCTAGTTCAGGGAGGGAATGGGGTATTAGAGGTTCAAAATAGGATTGAGATACAAACACTCCCCATACATAGAGACAGAACCACACAAATACTCACTCCCTGCTCAGTGAACATGGCGAAAGCGATCGTGGCTGCCAGAACCTGTTTTAAATAGCCCCAGGTGTGTCACTCAAAGATGCCCTCTCCACCCAAATCCCAGCTCATCCAGTCAGCTGCAAGCTACCTCTCCCTGTGGCAAACCTCCCCAGTGATGGAGCACAGCCAGAGTCATTTTGGTGGGATTAGAGGGAGGAAGCAAGGGAGAGAGTTGTGAGAGAAAGCAGCAGGTCCCGATTGCCTTCTGTCTGTTGCTGCTTAACATTTTACTATCTTGGAATGAAAGTTGCATATATTGTCATCCTGATCAAATTCCTTTTGTCTTTGGGTGTTACGATTTGATCGATGACAAAATCATAACTTGCGATTGCTGGGAATCAAACACAGGTCACCTGTTTGGACGGCAGTTGTACTCACCACGATAGCATCATCAATATCCACTTTAACTCAACATAATCTCCAAATACGCTTCAAACAGACCTTTATCACGAAAAATTAAACAGAGCTGATGTTGATCCACTGAAGGTGATATTAGGTCACGTGGCAGTAACTGATATAACGATGCAGATTTCCAGGAACATCTTAAATCGTAAGGAGAAGCTGGGTCATTGGATGGTGCAGAGAGAGAGTCCAGAAATCCCTCTGGTTGGGCTTGGATTCCCCACCAACACATCAGCTGGTTCATCGGAAGGAAGGAATAAAGAAATGCAATAATACAACGGATAGGATGGAAATGAAGTATGTTACTGCTGAAAATAAACTTGCAAAATATTTACAGGGCATGATTTACTTTTTAGAAAATAAGTTTTTTTTTCCTTTTGTTGAGACGTATGGATCAGCAAATTCAGTGAGGAAGAGTGGAGAGGACTCTGTCGGTGTGTTTCTCTCTCTGTGCCTGTAGTGAACAATAATCCTTTCCTCCAGCTCATTTATTCATGTATCTATGTCACCCACTGAGAACTGAATGCTTGAGCTTGAGCTGAATGTATCTTTCGTTCATGTATACCTCCTCTTTCAGTTTTGCTGTTGGTGTTCAGCTTTCTACTAACTGTTGCTCCTTGCTAACATCACTTTACACTGGCTTTACTTATGCAATCTCTTTAACTCGGTTCCTCAGATGCAGTCATTCATTGCCCATGAGAAAGGACTGTTATGTTGCAGCTCCTCCTTCTCCTTCCGTCCATGCCTCGCATGGACTTCTCGTTCTATTATCTATTGCAGCTAATGTTGGCTGTCAGTTACTTGGATTTGCTCATCAATTGAATTATTTTTATGACTGGATATTTCACTGCATATTTTAACTGATCTCTGATTTTTTTCTGTGTCACCACATAAATAATTGCATTTGTGCAGCAACTTAGATTCCGCAACATATATGCAACTTCTTTAAAGAGACGGTAGTTTCTGTAAATCAAGGAATCACCAGCTTGAAAGAACTTTAAAACATACAGAAACCACAACAGGATGAAGCTGGTAGTTATGGCAAAGAGTAAAATCACAGAATTCTTTCTGCTCTCTATCTCTGAGTCATTCTCTACTTTTCTCTGAGCCATGAGTCCCTTACGGATCTTCACGGCCTCGAAGATGTGTCGGGCAGTTAGAATGTTGAGAAAGAGAATAAAAGTGAATGGTAACATTGGTGTTAAAAAATGTTCAAAGTATTGAAAACTTTCCCACCGGTCACGATTATAACTCGACCTGGTATCACAGTACCATGGCACATTGTTAATAATCTTTTCAGGTTCAAAACGAAAGTAGTTGGGAATGTTCTTTAAAGAAAAGAAAATGCAGATTGTTGCAACAACTCTCTTTGCAATTTTCTCTGTACAATACTGACTTTTTATCTGATGAAAACAAATGGCGACAAATCGATCAAAAGAGAAAACGACAGTGAACCAGACAGAACAATCAATGGTCAAGCAGGCCACAACATAGATAACACTACAAACAGGAGTGATGTTCAGGAAACACCGTGGATAATAATAATACGGAAATCGGTGAAGTACGACGTCGAAAACAATGAACAATAGATCAGATGTTGCCATGGCGACCAGATAGCAAGTGGTGCACGTCGAAAGATTGCACTTCCACCGAGCTAAGATTATAATCACCACTAGACTAACTCTAATAGAGAAAAAGGAATAAACAGATTTGAAGTTACTGATTAAATATTCGCTGATGCCTGAGCCCAGACTTAAAATAATGGCACAAAGATGATTGTTGCTCCATGTCAGATGAAACTTGAAGAGGCTGAACCACAACAGCAACCTCTCACTAAATGAATCACTTGCACTTTTAAAAGACAGAGGGAAAAACATGAACAGCAGATTACTAACAAAAACGCGTCATAGACACAATGTTTTTTTGAATTGGCAGCCGCTGATTTCACCTGTTTTATTGTTTATTCAGAATGGCTGGAGATTTCCCTGAGACCACAAATTCCACACAATGACACCTTGAATCAGTAAAACAAAAAATGGGAGATACCTAATATTGACGTTAATTGCAAAATTTCTATCTTTGGTTTTGCAGTCTCCCCTCCTCAGATTGTCCCCAGAGTTGTATATCCCCATTTTCTGAATGACTGAATCACTCCACACTGTACAGGAATGAATGCTATCCACAATGTGGATGAACAAATGATCGGGCAAAGAATCACTCTGTCATGGACAGGATTGAACATTCTGACAATCCGTACCATGGAAGTATTCAGCAGTGAATCCAAGCATCATGTCTCAAACTGCATACCCACTAAAATCATAATCACTGCAACATTTGACATGGACTCTCCCATATGTCCAATATCGTACACCACAGCCCCGATCCAAACAAACCCTGAATCCATGCTGCATTGTTCATTGCAACTTTCTGGTTTTAGACAATGCACAATTTATCAGGGATTTAGTGAAACTTCCTGCTTGATGTCCAGGCTCATGCTCCCAAATTTCTCTCCTTGTGAGTAGAGATCCCCCTCCCAGATTCCAGAAACACACTGCAGCTGTGAATCCCCATCACCGAACTAGCATGCTCCATGGCAATTATCAGAGACTATTTCTGTGATAGAATCATAGAAACCCTACTGTGTGGAAAGAGGCCATTCGGCCCATCAAATCAGCAGGAAACCTCTGAAGAGCATCCTAAACACCATACCTAACCTAATATCCTGGACACTATGGGGAAACCCATCTTATGTGCACACCTTTGGATTACGAGAAGAAATAAGAGCACCTGAAGGAAGTCCAAGCGGGCATGGGGAGAATGTGCCAGCTCCTCACAGTCATTCACGGTGGAATCGAACCCAGGTCTTTAATACTGAATGACCACAATGCTAACGACTGTGCTACCATGCCACCCTTAAATCTCTATGGATTCACACCATTACCAAAGATGTTGGAGGACGATGGCCTAATGGACCTATCACGAGACTGTTAATTCATAGAGGTAGGCAATGATCTGGGGAGCTGGGTTAAATATTCCACATGGCAGATAGCGGAATTTCAATATGTCTAATTATTACGATGAAACGGTTACCAGTTGTCCAGAAGAAAAACCATCTCATTCACTGATGTTCTTTGGGGAGGGCAATGTGCCATCCTTACCTCATCGGCTTTACTTGCGACTCCAGACCCATGAAAACCAGGTTGACTTTTACCTGCCCTTTGGGCAATTTGGAAAGTGTGGCAAATGTCGACCTACACAGCGACACCCAAAGCCCTTCAATGAAGAAAAAATGGAGTTTCTCATGCACAGCCAACTCCCTGCTGCAGCCATTGCTCCCTTTTTCTGGCTTTCTCTGGGATTGGATATAAACACACTGAGTGCATCGTTACAAATATGAAATGATCAACTCCAAATTTGATCCAATTTCAAAGATCCAAAATTGCAGGAAGATGAGGCATTCTTCCTCCAGGTGTCAGTTATTAGGGTTTGACAATGGAGGAGGCCCAGGACCTGCATGTGCTTGTGGAGTGGGAGAGGGAGTTGACGTGTTCAGCCATGGGGTGGTGGCATTGGTCGGTTCAGGTCCCAGAGATGTGAAGTGCCAAACCTGCACCCACACCTCTCCTCTCACCTCTGTCCAAGGCCCCAAGTGATCCTTCGACAGAAGTTGCTGTTTCTGTTTCTGATTTCCAGTATACACAGTTCTTTCAGTAGTTTTTTTCGAAGACACAGTGTTCTGAATCATGAACATTCTGTCATTGGCTGCCCTTGGAGATTTTTTTAAACTTCTCTTGAAGGTCAGTCTTTACTTTCTCAGAGGATCCTCCACATTGATGTCGGGTGCTGTGTGATCAACTGCTCTGCATGATGGATTTAACACTTGACGTACTCAGCATTGCACTGCGGCAGAAATGTACCTGAACATCCACAAATGTCATTTGCTGTATCAATTACACATGATGTAGTCTCCTCCACATCGGAGAGATAGGATGCCAATTTGCGGATAATTTCAGAGAACATCTCTGAGACTCCCACACCAACTGTTATGAACATGTGGGTGCACGTTAAGAGGGTTAAATGCAGCAGAACGACCAGACACAACACCAAATCTTCTAAGTAAGGTAATACTTGATCGAACAACTGGATTAGCTCATTGCCTGGAGTCAAAAACAAATTTGAATTCGGCCAATCAGTTTACATTACAGAACGAAAATTATCAAACTCCAATCCAGTTTGAATTGAGAATATAAGCAATTTTAAAACGCAATGACACTATCTGATGCTCTGCGGTATATGACTGGGATAATTGAACAGTTGGGAGGAGAACTGCCAAGCCACCAGCATTTAACCAGACTGCCCGAAAAAATAGCTGTCTGAAAAATACCTTTTCAATCTGTAACCTCTGATGTAGAAATTCCTATGAAGAAGACACAGAAAGATCCAAATAGATAAACTGAAAGCTGCCTGGTTTTGCGATGAGAAATGTTGTCTTGTAAATCTTAATTGGGAGTTTTATCCGACTAGTATTATAGAAGAGGAGGTAAAAGATAGGTTAGAGTAAGTATTTGTACATAGCTGTCAGTTAATTATTCACTTTTATACTTTGAGAAATAAAATAATTAATTTTCACTTTAAATAGATCTTGGCCTTTCGAAATATTACAGATCACAGACAAATCTTTAATGTGTTGCTGGTTTTAAATTAAGCAGGAAAGTTAACACCAACCAACCTCATTGCCCAATGGCTGAACACTTGAACTGTCCCTCCCACTCCCTCAAGGACATGCCGGTCCTGGGCCTCCTCCATTGCCAAAGCCTAATCACCCGACGCCTGGAGGAAGAACGCCTCATCTTCTTCCTTGGGACCCTCCAACGGCCTAGAATTAATGTTGAATTTCCCAATTTTCCCATTTCCACACATCCACCTTAACGCAGGCCCAACTCTCCAACTTGGCACTGCCTTCTTTAATTGTCCTAACTGTCCATCCTCCTTCCCACCTATCAGCTCCACCCTCCTCTCCGACCTATCACTTTCACCCCCACCTTCATCTACCTATTGCATTCCCAGTTACCTTACACCCCAGCCCCACACCACCTCGCGTTTATCTCTCTCCCCCCTCGCCCCACAAGTGTCATTCCTGATGAAGGGCTTATGCCTGAGATGTCGATTCTGCTGCTCCTCGAATGCTGCCTGACTTGCTGTGCCTTTACAACACCACACTGTCGACACTGCGCCATTACAGTGCTGAGTACATCAAGGGATAAATCCATCATGCAGAGCAGTGGATCACACAGCACGCCACATCAGTGAGAAGGATCCTCTGGGGAAGTACAGACTGAACTTCGAGAGAAGAATAAGACAAATCTCCAAGGGCAGCCACTAACAGAATGTTCATGTTTCAGAACACTGTCTCTTCGAATAAAAACGACTGAAAGAACTGTGGATACTGGAAATCAGAAACAGAAAAACAATTTCTGGAAAAGGTCAGCAGGCCTGGCGCATCTGTGGAGAAAAATCACAGTGAAACTTTCAGCTTCAATTATTGGATCTGAAACATTAACTTTGATTTCTCTACACAGATGCTGCCAGACCTGCTGACGTTTTCCAGAAATATCTGTTTTTTGGGGGGGTATTGTTGTTGACACAGTTTTCTGTATTGCACTAACCTCTGGCACTATGGCAGTCATGTTCTCTGAATCTTATTGTCTTGTCGGATACCATATGAAATTCGTTTTGATGTTAGTTACCCAACACTCCAGAAATAACCTTTTCCCTCAAGGGAACTATTTGGATTTGAAGAAAGGGGACCTTTTTGCAATCAAGAGTTTGATCCAGAGTGCTACTCCCCCGATGTACAACGCACAGTGTCAGATAATTCCCATTGTATATATGTATGTATCCCAGACATTTTCAATCTGCTGTGGGAATGTTCAGCTCAGTGCTACCGTTACTTCAAACATTTTATAAACTTCCAAGTGCTAGCTGGCAACAAAAAGTCCCTTCAATACTAACTCACTCCCATTTCAACACAATTGCCATTCATCAATAGTTTACTCATCACCGACATGTCATCTCCAATAAACCACCCCACCTGTAAACCACAATCACTGTTTGAACAATCATCCCGTGTGACAATCGGTGCAATGATGCTCCATGCTATGGGGCAAAGAACATTATGCACACCAAGGTCAACAGTGCGCATGTCTTTTTGACAATCAAAGAATTCAACAACACACATCATAATTCATATTCTTTGAGCTGTGTGCGACTGATGGACATGATTCAACTGGGGACGCAGGTCTGTCATTCAACTCACTGAGTCCCTGAGGACTAAACATCAGGTCAACTGAAGATCCCAAGAGTAGGGTGGTTCCTCTGTAGTGTGCATCATTATATGTTTCTCTATACTGTGCAGAATGGGTTTGCCCTGAGGCCACATCGATGGGATTTGGCTGAGCACTGGCCCTGGCTCATCTAGAAAGTGTTTAGCAAGATCATTCTCTCTCTCTGGGAGGTCAAAGCCTGAAATTGGTCAGAAGGGTTTTGTAACAACCCATCTCTTTGGGTTGTTACCTGGCGTTTGCCATTCCTTTATGTTTAGGGATTGCGTTGATCGATCATGGTCAGGCAGTTCCCTCCAAATGGGAGCGCAGATACAACAGGAGGGTAACGATCGAGTTGAGCAAGTCATTATAGTCAACAGTCAGCTATCAGTCAACTTGGCCGGATGTTCTTGATCGCGAGAAACACAACAATGACAAATATCCTAAATCGCACATCAGTCTTCCATCAGTGAAAACAAACCAGTCTTTCATCAGTGAAAAATCCTGTTGAACCACCCAATTTCCACCGTTCTGAGTTCTGTGGACCAGGTAAAAAAACAGAGATTTCACAAAGTTGTCAGAGCACTGCACTCCATGGTACAACACTATGGCCTCACAGTGGATCGATCTAAAAAAAATATCCAGGGGATTCTTCTGTCAGTACCAACAAAACAACAATAACAATAATCAAAATGATAATAAGACTTATCAAATTGGCAACCAAAGACGAAATAACAATCCCAAACGAATGTACATGGGAGCCCCTTCACATTGACCAATATTGTTCCAGGAATATCAAGGGTAACAGCAACAAAGGGCAAAGTGGGAAATATCCTGTTGGACAAAGCTGTTTGATCCTCTGCTTGAGAGTTGCCACCACTGTACTCCAAATCGCAGTGTTTTTCCGAATAAACTCCACACCACCACACTGTCCAACATTACCAAATGGCGCAACTCACTCATCATTTGACTGTCAAATAATTTAACATTATGCATCATAATTGGAACACTGTGCTTAATGCCCCCTCCCAGTGATCCGTCCTCATAAATCTCTTGCCCCCACACGTGCGTTGACTGAATGAAACAGACAAGATGGTTACACCTATCCATACTAACATTCACTAATCACTCTGAAATGACTTGCTCAACTCGATCGTTGCCCTCCTGTTGTATCTGTGTTCCCATTTGGATGGAGCTGCCTGACCATGATCTAACAACACAATCCCTTAACATAAAGGAATGTGAAACACCAGGTATCACAAATAGGTGGGTTGTTACAAAACCCTTCAGACCAATTTCAGGCTTTGAACTGCCAGAGAGAGAAGTGTTGCTAAACACTTTCTAGTCGAGCCAGGGCCAGTGCTCAGCCAAATCCCATCGATGTGGCCTCAGGGCAAACCCATTCTGCACAGTATAGAGAAACATACAATGATACAGAGGAACCGCCTAATCATTTTTTTTTTCAACTCAGTAAGTGAGGATACTGACACCTGGCGTCAGTATTTGTCTCGTTAATGGAAATAAAATGATTAAGTGTCATGCAGGGGAAAAAGTCTGATTTAATGCAGAGATGTATACAACTTACGTTATTACATGACTTACCAGGAATACCAACAACAGCAAGGATGGTGTAGTATACTTTGGCGACCTTTTGTTCTGGACGATGCATTTTGTTACTTGTGAAACAACCTCTCCCTGCTGCTGGCAATCTGTCGGACCAGAAGAATTTTCTCAAAATTGGAACTGACGCAGTGATTTTTTTAAAATATTCTGCATGGCATCTCCACTGGGAAACTGTAATTATATCGTCAAATGTTTTCTATCATTTTGGACAAACAAATTATGTCAACGGGTTTATTATAATGATGTGATATCTTTGAGATTTGCCTCTGTCATTGAATACCACAAAGGCTGGATTAATCTGAACTTATTAGGCATCAAAGTTAATTTCAATTTGTCTTCAAACGACAATACTTATATTATTTCAGATGTTATCAATACCATAAGTATTTATTTCAGATCTGATAGTCCTTTCAGTGAAGCTCTTCATTTTGCTGACGTTACTCAGTCATTCAGTACCTCATGCTGCCCAGCTCGTTGAGAGCTGTTCTACTACACACTATTATCCCACTGCTGCTCTTGCTCATTCAGTTTTCCAACTCATTTGGGAAGTTCGATCTGTGAACCAGTACTCTAATACTGAACTTGAAGCTGATACTGATCACAACAAGAACTGGTATTACACTCAGACAAATACGAGAAAAGAAACTAATTCAGAACCTTCCCTTCAGAATTGTAGAATAACAGAATCACATAGAACTGAGGAAGCTGGGCGGCCCATCATGTTTGTTCCCCCCAAAATTATACTGAATCTCCAGTCGTCCCATTTTCTAGGACATGGTCAATTGCCTTGAATGTTATGATATTTCAAGTGTTCATCAAGTATTTTAGGAAGGTTGCTGTTTAAGGTTTTTTAAAAGTTTCCCATTTCAACTACCCTCCCGGTCAATGTGTTGCAGGCCCCTTCCATCCTCGAGGTGAGAAGAGTTTTCCTCATGTTTCCCTAAGCCTTTCAGCTTAAAGTTTTCCAGCCTTGTTATTGGCCTTTAGACAAAGGGGTAAAAAAACTACTGTTTCTCCGCACTGTCCAAATCCCTTATCGTATTATATAACCCGATTCCTGCTCTAAAGAAAGCAGCCACAGTTTATAAGCCACCCTCATCACATCTGCATTGTGACAACTTCAACTACAATTTGGGACAATCTCCTTTGCACTCCCTCCAGTCCAATCACCTCCATCCTCTGGTGCAGTGACTAGAACTGCACACAATTCTCCAACTCTGGCCGAAATAAAGTCCTGAAAATGTGTTGCTGGAAAGGTGCAGCAGGTCAGGCAGCATCCAAGGAACAGGAGAATCGACGTTTCGGGCATAAGCCCTTCTTCCTTATTCCTGAAACAATTTTTTCTTATTTTCTTTTTTTTATTTTTATTTTTATTTTCTGAAGTGGCAACCAAGAAGTTCTATGAGGCCAGTGCGATAATCATTTTGTACATGGACTTTAGCAAGACGTTCGACAAGGTATCGCAAGGGTAGTTTGTTGAGTAAGGTTAAATCTCATGGGATCCAGGAGAGCTAGCCAACTGGATCCAAATTTGGCTTCATGGTCGAAAGTGTTGTGAAGGGAGTGTAGAGGTACTGTGCTTTTCAGAAAGTTGAAAAGCTAGCAAAACTGCCTGACATAGCACAAAGTGTTCTAAACAAGATAACAATGTAACACATGGTTGACACAAATAGAGCAGCTCGGTTCTATGAGACAAAAATCATATCAAATTCAGCCAGTCAGTTTGAATTGTGCCCCAAGTCACCAAACTCCAATGAAGTTTGATTTTAATATTTTAATAATATTAAAACCACTGAAACGATCTGATGTTTTGGGATATAAAACCAGACATTTTTGAACAGTTGAGAGAGAACTGCCATGTAGACTGCTAGCTCAGGAGCTCTTCGAAAGTTACCTAACTGGGGAAGGAGTTTGCACAGCAGAACGTTGAAGCCGGCCTGGAGGGAATCTACAGAGGCAAATATACAAAGGAAATTCGGCAAATCTGACTGGGTTTGAAACGGGATTTTTTTCACTGTAACTCTTAATCGGGATATTTTTGTTAGACAAGTATTGCAGAGTGGGGGGTAAAAGATAAGTCTAAGAGACAGGAGTTAAGAATAGATGTTGGTTTTCCTATTTTCTGTTAGACTTAAAGAATAAAGTTGTTTTTTTTTCAATTAAATAGTAACTGTTGGATAGTTCTTCGAGTTTTAACTTGTTACAGCATGGGCTAAATGTTTTCTGTGTTGCTAGTGTAAATTAGCAGAGGGATTTACTCCATACCATAACAGTTTGGGGGCTTACGATCGTGATTTGAAAATGTTTATAGAGATCCACTCTGAGATTTCGACAGATTTGAATAGATTCGAGATACAAAAAAGGCCAGTTGATTTAAAAACTAGCAGGGTTAGTGGCCTTTAAATAAAAGATAGGTGAGGCAATTTGTTTAAGTTGGATGACTTGAAATCAGTAAAATTAAAACTAAGAGAAATGGCTGTTAAAATTGCCAAAGGGACTCTTGGATTTGAAGATGATTCTCAAATTTGCCAAGAAAGTTTCGAAGGAAAGAAAAAGGCCATACTTCTAGAATTAGCAAAGAACTTAGATTTGGGTTTAACTAAGGACAAAAGTGGAAATTATAAGAGAATTAATCAAACACTTTTGTGTGTCAGAGAAACAGACAAGCGCAGTAGAGATGGAAAAACTTGAATTACAATTGAGAAAAATGGAGTGAGAATATAAACAAAGGGAGAGAGAGAAGGAAGAGAAAGAGAGAGAAGCAAAAGAGAGAAAAAGAAGATTCTTACCTGAGCAAAGGAGAAATGGAGAGAGGAAGAGGGAGAGCGCGAGAGAGGAAAAAGAGAGAGAAGGTGTTAACTGAGCAAAAAGAAAGAGAATCTGTATTTGACAAGTTGCGACTTGGTCAACAAAGTCAAGTTAACAGGGTGGAGATTATAACAGGAGGTCATGATATGTACAGATATGTCAAAACTCTGCCCCGTTTTGATGAGAAAGATGTTGG
Organism: Chiloscyllium punctatum; assembly: GCF_047496795.1. Classification (NCBI taxonomy): domain Eukaryota; kingdom Metazoa; phylum Chordata; class Chondrichthyes; order Orectolobiformes; family Hemiscylliidae; genus Chiloscyllium; species Chiloscyllium punctatum. Next base: position 55,439,550 of record NC_092768.1, read on the forward strand.
GACCTTTTTTATTTCACTTGAAAAATTGGCTAGGCAGATGGTGCGGTCCGAGTATTTATGAGTAAAGCTAGTTCAGACTAAACTGAGAGGCAGAGCTCGTGATACCAGATGAGGGGGTCGAAAGATTATGAGGAGGTCAAGCAGGCAATTTTAAGTGTTTATGAATTAGTACCACAAGCATACAGACAGCAGTTCAGAAACAAAAAGAAGGAACCATGTCAGACTTACGTTGAGTTTGAAAGAAGATAACATAGTAATTTTGATAGATAGGTGCTTGCTTTTAAAAAACGATAGGTCCTTTCAGGATCTAAGAGAGATTATTCTGCATGAGGAGTTTAAAAACTCACTTCCACAGATGGTACGAAATCACATGAAGGGGCTGAAATGTCAGAAAGTGATAAGGGCAGCAGAATTAGCAGATGAGTGCATGTTGGTGCATAAGACAAGCTTTTAGCCAGAATTTCATCCATGTTGGAGAGAAGTTGGAAGAAGGAAAGATAAAAAAACTATGAAGCCAAGAGTAGAGATCACTGTAAGAATTTACCACAGGATAAGGCAGAAGCCAAGAGGGTGGAAAGTAGGTGAAAGGCCTCAGTGTTTACACTGTGGTGAAGTTGGACACATAGAGTCACAGTGCTGGTTGTTAAACAAAGGCATTGCGGGAAAAGATGTGGTAAATGAAACTCTGCCGGTGGAATTAGTGAGGGGACTCCAAGAAGAGCCGAGGAGCTGCAAGAGAGTGCACAGACCAGGCAGGAACTGGATATGGAGTTAGTTCCTGATCTCTTACTAAGAATTCACTTCTCGGGGTGAAATTTACTCAGAAAGAACAAGGGCTCAACGACAAGAAGTTATAATTTTGAGAGATACAGAATTTAACCAGAAAGAGATGAGTGAATTTGCACTCTTCCTGGTCTGTTACTCAAGAGTGTGGTAATTTGTGGAATACACAGGAACGCCGATTATCAGAAGATGATCTCAAGATCCAAATAGAAACATTACGTCAAAGAGTTGTTTTAAAGCTGATCGCATCTTTTGTTTCAAGGTACAATGATTAAAACCAAACCCGGCTCATTGAAATGCGTCCAGGAGCAGTTCTGGAGAGTCCAGGCACCGTCTCTAAATGACTGACCTCCCGCCTTCTCTCTCTTTCCCCACACTTTCCCTGGAGGTCTACATATGGGTGAAGCCTGAACACCCCCTTCTCCAGATAAACTCTTCAACATTGTCCTGTACAGAGCAGAGATAGAACCTTCCAAAAAGTTGCCGTAGAATGTATATGTGTGTATGTGTGTGTGTGTCTGTGTGCGCGCTATTGGAAACTTACGCCACAAAAGGAGCAGCAGTCTTACTGCTGGTGTCCAGTCCATCTGCCCAGGAGTTGGGGGCATCGGCCGGGGGGCGAGGGTTCGGACGGTGTTCGGACAGGGGCGCACAGTTGGGAGTGCAGGTTTGGGGGTGCGGGTGGGAGAGGGCGCGGGTGGTGGATGATGTTGGGGCGGGTCGAGTTTGGGGGAAGCTGTGGTTGGGGGTTGGGGACGGATAGGTTTGGGAACCTGGTCAGGGGATTGGAAGAGGTTGGGGGCGGGAGCTAGAATGGGGGCTTGTGGAACACACGCACGTTGTGCTGTGCCTAGTCTCCTGAACAGGTAAAAAACTTCACAGAAAACCCCGAGCCCCAGAGGACATCAATTAACCGAATAATCAATTATCTGAGCGAAATAGTGCCTACCCACCTCGTTTGGATAATCGAGATTCCTCTGTAAATGGACAGAAAGTAACCGTTCCCTATGTAAGGTCAGGTTGCAATGCTAACTCAAGACCGGGGAAGTTGCAGTGTGGGTGATTGGCGGAATGTTAGTTCCAGGAATCCAGTTTGTTCGTGGGAATGATTTGGCTGGGCCCAAGGTGGTCCCTTGTTGTGGAGAAGCCCAAGGATGACAAAGAAACTGAGCAGTTGAAACAGACATATCCTGGTATTTTCCCAGACTGTTAAGCAGCTAGATACCACTATCATAAATCACAGCATGAAGCAAAAACTAAAGAGAAAGATGAAGGAGTTGAGGTTCAGTTAGTAGACACCCTGTTTGCTGTAATGGTGCAGGAAAAACCTGAACAGGCAGAGGGTCAGACAGAATTGCTTATTCCTGAAAGGCTCAGAATCTTTCAACAGGAAGACAAGACGAAAAACGATATGTGTGTAGATGCATACCCCGAAAAGCAGTCAGAGGATATTCCTGAGGGTTATTATCTGAAAGATAGAATCCTGCAGTCAAAATGGAGACCATGGCAGGTTAGTGCAGAGGAGAACTGGTCCGAAGTGCACCAGATTGTGTTGTCAGTGGCATACACACAGGTGTTACATATAGCACATGAACTACCTGTAGGAGGTCACTGAGGTTTATGAACGACTCAGGCTAAGGTACAAAAACATTTTTATTGGCCTGGAGTGCATCAGGATACGGTTAATTTTTGCTGTACAGGTGATACATGCGAAATGGTAAGGCAGGCAGCTTTGTTGCCAATTCCCGTTACCGAAGAACCTTTCACGTGGGTCATAATTGATTCTGTCTGTCTGCTCCCGAGAACCAAACGTGGGAACCAATATTGTTAACCATAATGGATGTGACTACCACATTTTCAGAGGCAACTCCATGATGGAGTGTGAAGGCAAAAAGGGTGGTAGAGGAGATTGTAGCCTTCTTCACACGGTGTGGGCTACCCAAAAATATTCACTCGTATCAAGGATCAAATTTTACTGCAAGGCTGTTTAAGGAGGTTATGGATAGCTTCAGTATTCAGCACTTTAACTCCAGTGCATAAAATTCTGAAGCCAAGGGACCTTTAGAAATGTGGCATTCAGACCTTGAAGACCATGTTGAGAGCATACATGTCAGGATTACCCAAATGATTGGATAAATGATTCGTAATGTTTGCCATTAGAGATGCCCAACCGAACCTATTCACTTCAGTCCCTTCGAGTTAATATTCAGGCATGAAGTGAGAAGCCCTTTGAAATGAATTAAAGTAAAAAAATGCCAGGACCAAAGTCGGGAGTCGAGAATCAGGAGGTATGTGGTGACTATTAGGAGTTGTCTGGGTCTCAGTGGGTATCCTGGCATGAAACCGCCATTGTTGAAAAATGTGGTGCTGGTAAAAACACAGCAGGCCAGGCAGTATCCGAGAAGCAGGAGAATCGACGTTTCAGGCATACGTTCTTCTGCAGAACCCCCATTCCTCAGATAAAAACATAGAGATAAACAGACACACACACACACACACACAGATATACACAACCGAAGATATGCACTGTCAGACACACGCTAATATGCACTAACATACACACATGCATGTCCGCAGATAGACATCGGTAGTCAATGTCACAGATGCATAGACAGAAGCACACACACTCAGGTACAGAAACATACATTGATAGAGGCACACACATATACACAGAAACAGACACACATGCACCCACAGAAATGCAGACACATAAACAGACAGAAACACTTACACAGACAAACACACATAGATCACACACAGAGACACACAAACATACATATACACGCAGACACTCACAAACACATACATCTTCACCGACACAGAGACACCCATACACAAACACAAGCAAGCATATTTCGGTCCTTTCCCCATGTCCTTATTCTCATTTTGTTTTACCCCTTTTTTCCCATTGTCTTTCTGCGCAATCTATTCCCCTTTATCTATCCTCTCCATTGTTTTCTCTTCCACCTATTGCCCTCCAAATCTATTTCCCTCATCGATTCAGACCATGTGTATTTCCGTATCATCCTCCCCAGTCCATTCCACATATCTATTCCCCAAATCATCTTCCCCAACAGTCAATTCCTCATGTCTATTTCCCCAATCATCCTCCCCAACAGTCTATTTCCCATGTCTATTTCCCTGAATCATCTCCCCGCAAGCCTATTCTGCATGTCAATTTCCCCCATCATCCTCACCCAGTCTATTCCATGTATCTATTCCCCCAATCATCTTCCCCACCAGTCTAATCCTCATGTCTATTTCCCCCAATCATCTTCCTCAACAGTCTTTTCCCCATGTCTATTCTCCCGAATCATCTCCCCCAAGTCTATTCCACATGTCTATTTCCCCAATCATCCTCCACCAGTCTATTCCCCATATCTATTCCCCCAATCATCTTTCCCCAATCTATTCCCCATGTCTAATCCCCTCCAGAGCCTATTCCCCATGTCGATTCCCCCCAGTCTATTCGCCATGTCTATTTACCCCATCATCTTCCACCTCCCCAGTCTATTCTCTATGTCTTTTCCCTCCCAGTCTATTACCCCCACTGTCTAAGATGGAGGAGCGTGCACAAGAGGCAGAATGTAAAACACAGGGGAGGAGCTGTGTCCACAGGAAGGGAATGCAATGAGGCCATTCAGGGTCAAATCCTGAGGAGCCAGACATGACTGGGAACATTCAATGGGTAGAGGCAGATACGACGGACAGAAGGGGCTCCATGTCTGTCATAAATCTTCTGTAACACTGTGAATGGAATCTTGCTGTGCAGTAAAGCGGTCAGTCACAAACCGGTCATTCCAGACTCATTTTCCTCTGCCCCAGGGAGTGGGGCTCAGGGCAATCTTGACGGGGAGCATAATATTTCAATGAGTGAATGATTTTGAGAGAGGAATGGAATTGAAGGACAAAATCGTTTTGGGAGTGCAAAACTGGGTCAGCACTTTCAGGTCTGAAAGAGAAAAGGAGAGAGGGTGATAGTGATGGTGAGAGAGAAAGAGAGATGGAGAGAGTGGAGATTGAGAAAAAGGGAGAGAGAGAGACAAAAGCACAGGGAGAGATAGAGGGAGAGGCCAAAGAGAGAGAAGGCCAGAGATTGAGGGCACCGGGGAAATGTCAGACAAATACAAACATGAAGTTGGGACATGGACAGACTGAAGGGCTGATCCTCACTATTCAGTTGGTGTCAGCTCTCCCTCAGTGGTTTGTCCCAGCCCCACTCTCCCATGAGGGACTGACCCTGCTCCTGGGGTTTGTTGCAGCCTGTAATGTATTAGTGTGTCTCTTTATCAATACTGATCCTCCGACAGTGCGGCACTCCCTTAGCACGGACCTTCTGATATCCTGACAAAATTCTTCAAAATGAAGTGTGTGAGCCCATAGGCAACCCCATCATTGCCATGAGTTTCCATCATAAATGCAGAGATCCAACTGGAAATAGAGAACGTGTGCTGGTTGAATTGAACTCTCTTCGACACAATGGTTTTGTTACAAATTCCCCAGGAGGCCAAACATCAGAGGCATACTGTGAGCAATGACATCGTCCTAACAACCTTACTGTCCTTCAAAAGAAAAATGAGGTCAGTGAGGAGCACCCTTGTACTGGTTGTGACTGCTGGCATTTGTGCTACTTCTTTCTGCTGAACTTCTGGTACTGAACATCGAACCGAGCAGAACAGAGCATTATGGCGCATAGTGGATAACATCTCATTCTGCTCAATAAAATCCCGAACACATCAAACCAAATGTCCAGTTTCAGAGCAGCATTGGAAATATTGCTTCATTGTTTCTGCACTGAACGTCAGGATAGATTGTAGAATCGCTACAGTGTGAAAACAGGCCCTTCAGCCCAACACGTCCACACTGACCCTCCATAGAGTGACCCACCCAGGTGCATTCCATCAACCCTACATTTACACCTGGCTAATGCACCTAACCTATACTCCCTAAACACTGTGAGCAATTCAACATGGCCAATTTACCTAACCTACAGATCTTTGGACTGTGGGAGGAAACCGGAGCACCCTGCACTCTCCCGTTCTCTGTCACCTCCACCAGCCTTTCCACCCCTATCTCTGTAACCTCCTGAAGCCCCTACACCGCTCGCTATCTCTATTATCTCCTCCATCCCCTACGTCCTCCTCATCAATGTCACCTCCACCAGCCTCAACATCTCTCCCTATCTTTGTTACTTCCAGCAACCCTCTAAACCTCTCCCTATCTCTGAATCCTTTTCCAGCACCTACACCCTCTCGATATCTGTAACCTCTTCCCATCCCCGCACACTTCTCGATCTCTGTCACCTCCACCATCCTCTATATCTCTCCTTATCTCAGTAACTCCTCTTTATCTCTGGAAACATCTCCAGCCCTTACATACCGCCCTATCTGTGTATCCACCTCCTCCAATCTACCTTTATAACTCCCGACCCCAATATTCCATCAGAACATGACTCACAACATCAACTCGGAGCTTTGTATTTTATGTTTTCTGTGCAATACTTTGATGTTTGGAATCCATGTGAGGTTTGTGAAGCATGGTCTGTCCTGGTTGTATTTGTCATGTTACTATCCACTCGACACAATCCATTTCCAAACCGTCGAGGCGACTGTGAATAGTTTCAGGCTTGGTTCCAGAAGGAGGAATGTGTCCAATGAAGGGTCAACAAAATAAAAAAAGAGAGGATTTCAAACACTGCCCTGAGAGGAATGACTGAGAAATGTAAGACAATATAACTTGGGATTAAGTCCATAAAAATAGCAGCAGGCAAGGCCATTCGGCCCCTCGAGCCTGCTCCACCATTCAACAGGATCATGGCTGATGGGAAACACCTCAAATCCATTTCCATTTTAGGTTAGAGGAGGAGGGAGGGAGGGAGACCCTACTTTGTAGGACCTGGGGTTTAGAACACACCCACTCTAATAGCAATCACTTACCTACCCGACCGGCTTTGCTCTCCGCCTGAACTTCCGCCAGGCTCCCGCCGCTCTCTGCTGCAAAAAGGTGACCGCTTTGGAAAACATCTACCTTCTGTCCAAGAAAAAGACCCTGAGCTTCCAATTGCCTACCACACCACCCTGTTCCCTGGCCAACATCTCCATCTCAGGAATTCTGCGGTGTTCCAGCAAAACTAGAAGAACAACACCTCATTTTCAGCTTGGGGACGCTGCAGCCCTCTGGACTCAACATCGAGTTCAATAGATTTTGGGCCTGAGCTCTCCCATTTCCTCGTCCCCTACCCCTTATACCAGGCCTTCTTATCACATAGTCTGCTATTCCACACTATCTATTGTTAACTACTATCAGTCTCCATTAATAGGCATTCATTGTCCCAGCGAGCTCATTATCAACTTCCTTGTCCAACTGTTCCATATCTTTGGGCTCCAACCCCATCTATTGTTTACCCTTAACTACTCTCCCTCCCTATCATCTACATATAAACCAACATTTGCCTTGTTACCATCAGTTCTGAGGAAAGTTCAGTGACTGTCTGGTAGAGCGTGAGTGAAATGGTTACAAACACGGACAGTAATCACTAACCCAGGTTCGATTCTGGCCTCGAGTAACTGTGTGGAGTTTGCTCAGTCTCCCCGCATCTGCGTGGGTTTCCTTTGGGTGCTCCGGTTTCCTCCCACAGTGCAAAGATGAGCAGGTTTAGGTGAATTGGCCATGCTAAATTGCCCATAGTGTTAGCTGCTTTAGTCAGTGGAAATGGGTTTGGGTGGGTTACTCGTCGGAGGGTCGCTGTGGTCTTCTTGGGTCGAAGGGCCTGTTTCCACACTGTAGGTAATCTAATCTGAAGGGAATCTAGTCTAACCCTGTTAACATCCCTATTGTGATCCCACAGTAAACACTAACCTGGTGAAAGTCCCTAACCACTGACAGTAATAACTAACCCGTTTACCATCCCTTACCACTGACAGTAATCACTAACCCGGTTAGCATCCCCAACCACAGACATTAATCAATAATCTGGTCAGTATCCCTAACCACCAATAGTAATCCCTAATCCGGTTAATGTCCCTAACCACTGACAATAATCACTAACCCAGTTAACATCTCGAACCGTTGACTGTAATCGCTAACCCGCTAATTTCCCTAACTGCTGACAGTAATCACCAACCCAGTTAACATCACTAACCACTGACAGAAATCACCAACCTTTTAGCATCCCTACCTTTCGAGAGTAATCACTAACCCGGTTAACACCCCTAACCACCGGCAGTAATCACTAACACAGTTAACGTCACTAACCACTGACAGTAATCACCAACCCGCTAAACATCCCTAACAACCGGCAGTAATCGCTAACCCGGTTAGCATCCCTAACCACCTTAAGTCATCACTAACCCGTTTAACATCCCTAACCACCAACAGTTATGACTAACCCAATTGACGTCCCTAACCACTGACAATAATTACTAACCTGATTAAAATCTCTAATCACCAAAAGTAATCACTAACCCCGTTAACGTCCCTAACCACGGACAGTAATCACCCCACCCCACCCCACCCCCACCCACCGGTTAACATCCAGAACCACAAACAGTAAACTCTAACCCAGTTAACATCTCTAACCACTGGTGGTAATCACTAACCCAGTTAACGTCCCTAACCAGGGACAGTAATCACTAACCCAGTTAACATCCAGAAAAACGGACAGTAAAAACAAATCCAATTAATGTCCCTCACCACTGATGGCAATCACGAACCTGGTTAACAACCCTGTCCACTGTCAGTAATCACTAACCCAGTTAACATCCCTAACCACTGATGGTAATGACAAACCCAGATTCTCCCTCGTTCTGACTCTCATTCCCGGTCTCTACCTCTCTCTCTCTCTGTCTCAAGGACAAGACAGTGCGATCAGTCTGCCTCGACAGATTTGTCTCTAATGTAATCTCTATTTCTTCCCATTCTGGTGGGAGTGTGAAGTTGCCATGTTGGAACTGAAGGTCGGATTGGGGATAATTAGGAATGATGAGAGGGAAGGAGCCTGATTGTCCCAGAGAGAGGATTCCAGGCCAATGGGCTCGGCATCAGAAGAGCCAGCGGAGGAGCAGAGTGAGGATTGGTATTCAATGATGGGGTATTAAAACGGGGTGTTGGTGAGAGTTCAGTGAATTTTAACATTGCATCCAATGATTGCTATCTCTGTTTCTATTTCAAACTCTGTGTCTGACTTTGTCTCTCCCTCTTTGAATCTTGCCCTCTGTCTTTCCCCAACTCTCTTTCCTCCATCTACCTGCACCTCTACACCCTTCTGTCCCTCCCTCTCTCCCCCCTCAGTTCCCATCCTCCCTCTCCTCAGCCCTCCCTCTCTGCAACTCTTACTCTTACCCTCCTTCCTCCTGTCCTTTTCTCTCCTCTATCTCTGGACTGCTTCCTCTCTGCTCACCGCCTCCTCCTCCCACCATTCAACACACACACTCTCTCTTGGTCTGCCGGTCTCCCGCTCCTTCTCTCTATCTCCATCTGTGTCTATGTTTTTTTTATCTCACTCTCTCCCTCCCTCCCTCCTTCTTTTCTCTCTCTATCGCCCTTTCTCTCTTTCCCACGATATCCTTCTCCATCGGCATGTCTCTGTTTCTCTGTCTCTCCCCGTCTCTCTCTCACTCTCTCCCTTTACCCCTAACCTCTCTGTTTGTTTCGTCTCTTTTCCACTGTATAACTGCCGGTCTGTCTCTCCCTCTCTCTCGTTTTCTCCCTCCCCCCAACCCTATCTCTCTCTCTCTGTCGTTTTTTTTTGTTCTGTGACTCTCTGTTACTCTCTCCCTCTGTCTCTCTCTCTGTCTCTCTCTCTCTCCCTCCAATAACCCAGTACCACGTACGGAACACCTCCTACCTTATCGTGCACTACCTTGATGTGGACTATATCGGCAACCTCCAGAAAAAGATCCGCCTTTCAGTAAAGTGATGGAAGGGATCATCAACAGTGCTATCACGCAGCACCTGCTCAGCAATAACCTGCTCAGTGACGCCCAGTTTGGAATCCGCCAGGGCTGCTCAACTTCTGATCTCATTACAGCTTTGGTTCAAACATGGACAAAAGAGTTGAATTCCTCAGGTGAGGTGGGAGTGACAGACCTTGAACATCAAAGCTGCATTTGACAAATTGTGGCATCAAGGAGCCCGGGAAAAATTAGAATCAATGGGCATCGGGTGGAAAACACTCTGCTGGCTAGAGTCATACCTGGCACAATGGAAGATGGTTGTGGGTGTGGAGGGTCAGTCATCTCAGCTCCAGGACATCTCTGCAGGAGTCCCTCAGAACACCCCAAGGAGTCGCTCATGAGGCACAACAATCTTCAGCTGCATCATCAATGTCATAAGGAGAGAAGTGGGAATGTTCGCTGATGATTGTAAATGTCTTCAGCACCATTCGTGACTCGACAGATACTGAAGCAGTCTGTACTCAACTGCAACAAGACCTGGACAATATCCAGACTGGTGTCGACAAATGGCAAGTAACCTTTGCGCCACACAAATGCCAGGCAATGACCATCACCAATAAGAGACACTGTCACCACTCTCCTTGAAATTCAACTTTATTAGCATCACGGGATTCCCAACTGTCAACATCCTTGGGATTACCATTGACTAGAATTCAAATGGCTCACCACATAAACGCAGTGGCTACAAGAGGAGGTTAGAGACTAGGGATGCTGTGGTGAGTAACTCACCTCCTGACACACCAAAGTATATTCACCATCTCCATGGCACAAGTCAGGAGTATAATGGAATACTCCCCACTTGATTGGATAGACGCAGCTCCAATAACGCTCAAGAAACTTGACACAAACTAGGGCAAAGCAACCCGCTTGATTGGCACCACATCACCTGGCAGCACATCACCCGTCACCACATCACCCAGGGAAAAAGTCCCAGCATGTCATGCCTCTCCTTGTAACACAAACCGGCCAGTCCTGGTAACCTCCTCGTAAATATTTTCAGAACCCCTTCTACTTTAATAATATTATTCCTAAAGCAGGGCGTCCCGAACTGTATGCACTGTTTTAAAAGTGGCCTTACCAACAAGGCATCCCAGCTCCTATGTTCGGTGCTCTGATCAATGAAGGCTGATGTGCCAAACACTGCCTTCACCACCCTGTTTACCTGTAACACCACTTTCAAGGAAGGGTGTATCTGAAAGTTATGCTCACTATATTCCCAGGCAAACTTTCCAGACCCGCACCATCCACTGGCTGAACACACTTTCTCTGAATAAACTTTCCGTATGTTAGTACGCAGTGCCAGTTGTAGTTTTATTCCAATTCAATATCACTTCCTCAATGAGAACTGAAGTTTCAGCTCAACATTATTTTCAACCAATTTGCTATTGTTAAAATTTGTACCTTTAGATTAATCATTATTTGTTAATAATAAGCATTTTGTTACCATGAACCTTACCACATTCTCAAAAAAAATGTGAGCAGTCAAGCAGCGGCAGTCATTTCGCAGCCGATAACAACAGGAATGAACAATGGTTGATGAGAACCGCTAAGAAAAACAAACTTAGGATTTAAATTGAGAGTCTCGAACCAGATAATTTTAATGGATTTCAGAGTTGGAAACTGTGCTGGTGTTATATGCTGAAATTAGATTTTGAATACATGAATTTCCAGTTTATATTGAATATTCTTATAAAATCTCATACTCAATAGGAAGAAAATTGTAATTTAATATCAGAATGAAAATTGCGCATAATAGAACACTCCTGATCATTTTAATGTATACAACCCGAAGCAGATTTGAATCATTTTTGCAATATGAAAATCTGTCTGATTTAACAGTGAAATGTTTCAGTCACTTGTTCAGTTTCCATCTCTCAATTAGGGAATATACTTACATTAGTCAATATTTTTAAAACAGTTCTGCAAGGTTTGTGAAGGTTTGTAGCTCATGTTCAGATTTAGGGTGTAGGTTTGATACCCAGACGTTTCGTTACCTGGCTAGGTAACATCATCAGTGGCGACCTCCAAGTCAAGCGAAGCTGTTGCCTTCTGCTTTCTATTTATATCTTTCTCCTGGATGGGGTTCCTGGGGTTTGTGGTGATGTCATTTCCTGTTCGCTTTCAGAGGCAAAAACAGAAAGACGACAAACACTGACCAAATACTTAACTACACCAGCAACCATCCCAAAACACACAGACGAAGCTGTATCAGAACACTATCACAACGAGCCACTACACACAGCAGCACAGAGAAACTACGCAACTCAGAGGAGAACCAATTTATTCAAGATGAACGGATACTGAAAAAATACAGTGCGCAGATTCCTCAAGAAACAAACCACGACAAGCGAACCAAAAACAGCCAGAAGCTTAAGCACCTTACCATACATCAAAGAAGTTTCAGAAATGACAGCCAGACTACTAAGACCCCTCAGAATCCGAGTAGCACACAAACCCACCAACACTCTCAAACAAATACTAACAAACTTAAAAGACCCAGTGCAACCCATGGACAAAACCAACGTCATCTACAAAATTCCATGCAAGGACTGCCACAAACACTACATAGGACAAACAGGAAGAAAGTTAGCCACCAGGATACACGAACACCAGCTAGCCACAAAAAAGACACAGCACTCTCCCTCGTAGCCCGACACAGGGATGAAAAAAAGCCACCATTTAGACTGGGGCAACACATCTATCCTTTGACAGGCTAAGTAAAGGCATGCCAGATAATTCCTGGAGACCTGGCACTCCAACCACAACGCCATGAACAAACACATTGATCTAGATGCCATCTATAACCCCCTCAGAAAACGAACTGGAAATGACATCACCACAAACCCCAGGAAACCCATCCAGGAGAAAGATATAAATAGAATGAAGGAGACAACACCTTCGCTTCACTTGGAGGTCGCCACTGATGATGTTACCTAGCCAGGTAATGAAACATCTGGATCTCAAACCTACAGCTCTGCGAGCAAACCTACACCCTAAATCTCAACCTGAGCTTCCAACCTTCACAAACCTTGCAATACCCTCATTTCTCATTTTGCTCCTTCTGATCCGCAGACTCCACTATAATCATCTCACAGATCCTTGTGCCGAGGACCTTGCCTCTACTGTCAGTACAAAAGACTTTGAAGTATTTGGATCTGTCACGAAACTCCTTCACAGACCAATCCTTCCCCTTTCTCACCCACCTCATAAAAACTTGTAAGAGATTACAGGAAATTGTGTGAGTATTTACGCTCATTTTTAATGTAATAAATAAAATATGAATCGGGTTGCTTCAGTTTTACCTTATAAAATTGCATAAATAAAATATAAACTCCAGTGAGATGAAAAGGAAAAATATGGTATTTATTGACAAGATTATAATATAGATATTCCAAGTACGTTAAGCATCAATGGTGTGAAACATATTTTTAAAAATACGAGAAATAATTTCGAACATAAATTTAAGATGCATAGATCACTAGGGAAGTTGACCAAAATGGCATCAGAAATAAAACACTGGTGTCTTACAAGGAGTGGGCAATATTTTAAATTCAGATAATACTATAAGATTGCTTTTTCAAGTCTAATTATTTGTATGGAACAAAGTTCAGAAAGTCATTGATTGTCTCGCACATCATCGAATCTTGCACTCAAGGGATAGTCTCTGATTTAATTTTCTAACAGTCGAGTCCCATAATTGAGCATCTGCAACGAGCCGGGAATTCCCAGAAATCCCCTTGAAATATAACAATAGCTGCAGTAAATATGTAGCCCGCTGAATAGTGTATCAAGTGGGAAACTCCCCTTCCCGCCAAACCAACAGAACAGCGATATTTCAACAATGTCATGACAGAGAATAAAATTTCTTCCTTTAATAAAATCCAGTGGAATGGACTTTATAGCAACTGTTAAAATGATTGAATGATATTACTCCCCCGGAAATTGTTATGAAGATTAAAATGATGTACGGTTATTATGTTCAAGAAATTGCGATTTTATCGTTGAATTCATCGAAAATTGTGTCATTCTGATAAATTCCCAGATTTTGTAACATTCAAGATGAGGCAAATTTTGGAAAAAGTGGCAGTCACAGTGCTTCTGGAAGTTAAACCTGATTATTATGGAATGATATCAACGTGAACAGAAATTGAGAGTTGTTTTTTTTACTGTTCTGTCTGTCCCAAAGGTCGTTTTAATATATTTTCTTCTGTATTTTCCTTTTGGAATTGGGCGATGCTGTATCGCCCAAAATTTATGTCCGTCAAGTTCAACTTATTAAAGGCACTCAAAAACGCATGGGGATTAATTTTTGTTTTAAAGTTTGATTTATACGAACAGACAACGGGCGATAGATCACATCAAATGCATATGCAGCACACGCGCACACAGAGTAGATAAGGTGTGCAGCATCTGCAGTCCTCACTATCTCCTAAGCACGTAAACACACACACGCACACACTCATATTCAGAAAGCAGGAAGAGAAAATGAGAAAAGAAAGTCATAAATATATTTTTTATTTAAAAAGTCGCCAATGATTAATGTGAATTCAAGTCCAGTATTTTAATATCCAATGAATGTTTGCAGTTAGCTAATAGCAACTCTCCTCGCGGATTTCAGTTGAAGGTGCAGGAATAAATTTAATTCAGGTGGTGTATTAATCTAGTTTGCAGGTGATATAAAGGATTCTAAACAGAAGTAAAACTTTTGACAAACTATGAATTGTTGATGTATCCCTTTGCTAATTAAAACTCAAACAATGTTACAAAACTCCTTCTATACTTGCAAACATACAGACCTAATAAAACGAAATGGTGTTATGGATGAGGAGATAGAAATGTGAAGATCACAAAATGGTTCCATTCCGTTGAGATCACGCAGATGATGATTTGACTTGCCAAGATTTGCCGTTCTTCAATCACTCTTCTCTCAATTCACTTCCTTGGAGGAAGTATTGAATGAACGATTTACAAATTATAAAATGCCTGACTTACTGATTAAAAGCAATACCTTACAACAAATAGTGATGCAAAGTACATTGGCTTTCCCCAAGATTCAAATATTTTCTACTGCAGAAAGACCCACCCCACACCCCGCGACCCACACTTCAGGATGTCTGAAAACTTGGTGCCATGCACATCCACAAGCTGTTCAGCTCCCCAGAAACCAATCACACATTTGTTGACAGAGAGGTGCGCTTTGTCATCCACAGCTGGTCACACTCTACAAAGCAATCAGCTACTTGTTGCCGGCCAAATTTGATATTGTACACAACCAGTGGGACCAGCCTATCTGCAGTCATCATCCTCACTGATTTAACAAAGCATCAGTGGAAATGCTAAATATAAGTGTTGGTAACTTGCTTTTTATTGTTGCAATCCCTTCCGCAATTTTTGTTTTTACACCAACCTTCTTTCCTATTTCAGTCCACAATCAAAACAAGAGAAAAATCAAAATATAATGCATTTAAATTAACCCAAAACCAAAACTAGCTCCTGTTTTTCAGTCTCCTAGTGAAAATTCAATGCCTATTAATGCATTTTTCTCACACTCTCTGTTTAGACTGAATTCTACTGAACTGGGCAATTCGTTATGAGATTACTGTGCAGCTCTGCAGAATCCAGATTGTAAAATAGAGAGACTGGAGTAAGCACAGAATGAGGCACTGTTTACAATGTCATAACTGGATATCTGACAATGTTTATTATCATTGTCATCAGGAATAGTGTTATCTATAATTTTATATATTGGGGTATCTTTTACATTATTAATATCAAACAGTGGCAGTGAAAATGGACGTGAGGCAGACTATAAAAAATGCTATATCACATCTGTTGGTCGATAAAAGAACATCTGATATTGACATCTAATGCTGTAATATATGATTGCATCTGTATCAAATTGCAGACAAGGGAAAGGTAAATTGATTATTTCCTGGCCTTCCTGCCTGTAAGAATTGACTTTTAAATTTTTCATTAATGACCTTGTATGAAGAGAGTAACAGGCTGAATCTTTCTTTATTTTGGCAATTTTATCATGTTTCATACACGGTTTCTGTCTCTGAGACCATATGAGTGTTCTTGCACTGTCATCCCAAT
This sequence comes from Chiloscyllium punctatum, assembly GCF_047496795.1. Classification (NCBI taxonomy): domain Eukaryota; kingdom Metazoa; phylum Chordata; class Chondrichthyes; order Orectolobiformes; family Hemiscylliidae; genus Chiloscyllium; species Chiloscyllium punctatum. The sequence goes on from NC_092768.1 coordinate 55,455,383, forward strand.
CTTATGAACTACCTAGCCTGCTCCGATAGTGCATCTCTCATTTGTCGTGAGCCCAAGTTCACCACCCGCCACTACCCACATGTCCGAGAATGGATTGGCATCCTTAGTGTATCTTTAAAAGGTAGGTGCATATCCTGACAAGCAGTGTCAGTGCAGAAATGCCATTCGCAGATCCCCTGACATTTGTCCTTGACATAGCAGATAAGGGGAATTTAGTACCCTGCTTTACAGATACAAATTTCCTTGCTTTACTTCTGTAAATGACAGAACAATAAACAGTATTGTGAGCTTCGTATCTTTGGCTAAAGGGACAACGTGTAAAAAAGCAGTGCAAAGCAGGGCAGGGATGCTGTAAACATTCGGACAGCAGGCAGTCACTTTGAGTCTGAGAATTAGTCTGGACTGATCCATCAGCTCGGTGCCTGTCACTGAGCATAAAGTGTCCTTGCAGCAACATTGCAATGCTAATCTCTGGTGCGTCCTGAGATGCAGCTTGAAAGGGCACAAGCAGATTGTTAATGGATCAGAGCTGTTCCGTGTTGATGCAGTTAAGGAGGCTGACAACAAGGAGTGATCACCCGTAATAAGCATTTCGTCACTCCCGAGCGAGACTCTGTTCTCCATACCTGGAAAATTCAGCAAGACAGGTGTCAAGATAGTCCTCGTTAGAATTCTCTTGTAACTCTCCCAGGTTTCTCGCTGTGATCCATATCAATCAGGACCATATTACATTTTGTTTTAGTGATGTTAACTTTATTCAGAACTGAAAAAAGCTAGGTATGCAACCCACTTTCAGAAAAAAAAACATTTGTAATGCATAAATGCTAGGCAATAAACATCTCCAATAAGAGACAATCTAACCACATTCAATAATTGAATCCTCTACTTCCAGTATATTTGGGATTAGTATTGACCTGAAACTGAACTGGATTCGCCACATAATGACAGTGCCGACAAGAACAGTTCAGAGGCAAGGAATACTGCGTTGAGTAACTCATCTCCTGACTCCATGTGCAAGTCACAAGTCAGAAGTGTGATGTAATATATGTGCCTGGGTTGGTGCAGCTCAAACATCATTCAGGCTTGACAGCATCAATGTCAAAGTAGCCTACTGGATTAGCACCAAACCCACGAATATCCATTCCCATCACCACGACAAGCGCTCGGTAGCAGCCAAAATTCGCCAAAGATCCTGAGGCAGTACCGTCGAAATTCATGACCACTTCCACCTAGAATGGTAATGCCAGCAGAAACACATGCACAACACCCCTACAAATTCCCTCCAAGACACTCTGACTTGGAAATCTGTTGCCATTCCTTCACTGCCACCAGATTAGAATCCTCGAATTTCCTCCCTCACAGCATTGCAGCTCAAAAAACATGTTCACTGCAGCAGTTCAAGAAGGTAGATTTCCAAGATTTTCTTAAGGGCATCGAAGAATGGACAATAAATGCTGGCCAGTGTTGTGAATTTGAAGGTGTGAAATGTACCTTTAACTGTCACATGACTGATTAACAAGCACAGAGGGTACTGGAGAATTGAAAGATGTAACCTTACGATGTAACCTTTGGCTGGAACCTAGATACCACTTGTTTTCACAGCAGTTCGAATTTAACCAGTCAGTTTAAATTATGCCCAAAGACAATAAAATCCAATCGATTTTAAATTTTACCGTTTTGACAGCATCAAAACACTGAGATGATCTGATGTTTGTGGTATAAAGAACAGGCATTTTGGACTGTTAGCCAGAAAGAGCACCATTTGAAAGACTGCTATTCATCACACTCTCTGTCAACTGTACACTTTTCCTAGGAAACATCTTTGTAGCAGAAGACTGGAGACAGCCCAGAAAGATTTACAAACTGAGGAAGATTGATACCACAGACAACAGCCGCTGTCTGGTTTTGAAACTTGAGTTGCTACAAATTTAACAGGGGCCTTATTGGATCAGTATATTGTTACAGAGTGGGAGATAGATAACAATTTTTGAACAGAAAGGAGGCTTAGAGTCATGAATAGTTTTTTAATGTTCATTTTAGAGTTAAAGAATAGAATTGACTTGTTTGTTAAACGGTGGAACTTGGGTAGTTCTGTGTCACTCATTCTTTTACAGGTTACAAGGCAGGGTGAGCCTTTCTGTGTGTTTGGTTTAGTTAGCAGAAGAGTTTACCATCGTGTAATAATACCAGCCAACAATGCCCAGTCCACTGACTGAATGAAAAGAAAATGTACTTGGGCAGTGAGCATGGACAGGGAGGACAAAGCAAAGTGGAATGTGAGAAATAGAACGTATGAAAGGAAAAATAACAAAATGCAGATGGTAGCAACAAAAAGGCGATAAATTATTGGAAGGTTTGAATACTTGACCCTGAACTGGCTAACCAATGTAGGGGTGGGCTGAGGATTGGATTGGTGTAAAAATGGCTGCAAAGGTCGTGCGGAGGAAAGGCCTTCACTTTGGAAGTGGATATTACTGAAGGTGGCCCGACTGACAGGAGGTCATGCTTGAAGGCAGTGGAAAAGTAATTAACCCTCTAACAGGCAATTAAGTGATTTCCCAAAGTTTACATTTCCATTATAAGGAGATACCTCGACATAAGTGAGTATCCATTCTGAGTATGAGGTCATTCTTGCAATTACCAGTCATTGTGACAGGCAACATGATTTGGTGATGCCAGCTGCACAACAGCAGTAACGATTTGATTTCTACACAATCTATAAGCTTGCTTAGCAAAAAGGAGAAGAAATAGGCCACTCTGCTTCTCAATTCATGGCCCAATCACTCATAATATCAATATTGATCTGCCAAGACCCAGGGCATCTTTGGTGTTCGCTCCTCATAGCCCCTAACTTCCTGATACTTCAAAAATCCATCTAATTCCTCTTTAGAACTTGCAGTGATCTAAACTCCACAACTGTCTGGGGTGGACAATTCCAAGCATTCACTATTCTCTGGGAAAATCAATTCCTTTGTCTTTAGTTTAAATTATTCAGTAAGTAAATTCCTGAGTTTGAGGTTCCCCTACCAGTGGAAATATCTTTTAATATCTACAGTCTTGAGCCCCTTCCCACATCCCCCAAATCGTGTGTGTTTCAATAAAATGTTAAATCATTTTTGACAAATAAAATAATAAAATTCTAATCGATTTTGCCGTCAAACAACTTGATCCCACTGGTTGGCGTCGTGAACAACTTTTGAACTGCCTTCAATGCTGATATCTCCTTTCTTAAATACAAGGTACAAAACTGGGCATTTTAATCTGCGTGCAAGCCCTGCATAGTTGTTGACAGATTTCTCTCATGTAAGCTCCAAGCCACCACCACTAACACTCTCACCCCAGCAATAAAGATCAAAATTATTTCACCTTCTTAATTACTTGTTGCCTTTTAATCACTCGTTAATCCTTAAAACGTCATCATGATCTGAATCAATTTCTAATCGTATTCACCATTGATGAGATAACCTCTTCTAGCATTCCTTGAGTGATGGTGTGGGTGAACAAGGAATCGTGTGAAAGAGGCTTCACCCATATTGCATATCGGTCAATAGTAACCAAACAATGAATGTTTCTGTGTCTCAATTGATGGTCCTGATAAACAGATTTCTAACCGTTCCCATGGCTCCTTTGTTTGCAGGTGGTATAACAGTGTGACCTTGACTGGTGTTCGCAGGTTATACTGAGCACATTCCATGCAGCAACATAGTGCTTTTCTACGTCTCTTCCCGTTCCTACACCTCCGTCCCCCAAAAGAATCTGCCCTTCCTCCCCAACATGGCTTCCCTCCTGTGGTGTGTATTTCTTGGGATGCTGAGTTCATTCTGAATGCAAATGGTGCTGGCACCTTTCCTCTCTTCACTGGGCTCGTTGGTGCCTTTTTGTCATCCTTGTTTCTTCTTTTGCTTTTGTTTTCTTTCCTCCTCTTCCACATCCCTGTTTAGATCTCTAGTTTGCACTTCCTCAAACTCGATTGCTGCTGCTATTACTTGTTGTTTCGAGGTCTGAAGCAATTATTTATGCCACATCTGCTCATCAGTTACCTAACTCGTGAAGCCTGTTCCATTCTGATATGTTTTAAAAGTTATGGCTGTAACCTCTGGTGGCCCTAACGCAGCTTCTTCTAATTCCTTAATTACTGTCTCATGCTCGAGATGTGTCTCTTCCAAAGTGATGTTCTCCTCATCCCGGCGCCACTGGGTAAAAATGTACAACCCAATAATTTATCAGACAATAATTCAATTGAGCGCATTAATTTGGAGTTTAGACATTTATAATGACATACAAATAAGTCCAGTATATAAGGGAAAAAGATTAGATTGGAAAAAACAATCGTTTGGGAATGACAACAAGGATGCTAAGTAATATCAACTGTTAGACTGTTGAGTATGGTAGCACATTGAGTGTAGTAATCTGGATCCGAAGTTTTGATTTGGTTTAACAGTGTAATTTCTTCATCCTTTCACACTGATGTTGTGATGGTTACTCGCTGTTTCTGATGGTATTGCCTACCTCCAGACTACTTCACTCTCATAGACATTATTCCTACTTTTTAATTACCGGCATTTAAATCAAAATGCTTGATCGACCCAAAAAAAGAACTAAAAATGACCTATTCTTCACATTACCCGAATGTGCATCCAACTTGCTGATATTTCTTACTATCCTCATTGTAGTTCCCAAACGATTAATTGTTCCAATCCAGATGTTATCCCTTTTATACTGACCATATTTACACAAGGTTAAAATTGTATAAATTCCAAATTACAGTCTGATAAGTTATTCCTTGTTCACAAAATAAAACGTATTTGTTGTTTCCCTCATCTCATCTAATTGATCATTTCATGACTTCCATTCTGGGTTATTCGTAATTCTCAGGGAACTTTTATTATCTAATAAAGTATTCTTACAATATTCTTAAAATGAAACATTTCTATTTGATTCCAGGCACTAACATTACTTGACGGTTCCTTCTTTACATTTGTGCATCGTCGGTTTCCAAAAGCAACGTATCAACTCCTGTAATCAATTCACATTTCAAAATTCCAATAACTAACAAATTTCCTTTAATTTGAATGCTTTTTAAAGAAAAATGTTTCCTTAGAAAAATGTTGTCTGTTCATCCTTTGTTCTTTCTATTGTCTGTCCCAACTGCAAATTGAGAAACCAGGCTGGACAGCAAGGGGAGGTGTCTTGCTTCAAACATTAGCCAGCCCCCCAATGAGGTCTTGATTTCTTGATCAGCATCAATTAACCTTGTTAGTTATTTTTAAATTGTCCTTCTAATTTCTTTCCAGGTTGACATATTTTCTCCTGCCTACGCAGCCTAGTTTTCTGACTGACTTTGGCCTATCTCTTCCCTTTGTAATTATTGAGGGATGTGCCCTCTCTGCTCGGATTTTTGTCTCTCTCTTCCCTCTGTATCACCTCACTTGCTTGGTTCTGTCATGACCTGGACTGTCCAAAGTCTTCATTCAGATTCTTTGCATATTGTGCCAAATGCCTTCTTCGCTAACCCGTCTACCTGCAATCCCACTTTCAAGAATCATGAACTTGCATGCTGAGGTCTCTCTGCTCAATAACATTTCCCAGGAAACTACCATTAATGATGTAAGCCCTGCGTGATTTCCTCATTAAAATGCACCCCTTGCATTTATCTCAATTAGACTCCACTGCCCCTTCTCAATCCATTGGCCCATTTGATAAAAATCTCATTGTACACTCAGATAACCTTCTTCACGTTGCACTACACCATCAATTTTGTTGGCATACGCAAACTCATCCAAATCTTAGCTATAAATGATGAACAATCAGTCAGAGCACTGATTAAAGGAGTTGGGATGTCATTTTGCACTGTTTAAATAGGTTGCCCTGCTATAGGAAGGATGTTGTTAAACTGGAAAGGGATTGAAAATCATTCTAAGGTTTGTTGCCGGGAATGGTGGATTTGAATAATTAGGATAGGCTAGTCCTTCTGTTCCATGGAGCATTGGAGGCTGTGGGCTGAACTTACAAATATCTATTTTTTTAAATAATGAGAAGCATTGTTCAGTTCAAGGTACGTGGTCATCATGGTGAATAGCCAAGGTCTATTTTCCAAGGGTAGTGGAGTAAAAACTACAGGCCATAGGTTTAAGGCGAGAGGGAAGAGATTTAAAAGTGACCTGAAGGGCAACTTTTTCACACAGTGGATGGTGCATGCATGGAATGAGCTACCAGAGGAAGTGGTGGAGGCTGGTGTAATTACAAAATTTAAAAGACATTTGGACTGGTATAAGATTGCAAGGGATATGGGCCAAAGGCAGGTAAATGGAGCTAGTTCAGTTCAAGATATGTGGTCATCATGGACAAGTTGAACCAAAGAGTCTGTTTCTGTGCTGTATGACTCTATCTATCTATCTATCTATCTATTTAGTATCCATCTCTGCCTGCTGTGGCTCTCTGCCCTAACCAATCGTGGTAAATTAAAACACTCTTGCCTCAATGCAATGATGTTTCTGGGGATGTGGCATCGGAAACTGCTGACTCCTTCAGATGCTCCTATCTCTCAACTCAACAAATTAATAAGAAATTCACGAAACAGGCACATGAGCATTTATTTTCATGCACACGAAAGGAGAGCAAGTCTTATTGCTGAAGTGTCTTATCAATTCTGCAGAATAATGCACACCTACAAGCTTCATACAAAGCATGTCAATTTGATGTATTGCAGTGTTTTATCATTCACCTGTCTTATGCATTCCACTGTCTTATGTATTCCACGGGGCCTCCATCCCCCCACCCTCCACCCTCAGTTTACCCAGCTACTGTCCATATTTTGCCCAAGGCATGTGCTATCCTGCTCATAGTGCATCTCCTGCGCACCTATCCTTCCTTTGTACCGCTGTGGGTTCCCATTTGCTTTTATTATTACTGACAATACGATTGAAAATTTAACCATTAAAAGCTGCAACAACTGCGGATAGGAAAGGAGCATAGAAGAGGGGACAAAGAAGCACACAGTGACCCTTTTGTGCACAGACTAAACAGGTTCACCATCAGCGGTTTTCTGTCTGGATCAGAACAGCTGTGTTGCTGCAGACAATGCCTCTCCAGGGAAGCCATTATTAAATAGCAAGGTACAGTGGAGGATAAATTGAGCTCAATGGAACGGGCAAATACGAAATGCTGGTTGACATTTATGACTTTCTGCATCTCAGGTTAATTCCAAAAATATACTGGTGACTTCCGTAGTAATTCCCAACATGTGGATTTTTACATTGTCAACACTATTTTAAGAGCACTGACCAATACATACGTTTTAGCACAAATGTAATAAGTTAGGCTGCAGGCCTCAAGGCCATCATTACATTACAGGGACAGGTTGCTTTTTCTTTTTATTCATTTGTGGGATGAAGGTATTGCTGGCTGGACCTGCATTTATTGCCTGTCCTTAGTTTCCCTTGAGAGGTTGGTGTTGAGCTGCCACCTTGAACCACTGCAGTCCATATGCTGGAGGTGGACCCACATTTTGTTAGGGAGGGAAATCCAGGATTTTGATCCAATGACACTTTAGGAATTGTGATATATTTCCAAATCAGGATGGCGAGTAGCTTGGAAGGGAACTTGCAGCTTGTGGTGTTCCCATGTATCTGCTGCCCCTGTCCTTCTAGATGGAAGTGGTGCTGGGTTTGGTATTTGCTACGTATCATTGACAAATTTCTGCGGTATAACTTGTCAATGGTATGTAATGTTGCTATTAAATATTGGTGGAGAGGGAGTGTGTTTTTGGAGATTGTGTCATTCAAGTAGAATATTTTGTCCTGGATGGTGTTGAGGTTCTTTTATTTTTGGAGCTGCAACCATCCAGGCAATTGAAGAGGACTCCATCACACTCCTGATTGGGGCCTTGTAGATGGTGGACAGACTTTGGGAGTCAGGAGATGAGTTACCTGCAGCAATGTTAGCCTGTGACCTGCTATTGCAGTCACTGTATTTAAATGGTGCGTCCTGTTGAATTTCTGCTCAATGCCAAATTGGAGGGTGCTGATAGAGGGTGACACTGTTGAATGTGAAGGGGCAGTGGTAATATAGTCTTTCATTGGAGTTGGATATTATCTGGCATTTCTCCAGTGTGAATTTTACTTGCCACCTGTCAGCCTATCTTGGATATTATCCAGTTCTTGCTGAATTTCTATATGGACTGCTTCAGTACATGAAGATTTATGAATGGTACTGAACATTATGTAGTCATTAATGAATCTCCCCACTTTTGATCTTCTAATAGAGGGACGGTAATTGATTTTGCAGTTGAAGATGATTGACCCAAGGACACTCCCCCGAGGAACCCCTGCAGAGATGTCCAGGATCTAAAATGATTGACTAACAGCAATCTCAGTCAAAGTCCTATGTCACAGATATGACGAACGAACAGAGAATCACACTGATTCCAGTATTGTTCAGGCTCTGTGATGCCACAATCAGGCAAATGCGGTCTTGATGTTGGGGGCTGTCACTTCTCCCTCACCTCTGGAATTCAGATCTTTTGTCCATGTTTGAACCAAAGCTGTAATGAGGTCAGAAGCTGAGTCGTCCTGGTGAAACCCAAAATGAGTGTTCCTGAGCAGGTTTTTGCTGAGCAGGTGCCAGTACGAGTGATGTCACCAATAATGCTCTCACTCTTAATTACACCTTCTATCACTTTATTGATGATTGAGTACAGACTGAAGGGGTGATAAATATCTGGTTTGGATTTGTTCTGCTTCTTACATATTGGGCATACCGAAGTGGTTTTCCACATTTATTAATGACTTAGAGGAGGGAGTCGAAGGGTGGGTCAGTAAATTTGCAGATGATACAAAAATAGGTGGAGTTGTGGACAGTGAGGAGGGCTGTTGTCGGCTGCAGAGGGACTTAGATATGATGCAGAGCTGGGCTGAGGAGTGGCAGATGGAGTTCAACCCTGCCAAGTGTGAGGTTGTCCATTTTGGAAGAACAAATAAGAATGCGGAATACAGGGTTAATGGTAGGGTTCTTGGTCAGGTGGAGGAACAGAGGGATCTTGGGGTCTATGTACATAGATCTTTGAAGGTTGCCACTCAGGTGGATAGAGTTTGTAAGAAGGCCTATGGAGTATTATCGTTCATTAGCAGAGGGATTGAATTCAAGAGTCGTGAGGTGATGTTGCAGCTGTACAGGACTTTGGTTAGGCCACATTTGGAGTACTGTGTGCAGTTCTGGTCGCCTCACTTTAGGAAAGATGTGGAAGCTTTGGAGAGGGTGCAGAGAAGATTTACCAGGATGTTGCCTGGAATGGAGAGTAGGTCGTACGAGGATAGGTTGAGAGTTCTCGGCCTTTTCTCGTTGGAACGGCGAAGGATGAGGGGTGACTTGATAGAGGTTTATAAGATGATCAGAGGAATAGATAGAGTAGACAGTCAGAAACTTTTTCCCCGGGTACAACAGAGTGTTACAAGGGGACATAAATTTAAGGTGAAGGGTGGAAAGTATAGGGGAGATGTCAGGGGTGGGTTCTTTACCCAGAGAGTGGTGGGGGCATGGAATGCGCTGCCCGAGGGAGTGGTAGAGTCACATTCATTGGCGACCTTTAAGTGGCATTTGGATAGGTACATGGATGGGTGCTTAATCTAGGATAGAAGTTCGGCACAACATCGTGGGCCGAAGGGCCTGTTCTGTGCTGTATTGTTCTATGTTCTATGTTCTATGGTGGTGTAGATGCACTCGCTGTATTGGAACAGCTTGGCGAGGAGTGTGAAAAGTTCTCGAGGACATGTGTTCAGTCCTGTTGTTAGTATTTTGTCAGGGCCTGTAGCATTTGCTGTGTGCCATTGACTGCGTGCATATATCCATCGGTTGAATCTTCCACAGAGCAATCAGCAGCGTTTCTCAGCAAGAAGGACTTTCACGTTCAATGTACAATTGGTCTATTACCGCCACAGACTAAACCTCTTGACTGCAAGTTCCGATGATACCTACACATTGTGTTCATCGTGATGCTTGACTTTTTCAGGCTCTCTCTTTGTCATTAAGGTACTGGATGTTAGGAGATAATGGTTTAGATTAGATTACTTACAGTGTGGAAACAGGCCCTTCGGCCCAACAAGTCCACACCGCCCCGCCGAAGCGTAACCCACCCATACCCCTACATCTACATCTACCCCTTACCTAACACTATGGGCAATTTAGCATGGCCAATTCACCTGACCTGCACATCTTTGGACTGTGGGAGGAAACCGGAGCACCCGGAGGAAACCCACGCAGACACGGGGAGAACGTGCAAACTCCACACAGTCAGTCGCCTGAGGCGGGAATTGAACCCGGGTCTCCAGCGCTGTGAGGCAGCAGTGCTAACCACTGTGCCACAGTGTTTAATAGAAATGTCACTGAACTGTTAGTCCAATGCATGTCCATCATTTACAAGGTCCAAGCCAAGAATATCATGGAATGTTTCCCTCTTGTCTGAATCAGTGCCGTTCCATCAACACTTGCAACTCGACATCATCCAGAGAACAACTGGATCCACTCACTCTGCTGGCAATGCACTGTGCAAGCTGTGTGAATGTTATAGAAAATGCACTGAAATGATGCACACATATTTATTGAATTTGGTGTATCGTGATCTAGCAAAGACTTTACAGCCTGGAAGAACAAACGCAACAAGCACATGAAGGCAGCACCATCTGCAAGTTCCATGCAAGCTGCACACTGTACTGTACTCAATACCAATAGCTGCCAATCTCCAAACACCATCCTGAAACTCATCCGCTTCATCATCAAGTACAACATTTTCATGTTTAACAACCAGCTCTCCATCCAGACACACAGAACCGCCATGAGGATCTAATTTGCACCCCAGTATGCCAATATTTTCATGAACAAGCTCGAACAAGACTTCTTTGCTGCACAGGATCTTCAACGTGTTATCAACGAGTTTTATCCTCCCATCAGACTATGATCTACTCTTTAGTATCTGTCTCATTCTTGGACACATGCATTTCAATCAAGGCTATCCATCTCAGCACCTCACTCGACTGCAAACCCACAGATAGACTTACAATGCCGAGCTTCCCTAGCTTCCATCCGAAAAAGATGAAAACAGTCATCCTCTATAGACAGGCCTTACGCATACACTGGATCTGTTCAGATGAGGACGAACATGATGGACACCTGAAAGTGCTCAAGGCCGCTCTCATAATGACAGGGCATGGTGCTCAACTTATCGATTGCCAGTTCTGACATGCCACAGTGAGAAACCATAATGACCTCCTCAGGAGACAGACACGTGCTGCAACTGACAGGGTACCCTTCGTTGTCCAGTCCTTCCCAGGAGCCAAAAAGGTGCACCATGTTCTTCGTGGCCTGCAACGCATTATTGATGAGGAAAAGCACTTTACCAAGACCTTCTCCACACCTCCACTTCTGGCCTTTAAACAACCACCAAACATCAAACAAACCATTGCTCGCAGCAAACTGCCCAGCCTTCAGGAAAACATCGAGCATGACACCATACAACCCGGTCATGGCAACACTGCAAGACGTGTCAGAGTGTCGACAAGTATACCGCCATTACACGTGGGGACACTTCCCACCATGTACATGGCAGGTACTCATGTGACTTGGCCAATGTTGTCTATCTCATTTCCGGCAGGCATGGTTGCCCCTAGGTATGGTACATTGGTGAGACCCAGCAGACGCTTCGACAACGGATGATTCGACAGTGTGAAACATTCACCAGGCCCCATATTAGGGGCCTGAAATGCCCTGTCTGTGCAGGTGATTGAGATGGAAACCACACAAAGTTTAAAAAATACTTAGTTGCACACTTAATATGTCATTACGTTCAAGGCTTTGTTCCAAATGCAGGGAATTGGGCTTGGGGTAGGTTGAAGGTAATATTGAGAGGATAAACACGATTGGCCGAAAGGCTTCTTGTGTTCTACCTGGTTCTGTCATTCTATAATTCTGAAAGTAAGTTTCTGAATTAGATTTTTCTTTCCCTTGCATTTGTTTTGAGAAAATATTCCAGCTGTTGTTGTGATCAGTAATAGATTTAGGTTCTGTATCTGAATACTCCTTCACAGACAAAATTTCCCAAATGAGTTGTATAATGAACAAGAAAAGCAGTGGGATAACAGTTTGCAGTGGAACAGCTCTCAATGAGCGCGACAGCATGAGGTATTGAATGACTGAATAACATCAGCAAAATGAAGGGCATCACTGAAAAGTATATCAACAATTATTTCGATATTGATGGGTCAAATAGTGAATGAAACAATGTAAACATTGTTGTTTGGAGGCAAATTGCATTAACGTTTGAGACCAAATAGGATCAGGTTAAGACAGGTTTTGGGGTATTCATTGACAGACATAAATCTCAATGATGTCACATCATTAAAACAAACCTGTTAACACAATCTATTTTTTCAAAATGAATTTAAAAATTATAGGTGCATTCAAAGTCTCCAAATGAAGGTATCACACAGTATAAACTAATATCTGTGGAACTGTGTCAACACCAACTCCGAGAGAATTCTCCAATTCCGTGAGATTGCCAGCAGCAGGAACACAGCAGTTGTTTCACAAACAACAAAATGCATTTTCCAAGGCAAATGGTTGAAAAAGTATAGTACACTTTCCTTGCTGTTGTTGGTGTTCCTGGTGAGTGTTGTCACAACTTAAGTTGTATAAATCTCTGCTTTAAATCAGACTTATTTCCACTTTATGACTGATAATTATTTTATTTTCATTTAGCAAGGCACACTCCAATGCTAGATTATTGTACTTGCTTGTTTAAGAGGTTCCTCAGTAATGTACACCATTGACTGTTTTTCTACTCTGTGCAGAATGGGTTTGTTCTGAGGCCACATTGATGGGGTTTGGCTCGTCTAGAAAGTGTTCAGAAAGACCAAACTCTCTCTGTGGGAGTTCAAAGCCTGTTATTGGTCAGATGGGTTTTGTAACATCTTTCCTCTTAGTGATACCTGGTGTTTCCCATTCCTTGATGTGAAGGGATTGCGTTGGTGGATCTTGTTTAGGCAGCTCGCTCCAAATGGGAGCCCAGATACAACAGGTGGCTTAAGGAGGTCATTATGGAGTGATTAGTGAGGGTCAGTACCGATAGCTTTGATTATCCTGTGTGTTTCTGTCAGTTAGTGAGTGTGTGGGGACATGGTATTTGCAAGAACAGATAACTGGGTTCATACAAGTTCCTCATGCATGATACTAATACATGGAGTTCACATTTCCAAACTAACTCTGTGGTATAATTCCTCACCTGTGGAAAAAAAAAACTCTCTCTGTAGTTCCCTCGTACTCTGCATTATACAGAGATTGACTGGAATGTTATGTAGTATTGATCCATATCTCCATGAATCACTCTGAATGAAGGTGTTATTGTCCGTAGAATTGTATTGAATGGGAATCACAAACCTCAGGCTGGAACCTGTGTTTGCTGAGGCCTCATGTTTCTGGGAGAATGCGCCAGTATAAAATTGCGCTGAGTGTCGGTAACTTTTCTGACCCAGTATTCTTGCTTGTCTGCAGGTATCTGTAAAAACAGCATTGTGTGGAGCACTAACAGGAGTATACCAGTGACTCCAATTGCAAGTTTTAATAAGAATATCGTTCACTGGAGAACTACATTGTGTTTGCGTCAACAGCCTGGTGGGATTATTCCAGTGCATTGTGATTCAGTGAGCAGCTTTCAAATATAATTTTACCGAGGGTGCGTTCCCAGCCAAGGAGTGATAACTCTCCCCAGTGTTACTGGGAGTTATCTCAAAGTAAAATCACACCAATTTTGGGTTACGAACTGCAGGGGAACATTTTACCTCAGTGGCCATATGCAAGTAGGAAAATCTCTGGGTGTAGAGTTTAACTGCTTGTGGTGAGGTGAATGAAAGGGAATATCTGACCAGAATGGTAATTACAACCATAATTTCATTGAATCCATGGAATGCATCGTTCATATTATAGTTCTCTTTCTGAGCTGTTCACTGACAAATCTATGAATGTAGTTTGGAAATATGATTGATTTTAAATTGGAACATCTTTGCCGTTGTTTGGATAGATTGCAACACAAGTTTACAAAGTGAAATGTCCCATTGGAAAGTACCAAATGTACCTTTTAGCATGAAGTGAAAGTAGCATAGTAACAGTGTTAATTTACATCAATATTTAACTACAGGACAAGCTGTAGAAAATGGCTACTCTGATTCATTACCTAGACATCAGTAAATTCGCAGGTAACAGGACACCAGACAAGTGGGAGCTTTCAAGTAATTATTATTCGAATTCTGAGGGATTTTGTTCCTGTTAAAGTGAAGGGTAGGGTTGGTAAGGTTATAGATAAATGGATAAATAAAGATATTGAGTCAAGAGTAAAAGAAAGTTTTATTTCTGACACAGACAACCTGATTCAATTGAATGCCCAAATCAATATAAACTGTGCAGGGTATTCTTTAAAAAATAGCAAGGCAAAGAGCGCATTGGCAAATAATGCTAAGGTAATCCAAAGAGATTCTCCAAATACACTAACAGTAGGGAGGCAACTGAAGAATGGATAGGGCACTCAAAAGAGCAAGGACGTTATCTTTGTGTTTTAAGTGGTGAGTACAGAGTGCAAAGAAATTAATTATGGCTACCCATTTAGTCTGGAGGAAGTGGGAGGTTTCAACGGAGAAATTGATGAGGGAGAGGACCAATTCAATCAAACAAATGAGAGTGTCAGTGGAAGAGTATTGGTTGGTTCAGCGTGAGAGGAAGAAATGGAGGACTTGGAGACCTCCATCATGTCGGATGCATATATATAGGGACTGGATGTCCAAGGGCGTTGAGGGCCAAGGAAACGAAAACCATGGACTATGGGAGTGTGTGGGTGACGTCCTGAACATATGTGGGGAGATCCTGGACTATTGGTGAAAGGATGGAGTCAAGGAATGTAGAGGAGAAGAGTTCGATGGGACAGGTGCAAGTTGAAACAATGGATCAATCAGGGCAGTCAGGCTTGTGGATCTTGGGTAGGAGGTAGAATCAGGCGGTGCGGGGTTCATGTATCATGGGGTATGAGGCTGTGGATGGAAGATCCCCTGAGGTGATGAGGTTGTGTATGGTCGGGGAGATGATGGTTTGTTGATGCCAGGTGAGGTCATGGGAGAGGAGGCAGTAGGAGAAGGTGTCCACAAGTAAGCACCTGGCTTCAGCGGTGTAGGTGTGGGTGTGCCAAACTACCACTACACCCCCTTTATCCGCTGGTTTGACGATGAGGTTGGAGTTGGAGTGAAGGGAGTGGAGGACCACGCGTTGCATGGGTAAGAGGTTGGATTGAGGGATGGGGTAGACAGGTTGAGCCTGCCAATTTCTCAGTGTCAGTTGGAAACAAAGAGATTGGAGGGTAGGTAACAGACTGGCACAGGGTTTCCAGGTGGATGGGGTGTGTTGGAGTCGGGAAGGGTTCCTCAGAGTGTGGGCGGGAGTCCTGCTGGAAAAAAGAGTCCAGAGGGCGGTGGAAGAAGTGTTCGATGTCGCAACACTTGTTGAACTAATTGATCTGGGAGCGTAGGGGGATTGAAGGTGAGACCTTTACTGAGAATTGACCGTTCATTGCAAGAAATAGAGAAACCTGGTAGGGTGGAAAAACACGGCAAAGATGGGAGCTGGGATCCGTTGGGCTGTCAGTGGGGCTGGAGACTCTCACGGGAGTGGGCATGGTTGTGGTCAAGGATGACATTACCAATAGAACTACCGCTCACCCTGGGAGTCGAGGGTGTGTGGGAAGAGGTGCCTGTGGGATCTATGGAGGGAGTGGAAGAGATGTTGCGATGCTGTCAGTGGTGGTCAGGTGAGTGATGTCAATGCATGTGGGGTGGTGGTGGGGTGGGGGTGGTTGTGGTTGCAAATACAGTCGCGGAATGTATAACGGAGGCACTGTCAGTGCAGGCAGACATCATTGACCATATGACATCAGCGATGTTATCGGCTGCATTCAGGTTAGTGATGTCGCGAGGGACAGCAATGGCTGCAACAACAGCAACAACGGGATGTGGAAATGACTGAGCCAACCATACAAGGGATATAGTCACAGGAGTGTGTCAGACTCTCTGATGACTGGGGCCTGCCTCTCCGACCTGTGTTCACCATTTAGCATAGCTGAGGGGTGAGATTGAATGCTCTCCATCTATTGGTCTGATAGCAGATCAATCGCAACACATGAGTGCAACCCTCAGGAAGCATCACATTGAGCAGTACCAACAGTCGGTTGATTACTGTGTCAATCACCACAGTCAGCACTCTCTCCCTTCTCTCACAAGCAAGACCACCAATGAATCCCACCGAAAGGTTGGAAACTGGGATTACCACCAGCACCTCGCAAACACGTAGCCCATGATCAAGGCAGTAGAGGTCCAGAAACACCATGCAACATTCCTTTCAAGACAGATTTAATTCCAACTTTGAAACTCATCATTGCATCATCGCAGTATCTGAGTAATAACTTTTCATTTCTCCCCCGATGCAGGTTTTCCTGCACCCCACGCAATACAGCTGTTGAAAAAGCAGATCTCCATCATCATCAACATTGCGATTACAGCTGGGCAATTAATACTGGCCTGGGCATTAAAGCTTACATTCAATTAGTACTTTTAAATATAATCTCTATTACTACCAGTACGAGCAGTTAATGTCTAAGGGAGTTTCCTGTGTGGCAGAAACCAGGAGGAATACCCAAAGTGCAAGGTTGGATGCTTGGTACTGAGATCATGCTGAATTCGTGGCATCAGCTATACTCGGGCATACTCAGTGTCATGTCTCATTTTGCTAATCCAATGAATTTCCGAACTGTTGCTCGTCTCAAAGCCAGGACACATATTCTTTTGTCTGGGTTGTTTGTGCTGGGTCCTGGGAGATGTGTTGGTGATTCCTACTCCATAATACTATGCTGAAGCAAGTGAAGGATCTCTTATCTTTAAATGTGTGCAGGGAGCCCATTTTCTATTATTCATTCAATGAATGTTGGCATCACTAGCTAGATCCTGATTGACCACCCATCCCTAATTGCCCACAGGGCGCCTCAGAGTCACCAGGTTGTTGTGGATTTGGGGTCACACGTAGGCCAGACCACATTTGGATGAAAGAAAACCCAATCTGAAGCATGTTTGTGAAGAAACGTTATTTTATTTCCTGAAAAAACAACCATTTAATGGTCACAGTCAGACTGTTTAATCCATATTTTTATTGAACTCACATTTCATCACCTGCAGTAACAGACATCAAACCTGGTTCCTCCGAACATTACATGCTCTCTGACTCAATACCCTATCATTTGTTAATTTACGTTGTGAAGGGCGTCTATTCCTGGATATTATGGAGTGATTCAATGCCCAGAACTGTCACTCATCTGGTGTGCGTTTACAATTCTGAAGATGATCTAAGGTGCCGAGTCTCCACAACAGAATGCAGACATTTTGCAGGCAAGGTCCGTGTTAGGTGTCTTCCATTCTTTACGTTACAGATCCCAGGTGTGATTATCTGGATTTTGTTGAGTTATAGGAAACTGCAGCCTGTCTGAGTAATCTATAAAGTATGTGAATTCAACTACTGTCGACCGCAAGAAGTATTGACAACATAGCCATGTTTCAGGGAGGTATTTGCCCCTCATTGATTCCCTACGTCTTTTAAAAGTGAAAATGGTTTATTTGACACTAGTAACTGTAGTGGTTCAGGTGATTTGACACAGAACACCAATCATCTTTGTGCTAAAACTTATCAGGCATAGACAATGATTGACCAGCAATTTTACGTCCTTTTATTCCATTGTCTCTCTTACAGTTAGTCTAGCAGCGATTGTGTTTTTGTCTCAAGGCAAGACTGGTCTTTCGAGATTCACCATTCGCTAACTGGTCGCGAGGGCAATTTCGGACCTACTTTACATCATTGTGAACATGGTACTTGATGAGTTTCCTTACTATTATTATCCACCCTGTTTCCTGGACATTACTTCTGTTTGTCATGCAAAAAGGGCTCTGACGGACTTCACAGTTGATTGTTTTGTCTGGTTCATTGTCGCATTTTCTTTTGATCGATTTGTCGCCATTTGTTTTCATCAGATGAAAGCTCAGTATTGCACAGAGAATACTGCCAATAATCTCTATGTTCTTTTCTGTGGATGAGTTATAGATACATTGAATCATTTATGACACCACTTCTCCCATCATTTCTGTTCTGTTTCTCAATGTTCTGACTGTTGTACACATCTTCGAGGCCAATAAGGCGCGAAAGGGACTGAGGGGTTAGGAAAACAAGAGAATGACCCAAAGATAGAGAGCAGAAAAAAAAACTCTGAATTTACTGCTTGGTATATCTGCCAGCTTCAGACTGCTCTGGTTGGTGTTTATTATATATTTATTTATATGGTGCCAGTGATAAAAAAGATAGTTTTGATCTCTTTGAACAACTTGCATATATGCTGAGGAACCTAGGTTGCTGCACCAATGCGGTGATTTATGTGATGACACAGAAACGTTTCAGACGCCAGTTTAAGTATGCAGTGAAATATCCAGTTATAAAAATAATCCAATTGGTGAATAAATCCAAGTAACGGAGAGTCAACATCAGCTGCAGCAGATAATGGAACGAGGAGTCCACATGGGGAATGGACAGAAAGGAGAAGGAGGAGTTGCAACATGATAACACTCCTTTACCAAGGGGCAAGGCGTGACTCCATATCAGGGGCAACATGAAAGAGACTGCAGGAGTAAAACCAGTGTAAAGTTCTGTCAGCAAGGAGCAACAGTCAGTAAACTGCTGCAATACAAAAGCAAAACAGTAAGAGGAATTTGGTATGCACAAGTCATACACTCACCAGTTCTCAATAAGTGAACTGGGTACAAAATGATCTGGAGGAAAGAATCATTGTTCACTTCACCCCAGAGTGACAGGCCCCTCTCGCTCACAGAATTCTCTAATGTATATATCTGGAGAAAAATATTTTTAAAAGGTGCTGTTTGGAAACTAACATAAGTAGTCTAACATAAACTGTAGAAAAAAATCTGCACCTGTTTATTACAATGTAATTTCATCCATATTTGACTTGGTGCTTTTCCATTCAATCCACCGTGCTCTGACGGCTGACGGCATTCCTCTCCTTGTTTTTTTTTTCACGATCTGTCTTTAAACAACACTAATGTGGTTGATGGGGAAACCAAGCCGAAATCAGCGGGTTTGGCGGCAGATCAAATCGGAAATTTGAAATGGGGTTGGATGTAACAGATGAGCCAGCAGTCGAAGTGTGGTGATGGAGCAGAGCAGGTCAGGCAGCATCCGAGGTGCAGGACAATCGTCATTTCGGGCATTACCCCTTCATCAGGAATGAGGCTGTGAGCTGAGGAGACTGAGACATAAATGGGAATGGGGTGTGGCTGGGGTGAATGTAGCTCAGAGTTCGATATGTAGGTGGAGATGGGGGAGAAGATGATAAGTTGGAGAGGAGGGTGGAGCGGATAGATGGGTAACACAATGGACAGGTCAAGAGGGCGGTACGGATTCGAGGCTTGAGACTGAGATAATGTGAGGGGAGGGGAAATACAGAAACTGGTGAATTTCACATTGACCCCATATGGATGCTGAATCCCAATGTGGAAGATGAGGCGTTCTTCCTCCAGGTATTGGGTGGTTTTGGTTTGGTAATGCAAGAGGCCCCAGGCGCTGCATGCTCTTGGGGGAGTGGAAGGTGGTGTTAAAGTGTTCAGTCACAGGACTGTGGGGTAGGTAGGTTGGTACAGGTGTCCCAGAGATATTCCCTGAAACAATCTGCAAATTGGTCTCCTGTCTCCCCGATGTCGAGAAGCCTACATTGGGAGCAACGGATGCAGTAGATGACGTTGGTAGAGATGCAGATAAATTTCTGTTGGATATGGAAGGTTGGAGATGAGAGAAATGGTGTGGGCGCAGGTTTTGCGCTTCCTGTGGTGGTAGGGAAATATGCTGGGTGTGGGGTATGGGCTGTTTGGGGCGTGGATCTGACGAGAGTAACGGAGGGAATGGTCTCTCTGGAAAGCTGAATGGGGAGTGAAATATATCACTAGTGTGGGGTCTGTTGATCGGTGGCGAAAGTGGTGGACGATGATGCGATGTATGCGGAGGTTGGTGAGGTGGGAGGTGAGGACCGGGGGGGTCTTCTGTCTTTGTTGGGAGGGGTGAGGTTCACAGGAAGAGGTGCAGGAAATGAATGAGATGCGCTGGATGGCATCGTCGACCATGTAGAAGGGAATTTGTGATATTGGAAAAGGGGGCTATCAGGGTTTTTCTGAGGAGGAATTGGTCATAACGGAAACAGATGCGGTGGAGTCGGAGGGATTGGGAATAAGAAATAGTATTTTACCAAGAGGTAGGTTGGGAGGAGGTGCAGCCTCGGTTGCTATGGCAGTCCAGGCAGGGGAACGACGTGTCGAAAATGGTCCAGGTGGATTTAAGATCAGGGTGGAATGTGTTGGGAAATGGTTCATCCTGCTCGTGGGAGCCCGAGGTGGCGCTCATGCAATCATCTATGTAGCAGAAGAACAGGTGGGGCTGGTGCCGGTGTAGCTGCAGAAGATGGACTGTTCCATGCACCTGACAAAGAGGCAGGCAAAGCTGGGACCCATGTTTTCGTCATGGCTCCCATTTGTGTTTGAAGGAAGTGGGAGGATTGGAAGGATAAGTTGTTGAGGGTGAGGACCAGTTCAGCCAGGCAGATGAGCGTGTTGGTGGAAGGGTACTGATTGAAACGGTGTGAGAGGAAGAAGTCGAGGGCTTAGTGGTCCTGGCCCTGGCTGATGGAGGTGTACAGGTACTTGCTGTCCATGGTGAAGTTAAGGCATTGGAAGTCAAGGAAACAAACGGCTTGGAGGAGGTGCAGGGCGTGAGTGGTGTCCCGAACGTAGGTGGGGAGTTCCTGGACTAAGGCATGCAGCGATGAGTTCAGTGTGACAGGCGCAGGCAGAGACAATGGGTTGACTGGGCAGTCGGGCTTGTGGATATTCAGTAGGAGGTAGAACTGTGTGGTGTGGGGTTCCGGTCTATGAGGTTGGAGGTATTCGATGGGAGATCCCCTGAGATGATAAGATGATCTGGGAAATGATGGCTTGCTGATGAGAGGTGAGATCATGTCGAAGGAACTGTAGGAGGATGTGTCTGCCCTGCGGCCCCACGAAGCCCTCCAAGTTCTCCGTTTCATCCTCCCACGCCGTCAAAACCAGTATCCTTTCACCGACACCCTTAGCCACCAGGCTGAACTGGTCGTCACAATCAACAACTTCTCCTTTCAAGCCTTTCATTTCCTCCAAACCAAAAGGGTAGCCACCGGCACCCTTAGAGGCACCGACTATGCCTGCCTCCTCATCGCGTATGTGGAACAGTCTATCTTCTGCAGTTACAATGGCATCACCCCCACCCGTCCATCTGCAACATCAATGACTGATTCAGCGCGACCTCGTCCTCCCATGAGGAGGTTGAACCATTTATCCACTTCGCTAGCACCTTTTATCCCAACCTCAAATTCCCTTGGATCATCTCCAACACCTCACTTCCCTTATTGGACCTCTCCATCTCCATTTCCAGCGATCGACTTACCACAGACATCTACAATTTATAGCGATGTCCCCATGTGCTAGCCATCACCATCCGAGGAAAAAAGGCTTTAACTGTCCACCCTATCTAATCCTTTGATCATCATGCATTCCTCTATTAAGTTAACACTTAACATCCACACTAACGAAAACAGCCTTAAATCTCTCAGCCTTTGCACATAAAACCTTCCGTCCATACCAACCATCCTGGAAAATCTCCTCTGCACTCTTTCCAATACTTACATGTCCTTCCTATAATGCGGCGACAAGAACTGCACCCAATACTCCCAAGTGCAGCTGCACTACAGTTTTGTACAGCTGCAATTTGACCTCATGACTACAAAACTAAATCCCTCTACCAATAAAAATAACTCACCGTATGCTTTCTTAACAACCCTACCAACCTGGGTAGCAACTTTCAGAGATCTACTTACATGGACACCGAGGTCTCTTTGCTCATCTATGCTCCCAAGAATCGTCGTCAAATACTCTGTATTCCTGTTACTCCCTTCAAAGTAAATCACCACACACGTTTCTAATTAAACTCCATTTTCAACTCCCAGCCTAGCTCTGCAGCTTATCTATGTCCCTCTGTAACCTGCAACATCCTTCTGAGCTGACTATAATTCCACCGACTTTCGTTTCATCGGCAAATTTAGTAACACATCCTTCAACATTGTCATGCAAGTCATATATGAAAATGACAAAAGTGCACCCAAAACTGATTCCTGAGGTATATCACCAGTAATTGAACTCTAGGATGAACATATCCCATCAAACACCTCCTTCTGTCTTTTTCAGTCAGCCAATTTCTGCTCCAAACCACTAAATCACTCTCAATCCCAAGCCTGTGTATTTTCTGCAAAAACTTACTATGGGGAACCTTACCAAATGCGTTACTCAAAACCAAATACAAACATCAACCGCTTTAACATCATCCACCTGTTTGGTCACCATCTCAAAGAAATCAAAATTTTTTTGAGACATGAGCTGCACTTCACAAAGCCATGTTGAAAATCCCTAATCAAATGATTGCTTTCCAGTTCATTATAACTCCTATCACTTAGAATCCTTTCCAACACTTTACCCACAACTGAAGTAATGCTCACAGGTATATAATTACCAGTGTTCCCTCTCCTCCCCTTCTTGAACAAGGGGATCATATTTGCTATCCTCCAGTCTTTTGGCACTATTCCTGTCGACAATGATGACATAAGGATCAAAGCCAAAAGCTCAGCAGTCTCCTCTCCAGCTTCACAAGACAATCCTAGGATAAATCTCAGCCATCTCAGAGGATTTTTCTAGTTTCACACTTTCCAGAATTGCTCACACCACCTCCTTGTGAACCTAAATCCTGTCTAGTCTAATTGCCTGTGTGTCAGTATTCTCCTCGATAACATTATCTCTTTCCTGTGTGAATACTGACAAAAATATCCATTTAGCGCATCTCATATCTCTTTGGACTCCATGCACAACCTCCCACTATTGTCTTTGACAGATCTCACTCTTCCTTTACTCATTCTTTTATTCCTGATATACCTCGAGAAAATTTTAGAACTTTACTTGTTCCTACCTGACAAAGAACTCTCATGTTCCCTCTTGGCTCTTCTTAGTTCTCTCTTTCAGTCCCTCCTGTAATTTGTAACACTTAAGAACCCTGGACCTTTCCGTCTCCTCCTTCCACTTGACAAGAGATTCAACTTTAATAAACCATACCTCCGTCGATTGACAACTTCTTCCCTGCCTGAAAGTTGCATATTTATCAAAGATATGCAGTAGCTGTTCCTTCAATATGCTTCACGTTTCAATTCTGCTCACCCTCTGCAGTTTTCTTCCCCTCACCATGCATCCTAAATCTTGCCTCATCCCATTATAACAGCCTTTGCCCCAGCTATAACTCTTGCCCTGCTCTATATACCGATCCCTTTCCATTGTTAAAGTAACATAACTGAACTATGCTCACTTCCACCAAAGTGCACAGCTACCTTCAAATCTAACACCTGACTGAGTTCATTACACAGTACCAAATCCAATGTGGCTTCGCCCCTTATTGGGGCTATCTCAATGATTAATCAGACAATATGGTAGGGATTTAATTTGTAATGTGTATTAGTGTGTGAATGTGCTTTGGCTTACATCAATCATCTGAAACTACTTTGAGAGGATTCATTTTCATAGTTTACGAAGCTCTTGATAAGCTTAGGATATCTTTTCATCTTCAATATCTTAACTTTATTGATTACTCTCACCTTATACTTGGGAATACCTCTGGGGCTCTAGATCTGAAAGTAGAATGATTTCTGTTGTTGGGTCATGCTTACACTGTTTCTCTGGAATCTCACCCTTGAGATCCTCCCATTGTCAATATTTTTGCTTCAAATATCCGCATCCAGTCCGATATCGCCAGAAAATCTCTCAGATTTGTAAGATTTGTCCAAACCAAGCATCAGAGCTCTACACTTGTGGTCTTTGTGTCGTGCTGTATTTCTGCAAAATGTAAATGCACTGTCGCTGAATTGAAAATGGTTTCTCTCTCTGGCAATTTATTCACATGGCAAGCTTGATTTCATAAATCAAGAATGGCTCTCCCTTGCCTGCTGAAGAGGTAATTCAAATACCATTAAAGAATTGTGTGTTCTCAGTGCCTTTCACTCTTTTCATATCCCAATTGGTATTTGAGAGTAGAAATACCCAAGCACGCCTAGTCTATTGTTTTAACATTCAGAAATGTCTTCCATATTGCTCTGCTGTTTTACTCAGAGGATTTGGTTATTGACAGTAAACTACCAGCCACGTCGTGCCACATTTTATAAAGTTCTCAGCTGAACTCTATCACCTTTTCTGTTGATTCATTCAGTGTTTCAGTGAGGGCCCAGTTAATTAGAGTGGAGGAGGAGGGGTGGGGGGGGAGCTTCAGTTGATGATAAAGGAGCAGATGTTGGATTCACGGTGTTGGAAGGTGACATCATCAGAACACATGGAGGTGGAGTAACAGGGAGTATGAAATGGAGTCCTCACAGGGAGCAGGATGGAAAGAAGGGTATCCAAGGAAAACGTGAGAGTCGGAATATTGATGTAGAACCTATCCCTAGAAATTGAAACAGAGGGATAAAGGAAAAGAAATGTCAGTAAAATATCAGCGGAACATGAGAGAAGGATAGAAATTGGCAACAAATTAATATATTAATTAAATAAGCAAATTAATGAGGCAATGCGGGTAATATTGCCAATATATCAGAGAAAGGGTTGTGGGTTTGGTCGTGGTCCAGAAGAACATAGAAGGATGTATCTGAGAGCTGCCACTCAGCTCATCGCTGCTGATTTCCACTCTCATCTGGAATTATAAAGGATAACCAATTTCGCCTCCAATTTACGCCCATCCCTCTCTTTCACCTGGACTATCTCTGACTCCTCCCTTAACTTACTCAATATCTCAGTTTCCATTTCTAGAGATAGACTGGTCACTAACATCCGCTGTGAACCCACTGACTCCCACAGCTACCTGGACTATATACCCTCACACACTGCGTCCTGTAGAGACCCCATTCCATTCTCCCAGTTCCTACATCTCTGTCAAATGTTCCGATGAGCCCATCTTAAATAAAGAAGCCTCGAAATGTCCACCTTCCTCCTCAAACAAGGATTACCCAGCACCGTTGTTGACAAGGCCCTCATCCATTTCCAACCTATTTCACGTACTTGCATCCATCCTCACCCCCTCTCTTCGCTCCTACAAGAGGGACAGGGATCTCCTTCTCCTTAACCAGCACCCACCAGAATTGCCGTCCAGAAGATCATCAGCCACCATTTCCATCACCTTCAGCAAGATGAGACCAGCAGACACATTTTCCCCCACCTCCCTTGTCTGCCTTTTGGAGGGATAGTTCCCTCTGGGACACATTGGTTCATCCTTTCTTCTCTCCCAACACCATCCCAGATCTCCACAGCACTATCCCTGTAATTGTCGAAGGTCTAACACCTCCCCATTTACCTCCTGCCTCTCAGTATTCAAGGGACCAAACCTACATTCCAGGTGAAGCACCATTTTACCTGCACTTCCTACTGCACATTATGCGGTCTCCTCTACATTGGGTAAACGTAGATTGGGTGATTGATTCGGAGAACAACGGCATTCTGCCCACAAAAAAAGGCCCTGAGGTTCCAGCAGCCTGCCACTTTACCAGACCACCCTGTTCCCTGGCCAACGTTTCTGTCTCAGGCTTGCTGCAGTGCTCCAGCGAAGCCGGAACGACAACATCTCATCATCCACTTGGTTACCTTGCTGCCCTCTGGACTCAATATTGAATACAATAACTTTAGGGCCTGAACTCTCCAAAGTCCTCACCCCCTACTCCACACACCAGGCCTTGTTATCACATTGCCTACCATTGCATACGACCCATTATTAAATGCTAACAGTCTCTATTAACAGCTGATCAGTCTCCTAGCCTGATTGTTACCATCTCCTTTGTCTGTTCAACAGTTTTTCTCACTCTATGTGCTCTATTCCTATCTACAATTTACTCCTTACCAGCTGACCCCACTCTGTCTTCCGAATATCAACCAGCAAGTTCATAGCTAGCATCAATTCTGAGGAAGGCTCTCCAGACCTGAAACGTGAAATCTGATTATTTCCACATACTGCCAGACCTGCTGAGCGTTTCCAGCAATTTCCATTTTTTGTTCCTGATTGACAGCATTCACTGATCTTTCCATTTCGATATTGGCAGGCTGGCCCTGTTGGAGCTGTATGGGCCTTTGGTTCGGTCACAGCTGGAGCATGTGTCCAATTCTGGTCACTGCACAATGGGAAGGATGCGATCCCTTACGAGGGAGTGTAAAGGAGATTCACCTACACGTTGCTTGGGAGCAAGACATTACCTGTGAAGAGGGCAGCTGGATAAGGTCGCATTGCTTTCTTCCAAGCAGAGGTCAGGATATATAAGACTATGAGGAGCATGCACCGGGTGGATAGAAAGCAGTTGTTCCCCTCAGTTGAAGGGCCAATGAGAAGTTGGTGTAATGTGAATCTGAAAGGAGTCGGGTTCGAGGGAAGATGCCAACTAGAGGATGGTAGGAGTCTGCACTGCACTGCTCAGGAGGGTAACTGAGGTGTGAAACCTCAAACCCTTTACAAAGGACTTGTCATCATATTCACGACTATTGACCAAGGATTGGAAATTGAAAAAAGTGCAGTTTTAGAGGAATTTTGGAGGTACAAACTCAATGGAATGAGCAAACTCATCTCTTCAGTGTGATTCTATCATTCTATGTTTTTACAATTAAGGTTGCAAAATCATTTATTTCTCATCGTTATTTTGAGAAAATTATACCATGTGTAAGTTCCAGTTGTTGTTGTGGTTAGTATCAGCTTCAGCAAGTGCTCACTCACAGATTGAATTTTCAAATGTATTGTAAAACTGAACTTACAAGGAAAGCAGTGGGTTAACAGTCTGCAGTACAACAGTTCTCAAGTAGCTCTACAACATGAGGTAGTGCATAACTGAATAAGCTCAGCAACATGAAAGGATTCACTGCAAAGAATATCAGAAGATATTGAGATACTGATGGAACTGACAGTTTGTGTGAAATAACTCAAGTATTATTGTTTGAAGACAAGTTGCAACTAACATCCGAGGCCTAACAGAATCAGATTAATCCGGTCTTTTGGGTATTCATTACAGAGGCAAATCTCAATGTTGTCACATTATTGAAATAGAACTGTTGTCGTAATGTGTTTGTTCAAAATAATTGTTAAAATTGAAGGTGTCATCACAGTTTCCCAGTAGAGATATCATACACTATAAAATAGAGTCTCTGGAGCTATGCCAGCTCCAATTCCGAGAGATTTCTCCAATCCCGACAGAATGCCAGCAGCAATAACGGACAGGATGATGCTCTCTAAATGGTACTACAGCAGTCTTGTCGTCATCAGTGTTCCTGGTAAGGACTGTGCCAACTTATGTTGTACAAATCTCTGCATTAAAGCAGAATTATTCCCACTCTATGACTGATAATTGCATTATTTCCATTTAGCAAGGCAAATATGGATGCCCGGCAATGCTGTCCTCACTTGCTGAATTTAAAGAGAACAGTTGTTTGATTAAAAGGTTCCTCAGTCATCTGCAGTGTTGCCTGATTCTCTATACTGTGCAGAATGGGTTTGCCCTGAGTCCACACTGATGGGGTTTGCAATGCACCGATCCTGGCTCGTCCAGAAAGTGTTTAGCAAGACCACCCTCTCTCTGAGGGAGTTCCAAACCTGTTCTTGCTCAGATGGGTTTTGTAACAACCCTTAGTGAACCTGGTGCTTCCCATTCCTTGATGTGAAGGGATTGTGTTGGTGGATCTTGCGCAGGCAGCTCGCTCCAAATGGGAGCCCAGATACAACAGGTGGGCAATGGGCGAGTTGGGCAGTCCGTTGTGGAGTGATCAGTGAGGGTGAGCATGAATAGCTTTGACTATCCTGCATGTTTTCGTCAGACACTGGATATGTTTGGGGACGTGATGTTTGTGAGGACAGATCGCTGGGTTCGGGGGTTGAGCACCGGGTTTAATTATGATGTTTATTGTTGAATTATCAGATTCCCAAAAAGAAGTGTGTGTTATGGCATTTGTAAAAAATGCACAGTAGTGTATTGCAGAGTTCAATTGGACAAACGCTGAGTTCTGGAGTGTTGGGGCAGTAGCTCTCCCACAATGGTTCCCACCTTGCCCTTTGTTGCTGTTATCTTTTGATATCCCTGAACAATACAGATCTGTGTGAAGGTGCTGCCATAGGAATTTATTTGGGATTGTCATTTAGTGTTTGGGTACCAATGTAGCTACGTATTTATGAATTTGATTATTGTTTTCACTGTAAGAAAATAGTGTTATACCACGGAGTGCAGTTCTCCATCAACGTTATGAAATTATTGTTATTGCATCTGGTCCAGATGCCTCAAAACGGTGGAGATTAGATGCTAGAACAGGACTTTTGCTCTCATGAAGAACAAGTTGATTTGGGATAACTTATGTGTGATTTAGGATATTTGATATTGTACTGCTCCAATGGTCCCGTCACGATCAAGAACATTTGGCCCCATACGGAGTGAAAGTCAGCCCTGCTGCTGTGATCTCCCGTTGACCTGATATTCAGCACTGAAGCTCTTGCAAACTGTGTCAGGGTCACCAATTCATTCACAGCCCATCAGCAGCATAATGCTATCAGAATCTGTCCAACCTGGTTTACATGATGCTCTTTGCCTCACGGCATGGGACATTAATGCATCGACTGCCAAGCAGGATGCCAGTCTAAACAGTGGTTGTGGTTGACACCACAGCGACAGTTTTACAAAAATATCTATAATGTGACTTACTGTACTTATATTGAAGTAATTCAATATCTCGATGGTCATATTGGGCCAACCTGCATCTTAGAAATGTTGTCGCATCTTCCTTGCCCTCTGTATGACTGGACAGCGGGGGTGAGTGGGAATGCCAGTTCACCTGTGGTCACTTTGTGGGAGATTGTTCGTGACCAGGCCCTGTGCTGGTTGAGGCTCGTCATTGAGTGAACTGACCCCATACAGGGCAGCTCAGTGTGTTCAGCTCCTTCTGTTCAGCTGAAATGTTGCCCGAAGTTCAAGTCGCTGCATCAAGGCGAGATGGTTTTCTGGAGGTCATATTTCGATGCTCAGTAACCCCGGACAGTTTTGTGATGATTGAGCGATCAAAATCGCCAGCGAGGAATTTTCCCTCTCATGTGGTCAACAATTATCGCCAGGTCATCTCCTCCACTTTCGGCACCTCCCCCCTTCCAACCACAAGGATAGAACCCCCGGTCCTCACCTTCAACCCCACCAACCTCTGGATACAACACATCATCATTCACCATTTCTGCCACCTACAAACAGACCTCACCACCACAGATATATTTCGCTCCTCACCGCGATCAGCATTCTGCAGAGGCCACTCCCTCTGTAACTTCATTGTTAGATTCGTGCCCCCAACAAACCACCTTCCAGTCATTTCAAGTTACCTTGCACGTTAACAGATGGAAAACCTCTGCCCACACTTTCCGTCTCACCTCTATCCAGGGCCGCAGTGGAGCCTTTCACATTCTGCAGAGATCATTCTGCACATCCAAATGCCTCATCTATTGAGTCCGTTGCTCTCAATGTGGTCTTCCCTACAGGGAGAGACCGGGCAGCAACTTGCAGAATGTTTCATGGAACATGGTTGGGCTCACGCACCCAAAAACCCCACTGCCCTGTGGCCGAACACCTCAACTGCCCCCCGGAATCCACCAAGGACGCACAAATACTGGGATTCCTCTCGCAACAAATTCAAGCCACCCAATGTCTCGAGAAAGAATGCCTCATCTTCCTCCTTGGGACTCTCCAACCACAAAGGATCTACGTTGTTTTCACCAGTTTCCTCATCTCCTCTCCCTCTACCTCATCCCAAATCCAACTCTCCAACTCGGCACCGCCCTCTTGAACTGTCCCACATGTCCATCTTCCTTCCCACCTATCTCCTCCACCCTCTCCTCCGACCGTTCACCATCACTTCCCACCTTCATCAACCTGTGGCCTTCCCAGCTACCTTGACCCCAACACCCCCCAGCCTCACCACTAACTTCCTATTTATCTCCCAGTGCTTTTCTCCCACTTTCCCCATCATATTCCAGACGTAGAACTTACGCCTGAATCATCGATTCTCTCGCTTCTCGAATGCTGCCCGAGTTGCTGTGCTTTTCCAGCAAAACACTTTTCAACTCTGATCTCGAGCATCTGTAATCCTCACTTTCTCCCAGCTAGCACTGGGAGGTTTTTAATGTTTGCAGTATTGATAATACCGAGCTCTTCATTCCCACAGCACATTGTAAATGTCAGGGCTACTGCATGAATCCTGCTGGCTGGGACATACCTGGCACAGTGCGTTTTACATCAAACACAGTGGATCAAACTCTTTGATGCAATATGACCTGTTTCTTCAATTCCAAAATAGTTCACTTGAGGGAAAATGCAGTCGATGGAGTGTTGGGTGGCAAGGTATCAAATTAATTTAATTTTCTATCCGATAAGACTCTGAAAGATTCAGAGAACATGTGTCACTGCCATCATGACAGAAGTTAATACACTGCAAAAAAACTAGCATTATGTACTGTGCTCTCTTCGAGTCTTTTATTCTTCTCTTGAAGTTCAGTGGTTACCTCCCCAGGGCATCTTACTTACTGATGTGGGCAGCTGTGCATGATGGTTACATTTAACCCTTGACTTAACGGGCACTGTCAGGGGCAGGGCAAGTTCCTAATGTGTGATATCAATTTGTAAATTAACTCTGTGGTGTAATTCCTCAATTGAGAGAAAATAAGACTTTTGTCTGTCCCTCCCGGGCTCTCTGCATTATTCAGTAATTGACTGGAATATTGTGTACGGTTGATCCCGATCTCCAGGTGTTACTGATGGTGGAATTGGATTGAATGGGGATAATGAACCTCAGGCTGGACTCTCTGATTGCTGTGATCTCATGTTGCTGAGAGGGTGCATCATTGCAGCGTTGTACTGAATGTGGGTAAATGAGCAAATATGACCTACTGACCCCGTATTCTTGCTTTACTATGTGTATGTGTAAATGCAGCATTGTCATAAATGTGGAGCTGAAAGAGGAGAGCAACGTAATTGCAACTTTTACCGTAAATATCTTTCACTGTAGAACTGTATTTGAACTCAGTTAGATTTTTCCCGTGTATGGGTTCCGGGCCAAAGAGGAAGAACTAACCCCAGTATCCATGTGTTACTGGGAACATCTCTCAAAGGAAAATTACACTGAGTATGCGCTACTAACTAGACAAAGGGAGAAATCATACTTCACGAGGTAATAGTTCAACATCCAAACATGCTTCCAATAGTGGCAGCACTAGCTTTCAGAAAACTACTCGTTCAGCAGGAGTTTCTGATTAATATTCTCCACAACCAACTGATGAAGGAGTAGCGCTCTTAATGTTCGTGCTCCCAAGTAAACCTGATGGTTTATAATCTGGTGTTGTGTGATTTTTAACTTTGTTCATCACAGTCCAACACTGGCACCTCAAAGCCATTACTAACTGGAGAGGAACAACCCACTCAGTGGGTTGTGTAAGTAGGAGTACATCAGACGATAGAATATACCTGTTTGTGGAGAACTGAATGAATAGAAATATCGGACCGCAGTGGGAACTAGGACCACAGCAATACGAACCATGCAATACATCATTTCTATGGCATTCCTTTTTTTCTGTTCAGTCCACTGCTGCAGCTGTGTTTTTAATTCATTTGTTGGATGGAGGTGTCGCTGGTTGTCCAGAATTTATTGCCTGATCCAGTTGCCACTGTGAAGGTGGCAGTGAGCTGTTTTCTTGAACTGTTGTGGTCCACCTGCACTGTGTTAACCTACAGCGCCTTTATGGGGGATTTCTAGTCATAGAGTCATAGAGTCATGGAAAAATACCCTTATATCCAACCAGTCCATGCTGACCAGATGTCCCAACTCAGTCTAGTCCCACCTGCCAGCACACGGCCCATATCCGTCCAAATTCTTCCTATTCATATACCCATCGAAATGCCTCTTAAATGTTGCAATTGTACCAGCCTCCACCACTTGCTCTGGCAACTCATTCCATGCACGCACCACCCTCCACGTGAAAACTTTGCCCCTTCAGTCTCTTCTACATATTTCCCCTCTCATCCTAAACCTATGTCCTCTAGTTCTGGTCTCCCTGATCCCAGGGAAAAGACTGTCTATTTATCCTATCCATGCCCCTCAATTTTGTAAACCTCTATAAGGTTACCCCTCAGTCTCCGACGCTCCAGTCTGCAAGTATAAAAATAGATTGCAAGTGAGAAAATCGTCACAGCTGGTTGGATATGTTTGATGTTAAATTTACAAAGTGAAACGTCCCATTGAAGACAAACAGTTGTGACATTTTTCACGAAGGAACAACAATGTTAATTCAATAAAATGTACAATAGACAAATTTTGTTCACTCAAATCATACTTTTGTTAATGATTAATCTTCCAGCAACGTTAGGACGCGTAGTGAGACATGACTATATCTGTTTATTGTCAGTACGGTAATAAAGATGAATAGAGAGCTGGAAACGTTGACACAATTTCGCTTCTGTATTTCATTATATTTGGATTAACAATTGGTGAATCTGTAATTAATAATCTGCGCACAGTTAATCTTCCAGCAATTGCTGCTCTTCACTTTGTGATGTATGTTCTCCTTGGGTGGAAGAGATTTTGATTAGCATCACCCACGAGTCAGTTTTAAAGCAATGTCTATAAATAAAAATTACTTGTTGTGTTAGGAATAAAAATGTCTGTTTCAACATAAAAAAATGTGTCTTCAGAATCTACAATATTATGACTCGAGTTCACAACTGGAGTTGAAGATCAATATATCGAATTCAACAGTCCAGAATACAGAACATTTTATCTGTCATACACAATTCCACCATTACCATGTTTTCCATATTCAAAAACTTCAGTTGCTCTCTCCCTCAATAACTATACTCTGTATACTCTATGTCTATTCTACACAACTCTAAACTAACATGGCAATCTAATCCAATTACCAGAATTAGGATCATTGCTCATTTATTCTGATAATGACAAACATTCGGATTCTTCCAGGGAGCCAAATCTCTGTCACTCATTGCCTGTTTTCTGTACAGTACCATGCCCTTCCAACACAACTGCATGTGAACTCTGTGGTTCACCAAACTCAGGTTTGCATAAGGATCCTTTACGTAAGGATTGGTTATGTTTCTCAATGAGATGTGTCCATTTCTACAGTAAAAGTTTAAACATAATTCGTAATCTTGAACATATAAATTATTAACACATTCACAATAAGGTGTTTCCAATAAACTGAACTCAATGATATTATAACTCTCTTATGTTTGTTCCTGACTACGGATGAAGATGGTTATGGCTGTTGGTGGACAATCATCAGACACATCATACATCTTTACTGGAGTTCTTCAGGGTCATGATCTAAAATCCAATATCTGAATGTCTCAACATTGCCCTCCACTCCAAAGTAGAGTTTCTTTCTCAGGATTGTGCAATGTTCATGACCATTTATGACAATTAGGGAAAGAAAAGGTCTGTGTCCATATCCAGTGAGATAACATTTCGCTTGGGCTAATAATCGACAAGTAACATTCATAGCCCACAAACACCAGGCAATTACCAATCTCCAAGCAGTGACAATCTACCCATCTCCCATTGGTTTCACTGAATGCAAGACTGTCAACAACCTGGGTCAGCCATTGTCAGGAAAATGACCTGCTCCAGCCACAAAATTGCTGCGGCCACAGGACCATGTCAGACACTCTGATTACTTTAATAATAGGCTGCCTGCCTGCCTCTCCAATCCATATCCACCATCCAGAAATCATAGGTCAGGGGTGGGACGGAACACTCCTCATGTATCTGTCCGATTGCAGCTCAAATACAACACTGAAGGCAACAATCACTCTTTTGAGGTTTTCAGTGTGAAAGCTGTATTTTGCTGAGAGTTTGCAGGCATCTGTCATGTGACTGACTAGCAGGCGCAGAATGTACTGTAAAGTTGAAAATATGTAACATTTGGCCGTCTTCACAACGCTTTGAATTGAACCAAGCAGTTTAAACTATGCCCTCGGATACAAAAACCAATTGAATTTGAATTTATTGTTTATGTCAACCTTGAAGAAATGAGGTAAATCGGTGTTTGGGTTATAAGGAAGAAGTCATTTTTCAGCGTTTACCAGAGACTGATAAAGTGCATTGCAGTGAGAGACTGTCATTCAAAACACTCTCTGTCAAAGTACATATTTCATATGAACATCTTTGCAGTGAAAGACCGAAGACCACCTAGGGAGATCTACAGCTGAAAAGAGGTCGACACCGACAGCAATAGTCACTGTCCGGCTTTGAATATTAAGTTGAAGTAATTTTAACAGGGATTTGTATTCGTATAATATGTTGTTCTTGAGTTGGGATAGAAACAAACCATTCAGTGAAAAGAACCTTAGAGCTTGTCTAATGTTCACTTTCAGAGAAACAGAGTAAAATTATTTTCATTTTAAATAGTGGAATTTGGGGAGTTCTCTGTCATTCGTACTTGAACAGATCTCTGTGCTTGTTTTAATTTGCAGAAGGTTACTGCTGTGTTTTAGCAGTTTGGAGTCACATCTGGGAAAAGAACCCCGGAACTCTCGCACCCAAAGCAAGAATTAAGCTCCATATTGTGGAGGACAAACAGGTGATTGATCGGTGTGCCAATCACCACATTCAGGATTCACTTCCTCAACCAAAGACAGCATGACCAGCAATGAATATCACTTACAAGATGAATACCAACTGCAGACCGAGTCTCTTTTTGTCAGCACCTTACAAGCCTCTGACCTCCATCATCTGCAAGAACAATGACTGTGAGAATCTTTTTCCACGTATGGAGTCAGCTGTCACAAGGGGGGCATAGCTTTAAATTAAGGGGTAGTAGCCATAGGACAGATGTTCGGGGTAGGTTCTTTACTCAGCGAGTCGTGAGTTCATGGAATGCCAAAGGTCCTCTACTGCGCTGTACTCTTCTATGTTCTATGTTCTATGTTCTAAGGGCAACAGCTACATAGAAACGCCACCACATGAAAGCTCGCCTTCAAGTTAGATTCCTCTGTGACTTTGAAACGATTGTCATTCTACCATTGCTGCTGTGGAAAACATATAGCAACTCTTCCCCTAAAGCACTTTTGATTTTCAGGACATCAGGAAATGGAGATGTTCACAAAGCCGACACCATCACAAAGACGAATAGTTGGGCCAGCTCCCTAAACTCGGATTGCATTAGTACTTTAATAATACTCACTATTCCTAAATCTGCATGAGGATACCTCTGAATCCAAGGAATGATTACTGTCCATTGGAATGTCCTGTAAAGGAGAGAGCAGGAGAAGTGTCCAAGTTGAAAGGTTGGATGCTTGCTGTTGAGGTTCTACCAAATTCAGGACATCAGCAATCCCAGCGGATAATCTATAACATCACTTATTTTGCTGAGTCCAACGCGGTTCCCAACTCTTACTGGTCTCAAGCCAAGAGGCAGATCCTTTTGCCTCGGTTCTATGTATCTTTGTGTTGTTGTTCCCTCATCTTGGTAACTGTACTGAATCATGGGCAGGATCTCTTATCTTCAAAAGTGGATCAATTCTGGAAGATTCATTTCAGTGACAGTGGATTTACTGTGGTGACATCCAATCCCAGAGAATGGTCTAAAAAGGGAACAGTCATCTGTGCAAGGGAGTTGACTGCGCTTGGGGACCTCCATTTTCTTTCATTCATTGAAGGGAAGTGGGTGTCGCTGGTGAGGCCAACACTTAACACTCTTTCCTAATTTCCCATAGGGCAGGTAAGTGTTACCTAGATTGTTGTGGATCAGGAGTCACATCAATCTAGACCAGGTTTGGATCTCAGATTACTCTCCTGAAAGCATATGAGGGAGAGTTTTTTTTAATTATCCCTCACCAACTGCTAACTATTATATTGTCATCATCAGACATTGGAGGTCCAGATATTTTTTTAACAAAAATTCCACAATCTGCCATGGTAAACATTGAACCCATTGTCCCAGATCGTTACCTCGATCGCAGTTAATACTGTGGTAATAAGATCATTTGGACATCATTTCCCATAACCTTTGGTATTGACCTGAATCCAGAGAGTCAGGCTCTGATGCCATCAATAGGACAATGTCTGGGTTTCCTAGAACAAGCTGTGGTACAGTTCTGGTGATTTCCATGCAGAGTGATTGGTAAACTATGGGAATTTCTCGTCGCGGTGAGTGCATCTAATCTGGGAAGGGGATCTCCATTGTCAAGGAGAGGACCTAGGACAGGGGATTGTGCGAATGAGCCTGTATATCAGGCAGGAAGCTTTGCTTAATCCCAGGTAAAGTGTGTAATTAGTAATCCAGAAAGTTGTAATTACCAAAGCTGCATGGATTTTGCTTCCATTTGGGCCAGGATTGTGGACATGAGAGGGGAGTCATACCAAAAGTTGAAGTAGTTCTTCGAATTGTGGTGGGAATCCACCCTGGATCATGGTGGTTGGACTCATTGATGAATAATTTCAGACTTCAAATTGTCAGGATGTTCAATTCCATTCACAAGGGAGAGACTCAATCGGCAATCATTTGTTAATCCACATTGTATTCGGTGTCTCCTGTTCTTTGTTTTTCTGATCCCATGTGTCTTTGTGTGGATGTTGTGGTCTTAGGGGAAATTCCAGCCAGTCAGAGTGACCTATAAGACAGGTGAAATAAAACACTGCCAGTCTCAAAAATAACATTGAGTACATGATCATATTTCTGTGAACAATCATGTTCTTCCCTCTGTCTTTTAAAAGTGCAAATGATTCATTTCGACAAGAGTTTGCTGCTGTTGTACAGATTCGTTAAATTTCATATGACACAGAGCAACAATTATCTTGCAGCTATTGCTTCCAGTCCTGGCTCAGGCATTGCGAATGTTTGATTAGTAACTTCTAGTCTTCATGTCTCCTTTCTCTCTTTTACAGTTAGTCTCGTGGTGATTGTATTTTTAGTTCGAGGCAAGAGTGGTCTTTCTGCATGCAGCACTCGCTATCTGGTGGCCATGGTAATATCTGATCTCTTGTTCATTCTTTCTGAAGTCGTACTTAATCGATTTGCGCATTATTATTATCCACGGTGTTTCCTGGACATTACTCCTGTTTGTTGTGTTATCAATGCCCTGACCTGCTTGACCATTGATTGTTCTGTCTGGTTCACTGCTGCTTTTTCCTTTGATCGATTTGTCATCATTTGTTTACATCAAATTAAAACAAAGTATTGTACAGAGAAAACTGCAATGAGGATTCTCGCAACAATCTGTATTTTCTTTTGTTTCAAGAACATTCCCAACTACTTTCGATTTCGACCATGGAGGATCATCAACAATGTTCCAGTGTATTGTATTGCTCGTAAAAGTTATAAATATGGCCAGCAATTCGCATGTTTTAAATATTTTGAACAATTTTTAACACCATTTTTGCCATTCGTTTTTATTCTCTTTATCAATGTTCTGACTGTCAGACATATCTTTGAGGCCACTAAGGTGCATAAGAGACTGAGGGGTCAGAGAAACGTAGAGAATGACCCAGAGACAGAGAGCAGAAAGCAATCTATGATTTTACTCTTTGCCATATCTGCCAGCTTCATCCTTCTCTGGTTGGGGTATATTTTACATTTCTTTCATGTGCTTCGTTCCTTAGATTCTGCTGCATATTATCTCTTTCAACAAGTCGCATATATGCTGCGAGACTTCAATTGCTGCACAAATGCTTGTATTTATGTGGTGACTCAGAAAAATTTCAGAGACCAGTTAAAGTATGCTGTGAAATATCCAGTTTTAAAAGTAGCTCAAATGATAAATAAATCCAAACAACTGAGATTCAATAATAGCTGCAGTAAATAATGGAACATAAGTAAAAAAAGAGAGAAGTTTCCTGTTTATAAAGATTAAATAATATACTTTTAAAAATGTGTATTGGATGACAAATGTATTTGTTCCAGTCCAACTGCCCCCACGCCCCACCCCCACCTCTTCGTCCTGATGCTGTTATCACTCCCTTTCTTTATTTGTTTCTTTCCAACAATCTGCTGCTGTGTTGATGGGGAATCCACAGCCCAGAGGGCTCGGTGACAGACGGGATCCAAAGATCGGGAATGCAGTTGGATGTGAGCCATGAGCTGACACCCTCAGTGCTTCCGTGAATTTAGTTTCTGGCTCTTACTGACTCCATGGAGCTCAGTGGGAACTGATTTCAGACGAACCCTGTTTGCTTGTTGTTTCATATTGGTGTTTGAGATCAACTCAAAAGGCGATTCACATCATCACTAAGAATTATTATTTCCATCTGCAACACAGCTTTTAAAGCCATGCCTACCTCAGCTCATATTTGATGAAACTGCTGTGACTGTTGAGAAAGGAATGCAGATTAGAGAACAGAGGGAGATAAATATTGATGTTTTGAAACCAGTTCCATTGTTACTACTGGATCCTTATATCCCGGAATCTTATAGGCCTGCCTCTAGATTGTAAACTGCATACATTTACTTCGTCCAAATTCTTACCCACTCCTGGTGTGTTTTATCAACAATTCCCATTTCTGGATAATCCACTGACCACAGTGATCTACGCAGACATGTTGTCCTCCAAATTCTCAATTTTACATTCTCACTCTTTTATTCCAAATGTTCCAATATCAACTGCAGATTTCATCGCTTTCTTGGACTTGTATAAATCTTGTCTTGTAACATCTGAATGAATTTGTTCGACATTCTGATGGTAAAATGTTACCTACGGTGTGATGATTAAAGAAATTATAGATTTCACAGAATTAAGCGAATGACATGGCAAGTAAGAATGCCAAAAGCAATCACAAGGTATACAAGCATGAAGACCGGGGGTGAGTGGGAGAACACACCAAGCCAGGCAGCATCAGAAGGCAAAATTTTGGATGTAACACTTGTTCAGGACTAGGGGTTGGTGTGGGGGAAGCTGCAGGTAAGGTGATTGGCGCGGCAGTCTGGTGAGGTGGAGACAGGTGAAGACAGGTAGTGGGAAAGACCTGATTGGTAAATGGGAGGGATGAATCTGGTAGGTGACTGAAATGAATGCAAGGAAGGGGGAGGGGCTTGGATGGGAGCCCGGGATTGAGGAGTTGGGTGGGTTTTGAAAGGAAGTTGAATGATGTGAACAGAGGTTATTTCAAATCGAAGAACTCAATGTTGAGTCCTCCGGCTGTCAGCGTCCCAGGCGGAATAGGAGGTGTTGTTCCTCCAGTTTGTGGCTTGATTCATTGTCGTAATAGAGGAAGCCAAGGATAGTCATGTGGGAAAGGGAGTGAGAAGGGGAATTCAGATGGGCTTTGACTGTGGGACTGATAATCCTGTATTAATGAGATGCATCCACTTCTTGTCCACATCCCCTTCTCAGATCTTCCGATTACCCAGCTCATTCTCCGGAATAAGATGCTCTTTGTAATTTATCTCCTTGAGTAAGGTATTTCGATCTGACCAAATATCACCTTGGATAGGTCAACATTATCATATCAAATTAGAGTTAAAGGTCTTATTCAGCATGTTTCTCGAGACATAGAACTGTAAAGCATCGAAACAGACTTCTTGGTCCAACTCATCCACACCAAACCCATATCCAGATGTAATATAGTCACAGTTATCAACATTTGGTCCCTATCCCTCTCAATTCTTTCTATTTACATGTCTATCCAGTTGCCTTTTAAATGTTGTAATTGTACCAGCTTCTACCACTTCCTCTGGTAGATCATTCTGTGCTCTCACCACTCTCTGTGTGTAAATGTTATCCTTCCATCCCTATTTAATCTTGCCCCTTTCATCTTAAACCGATACCTTTTATTTTGGACTCCTTCCTACTGAGAAAAAATTACCTTGGCAATTCACCCTATCCACGCCCCTCATCATTTTGTAACCTTCTGTAAGGTTACCAGCCTCAGCCTCTGACGCTCCAGGGAAAACAGCCCCAGCCCAGTTAGCCTCTCCCTGTAGCTCAAACCTTCTAATGCCAGCAACACCGTTTTAAATCTTTCCTGAATCCCTTCAAGTTGAACAATACCTTTCCTATAGCAGACACAAGAACGGAAAGCGTCTCACATTTACCTAAATTAAACACCATCTGCCACTCCTATTCTCATTGACTCGGCTGATCAAGATCCTTTTGTACTCTGAGGTAAACTTTTTCACCCTCCAGTCCTACGCTACTTCACCCATCTTTCCCAGTGATTAATGTATTTTTACTGGGAGCCTACAACTTTCTAGGATACACTTGATTAGTTCCTGGAGATTTAGTTACCTTTATGTATTTTAAGATCTCCAGTATTTCCACTTCCATCATGTGAACTGTTTTCAAAACATCAATATGTATTACCCGGAGTTCACTAACCCCCATTTCTTTCTCAGCAGTCGTAACTGACAAAATATTAATTTCATGCCTCTGCCAACTCCTGAGGTTCAACATAAAGACAATCTCATTGATCTTTTGCGAGTCCTACTCTCTCTCTCTCAAATTGCTCTCTTGCTCATAAAGAATTTGTTTGGATCATATTTAACCTATCTGCCAAGGTTATGTCATTCCCTCCTTGCCTTCCTGAGTTCCTTTTTAAGAATGCCCCTGCACTCTTTACACTCTTCGAGAGATTCGGTTGATTTTTAAATCCCTCGTGACGGGAACTTTAATATCTTTATTCATCCATTCTTCCCTCATATTACTAGCCTTGCCTTTCACTCTAACAGACACGCAATGGTTCTGAACTCTCGTTATCAGACAATTGAACACCTCTCATTTGCCAGTCGTCCTTTTATCTGTGGACTGTTTACTCCAATCAGTTTTTCAACGCTCATGCTTTACCCTTAAAATGTGCCTTACTCCAAGTAAGATCTTTGACTTTTATGCAAGACTTATCATTCTCCATAACTGTGTCAAAACTAACAGTGCTATAATCACTAGTCCCAACGTGCCCCCCATTAACTCTTCAGTCACTTCCCCAGCCTAATTTTCAAACAGATGATAGGGTGGCATGGTGGCTTAAAGGTTAGCATTGCTACCTCACTGTGAAAGGGTCTGGGTTTGATTCCCCCCTTGGGTGATAGAGTTTGTATTCTCCCCATGTCTGTGTGGGCTTTCTCCCAAAGCCCAAAGATGCACAAGTTAGGTAGATTGGCCATGCTTAGTTTCTGATGGTTTGCAGGTTAGGTGTGTGAACGAAGGGATATGGAGATGGGTTCCTCTTCCATGGGTTGATGTGGCTTGTTGGGTCAAAGAAACTGCTTCCACAACAGGAATACGAATTGTTCCTTCGACAGTTGGAATATTTATATATTGATAAAGAAAATTTTGTTGAACACATTTTACAAATTCTTCACCATCCAAACCTTTAAAGTAATGGCTGTCCCAATCAATGTTTGGAAATTTGAAATCCTCTACTGCTACAAGCTTATTGTTCTTACATATATTTGAGATCTCTACCTGTTTGCTTCTCAACTCCTTCAACTATTCAGGTAAATGTGAAAAATAGATGGAGAATGGATTTAGAAGTTTTTGTCTTGAAGGGAATTGAAAAAGGTATCAGGGAGAATAGATCAGTGAAGACCTTTTGAGGACTGAAATGGACTGCCAGAGAAAGTGTGACGTGCAGGTCCAGTTATAGTTGCATAGAGATGTACAGCACAGAAATAGAGCCTTCGGTTCAACTCATCCAAACCAACACGATATCATAATCAAATCTAGTCCCATTTGCCAGGACTTGGCCCATAACCCACTAACCCATTCTTATTCATATTCCCATCCAGATGCCTTTTACATGTTGCAGTTGTACCAGCCTCCACCACTTACTCTGCCAGCTCATTCCATATAGGCACTAACCTCAGTGTGAAAACGTTGCCCCTTTCGTCCCTGTTATATATTTCCTTTCTCACGCTATGCTATGCCCTCTTGTTCTGGAATCCCCCACTCCAAGCAAAAGACCTTATCTATTTAACCTATCAATGCCTCTCATGATTTTATAAATCTCTGTAAAGTCACACCTCAGCCTCAGTTACATTACAAACCATATATTTTCACTAAATGTTCTCTCAGAAATATCTAATTTAATTATACTCGTGATGTTTTCCTAAATCAATATTGTCACGGTCTTTCTTCTCTTGCCTCTCTTCTTATCCTTCCAATAACATCAAAACACAGAACTTTGAACTGACAGTCCTGTCCTTCCCTCAGCCAAGCTTCTGTAATAGTTATGATATCCCAGCCATGTACTGAGCTCATCAGCCTTATCTGTAAGACTTTCACATTGAAATAAATGTGGTTTAATTCAAAGTGACTTTGCTCTCTGACTGGCTCTTGTCTGTCTTTTCGAATTACCTTTATTTCAGATTCTCACTTTCTGTTTATTTTCACTGTTACTTCGGAAGCCCCCACCCCAATCTCGAAATGTTTACAGGCTCGAAAAAGAGAACGAGCAAATCTCCCTGCCAGGATATTGGTCCTTTTCCAGTTCAGATGAAAGCCATCCTTTTTCTACCCCAGAAGAGATCCCAAAAATCCAAGAAACATAATTCCTGCTCGTTGACCCATTGATTTATCTGCTATATCCTTCCCTCATTTGACCTTGACGCTGGAAGGAAACCAGAGATCACTACATTTTATGCTTTGTATTTTAACATTCTACCCAATCTTTTACACTCACTCCTTGTCATGCCATTCCTCCCAACGTATACAACTACGTCCAGCTTCTTACTCTCCCCTTTGACAATATGCTTCACACGTTTTGAGACGTCTTTCACACTGGCACCAGAAAAAAAAACACAACATACTGTCCAAGGTTCATGCTCACTGCCACGGACTCTCTGTCTGTGCCTCTGACAGCAGTGACCCATAACAATGATTCTTTCAAATCTTGAAAAAACCATTGAACACAAGATTTATTCTTAGAAGTGATCATCAGACATGGGCACTATGTTCCTTTGAGAGACTCTCTCTTTCAATAGTACACAAAATAAAATATGTGCTTGAGAGAAGAATAGCAGCAGGAAAGTTCTGAACAACTCTCGTACCTTTCCTGACAGGGAATAATCTATCTGGCTGATGCTGCTGTGTTATAACTTCTCTAAATTTACCCTCAGTCTCTCAGGATTGCTCTCAGTGGGATTAAGTTACGAAGTAGAGCTCACTGTGGCACCTTATAAAGGAAAATAAGTTAACATTCCTTTCCCACATATCTAATATGACACACACAAAAAATAGAAAAAAAGCATGATTGTTGAAAAGAAATCAACCACAATTGAATAAACCAACTAAGTGACTCCTCCTCGAATAATCCAACATTCAGCTTTCAAGCTCCGGATTAAAATAAACTCTCTTCAGAACTGTCCACCTGTGTCAGCCTCTCCACAAGCTCTTTCAATGAAAGATAATTCCTTCTTTACATTTTCAAAAGAAAGTAAGTCTTTTTTTGTTAAAACTTACCCACCAGTGATGTCATGCTTACAGGTCTATAGTTCCCTGGCTTTTCCTTACCACCTTTCTTAAATAATGTCTCCACATCAGCCTCCCTCCAATCTTCTCGAACCTTACCCATCCCTGATAATGACACAAATATCTCCGTAAGAGGGCTAGCAATCTCTTCCCTAGTTTCCTCACAGTCTGACTTTTTTGAAGTACAGAACATTGTTTAATGCTGGACAGTGTGATGTGTAGACCACAAACAGTGCATCCTTCATCCGCTCCCAATCTCCATCATGCTCACCACAGACAATGCTATCCTGGAGGGTTTG
Source organism: Chiloscyllium punctatum (assembly GCF_047496795.1). Lineage (NCBI taxonomy): Eukaryota > Metazoa > Chordata > Chondrichthyes > Orectolobiformes > Hemiscylliidae > Chiloscyllium > Chiloscyllium punctatum. The sequence continues at coordinate 55,499,375 of NC_092768.1, forward strand.
GACGATTTGCTCAACCTGAAGAATTATTTGAGAAGGATAATACTCCCAGAAGCAATTAAACAAAGATTTGCATTTGTCTCGATGGGACGAGACCAGCCTTGACCTGCCCATGGTACTCGAGAGCATAGCCCTGCCTGCAGCATGTCCGAATACTTGGGGAAAGGCATCATCTGCCCCTCCCACAGGGTAAGGGGAGGACACTGACTCCATTGTGTCTCTGTCATTGACCCAAGAGAGACCACACTGACCCCACCGTGTTGAGAAGGCAGGATCTTCAGTCTGAACTCAGCTGGTATGGGCAACTCAGCCCCTGCTGTGGGCACCGCTCTCCATCACCAAGCAGCCATCCAGCTGGGAATCATGCAATGGGGATCACGGAGTAATTTCAGATAAAGGCTTATGCATGAAATGTGGACTCTGCTGCTTCTCTGATACTGCCTAACCAGCCTACTTTGCCATCACCACACGTTTCGTTTGAGAATCATACAATCCTAGCAGGACAGAGAAGCGCTATTTGGCCCATCGAATCCACACAAACCCTTCGAACAGCATTTCACCCAGACCCATCCCCTGTCCACACTATCCCTGGAACCCAACATTTCCCATGTCTCACCCACCGAGCCTACATATCCTTGGATAATGTTGACAACAAAGTTGAAAATTATCATACTTCTGAGTTTCCTCACAGTGATACATATTCTATGTTGAAATAATTCATGTTGGTTTTTCAGGGTATGATTGCTGCCTTCTCACAGGATGGTAAAAGGTGAATAGAGGCCGCAATGGGCCATTTCGATTAATAAAGTTTTATTCCTTGAGACAGTCGTCTCTCTATCTCGCCTCACTGCAATGGCCTGAGTCACCTCTTGCCTATTCCTGCTTCCTTATTGTCGGTCACTCTCCATGGTTTGGATTTGGAGATGCCAGTGTTGGACTGGGGTGTACAAAGTTAAAAATTACACAACACCAGGTTATAGTCTAACAGGTTTAATTGGAATCCACTATTACTTGATGAAGGAGCGGCGCTCCAAAAGCTAGTGTACTTTCAATGAAACCTGTTGGTCTATAACTTGGTGTTGTTTTATTTTTAACCTTCTCCACGAGGGTGGCCCTATTGGCGTGTCGTCACCGCACAGTTCCTTGCGCCTTTTCATCATTCAGATCATTGTGAGTGTCAGAAATAACAGAATGAACAGGGACAGGAGCAACTTGTCCCCAGGAAACAAACATCTGCCGCTTGCGTCGTGGTGTGGGGAGGCCAGCACTTTGAACACAAGAGAGACAGACAGAGAGTCAGAGATATTGATTCATTGAATTCGTTAAATTAATTAACAAAGCAAACTTCACTCCAGGACAAGCTGTGCCCCACTGCAGACAGAGGTGGGCACGCACACACAGAAAACACATAGAGACACATCAACATGACCAAGAGCGTCGTATCACTTTAAACACAAGAAAAATGGACAGAGAAATTTCAATTCATACAAATACCAAAGCAGAGACCCCATTGCAGAGGGATACTGACAAAGAGAGACTCTCAAACATAGAGACAAATATTCGTACAACGCTGATACATACTAACAGATACACACACGCACGTAGACGCAGACAGTCAGATAGCTAGACAGATTCACATCGACACAGACGCAGAAACTATTGAGCAGACACACATACATATAAGAAACAGATACATATAGGATCCTGTATGCAGCAACTGACACTTCCCTGAGTTTAACCATCTGGAACACAAACTGTGTCAATCAGCTTACCCCCAGGTTTTACAGATGAGAAAGTGGAACAGTTATGTCATGTCCCTCAGCCTATTGTGAGGGAAGAGTTGAATCTGTTGAAATCTCATGTTCATTTCGACAATTATCGGGCTTTTACAAAAGATCTGTGTAAACACTGGGTGTCCGTCTGTGAAATGGATTAAAGATGATGGAGAGTAGTTCTGCTCTCTATATTTAGATGGAATACACTTACAGTGCAGCTTGCTCAGCACCACAGCCACAAGCATCCCTTGTCTCCATCACCGACCTCAGGAGCAGCCGTGCGTACCATAGACAAGATACACTGCTGAAATTCACCAAGGTTTCTTACACAACAGCTTCCAGACCCATGGCCTATACTCTAGAACGCCAGGCACAGCAGATGCACAAGAGCACCACCGGTTGACAATTCCACGACAAGCCACTCACCACCTTAGCTTGGAAAAAAACATCTCGGTTCCACAATGCCATTGATTGAATGTCCTGGAACTCCCTCCCTTGGTGCGTTCACCTGCACAAATTGGTTGCAGTAGTTCAAACCGGTAACCCGCCGTCACCTTCAACACAGCAATTAGGTTTGAGAAATAGGCGGTGTCCCAGCCATCAGTGACCCAAACACATTAATAATCATTTTAAAAAAGCATGACTAATTGGTATTGTATGTGGTCCTACGCTGAGCATAAGAAAATATTGACACTACATACATAAAAATTGAAAGGAGATTTCATTGGTATGTATCAGATTCTGAGGAACAGAGGGTTTGTAGAGTAGATGCTGAGATAGCGGGGATTCAGGATCTAAAACACAATGACAACCTCAGGAGTTGCTGGAAAGCTCCGCAGTACTGGGAGCATCTGACAAGTCAAATCAGAGTGAACATTTCTGGTTTGGTGATTGAAGAGTTTCACTCTGATTTCACTTCACAGATGCTGCCAGTACTGCTGAGCTTTTCCAGTTAATTCAGTATTTATTTCAGCCCCATTCAATTGGTCATGATCACTGTTAAGTTAAATGCGTTTTGGAATACTGAGAAGCTTGCTGTCAAAGCGATGATTTATAGTGGGGAACATATCTGCCTTCCAAGCAGTTGACCCTGGATTGATTCCTGGCCATCTCAAGATTGAAGTTTTCAGGCGATTTTCAAAGGAAAAATCTCAAGGTGAGATTTATTGGTGATTTCTGCCGAAAAGTGCATAAATATATCAAATAGATCCATCAGATTGCTGCTTGCACTTTCTGATGATTATTCTGTGAAATTGCAATGTGGAACCAGGCAGCATTGCTCAGCATATCAGAAGCTATGCGGAAAGCCTCTGTTTGGAGAAAGTGAGAACTGCAGGTGCTGGAGATCAGAGTTCAGAGTGTGGTGCAGGAAAAGCACAACAGGTCCCAGAGCAGAAGAATCGACGTTTCAGACATTATTTTCTGAAAAAGGGCATGCTCTTCAGATACTGCCTGACCTGTTGTGCTTTTCCAGTGTCACACTCTCCATCTCGGAATCTTCCTTTGCCACTGCTTCCCATTCCTTCTTTAAATGTCTATTGAACCACCGGGATATTTTTCGGTCACAAAGTGAGATACTGCCGCCGTTGGGAACCTAAATCAATGATAGAAGCCGCTAGAAATAAACTGTAACTCAAAAATATTCAAACAATATGCTGTATTATGTAAAATCTTGATTTATTTCTCAATCTGAATATATTACAAAATGAGTGCTCAGTGTACAGACCAGATTGTATTTGTTCATTGAACCTGACAGACTCTGAGCATTTCTGCAGGGTGGCTGCAATTCCCACTTGCAGCCAGTAGTTTTCACTAACCCAGTGAACAATGAGGATCCCAGATCAGAGAGATGGAGACTACAGAGAAGCATCATCATTGCCCTTCGTTTGGACAGCGTGAGGAAGGGAGGGACAATCATTGTCGTCCTGGTTTTGGTCAGTGTGAGGGAGAGAGAGAGAGACAATCATAGGCTCCCTGGTGTTAGATAGTGTGAGGGAGGGAGCGACAATCATAGGCTCCCTGGTGTTGGATAGTGTGAGGGAGGGAGCGACAATCATAGGCTCCCTGGTGTTGGATAGTGCGAGGGAGGGAGCGACAATCATAGAACATAGAACACAGAACAATACAGCACAGAACAGGCCCTCCGGCCCACGATGTTGTGCCGAACTTCTATTCTAGATTAAGCACCCATCCATGTACCTATCCAAATGCCGCTTAAAGGTCGCCAATGAATCTGACTCTACCACTCCCACGGGCAGCGCATTCCATGCCCCCACCACTCTCTGGGTAAAGAACCCACCCCTGACATCTCCCCTATACCTTCCACCCTTCACCTTAACTTTATGTCCCCTTGTAACACTCTGTTGTACCCGGGGGAAAAGTTTCTGACTGTCTACTCTATCTATTCCTCTGATCATCTTATAAACCTCTATCAAGTCACCCCTCATCCTTCGCCGTTCCAACGAGAAAAGGCCGAGAACTCTCAACCTAACGTCGTACGACCTACTCTCCATTCCAGGCAACATCCTGGTAAATCTTCTCTGCACCCTCTCCAAAGCCTCCACATCCTTCCTAAAGTGAGGCGACCAGAACTGCACACAGTACTCCAACTGTGGCCTAACCAAAGTCCTGTACAGCTGCAACATCACTTCACGACTCTTGAATTCAATCCCTCTGCTAATGAACGATGATACTCCATAGGCCTTCTTACAAACTCTATCCACCTGAGTGGCAACCTTCAAAGATCTATGTACATAGACCCCAAGATCCCTCTGTTCCTCCACCTGACCAAGAACCCTACCATTAACCCTGTATTCCGCATTCTTATTTGTTCTTCCAAAATGGACAACCTCACACTTGGCAGGGTTGAACTCCATCTGCCACTCCTCAGCCCAGCTCTGCATCATATCTAAGTCCCTCTGCATCCGACAACAGCCCTCCTCACTGTCCACAACTCCACCTATCTTCGTGTCATCTGCAAATTTACTAACCCACCCTTCGACTCCCTCATCTAAGTCATTAATAAAAATTACAAACAGCAGAGGACCCAGAACTGATCCCTGCGGAACTCCACTTGTAACTGGACTCCATGCTGAATATTTACCATCTACCACCACTCGCTGCCTTCGACCGGTTAGCCAGTTTTCTATCCAATTGGCCGAATTTCCCTCTATCCCATGCCTCCTGACTTTCCGTATAAGCCTACCATGGGGAACCTTATCAAATGCCTTACTAAAATCCATGTACACTACATCCACTGCACTACCCTCATCCACATGCTTGTTCACCTCCTCGAAGAATTCAATAAGACTTGTAAGGCAAGACCTACCCTTCACAAATCCGTGCTGGCTGTCCCTAATCAAGCAGTGTCTTTCCAGATACTCGTAAATCCTATCCCTCAGTACCCTTTCCATTACTTTGCCTACCACAGAAGTAAGACTAACTGGCCTGTAATTCCCGGGGTTATCCCTATTCCCTTTTTTGAACAGGGGCACAACATTCGCTCCTCTCCAGTCCCCTGGTACCACCCCCGTTGCCAGTGAAGACGAGAAGATCATTGCCAACGGTACTGCAATTTCCTCTCTTGCTTCCCACATAATCCTAGGATATATCCCGTCAGGTCCGGGGGACTTGTCTATCCTCAAGTTGTTCAAAATGTCCAACACATCTTCCTTCCTAATCAGTCCGTTTCACACTCTCCTCTTCAACAATCCGGTCCCTCTCGTTCGTAAATACTGAAGAGAAGTACTTGTTCAAGACCTCTCCTATCTCTTCCGACTCAATACACAGTCTCCCAGCACTGTCCTTGATCGGATCTACCCACGTTCTCGTCATTCTCAGGTTTCTCACATACGCATAGAATGGCTTGGGGTTATCCTTGATCCTATCCGCCAAGGATTTTTCATGCCCTCTCTTAGCTCTCCTAATCCCTTTCTTCAGGTCCCTTCTGGTTATCCTGTATCCCTCCACTGCTCTGTCTGAACCTTGTTTCCTCAACCTTATGTAAGCCTCCTTCTTCCTCTTTACTAGACATTCAACCTCCCTCGTCAACCAAGGCTCCCTCACACGACCATTTCTTTCCTGCCTGATAGGTACATACATATCAAGTTCCACATTTCCACCACATCCTTCCCTGACAGCCTATGCTCCCAACGTATGCTCCTCAAATCCTGTCTTACAGCATCGTAATTTCCCTTCCCCCAATTGTAAAAACTTCCTTGTTGTGCGCACCTATCTCTCTCCATAACCAAGGTGAAAGTCACAGAATTGTGGTCACCATCACCAAAATGTTCACCCACTAACAAGCCCACCACTTGTCCCGGTTCATTACCGAGTACCAAATCCAATATGGCCTCCCCTCTGGTTGGACAATCTACATACTGCGTTAGAAAAGCTTCCTAGACACACTGCACAAACACCGCCCCATCCAATCTACTTGATCTAAAGAGCTTCCAATCAATATTTGGGAAGTTGAAGTCGCCCATGACTACGACCCTGTGGCTTCTGCACCTTTCCAAAATCTGTTTCCCAATCTGTTTCTCCACATCTCTGCTGCTATTGGGGGGCCTATAATAAACACCCAACAAGGTGACTGCACCTTTCCTATTTCTGACTTCAGCCCATACTACCTCCAGAGGCAGATCCCCCTCAAACTTCCTTTCTGCAGCCGTTATACCATTTCTAATTCGCAATGCCACACCCCCTCCTTTTTTACCACCCTCCCTAATCTTACTGAAACATCTGTAACCAGGAACCTCCAACAGCCATTCCTGTCCCTCATCTATCCACGTTTCCGTGATGGCCACAACATCGTAGTCCCAGGTACCGATCCACGCCTTAAGTTCACCCACCTTATTTCTGATACTCCTTGCATTGAAGTATACGTACTTGGGCCCATCTCTGTGTCCGCAAGTAGTTCCTGTCAGTGCTACCTTCTCCACAGCCTCCCTACAGTCTTGGACATCCTGACACACAGCTAGCTTACTTGCTGGACTACAAGTCCAGATCCCATCCCCCTGCCAAATTAGTTTAAACCCCCCCGAAGAGTGCTAGCAAACCTACCCCCCAGGATATTGGTGCCCTTCTGGTTCAGGTGCAACCCGTCCTGTTTATACAGGTCCCACCTTCCCCAGAATGCAGTCCAATTGTCCAAATATCTGAAGCCCTCCCTCCTACACCATCCTTGCAGCCACGTGTTCAACTGCACTCTCTCCCTATTCTTTGCCTCACTGTCACGTGGCACCGGCAACAACCCAGAGATGACGACTCTGTCTGTCCTAGCTTTTAGCTTCCAGCCTAACTCCTTGAGCTCTTGAATGACCTCCCCACCCCTCTTCCTACCTATGTCGTTGGTGCCAATGTGTACCACGACTTCTGGCTGCACACCCTCCCCCTTAAGCATTCTGAAGACACGGTCCGAGATGTCTCGGACCCTAGCACCCGGGAGGCAACAAACCATCCGACAGTCTCGCCCATGTCCACAGAACCGCCTGTCCGTCCCTCTAACTAGAGAGTCCCCTATAACTAGCGCTCTCCTCTTCTCCCCCTTTCCCTTCTGAATCTCAGAGCCACAAACCCCTTCACTGCAGCTTACACCTGAAAGGCTTTACCCCCCAACAGTTTCCAAAGCTGTATACTTATTTTTTAGGGGAACGACCACAGGGGAACACTGCACTGCCTGCTTCTTCCCCTTCCCATCCTCTAACTGTTACCCAGCTACCTCTGTTCTCCGGCGTAACTATGTCCCTGTAGCTGCTATCGATCACCCTCTCAGCCTCTCGAATAATCCTCAGCTCATCCAGCTCCAGTTCCAGTTCCCTAACTCGTTCGGTGAGGATCAGGATCTGACTGCATTTCCTGCACACGAAGTCGGCAGGAGTATCGGTGGTCACCCCAACCACAAACATCCTGCAGGAGGAACATTCCACCGCCTGCGCTGCCATGACTGTACACTGTCTCCAAAAACAAGAACACTGAGTCAATAACCTGTGGACTTTAAAGTTAGGTTAGAGGAGGAGGGTGGGAGGGAGGCCCTACGAAAGCAGGACCTGGGGTCTAGAACACACCCACTCAAATACTAGTCACTTGCCTTCCTGCCCAGCTATGCGCTCCAACTTAACTTCCGCTGCCCGCTGCAGGTAAGTAATTTTGAAACAAACTGTCTTACCTTAGCTGTAGTCGAATCATAGGCTCCCTGGTGTTGGATGGTGTGAGGGAGGGAGCGACAATCGTGGTCGCCCTGGTGGTGGTCAGTGAGAGGAAGGGAGAGGCAATTATTGTCGCACTGGTGTTGGACAGTGTGTAGGATGGCGGAATAATCATTGTCGCCCTGATGTTTAACAGTGACAGGGAAGGAGAGTCAATTATTGTCGCCCTGGTGTTGGACAACGCGAGGGAGGGGACTAGCTGTTGTTACAATCCAGGGGTGGGAAAAGGGTTTGGCGACTGTAGAAATGGCCATATGGACAGTGACTATTCCCGGACAGTCAGAATGCATGATTTAAGAATAACGTCCAGTTTAAATAAAGATCCTCGGGTGTGAGTGAGAGAGAGAGTCGGAAGATAAAAAATAAAACCGGTAACGGACCCCGGCCTCACTTACCGGCAAGATGACCCACTGAGGGAGAGGGCTATGGGCCCGAGAGGAATCTCTCCGCTCTCCCCACACTAACCACTATCATAACCTCCAAAAACAGGACTTTGCCGACACAGTCCGCTTTCCATCCAACGCTGCTTCTTTCTGGTTGGGACCGGCCGCCGCAGCCATTTTTGCTGCGGGCCCCGCCCCCTCGGGCCCGCGCGCGGGAGATGGCGGTCTCCGGCCGCCCTCGTGCCCCACGTGACCGTTAGCAGCTGCTTCAGGAGAAAAAAAAACTCTTTAAAGAGACACAACCCTTTCGGGGAGAAAACTAAAACACAAAAAGAGCCGACTCTGAGGGTAGCCAAACACAATGATATGGATCAGAATAAAAACTCCTCACAGGCAGAGAGGTGAAAGTGATGAAGGAGTTGCGTGTCCCAGTGTCAAGTTCCAAAGTGCCGAAAGATGGCCGTCCCCGGAGTCAAAACGTTGTCTCTGCTTTATCTCTTTCTGAGAAGATGCTGCCAGACCTGAAACATAGTCAAAGATACTCGGTGGGGGTAAGTCCAATTTCAGGATTCTCTAAAGGTTCAGTTGGCGGTTGGAGTACAATGTGGGAAAGTGGGATTAGAAGGAGAAAAGCGGAGACTGTTCTGTTAATGGGTGTGAGATATGGGTGAACTAGTGTTGCTTCTGCAGCTGGAAAACAAATTACATAATTGTTTCTGCAAAGAGCTGAGCTAACTTGCACAATTGCATACTTGCTTCTGCAAAGAGCTTACCTGGCTCGCCTTGCGTGCAAAGAAGAAACCAAAGGAAGGGAGTCAGTTACGATTCGGATGAGCAACAATGGAACATGTTATACAAATCATTTGGACAAGTCGGTAAAAAGGATAGTATGAAGGAAAAAGTTCACTGCATCATGCCAGTTTAGCAGATTACCTTCACATAGGCAGCAGAACGAACATATAAGGAATACAACAAACAAGAGTAAGGTGTGCTAGTCTTAGAGTAGTGGGAGATGTAAACAAGGATGGAGCGCAGCGAGGCAGGGGCGGAATACAATAGGGAATAGTGATAGGGTTAACACGTTATATGCTAAGCCAATGAAATAACCTAGAAAGTACCGAGAGACTCAGCCAAACTGCATTACTTGCGATGTAACTTTCTGATCGGTGTGCCTACCTGTTATACACCTGTCCTTGCAAGAACGTTTCAATAAAGTTCGCTGCTTCAGAATTTGACTCGGACTGAAATTTATTCATACGTGACCTTCGTTCCTCGCAATTTGACAGCTCGTCTGGGATGTCCATCATCGCTAGCGGGGTAGGCACCATTGACAGCCGGGAAGACATGTTACTTTCCTTTTAGAACAGTTCCGTGTTCCTCAGCGGTGGGTTCCCGCTTGTGGTTGACTGATCAAGATCCAGTGTGAGTCTATCTGAACCAGGCGAAATCGTTGTGAAGTGAGAAATTTAAGTTGGCACAAGGAGACGTCAAGCCAGGCAAGTCCGTGCACGGACCAAGTCAAGAAAATTGATTTTTAAGTACTGCCTTAGTGGCTGGGATTGAGTTCTGGTAGTTAATAGAGGACTGACGAAGGAACTCAACATGGGTTGGCACATGGGAGTAAAGAAATAGCCTCTGGGGAAAAAGGAGATGGAAATGGTGGTGGGGTCCCTGACAACGTACTTCCAGAAAGTCCATTGGGGAGGATGTTGAGGAATTGGAAACATCATACTTGTTAAGAGATGCTACGAGAAAGTATTCCGGGATGGACCAGGAAGAGCTAGTAGCTGACGGGCTACTGAGGATACACTTCATAACTAAATCATGAAAAAGATTCAAAAGATAGAGGAGTGGAGCGAGAAGGCTCTAGAGGAGATTTAGCGGAAAGCTCATAAAATGTCTGTTAGATATGGTGGGTGTGTGTGTGTTTGTGTGTGAGACAGAGCGGGAGAGAGAGAGAAAGAAGAGCTGTATTTCCAAATGGAAAGTTTAACCATTTGTGATACGGTTCGAATGCACATTTGTTCGTTGGGGATTGAATGTTTGTGCTTTGTTTCCTGAAGCTTGAGATCTAGGACTGTTTTGAATCTGATTTCTATTATGGAAATTTAACATGTTTTTTTTTAAGGTTATGGAATTTTAGTGATTATGAAATAAAATATTAGCTCCTCTTCTTTTTACAGGTCATGACTGCCTTACTGTCAGTTTCTAACTTACCTTTTTTATCCTTACATAAAAGCTAACCTTATTCGATTTCAAATCAGCTGAATATGGAGGAAAACAACATTATGACCTTTTTTGTGATTCAGACTCATTCGTTTCCATTTAATTTTAAGACTGATGTGTTTCATTGGTGATTATGATGTGTCAGCCGTAGCTTTATTCAGGAAGTCCCCTCCCTCAATAACAGTTGAAGTTTCAGTTCAATATTAGATTGTAATAAATAATCAAGGGAAAATCCTATGGTTAATACCTGTGATCTTGGGTTCGTTCATAATTCATGCATTTGAATATTTTTTTAACTTGAATAGACAAATAATTTTAAGGCAACTCCGGTTATTTCATGACCTATAGAATTACAATTAAGCAAGGACTGGTTAGGACTACTAAAGAAAACTAATTTTGGATTTAAATTAAGGGACTAAAGTTGGGTAATTATAGTGGATTTCAAAGTTGGGAACTGTATGCATTTTACGTATTAAATACTGAATAAATTAATTCCCAATTTATGTATAATATATAATATATAAATATATACTTATAAATTAAATAAGAAAACAACAAGGTTGCATGTTACTCAGATATATTGTTACAAAATGACCATTGATATATTACCACAAAGAAGAGCTGTTCTCAAAACAAGACAATGATAACTAAGCTCTGTTGATCCTCCAATGTCCACAACAATAATTGAAAACTTCCTTATTTTCCATAATTTTCTTCAGATGTATCCACACTCAGTAATGCATAAATTATGCTTGATACCACTCCACTCAGCGCTCTCTCCAAAATTCGAGCTGAATTCCATTAGGTGTCCCTACCGATGAAATAGGAGTACTGCCTGACTTAAGCAGGCACTGCTGTCACCCAGCATTCGAACCTTTGGAAAATAAGGTCAGCCAAACATATCGAGGAATAGGGTGATATACCAATCATTATTTCTTTTGTAGTATCACTGTCCCATTTCATGAAGTTTGCAAGCTCCATAATGTCAGACCTATGTGATTCAATGACGAAGAGAAGTGAATGAGCTCCATCACCTATTTATTTATTCTCCTCTTGCAATTTTTGCTTAGCTGAAAATTCAAATCCTAAAATTAACTTTGAGGTTATGACAAGTAAGATTGAGTTAGGAACAGGCTTAAAAGTTAGACAAGCGTAAATTGTGGAATTGGTTAAATGAGGTTAAAATGAAAATAAAGGCATGGAGATCAACGACAGAAGGGAAGGGAATGATGCAATAGGAAGGATAAAGCAGCAGAGTACAGTTTGTAAAATGTTTAAATCACTTGTTGGGGTTCCACACTGAATTGCAGATAATGATTACTTTGTTTATTATTATAAATATTTATTGTTAATTATATATCATTATTTATATTACTAATATTTGTCATAAATTAATTGTATTAGCCTGAATCAAAATTAATTGGCAGGATCCCTTCGCAAATTTTCAGTGACCTGTCATGCTGATTCATGATTAATTTAAAACATGACTGCATTATATTCATTGTTAATTAAAGAATGGAAAGCTACATTCCTGGCCAGAGTGCGTGCAGGCAGTGGCAGCTTCAGCCTTCTTGGTAGAGGGAAGTCAGAAACTTACTTTTGTGGAAGCACCCCACATCAGGTATGGACCATATTAAGTCAGAGAGCAGGACAATGGCTCATAGGCTCTCGGATCTTGAGATATAAGGCAGTTTTACTAGATAAGAATGACCTTGTGTAAGTCACAGATAGTTGCTTAAATCCAGCTCCATTCATGTGGCGGGGCGAGGGCGGCGCCCTTGGCAATCCCGAACACGATTGCCTTGATATTATTGAATATCTGACGAAAGTATGGAGTGACCGAAGGGTCATCCCGCTCCAAGCAGAAGCTCGGTTGTTTATCGACGGGTCTTCTTGGATGATTGAGGGTAAGAGACAAAATGGACATGCTGTAGTAGATGGGATAGAGGGAAGCATTCGGCCGAACGGCTGGTCAGACCAAATTTGTGAACTCTATGCCCGAGAAAGAGCTCTCAGAGCCTTAGAAGATATGGAAAGAACGGTGTACGCAGACTCCAATTATACATTTAGATTGACACACAGCTTCGGAAAAAACTGGCAAAAAAGAGGACTAATCAATAGCAGAGGAAAAGAACTAGCACATGAGGAATTGATAAAACAAATACTAGAATCCCAGTTAATCCCGAGAGATGTAGCGATAGTTCATATAAACGGACATCAGAAGGGGAATGAACCGGAAGTAAGAGGAAATAAATAAGAGTCATGCAAGCTCAGCAGATTACCTTCACGTAGACAGCAAAACGAACCAGGACTAAGACGCAGAAGGAATACAACAAACAAGAGTAAGGGGTGCCAGAATTAGAGTAGTGGAAGAAGTAAACAAGGGCCTACTTGTTAGCCACCCGTCCTTGCAAGAATGTTTCAAGAAGGATCGCTGCTTCAGAATTTGACTCGGACTGAAATTTATTGATATCTATGGATGGATTTTTATTTCAAAAGTATACTTTATTTATAAAAACCTACAAATATACATAGCTACTGATATATTTTGGCTCTGTGCAATAGCATATGAAGGCAACAAAGCAAACATTGAAATTGGACTCCAGCCAACAACAACTGAAGGTATTTCTTCCATGTGTAACGATTACAGTGTTATATATTTGAAGGATCTTGTAACTGAATGATCCCCTATTTAAATTTTCCTTTTTAACCTCAGACCGTTGTCATTCTCCACTGTTCCTTGGTGACAGTTGCCAAAAGCTTTCCTGCGTTCTTCACAATATAATTCTTGACCTTAGAATGTGGAAGTCTGCAGATCCCGGTTTACCATTTGGTCTGGAAGACAGCAACGTTTTGGGGAGACCAACGAGCGTTTTTCACTCAGATGATGGACTCCCACACGCTGTTGATGTTTGTCTCGGTGTGCAACCTGGGGAACAGTCTGTCGACCACAGAGTCGAACATCACAGAGCTGCTCGGGTCAAACCTCAACAAAAGCGATTGCATCTTTCTCCAGACTTCCTTTGCAGAGGCACCTTCAAGAATCAGTGTGCGACAGTCTCATTCTCTGCTCTGTGTTGGTGGCAGCTTGCAGTGGCGTAGGCAGACCCAGATGTACACAAAGAATCTGACAGGTCATTCCCTTCTCACCACAATCCAAGCAATGTTATTTGGAATGGCTTATCGGAAAGTTCTGGTAATGAGGCATTCTACCAAATTACTTTATTGTCTGTTCAGGGAACGAACCAATAGGATCCACCTTCCTTTTCTGGCAGTGTCTTGAGGACGCTATATGCTGACCACTCCCTGATGGACTTGTGGTCAAAAATCTTTTCCTATACATATCTCTGCACGAAGAACAGATGATACAGAATGATCCAACTACCTAGAGCACAATCTCATCCTTCACAGCACTGGGTACAGGTTTAACCTTAGTAGGTTGTGACACTTGGTGTTTGCATATGAAGGGTCGACACATGGCTTGATGCTGTCACACACAAATGTGACCACCAAGATGAGGGTGACATTGAGTACGTTCTTCACTCCCTTTACCGAGAGTTTTGTGTAAGGAGTCCCTGCAGACACACTCCTTCTTAGCCCTCCAGATGAAGTGTAAGATGGCTTTGGTTACTGAAGCAGTACAGTTTGGGTGGATGGGCTAGACCTGTGCCACTTCCAATAACACAGTGTCTCACACCTGCTGACCAGGTTTTTACTCTCAATGGACAGGGATCCGTGCTCCCAAAAGGCCTATTTCTGCTTCAATTTGGCAATGCGCTCCCTCAAGAATTTGTGTACCGGCCCATTCAAACCATATTCCCAGCACCTTCCAGTAATCTGTCCTGATGGTAAAGGGAATAAAGAATCGGTCAGCACAGTTCCAAAAGAGCATCATCATTGCCTCGAATTACCTTGGCTCCTGAGGCCAATTCCAACTGGTCTCAGACGCTGAGAGGGAGGCTTTGGTCTTCAGACTCCACTGCCTGGAATAGTCACCCCTCTCAGGCTGGCATCCGTCCTAATGGATTCAGCAAATGTTCTGCATAGCACACAAACAAGGCAATTGTCTCATGGTTACTTTGAAAGGTATGAAAGAAGTAGTACCAAAAATTGATTGGAGTAAACTGTTCACAGGTAAAGGGAAGTCTGACCAGTGGAAAGCCTTCAAGAGTATGATAACGAGTATTCAGAGTCGTTATGTTTCTGTTAGAATGAAATGTAAGGCTAGAAGGTCAAGAGAACAAAGGAAAAAGAAGGATGCATATGTCAGGTATTGACAGGATAAATCAAGGGAATCCTTAGAGTATAAAGGCAGGAGGAGTCTACTCAGGAGAGACATCAGGAAGGCAAAAAGTGGACATGAGATAACTTTGGCAAATAGAGTTCAGGAAAATCCAAAGGTTTTTTTCAACAAATACATTAAGACCCAAAGCATAACAAACGAGAGAATCGGTCTCCTCAAGGGTCAGCAAGGTGGCCTTTGTGTGGAGCCGCAGGAGATGGGGCAAGTTACGAAGTGAATATTTCACATCAACAATTACTATGGAAAAGAACACGGAAGATAAACAACGTAAGGAAATATTTCATGCCATGTTGAAAAACGTCGATATTACAGAGGAGGAACTGCTGGATGTCTTAAAAAGCATAAAAGTGTATAAATCCCCAGGAACCGACCAGTTGTACCCGAGAAATCTGTGGGAAGCTCGGGAAGTGATTGCCAGGCCAGTTTCTGAGATATTTGCATCATCGATAGTCACAGGTGTGGTGACAGAAGACTGGAAGTTGGTTAACGTGATGCCACTATTTAAGAAAGGTGGTAAGGACAAGCCAGGGAATTATCGATCGGTGAGACTGACATCGGTGGTGGGCAAGTGTTGGAGAGAATCCTGCGGGACAGGATGTACACTTATTTGGAAAGGCACGACTGATGAGGAATAGTCACCATGGGTTTGCGCGTGGGAAATCATATCTCACAAACTTGATTGATTTTTTTGAAGAGGTAACAAAGAGGATTGATGAGGGCAGTGTGTTTGACGTCATCTACATGGACTTCAGTAAAGGTATTCGACAAGGTTCCCCATGGAAGTCTTGTTATCAAAGTTAGGTCTCATGGAATACAAGGAGAACTAGCTATTTGGATACAGAATTGCTCAAAGGTGGAAGAAAGAGTGGTGGTGGAGCATTGCTTTTCAGTTTGGAAGCCTGTGACCAGTGGTGAGCCACAAGGATCGGTGCTGGGTCCATTACAGTTCATCACTTATGTAAATGATTTGGATGTGAGGTATAAGAAGTATAGATAGGAAGTTTGTAGATGATAACAAAATTGAAGGAGTAGTGGACAGCGAAGAAGGTTGCCTCCGCTTACAATGTGATCTTGATCTGATGAGCGAATGGGCTCAGTTGTGGCAGATGGAGTTTAACTTAGATAAATGCGAGGTGTTGCATTTTGGGAAATCAAATGTTGGCAGGACTTATACACTTAATGGCAAGGTTCTAGGGCGTGTTGCTGAATAAAGAGACCTTGGCGTGCAGGTGCAGAGCTCCATGAAAGTAGAGTCGCATGTAGATAGGATAGTGAAAAAGACATTTGGTACGGTCTCCTCTATTGGTCAGAATCTTGAATACAGGATAGAGAGATTGTGTTGCGGCTGTACAGCACATTGGTTAGGCCACTTCAGGAATATTGCGTACAGTTCTGGTCTCCATCCTATCGAAAGATGTTGTGAAATTTGAAAGGGTTCAGAAAAGATGTACAAGGATGCTGCCAGGGCCGGAGAACTTGAGCTATAGGGAGAGATGGAATAACCGAGGTGTAGTTTTTCCATGAGGTTTGGTTACTGAGGGGTAACCTTATAGACGTTTTTTTAAAATCATGAGGAGCATAGATGGGGGTGTAGGAGTCCAGAACTAACGATTATAGGATAAGGGTGAGAGGGGAAAGATATAAATGAGACCTAAGGGGCAGCATTTTCACGCAGAGTGTGGTATAAGCAATGAATTGGCTTCCAGAGGAAGTGGTGGAGGCTGGTACTGTTGCAAAATTTAAAAGGTATATGGATGGGCACATCAATAGGACGTGTTTGGAATCATATGGGCCAGTGCTGCCAGGTACAACGAGATTGGGTTGGTTTATTTGTTCAGCATGGACGAGTTGTACAGAAGGGTCTGTTTCCGTGCTGTATATCGCTCTGCCTCTATGACTGCATAAATCAAGATATTGTGATTCTCATCAGGAATTTTAAAAAGAATCATGTGTTAATTATAAACAAGTGGATTCAATGAATTTCTTGAACAGTATAGGGGCATACTTGAGAGGGAGATCAGGAAGGCAAGGAAAAAATATAAGATATTATCGGCAAGTAAGATTATGGATAATCCTAAGAGATTCCTCAAGTTGATGAGGAGTATGAATGCAATTACAGAGAGAGTATGTCTCCTTAAAGATCAACAAGGTTGTCCTTGTGTTGAATCTCAGTAGAATGGAGAGATATTAAAAGAATATTTTGCATCAGATTTTGCGATGGAAAATGAGGTGGAGGCTAAAGGACTCAGTGACAAAATGGTGTTTTGAGATCAGTTCACGTTGCAGAACAATGTGCTGGAAATCATAGAAAATACAAAAATGGATAAATCTCTGAGACCTGATCTAGTGTCGCACAGGACTTCGTGGGTAGTTAGGGAGGAAATTGTGGGGCTCTTTGTAGAAATATTTGTTGCATCTATAAATACAGTAAGGTGCCATATGACGAGGGAGTGTCAATGCTGTGCCTTTGTTAAAGAAGGGATGTCAGGAGAAGCCTGTGAATTATAAACCGGTGAGTCCGACTTTGGCGTTGGATTGTTTGAAATGATTTAGAAAAATAGAATTTGGATACATTTAGAGAAGCAATGAATGATTAGGTATAGTCAACATGCTTTAGTTTGTGAGGGAAATTGCATCTCACAATTTTGATTGAGTTTTTTGTGAAAGTAAGCAAGACGATTGATGTGGGCAGAGCGGTAGACATTGTTGACTTGGACATTTGTGAAGTCTTTGACAAATTTCTGCATGGTAGACTAGTTACTAAAGTTGGACCACATGGATGAGCATTCCAATTGAATACAAAATTGATATTATGGCGGAGAGTGATATTTTCCGACCAGAGGCCTATGACCACTGGGACTGGTACTGGTGCCACTTTTGTTTGTCATCTAATAAATTATGTACTTGAGAATATAGAAAACATGCTTAGTCGGTTGACTGATGACATCAAGATTGGTGATATTGTGGAGAGTGAAAAAGGTTATCTAAGATTACATAGTGATCTAGATCTGAGTCAATGTACTAAAGAGTGGCAAATGGCATTTCATTTGGATAAATATGAGGATATGGCATTTTGGCAAGATTTACACAATTAAAAGTAGGGCCTTTGGTAGTGTTGTAGGGCAGAGTGCTTCAGTTATATAATTCTTCGAAGTTTGCATCACAAAAAGACAGGGTAGTTAAGAAGACAGTTAGCATGCTTCCCTTCGTTGCTCAGTCGTTTTGAGGATAGGAGTTGGGATGTCCTGTTGAGGTTGTACAGGATGTTGGTGATGCCTTTTCTGGAGTACTGTGTCTGCTTCTGGGCACCCTGTTATAGTAAGGGTATTATTAAGCTGGAGAGGGTTCAGTGTAGATTTGTCAGGATGTTGCTGACAATGGAAAGTTTGTATAATAAGGAGAAGCTGGATAAGCTTGGAACTTTCTCATTGGAGCATAGATGATGACCTTCCTGAGACTGATAAAACCCTGGGGCACTTAGATAAGGTTAATGGCAGATGTCGTTTCCCTCGGGTAAGTGATTTCCAGAATAGAGGCCGTATTTTTAAAGTGAGAGGAGGAAGGTTTAAATAAAATATGAGTGGCAACTTTCTTACACAGCGAATGGTTCTGTGTGGAATGAGCTTCCAAAGGAAGTGGTGGATTAAAAGACATTTAGAGAAGAACATGAATAAGAAATGTTTAGAGGGTGTTTTGAGCAGCAAAAAACGGCCAATGGTTAATGTTGCAGAACATGGCTGACAGTAGTTAGAGAACTTGGGAAGATAGTTGCTTAACGTAGAATAATGGTCTCTCTGTATAATCAAGGTTATTGAATGTGCAGCCGCAGTTGCTTACATAGATACGAATATTTCATCCTAATTAATTGCTTCACTTGAATTAGTTAATCAACCTGTTACAATATTGAGGTTTTAATTAGCATTCTTCAGATCATCAGATATGTATTCCTAAGTCGTTATAGATCCACATATATACATGACTCTATATAGAAAAATAAAATCATCAAAAGCTGGAGAGGAAAAGATTCAAACCAGTTTCCAACAATAAAAGCCGTCCCCATGTTATTACAGGGAGCAACAAATGCAGCAATTTGCAGACATTGGAATGTGGATTGAATGACATTAGGACATGAGAGTCATAGAGACATAGAGATGTACAGCATGGAAACAGACCCTTCGGACGACCCATCCATGCAGACCAGATATCCCAATCTGATCTAGTGCCACTTGCCAGCACCCGGCCCGTACCCCTCCAAACATTACCTATTCATATACTAATCCAAATGCCTCGTAAATGTTGCAATTGTACCCGTCTCCACCACTTCCTCTGGCAGCTCATTCCATACACGTACCGCTCTCTCTGTGAAAAAGTTGCCCCTTAGGTATCTTTTATATCTTTCCCCTCTCACCCTAAACCTATGCCCTCTAGTTCTGGACTCCCCCACCCCAGGGAAAATACTTTGTCTATTTATCCTGCCATGCCCTCATAGTTTAGTAAACTTCGATAAGGTTTACAAAAGCTCAGCCTCTGACGGTCCAGGAAAACAGCCCCAGCCTGTTTAGACTTTCACCATAGCTCAATCCTCCAACCCTGGCAACATCCTTGTTATTCTTTTCTGAACCCTTTCAAATTTCACAATATCTGTTTGATAGGAAGGAAACCAGAATTGCAAACAATATTCCAACAATGGCCTAACCAATGTCCTGTAGAGCCGCAACATGACCTCCCAACTCCTGTACTTAATACTCTGACCAACATAAGAAAACAAACCAACCACGTTCTTAACAATCACACCTACCTGCTACTCCACCCTCAAGGAGCCATGAACCTGCACTCCAAGGTCTCTTTGTTCAGCAACACTCCCCAGGAACCTACCACCAAGTGCATGCGTCCTGCCAAGATTTGCTTTCACAAAATGCAACACCTCACATTTATCTAAATTAAACTCCATCTGCCACTTCTCGGCCCATTGGCCCATCTGATCAAGATCCTGTTGTCATCTGAGGTAACATTCTTCACTGTCCAAGACACTTCCAATGTTTTTGTCATCTACAAACTTACTAACTGTATCTCTTATGCTTGTTCTGAGGGAGTGGCTGAGGAAATAGCGGAGGCGTTCGTTGAGATCTTTCAAAAGTCACTGGAGTCACGGAAATTCCCAGATAATTGGAAGATCGCTGTTGTAACCCACTTGTTCAAGAAAGGATGAAGACAAAAGATCGAAAATTATAGGCCAACTAACCTAACCTCCGCTGTTGGTAAAATTCTAGAATTCATAATTAAGGATGAGGTTTCTAAACTCTTGGAAGAGCAGGGTCGGATTAGAAAAAGTCAACATGGATTTAGTAAGGGGAGGTCGTGCCTGACAAACCTGTAGGAATTCTTTGAAGAAGTGACAAGTAGGTTAGACCAGGGAAACCCAGTGAATGTGGTCTATCTAGACTTCCAAAAGACCTTTGATAAGGTACCACACGGGAGGCTGCTGAGTAAGGTGAAGGCCCATGGTGTTCGAGGTGAGCTAATGGTATGGATTGAGGATTGGCTGTCTGACAGAAGGCAGAGAGTTTGGATAAAAGGTTCTTTTTTGGAATGGCAGCCAGTGACAAGTGGTGTCCCGAAGGGATCAGTGTTGGGGCCGCAGCTGTTCACGTTATATATTAATTATCTGGAAGAAGGGACTGGGGACATTCTACCGAAGTTTGCCAATGATACCAAGTTAGGTGGACAGACAGGTAGTACTGAGGATGTGGGGAGGCTGCAGAAGGATCGAGACAGTTTGCGAGAGTGGTCCAGGAAATGACTGATCGAATTCAATGTGAGCAAATGCGAGGTCTTACACTTTGGAAAAAAGAATACAAGCATGGACTACTTTCTAACCTAAGAAAATTCATAAAGCTAAAGTACAAAGGGATCTGGGAGTGCTAGTCGAGGATTCTCTTAAGGTAAACATGCAGGTTGAGTCCGTGATTAAGAAAGCGAATGCAATGTTGTCATTTATCTCAAGAGGGTTAGAATATAAAAGCACAGTTGTGCTACTAAGACTTTATAAAGCTCTGGTTAGGCCCCATTTGAGGTACTGGGTCCAGTTTTGGTCCCCACACCTCAGGAAGGATATACTGGCACTGGAGCGCGTTCAGCGGAGATTCACACGTATGATCCCTGGAATGGTAGGTCTAACATACGAGGAACGTTTGAGGATCCTGGGAATGTATTCATTGGAGTTTAGAAGATTAAGGGGAGACCTAATAGAAACTTACAAGATAATACATTGCTTGGAAAGGGTGGATGCTAGGAAATTGTTTCAGTTAGGCGAGGAGACTAGGACCCGTGGACACAGCCTTAGAATTAGAGGGGGGTAAATTCAGAACACAAATCTGGAGACATTTCTTCAGCCAGAGCGTGGTGGGCCTGTGGAATTCATTGCCGTGGAGTGAAGTGGAGGCCGGGACGCTGTATGTCTTCAAGGCAGAGATTGAAACGCTATCGACCTTGATAGAACTTGTTCAAACTCTTGTGCCAAGATTAACCCTTCATTCCATAAATTGGTGGACTGAACATCCTCTGACCTGCTTCCATACCAATTATTTAGTTTTGCATAAATGTGATGAAATCTGAACAACGCATTGGAGGTCACGTTGCTGTTGTACAGGACATTGGTTAAGCGAAAGTGAGGACTGCAGATGCTGGTGATCAGAGTCAAGATTAGAGTCATACTGGAAAAGCCACAGGTCAGGCAGCATCCGAGGAGAGGAAAATTGACGTTTTGGGCAAAACACTTTCATCTGGAATGAGAAGATGAAGGGCTTCCTGATGAAGGGTTTTGCTGGAAACGTCAATTTTCCTGCTCCTCGGATGCTGCCTGATATGCTGTGCTTTTCCAGCACCACTCTAATCAGGACTTTGGTTGGGCCATCTTTGCAACATTGCATGAGATTCTGGTTTCTTCCTAATGGAAGGATGTTGTGAAAATTCGCAGGGTTCAGAATGGATTTACAAGGATGTTGCCACGATTGAAGGTTTTCAGCCATACGGAGAGGCTGAATCGGCTGGGGCTGTTTTTCCTGGAGTGTCAGAGGCTGAGGGATGACCTTATAGAGATTTATAAAATCATGAGGAGTGTGGATAGGGTAAATAGACAAGGTCTTTTCGCTGGGGTGGGGGAGTCCAGAACTAGAGGAAGTGGTGGAGGCCAGTACAATTACAACATGTAAAAGGCATATGGATCGGTATATGTATAGGAAGGGTTTGGAGGGATAGGGGCTGGGTGCTGACAGCTGGGACGAGATTAGGCTCCGATATCTGGTGGACGTGGACGGGTTGGACCAAAACAAGGTTTCCCTGTTGTACATCTCTGATTCTATAAAGCACGTACGCAAAATAGAATCTGTTGTTACATATGTTCTTGATTCCTCTGACAATAAAAAAAAACATACCAAGGCGAATATGCTTCATGTGTATTTGTACCCAGATATTGCATGGCTCTTATTATTGCAATACGCTTTTGTTCTTTTCAATTAATTCAAGGAATGTCTGCTTCGATAACAAGGCCAGCATATAATTTTTATTCCTGATTATTCTTCTGAACGCTGTGATGATCTGTTGTTTTGAAGGCAGCAATCTATGTTGTAGAATTGCATACTATGTTTTTAATCCAGCATAAGTGAAGGAACAGGGATATAGTTCCAAATCAGGATGGTGCATGTTTTGGTGGTGAAAACTGCCTGTTGTGGAGTTGTCTATTGCCATTTTCCATCTGAGAATAACAGGTAGAAGCTCACAAAGTGTGGTTGAAACAGTGTGGTTAATTTGCTACAATCCATGTTGTACATATTACAGAATGAGCCCCGTGCCTATGGTTATCAGAGAGAAACAATACTTAAAATTTGATGACTGTCAACGTGAATTGCTTTGCTCTGGATCGGATTGAGCTTCTTGCTCAATCTCTCAGCAGAGCAGGTAACAGCTGTCTGGGTGGTGTTTTTGTCAGTCACGGTATAGTCCAGTTATTGTTTTTTTAACGGCTAAAATTTAAAGTTTTTTTAAGCGCCTCGCGGACCCGGAAGCTGGTGTCGCACTAGCTTACCTGGGTAGGTTTTTTTCTTATAAAAGCGCGCAGGCGAGGAACCCGAGGCACTACAGGGGTAGAGCCTCCCACCCGCTCTCCTCCTCTAACCTAATAATAAGACCCATTGTGACAAACAGGTAAGTGCTGCATTTTACTTGTTTGTTTCTTTAGATCTAGTTTTTAAAGTTTCTCTTTTAGAGGGATGGCAGCGAAGGCAGTGCAATGTTCCTCTTGCAACATGTATGAGGTGAAGGAAGCCATTAGTGTCCCTCCTGATTACACTTGCAAGAAGTGCATCCATCTCCAGCTCCTCGAAGACCGTGTTAGGGAACTGGAGCTGGAGCTGGATAAACTACGGATCATTCGGGAGGCAGAGGTGGTCATAGATCAGCGATTTAGGGAAGCAGTTACTCCGAAAGTTATAGAGAGATGGGTGACAGTGAGGGGCAGTGGGAAGAACCAGCCAGTGCAGGGACCCCCTGCGGTCATTCCCCTCAAGAACGAGTATACCGTTTTGGATACTTGTCGGGGGGATGACTTACCAGGGGTAAGCAACGAGGTTCAGGCCTCTGGCACGGAGCCTGTCCCAGTTGCTCAGAAGGGAAGGGCGGAGAAAGGTAGACCAATAGTTATTGGGGACTCAATAGTGAGGGGCACAGATAGGCGGTTTTGCAGGGGCGACAGAGACTCACGATTGGTATGTTGCCTCCCAGGTGCAAGGGTACGTGATGTTTCTGATCGTGTTTTCCGGGTCCTTAAGGGGGAGGGGGAGCAGCCCCAGATCGTGGTCCACGTTGGCACCAACGACATAGGTAGGAAGAGGGGTGAGGATGTTACACAAGCTTTCAGCGAGCTAGGTTGGAAGCTCAGAGCTAGAACGAAAAGAATCGTTGTCTTTGGTTTGTTACCCGTGCCACGTGATAGAGAGTCGAGGAATAGGGAGAGAGAAGATTTAAGTGTGTGGCTACAGTGATGGTGCAGGAGGGAGGGATTCCGGTTTCTGGACAACTGGGGTTCTTTCTGGGGAAGGTGGGACCTCTATAAACAGGATGGTCTACTCCTGAACCTGAGGGGCACCAGTATCCTTGGGGGGAGGTTTGCTAGTGCTCTTTGGAAGGGTTTAAACGAACACTGCAGGGGCATGGGAACCTGGACTGTAGCTTTAGGGTACAGGACCTTGAGTGTAGGGAGGTTAGGAACATGGCATCGATCTCGAAGGAGGGTGCCTTTAAAAAGGAAGGTGGCTTCAAGTGTGTATACTACAATGCCAGAAGTAGAAGAAATAAGGTAGGTGAGCTTGCAGCATGGGTTGGTACCTGGGACTTCGATGTTGTGGCCATTACAGAGACGTGGGTAGAACAGGGACAGGAATGGCTGTTGCAGTTTCCAGGGTTTAAATGTTTCAGTAGGGTCACAGATGGGGGTAAACAAGGGGGAGGTGTGGCATTGCTTGTTAAGGATAGTATTGCAGCAGTAGAAAGATTGCTGGAGGAAGACTTGCCAACTGAGGTGGTGTGGGCAGAGGTTAGAAATAGGAAAGGTGAGGTCACCCTGTTAGGAGTTTTCTACAGGCCGCCTAATAGTCCGAGAGATGTAGAGGAAAGTATTGCGAGGATGATTCAGGAGAAGAGTGTAAGTAGCAGGGTGGTTGTTATGGGGGACTTTAACTTCCAAGATATTGACTGGGAAAGCTATAGCTCGAGTTCGTTCGATGGGTCGGTGTTTTTCCAATGTGTGCAGGAGGATGTCCTGACACAATATGTCGACAGGCCAACAAGAGGTGAGGTGATACTGGATTTGGTTCGAGGTAATGAACCAGGCCAGGTGTTAGACTTGGAGGTAGGTGAGCACTTCGGGGGCAGGGACCACAACTCGGCGACTTTTACTCGAGTGATGGAGAGGGATAAGTGTGCACTGCAGGACAACAGTTATAGCTGGGGGCAGGGAAATTATGATGCGGTGAGGCATGACTTCCGATGCGTGGATTGGAAAAATAGGCTTCAAGGGAAGAACACAAATGATATGTGGAGATTGTTCAAGGAACAGCTAATGGGTGTCCTTGATAAGTATGTACCAGCCAGGCAGGGAGTAAAGGGTCTTGTGAGGGTGCCGTGGTTTAATAAAGAATTGGAATCCCTTGTGAAAGGGAAGAGAGTGGCCTATGTAAAGATGAGGCGTGAAGGTTCAGTTGGGGCGATTGAGAGTTATAAGGTAGCCAGGAAGGATCCAAAGAGAGAGCTAAGAGCAGCGAGAAGGGGCCATGAAAAGTCCTTAGTTGGTAGGATTAGGCAAAACCCAAAGGCCTTTTATAGGTATGTCAGGAATAAAAGGATGACTAGGGTAGGTATCGGTCCAGTCGAGGATAGTAGTGGGAAGTTGTGTGTGGATGCGGAGGAGATTGGTGAGACACTAAATCAATACTTTTCGTCAGTATTCACTCAGGAACAGGACACTGTTGCTGATGTCAATATTGAGTCACAAGTGATTAGAATGGATGGCCTTGAGGTAAGTAGGGAAGAGGTCTGGGGAATACTGGAAAGGATTAAAATAGATAAGTCCCCTGGGCCTGATTGCATTTATCCTAGGATCCTCGGGGAAGCTAGGGAGGAGATAGCGGAGCCATTGACCTTGATTATTAGGTCGTCGTTGTCTTCGGGAACAGTGCCAGAAGACTGGAGGATAGCGAATATGGTCCCCTTGTTCAAAAAGGGGAGCAGGGATAGCCCGAGTAACTATAGGCCAGTCAATCTCACTTCTGTTGTGCGCAAAGTCTTAGAGAGAATTGTAATGGATAGGATTTATGAACATCTGGATAGGAATAATGTGATCAAAGAAAGTCAGCATGGTTTTGTGAAGAGCAGGTCGGGCCTCACAAACCTTATTCAATTATTTGAGAAGGTGACCAAGGAAGTGGACGAGGGTAAAGCAGTAGATGTGGTGTATATGGATTTTAGCAAGGCGTTCGATAAGGTAACCCATGGCAGGCTAATTCAAAAACTACGGAGGTATGGCATTGATGGTGCATTAGAGGTTTGGATGAGGAATTGGCTGGCTGGAAGGAGACAGAGGGTAGTAATTGATGGTATAGGTTCATCTTGGAGCGCAGTTACTAGCGGTGTTCCACAAGGATCTGTTTTGAGACCATTGCTGTTTGTCATTTGTATAAATGACCTGGAGGAGTGGTTTGAAGGCTGGGTGAGCAAGTTTGCGGATGACACGAAAGTCGGTGGAGTTGTGGACAGCGAAGAAGGATGTGGCAGGTTACAGCGGGATATAGATAAGTTGCAGAGCTGGGCAGTAAGGTGCCAAATGGAATTCAATGTAGCTCAGTGTGAAGTCATTCACTTTGGTAGGAGTAACAAGAAGATGGATTACTGGGCAAATGGTAGACTACTTGGTAGTGTGGATGAGCAGATGGATCTTGGTGTCCATGTACACAGATCTTTGAATGTTGCCACCCAGGTAAATCGTGCTGTGAAGAAGGCATATGGTGTACTGGTCTTTATTGGTTGAGGAATTGAGTTCCGGAATCCTGAGGTCATGTTGCAGTTGTATAAGACTCTGGTGCGGCCTCATCTGGAGTATTGTGTGCAATTTTGGTCGCCATACTACAGGAAGGATGTGGAGGCACTGGAACGAGTGCAGAGGAGGTTTACCAGGATGTTGCCTGGCATGGTAGAAGATCGTATGATGAATGGCTGAGGCACTTGTGACTTTTCTCATTGGAGAAAAGAAGGTTTAGGGGAGATTTGATAGAGGTGTACAAGATGATTAGGGGTTTAGATAGGGTTGACAGTGAGAACCTTTTTCCGTGTCTGGAGTCAGCTGTTACTAGGAGATACAGCTTTAAATTAAGGGGTGGTAGGTATAGGACAGATGTTAGGGATAGATTTTTTACTCAGCGGGTTGTGAGTTCATGTAATGCCCTGCCAGTAGCAGTGGTGGACTCTCCCTCTTTATGGGCATTTGAGCGGACATTAGACAAGCATATGGAGGTTATTGGGCGAGTGTAGGTTCGGTAGGCTTCGTTTGGCGCAACATCGAGGGCTGATGGGCCTGTACTGCGCTGTATTTCTCTGTGTTCTATGTTCTATGAATGTTTTTAAATCTGCGCTTATCCAGGCAAGTGATCACTATTGAATAAAAATAATATGTACTGGACGGATCGAAGAGTCTGTTTGCGTTCTATATACACTATGACTATAATACATCTGAGCTTTTTCTTGAAAGAATGGACAGGTTTTAGGGCTACATGAAGTCAGTTACTCGTTGCAGAAACATTAATTGCTCACCTCATCTGTGTCCATTGAATTTTTATGGTTGGTCTAATTGAGATACACATAAACTGATGTTTTATAATGGGGTTTTACACACAGCATGTAACACGGTTGCAGAGTACTGTAAATGATCACTGTGCATAACTAAAGTGTTGAGACTTTCCTTCTCACGAATGGATTTTAAAAGTCTCCGTAGAAGAACAACGAGAGAAAGCAGAGTCAAACATAAGCTGTGTGATCCAGGTTGTTTCTTCCAATAACATAACAGTAAAAGTAGAAGTTTTCATGTGCTTAAGTACCAGTAATCTAAGTTTTAGTATTTCTAATAAATAGGTTTATGCAATAGATAAAAACTGAAGGCAATATTTGTCTTTGCATTCCACTCCTTCTATCGTTACACAAGCGCAAGAAATTCATGGAGTTGGTTTCGCATTATACGTAACAGATTTCTGAATTAATCTGTATAAAAGCTGGCGCTGGCGTGGACCTAACCTTGTTTGATATTTGTTGGCGCAACCTAATATTATCCAGGTTTTGTTTCAGTTGAGAAGGGACTATGTCAGTATTAGTGGGACTCACGAATGACCATCATGCAATGATCAGTGAACACCCCTGTTTTGAACTTCTGATGGAAGGGATTTTTGTTTAATGAACCAGATCAAAGCAAACCCTCAAGTTGTTTTAAGAAATAACCCAGACCCTACATTTTATCTTATTTTCAAATTCGGTATGATCTGTGTTCCAGGTGTTATGCGACTCGTCAAACTATCTGACGTTCAGCAAATATCGTTTATTTAAACACGACAGTTGAAATACAAACAAAAGGAATAGGAATCTAGACTAAATTTATAAATGGAAAACTTAACTGAATGACTTGGATGTGGACTTGGAAGGGTGGGTTAGTAAATTTGCAGACGACACAAAGGTCGGTGGAGTTGTGTATAGTGACGAAGTAGTTTGCGAAGAGACATAGATAGGATGCAGAGCTCGGCTGAAAGTTGGCAAATGGAGTTTAATGTGGACAAGTGTGAGGTGATACACTTTGGTTGGAGTAATTGGAATGTAAAGTTCTGGGCTAATGGTAAGATTCTTGGAAGTGCAGATGAGCAGAGAGATCTCGGTGTCCATGTAGATCCCTGAAATTGCCAGCCAGACTGATTGGGTTGTGAAGAAGGCATACAGTGTTTTGGCCTTTTATTAATAGAGGGATTGAGTTCTGGAACCAGGAGGTTTTGCTGCAGCTGTACAAAGCTCTGGTACGGCCACATTTGGAGTATTGTGTACAGTTCTGTTTACTGCATTATAAGAAGGATGTGAAAGCTTTGGAAAGGGTGCAGAGGAGATTTACTAGGATGTTGTCTGGTATGGAAGGAAGGTCTTACGAGGAAAGGTTGAGCCTTGAGGCTGTTCTCGTTAGAAAGAAGAAGGTTGAGAGGTGACTTAATAGAGGCATACAAGATAATCAGAGGGTTAGATAGGATGGACAGGGAGAGACTCACACTGGATAAGTGGTGCTGGAAGAGCACAGCAGTTCAGGCAGCATCCACCGAGCAGCGAAATCGACGTTTCGGGCAAAAGCCCTTCATCAAGATTCCAACTGTGGGAACGGCAAACACGAGGGGACACAACTTTAAAGTGAGGGGAGATAGGTCTAAAACAGATGTCAGAGGTAGTTTCTTTACTCAAAGAGTAGTAAAGGTCTGGAATGCTTTGCCTGAAAAAGTAGTCGATTCGCCAACTTTAAGTGCATTCAATTCGTCATTGGTCAGGCATATGGACGTCGATGGAATTGTGTAGATGGGATGGGCTTCCGATTAGTATGACAGGGCGGTGCAACATCGAGGGCTGAAGGACCTGTACTGCGCTGTTATGTTCTATGTTCTTCAATAGGATCTGTTACTAATTAATTGTCGAATATAGTAATATCACGTAAACACACCCCTTGGCAAAAAACAGTAAATGTTGATACAGATTCTCACATGCAGTTATCCAATGCAGAAGGAAACAATATTAAAGTAAGTAGCAGCTAGGGATAATTCACTGAAGCTTCAACTCTTCTGAGAATCCAAACAGCTTCTGACTGCCACAGCAAAAAGAAACGAGAAAGCCTGGCCTGTTGGAGATTGCCACTTTCTTTCCATTGTTTAAAATAAAAAAAACATAAAAATTTGAGTTATGCCACCTCCAGTAGTCAGTTCAGTGCTTCTGCCTTTACATTCTTTCTTCAAATAAAAACCCACCGGACATAAAGTAACATTTTTAAAGTGGCAGCATGGTCACACATTGATGAAGCAGTTTGAAATTGCTCGACTTGGAATTCAGTCAAATGTAGCCTTGAAATAAAGTCTCATTATTCTCAAACAAATGATGGAGATCAAATCATTGTTCGTGTTTGATAAGATGGTCAAAATATGAGCGTTCTTAATGGAATACAACGTGAATATTTGTCAACAAGTTGTTACTGGGTAAATGCTTTCCTATTTGTGATAGGATCTTTTTCTCTGCTTGAGTTTCATTCACAGCATGCCATTTGCGACTTTCATGTTCCAGTTTGAACAAAGATTGAAGCCATAATAAAACAGTTGAATGCGTGTGGTGCTGCGAAAGCCCAGGAGGTCAGGCAGCATGCATGGAGCAGGGAAGTCTAAGTTTCGAGCGTAAGCTCTTCATCAGGAACGAGGGAGTGGCCCAAGGGAGCTGAGAGGTAAGGAGGAGGCGGTGGGAATGGGGGAAAGTTAGTTAGGAATGCGATAGCTGGACAAAGATAGGTGTGAAGGTGATAGATCGGAGAGGAGGGTGAAGCGGATGCGCGAGACCAAAGATAGACAGCTCGGTTAAGTAAAGAAGGTGGTGCCAAGTTGGACGATTGGATCTCTGATATGATGGGAGAAGGGGAAATGAGGGCACTGGTGAAATCCGCATTGAACCCATGGAGGGTCCCGGGATGGAAGGTGAGGCATTGCTCTCAGTGTGGTCTCCTTAACATTGGGAAGATCGGATGGTAATGTGTGGCAAGTTTCAGAGAACATCTCTGGGACACACGCACTAAACAACCTCCAACTAATTTAACTCCCCCTCCCACTCAACCAAGTACATGCAAGTGCTGGGCCTCCTCTACGGTCAAACTCTTCCACCCGACCCCTGGATGAAGAACACCACATCTTCCACCTTGCGAGCATCCAACCACACGGGATCAATATGGTTTTCACCAATTTTCTCATTTCCCCTTCTCTCACCTTCTCCCAGATCCAACCTTCCAAATTGGCACCACCCTCTTGAACTGTCTTACCAGTCCATCTTCCCTCCCACCTATCTGCTGCATCGTCCTCTCAGACCTATCACCTAAACCCCACCTTCATGCGTTTATAACATTACCAGCTACATTCCCCACAGCTACACCTCCTCATTTATCTCTCAACTACCTTGAGCCACCCCTAATGTTCGAAACGTCCACTCTCCTGCTCCTCGGATGCTGCCTGATCAGTTGCTCTTTTCCAACACCACACTCATCGACTCTGATCTCCAGTATATGCAATCCTCACTTTCTCCTGGGCTGCACAAAAATAGCTTGGCAATGGGTGTGGCTGGTTCTGGACAACAAACGTTCAGTATCACAGTTGGAATGTTATCAGGAGCTATCACCTTTGCAGAATCCAGTGTTTCTTGTTATCGTGAGTGAGTCAAATTAGTTTACGCTATTTGTGCTCAACAGATGCAGTGAGAAAATAAAACTGTTTAAATGATTCTACACTTCAAACCTGAATTAAATTACTTGATGTGTTAAAACACGACCAGAAAAATTGGTTTTAATGAAGACAATCTTCTGATGTTTGAAATAGATAAATACTGTATATACCTCTAAGACACACATTATCTTTTCTTTTACAAATACGTCTTGTCTTTATTATTTATTTGAAGATGCAGCAAAACTGTTTAAAGTTATCGTTTTGTTTACAGCATATTTTATTATTCAATGAACCTCATTATCTTTTTATAGTGTTTCATATTTCAATTTAATTGTATAGTGAATTTCTTGCTAATTATTTGCGTTCACAAATACTTTTCCTGCCTTTAGAGTCAAAATCAAGAAATTCAAGATCTTTTTGTCACACTGAGTGATGTTCTGTCACCTTTTTTTACCAGTGTGGAGTTGCATTCCTCTGAAAAACATTTTCAAAACCAATATGTTTAACATTCAACAATAATCCTCCTGGTTGCGTCTTCAATTAAATTTTGTAAATTACCTCTCATGTTTTAATAAATCTTTATTGTATTATTCTGTTTTGAAGTCATTTCTCTGCTGTGCGCAAGCCTTTCCTCCATATTTGGAAATGTTTGTAATTTATGCCATATCCCCGTTTTCCATTGTGTAAAAGCCGATTGTGTTGGCCCTGTCTTCCTTTTGACTTGTTTGTCTCCCTCAAGTGCATCCCCCACAATGCTCATCATTAAATTCCATGAACCACTGATCAAATCATCCAACCAGCTTGCTTATATCCTCTTGTAATCACTATTTATCACCCCACAACATTTTAGCATCCAACAATCTCTCTGAAATTAAGTCTAAATCATTCATGTAAACCACACTTAGATAGTTTTAACTGACTGTAACATTAGAAAGCTCAATGCAGATTACATTAATGAACATCTCAAGTCAATCAACATCATTCCCACTCTGACCATGTTAATAATGTATATGTAAGGATTGTGCAAGTGGCTACCCAAAGGTATGCTGGCCGCTAAATCCCAAACACTATATGGAGCTCTGCGATGAGATTAACTGAGTGTTGATATCTCTCATCAGAGGCAACATTGATGAGGCTTTGTAAGCAAAATCGACATAACCGCTGACAGAAGTCAAGCTTTTAATTGATTTTATTCTCATCTGAGCTCATGATGTGCTTCGAAAGGAATTCACTCACACAAAAAGGAAGAGAGAGAATCAGATAAAAATAATATAGAAACTCATGATACAAACAACTTTAAGGAACATGAAACCTGACTAAAATTACCAATTAATCACGAATGGTGGAGTAACATTAAATGCAGTCAGGAAAACGCTGATGAAATGTCGGTAGATCTCAATGGGACACCAACCCTCAAAAGCTAGTCAGAAGTGGAAGTGGGTGCTCAGAGAAATCAGATTTGGCGAAGTAGCAAATGCGTGGGTAGACCAGATATATATGAAAGGCTGGGCATAAAATTTGGACATGATATTGTTAATCCGTATGGCCTGAGGCCCTGTGTGAGAGTGTATAGATTTATAATCTTAGTCACACAGCACCTCCGTGCGTGGACATTTAATTGAACAGACTCTGATCAGGATTTTGACTCCGAGCAAAAAGAAACGAATGTTCTTTTCATTAGCTGAAATATCTGAGCTCAAACTAGGCAGAAAGTTTCAATAGCATTGGAATTGAGAACTGGCCGGCAGGAGAAAACAGTGTGGCTTCCACTGAAAATGAGCATTAACAAAGCTGCTCACAGATCCTGTCCCACATTACCCTTTCCATTACTTTGCCTAGCACCGAAGTAAGACTAACTGGCGTGTAATTCCTGGGGTTATCCTTATTCCCTTTTTTGAACAGGGGCACAACATTCGCCACTCTCCAATCCCCTGGTAACAACCCCGTTCACAGTGAAGACCAAAAGATCATTGCCAACGGCTCTGCAATTTCCTCTCTTGCTTCCCACATAATGCTAGGATATATCCCTTCAGGCCCGGGGGACTTGTCAATCCTCAAGTTTTTCAAAATGCTCAACACATCTTCCTTCCTAACATGTATCTCCTCTAGCTTACCAGTCCGTTCCATACTCTCCTCTTCAACAATACGGTCCTTCTCATTTGTAAATACTGAAGAAAAGTACACATTCAAGACCTCTCCTATTTCTTCCGACGCAATAAACAGTATCCCACTACTCTCCTTGATCGGACCTACCCTCGTTCTCGTCATTCTCATGTTTCTCATTGGTTATCCTTGATCCTACCCGCCAAAGATTTTTCTTAGCTCTCCTAATCCCTTTCTTCAGCTCCCTCTTGGATATCCTGTGTCCCCCCAACGCTCTGTCTGAACCTTGTTTCCTCAAACTTATGTAAGCCTCATTCTTCCTGGTTACAAGATATTCAACCACCCTCGTCAACCGAGGTTCCCTCACACGACCATCTCTTTCCTGCCTGACAGGTACATACATATCAAGGACACGTCGTATTGGTTCCTTGAAAAAATTCCACATTTCAACAACATCCTTCCCTGACAGCCTATGCTCCCAACTTATGCTCCTCAGATCATGTCTTGCAGCATCGTATTTATCCTTCCCCCAGTTGCAAAGCCTACCCTGTTGCACGCACCTATCTCTCTCCATAACCAAGGTGAAAGTCACAGAATTGTAGTTACCATCGCCAAAATGCTCACCCACGAACAAGCCCATCACTTGCCCCGGTTCGTTACCTCTGCGACACCGGCACCAACCAACCCAACCACCCCATGGTCGAACATTTTAACTCCCCCTCCCATTCCGCCAAGGACATTCAGGCCCATGGCAACACGACGCCTGGAGGAAGAGCACCTCATCTTCTGCCTAGGAACCCTCCAACCACAAGGGATGAATACAGATTTCTCCAGCTTCCTCATTTGCCCTCCCCCATCTTATCTCAGTCCCAACAGTCGGACTCAGCACCGCCTTCTTGACCTGCAATCTGCTTCCCGACCTCCCAGCCCCCACCCCTTCTCTGACCTATCACCCTCACCTTAACCTCCTTCCACCTATCGCATTCCCAACGCCCCTCCCCCAATTCCCTCCTCCCTACCTTTTATCTTAGCCTGCTTGGCACACCTTCCTCATTCCTGAAGAAGGGCTTATGCCTGAAACGTCGATTCTCATTGGATGCTACCTGACCTGCTGCTCTTTTCGTGCAACACATTGTTCTGAAATGAGTACATTGATAATCTTAAAAGCCAATGACACAACCTGATGCTTTGGGAATATAAGACCAGGGAAAATTGAACAGTCAGGAGGAGAATTGCCTATCTACCAGCATATGAAAAGACTGCCTGAAAAATAACTCTCTTAAAGATACCTTTATCAATCAGTAACCATTGAAGCAAAATCCCTCCAATGAAGAAAAGAAGATTTTAGAAAATCCAGATAGCGAACCGAAATCTGCCTGCTTTTGAGATAAGTTTTGTTGTTTTTTAGTCTTAATTGGGAGTTGATTCAGACGCTTATTGTGGAAGGAGAAGGTAAGCAATAGGTTCGAGGATGGAGTTATAAATATTTGTTAGTTATTTATTCTTTACTATACTTCAGGAAATAAAGTTGTTAAATTTTACTTTGAATAATTCTTGGCCTGTCGGATTTTCACAGATCCCTGTACAGGATAAAACTTTTCAATTTTTGCTTGTTTAAATTAAACAGGAGAGTTTACCCCCTGTCATAGCAGGAACGTTTGAAAAACTGGAGTCAATGAGATTAAAAGTCTCTTTGGTTTCATTCTGTGAGAAACAGAGCTCACAATATAATAAATTTCAGTCCGAGCCAAATTCTGAAGCAGAGACTTTTATTGCAAGAAGGGATGACTAAGCAAGTACCCACCCCCATCCAGAAATTACTCCACAATTTAAACAGTTTATTTCTCGGTAATTCCCCGTTTACCTCATTGACCTTCAAACCTATCAATATTCCTTATTGTGTTCTGCCCCTGCCCAGCTGCGCTCTGCCCTTGTTTACTTCTCCCCCTACTCCAAGCCGGGCGACCCTCCCCCTTATAAGTGACTTGGCTCGCTTCAATGCTGACATGAGGGAAATTTGCTGAGCTTGGAATATCTTGATGTTCTTTTTCAATTTATCTGTTTGTAACATCTTCCATTGTTTGCAGGCACGTTCCAGATTTGTATGCACATTTTAGCTAACTCAGAAGAAACTATGTATCCGTTTGCATAGTCTTTATTCTTGTATGCACATTTTACCTAACTCAGCTCTTTGTTGAAACAATTATACACTGGCGTAGGATAGTTCATTCACCTTACCTAAGCAAGTACAGTTGCAGAAGTAATACCTATATCCCACAAACCTGAATACATGTGAAGATGGTTATAGCTTTTGAAGTTCAATCATTTCAACCATTGGACATTTCTGCAGTCGTTTGTCAGGTTCATAACCGAGGCTTTAAAATCTGAAAATGCCTTAACAACGCCCTTCCCTCCAAATTGGAGATGTTTTCTTTGATTGCACAATGTTCAGTAACATTTACAATACCTTAGATAAAGAAGAGATCTGTGTCCATATACAGTAATTTATCATCGAGCTTGGGATTATAATTGACAAATAACATTCACATCTCACAAGCACCAGACAATGACCATCTCAAAAGGTCAGAATTTATTCATCTCTCATTGGCTTTTTGTAACATAACTGAATGCATGGCTATCGACAATCTGGGCCAACCATTGGCAAGAAAATGGCCTGATCCAGCCTTGTCATTGCTGTGGCCACAGGTGTCGTGTCAGGTACTCTGATTACTGTGACAATGCCTCTCCAATTCATGTCCTCCAACCAGGAGGCACAGCTCAGGGCTGGGAAGGAATGCTCTCCATATATCTGTCTGAGAGCAGCTCAAATACAACACTGAGTGTAACACTCACAAAGCTGCACATCGGACAAACAGCCGATCGATTAGCATGCCAATCACAGCTTTCAGCAGTCACTCCTATCACTAAAGGTGCATATGACTAGCAATGAATACAGTGTAGTATTCTTTTTTGATTTGGCTACATATTCAGAAATCTCACAGGGAATCAGGTTTGTAGAGGGATATAGATACTTGAAGTGGGTTTCCAAAAGTCCAGCAGATAGAGTACAATGTTGATAAATATGAAGTCTTCCATCTTGTAGGAATAACAGTTGAAAGGACTATTGTTTGAACAGTAAAACGTTGCAGCCGTGGAAAGATACAGGGGCGTACTTGCTCATGAATCGCAGGAGGTTGGTCTGCAGGTGAAACTGGTAATGAAGAAAGCAAATTCGATGTTGTCCTTCACTGCTACAGGGATAGAGTTTACAAATAGGGAGGATATGTTGCAGCTGTATAGGGCACTGCGTGCAGTTTTGGTCTCCTTACTTGAGAAAGGATGTACTGGCACTGGAGAGGGTGCAGAGGAGATTCACTGGGCTGTTTCGGGAGGTGATGGGATTAGCTTTATGACGGATAGTCTGAGCAAACTGGCATTATATCCATTGGAATTTAGAAGAATGAGGGGATCTTATAAAAACATATAAATTTATGAAGGGAATACATAAGATCGAAGCAGTGATGATGATTCCACTGACAGGTGAAACTACGAATGAGGGCACAGCCTCACATGTAGGGGGAGCAGATTTAGGACTGAATTCAGGAGGACATTTTTTAACAAAAACATTGTGAATCTGTGGAATTAATCGCCCAGTGAAGCCATTGAGACGAACCCATTGAATATGTTTAAAACAAAGGTAGATGACTTTTTGAACAGGAAAGAAATTGAGGGTTATGGTTAAAGGTCGGTTAAGAGGAGCTGAGGCCATGAAAAGATTAGCCATGATCATATTGAAAGGTGGAGCAGGCTCGAAGGGCAGATGGCCTACTCCTGCTTCTGCTTCTTATGTTATAAGTATTGCAACAATTTTTTTAACTTTATTGCATGCAGAAGTAAGCAAGTTAAGCTTCACAATGCGAATTGCATACTGCCCAATTAATGTTGGAATCTGGACAAGATTCCAACAACAGAGATCTGTCTCTGAAAGTGTAGATTGTTTGATTCTTATGCAGTGTTGTTCTTCGAACAGGATCTTGATTAGATGGGCCAATGGGCTGAGAAATGGCAGATCGAGTTTAATTTAGTTCAATGAGAGGTGCTGCATTTTGGAAAGCAAATCTTAGCAGGACTTTTTCACTTAATGGTAAGGTCCCAGGGAGTGTTGCTGAAAAAAAGAGACCTTATAGTGCAGGCTCATAGCTCTTCGAAAGTGGGTTCTCAGGTAGATAGGATAGTGAAGAAGGCATTTGGTATGGTTCCCTTTATTGGTCAGAGTATTGAGTACAGGAGTTGGGAGGTCAAGTTGTGGCTTTTCAGGACATTGGTTAGGCCACGGTTGGAATATTACATGCAGTTCTGGTCTCCTTCCTATCGGAAGCATGTTGTGAAACTTGAAAAGGTTCAGAAAAAAAGTTACAAGAATGTTGCCAGGGTTGGAGTATTTCAGCTATCGGGAGAGGTCGACTAAGCAGTGGCTACTTCCTCTAGAGTGACAGAGGCTGAGAGGAGACCTTATGGAGGTTCATAAAATCATGAGGGGCATGGATATGATAAATCGACAAAGTCTTTTCCCTGGGATGGGGGAGTCCAGAACTAGAGGGCATAGGTTTAGAGTGAGAGAGGAAATATATAAAAGAGACTTCAGTGGCAACTTTTTCACGCAAATGGTGTTACGTACATGGAATGAGCTGCCAGAGGAAGTAATGAACGTTAGTACATTTGCAACATGACCTCCCAACTCCTGTACTCAATACTCTGACCAATAAAGTAAAGCATACCAAATGCCTTATTATCTATCCTATCAACCTGTGACTCCACTTTCACGGAGCTATGAACCTGCACTCCAAGGTCTCTTTATTCCACAACACTCCCTAGTACCTAACCATTAAGTCCTGCTAAGATTTGCTTTACCAAAATGCCGCACCTCGCATTTATCTGAATGAAACTCCATCTGCCACTTCTCAGCCATTGGCCCATCTGGTCAAGATCATGTTGTAATCAGAGGTATCCCTCTTTACTGTTTAGTGCACCTCCTGTTTTGGTGTCGAGAGAGAGAGTGATATTGTGCATGAGCGAGAATGGAGAGATTGTACGAGAGAGAAAGTGAGATTGTGAGATTGGGTATTAAATAGAGAAGAAAGTGAGGACTGCAGATGCTGGAGATCAGAGCTCAAAATGTGTTGCTGGAAAAGCGCAGCTGGTCAGGAAGCATCCCAGGAGCAGGAGAATCGACGTTTCGGGCATAAGCCCTTCTTCAGGAGTGTGCAGCCTGCTGGACACACTTTCCTCATTCCTGAAGAAGGGCTTATGCCCGAAACGTCGATTCTCCTGTTCCTTGGATGCTGCCTGACCTGCTGCGATTTTCCAGTAACACATCTTCAGTATTAAAAAGAGAAGAAGGGTGTGTTTCTGCGTATCTCTACATGTGTGTCAGCGTGTCTGTCTGTGGCTCTGCATATGTGTGCCTGTATGTCCCAGTGACTCTCTATCTGTGTGTGCCTGTCTATCTCTGTCTGACCATCTGTCTGTAGGGATATGTTTGCCTTTGTGTGTCTCAGTATGTGAATCAGTGCTTGTGTGTCTGTCTGTGTCTGTTTCTCTGTTCAATGGTCTCTCTGTTGTTTTGGGGGATTCATTGATTGACATGGCGTTAAACCCCCCACTCTATCTGTCTCCGAAAGAACTGCAGATGCTGTAAATTCCCCTCCTCTCCCTTCCCCACCATCTGCAGTCACCGTTCCCTCCGGGATACCCTGCTCCACCCTTCATTCCCAGCATCCCTCGCTGCCCCCACAGCCTACCAGCACATTCCCCTGCCACAGCTGAAGATGCACCGCGTGCCTATTCCCCTCCTCGCTCCCCAGTATCGAAAGGCCCAAACAGGATTTCCAGGTGAAGCAGCGATTTGCCTGCACTTCCCACAATCCAATATACTGCATTTGCTGCTCACAAAATGGTCTCTCCTACATTAGGAAAATGAAGCATAGGCCGAGTGACTGCTTCACAGAACATCAAGGTTCAGCCTCCAAAAAGATCCTGAGCTTTCAGCTGCCTGCCACTTTACCACCCCTCGCCAAAATCTCTGTCTCAGGCTTGCTGCAGTGTTGCAACGAAGCTCAGCGCAAACTGGAAGAACAACATCTCATTTTCTGCTTGGGGACTCTGCAGCCTTTTGGATTCAAGATCGAGTTCATGGGCGGTACAGTGGTGCAGTCGTTAGCACAGCTGCCTCACAGAGCCAGAGAGCCGGGTTCAATTCCTGCCTCAGGCAACTGTGTGTATGGAGTTTGCTCCCTGTGTCTGCGTGGGATTCATGTGGGCGCTCTGGTTTACTTCCACAGTCCAAAGATGTGCATGTTCGGTGAATTGGTCATGCTAAATTGCCTGTAGAGTTAAGTGCATTAGTTAGTGGAATAGTTCTGGGTGGGTTGCTCTTTGGAGGGCCAGTGTGAACTTATTTGGTCAAAGGGCCTGTTTCCAGACTGTAAGTTATCTAATCTTCAACAGCTTTATGGTTTCAAATCTCCCATGTCCTATCCCCCTACTCAACACGACGAGGCCTTGTTATCACTTAGTCTGCTTTTACGCACTACCTATTATTAGTCACGAACAACCTCCATTAACAGGTATTCACCCTCCCAGCCAGCTCATTATTCACTCCTTTATCCAACTGTTCTCTCTCTTTGGGCTCTGTCCCCATCCATCGTTTACTTCTTACTCCCTCCCCCTACCCTATCCTCTGCATTTAAAGTGACATTTTCCCAGCTTCCCCCAGTTCTGAGGAAGGGTCACTGGTCCCGAAATGTTAACTCTGAATTCTTTTCACAGAAGCTGCCAGATTTGCAGATCCTTTCTGTGACTTGGAGGCGCAGGAGCTGGACTGATGAAGGAGCGGCCCTCCAAAAGCTAGTGTTTCCAAATAAGCCAGTTAGACTAATACCTGGTGTTGTGTAATTTTTAACTTTGATATTTTCCAGCAACTTCTGTTTATTTTCTGATTTTCAGCATCCACAGTTCTTCCGGTTTTCATTCATTCCGACAGAGGGAGCCGCTCTGCTTCACTTCATGGCCCTGGCCCATGTCACCTCTTTCCTCCGCCCGCTTCCTCCTTGTCAATCCTTTCCCATGGGGGTGGCCATTTTATGGTGACGTCACCATGCAGTCCCTTGCTCCTTTGAGTCACTCAGGTCATTGTGTAGTTGCACAGGGAGGCCAGCAGGGGGTGGGTTTGTATCGTTTTGAACACAAGAGCTACTGGCGCAGATAGAGAGTCCCTCCATCCTGACTGTTACCCTCATTAATATATTTAGAGCTGACAGTGAGGTAACGACAGGAACTAGGCAAATGGTGAGAATTCTGCAATGAATTTTTCCCATGCCCTGTTTTCTGAGTTTGAATGTGATTGGAAATTGGAATTCACACTGTTACAGTAGCATTTCCAAAGCTCATCTCATCCCATCACCTTCAACTTGTCCATTCAGTGTTTGAGAAATATCCTGCGTTCGATTGTGACCAGTCAATAATGAACGTCTCAAGGATGGAGTGGCAGGACAGGAGCTCTGTAAAGTGGTTCATCCCTTTAACTGGTGACATTCGGTACTTAAATTTCCAAGCTATGAGCTTGACTCTCAGGACTGTTCTGCTCAACTTTGGCCTGTGGTTGTCCTTGCTCTATATTTATTCTGAATGATTGGTTCTTGGCTCCCTGTAAAGGCGAGACTTTTAATTCATTAATGAAGTAACCGAATTCTGTCTGATGCAGTGCTTCTCTCACAGTGGCCCCTCTTCAATCCATAAGTACATAAGACAGTATCGCAGAAGAAGGCCATTTAGCCCATTTGGGCTGGACCTTTCAGTGGTGGCATCACAAAGTTTCACCTGAACCTTTTAATATGTCGATTAGGCGAAGAGTGAAGATAGTGTTCTTGGTCTGGAGATTGCAGAAATAAATGTGTGGACTGCCTTCTCTGAGTTCAGCGTGAGAAATTAATATTCTGAAACGGCAGCTGGAATCAACACTGTGCTGAACAACTTAACATCCTAACCTCTTGGCTTCACTGAGTTTTTGATTGTTTGTTGAGTCTGCCCTCATGTGTTTGTTCCTCTGTTTCTAATTCTGGAAAAGAAAGTAGAGTGGCCAGCATTAATGAACATGAGTCAGGAGCAGGGGAGGTGATGATCTAGTGGAATTA
The DNA here is from genome assembly GCF_047496795.1 of Chiloscyllium punctatum. Classification (NCBI taxonomy): domain Eukaryota; kingdom Metazoa; phylum Chordata; class Chondrichthyes; order Orectolobiformes; family Hemiscylliidae; genus Chiloscyllium; species Chiloscyllium punctatum. The sequence continues at coordinate 55,540,588 of NC_092768.1, forward strand.
TTTCTAGATGGTTAATCCAGAGACCAGATAAAGTTCTGCGGACCTGGGTTTGAATCTGGCCACGGCAGATGGTGGAATCTCAATGCAATATAAAAATGGACCCTGAAATTGCTGTCAATTGTTGGTAAATTCCATCTGAATCACGAATGTCTTTCAGGGAAGGAAACTGCCATCCTTTCCTGGTTGGCCTACATGTGACTCCAGACACACAGTAACATGCCCTCTGGGTGTTTTAGGGATGGGCATGAAATGTTGGAATAGCCACTGATGCACTCATTGGTTAATCTGGGAAAATGACCTTGGCTATTTATCCGATCCACATTCCTCATAATTCTATAAACCCCTATAACGTCTCATCTCCGCCTCCGACACTCCAGGGAAAAATGCCTCGGCCTATTCTGACGATCGTTCTCCCTATCGTTCAAGACCTCCAATCCTAGCAACATCATGGTAAATATTTTCTGTTCCCTTTCAAGATTGACAACATCTTTCCTATAGCTGGAAGACCAGAATTGGACGTAATATTCCAAAAGTGGCCTAACCAATTGCACTTTACAGCTGCAAAATCAAAGTTCCACTCCAAACTCAATGCAATGACTGATAAAGGTAAGTGGACCAAACGCCTTCTTCACTATCTTGTCTATTTCTGACTCTCCCTTCAAATAGACTCTTGTCTATTTATGACCCTGGATCCCAATGTCTCTTTCTTCAGTCACACCTCCCATGATCCAGTGATTAAGTGTAGACACCCTGTCTTGATTTTCCATTCCAAAGTGCAACATCTAAATCAAACCATATCTGCCACTCCTCGGCCGATTTTCCGATGTACTGTTCTATTTAATTCCATGAGAATCCTCAGAAGGATTTGATTGTGATAGAGACTTAGATAGGGCTCCAATCTAATAGCAATTACGCACGATGGAATTCGATTTTGCTGGACAATTCCTTTGGATTGTGCAGAGATAGGGAATCTGCAGATTCCCAGTTTAACTGTCTTCCTGCACTAGGATAAGGACTCTCTGTCAGGTAGTGTGAGGGAAAACTCCACATTTTCCTGGATGTGTGTACCTCCAACACTCAAGAAGCTCATCACCAGCCAGGACAAAGCAGCTCTTGATCGGCCAACATCCACAACCATTCATTCCCTTCACCACGATGCTCAAGAGCAGCAGTGTGTACCATCTCTATGATGTACTCCAGAAATCCAGAAATTCACCACAGATGCTGAGACAACACTTTCTAAACCCATGATCACTTCCATCTGGAAGGTGAAACGCAGCAGATTTATGGGATGGCCACCCCCCACAAGCCCCTCAACATCCTGACTTGGAAATATATCACAGTTTCCTCAGTGTCACTTCGTCAATAATTTGGGATTCTTTCCTTAACAACATTGTGGGTCGACCGACAGGAGATGGACTGCAGTATTTCGCACAGCACCTTACCCTCACCTTCTCAATGGAGGCAACTAGGGGCGTACAATAAACACTGACCCAGCCAGTAACACCAACATCCCATGAATGAATTTGTAAATTTTATTTACGTTTTGGAGACAACAGGTCCCTTCTGTGGGCTTCGGTGAAGAGTTTTATTTATTCCGAACACAGGGAGTTCATGTAAACAGCCATTTTATTGCATTCCTGCTCTTTGATGTTGCTGAGTGAATAAATGTGTTTGTGCAACAGCTTAGATTCCGCAGCATGTAACCAACTTTCTGAAATCATTTCCAAAAAGCGAGTAAGTCAAGATGGAGTCTTTGAATGACATTACAGAAGAAATTTACACCAACGGTTGATCGCGGGAGGAGGTGAGGGGGTGGGAAAAAAGACAGAAGACATGCAGACAGGGAGTAAACAGTCAGAGAAAGATGGAAGGAGATGGAGGGAATGGCGGGACACACCCTCGGTCTGCGTTTGCACCGTCTTGTGTTAAAAATGATACAATGCCACACTGTGCTGGCCTCTCCGCGCCACTGCACGGAGTTTTCGGCATTTTTATTTAACAGAATAAAATGGACTTAACAAAAATAATTTTGCCCAAAATACTTTGAGACCACATCTGGATGTGGTCTCCATATTTAAGGATAAAAAACTTGCAGTGCACTTGCTCAGCACCACTGCCACAAACTGTCTCCAACAGTGTGTCCCACTGACCAGATGCACTGTGGAAACTCACCAAGGTTCCGTACAGAGCAGCTTCCGAACCATGGCACTGTAATCAAGAATGCAAGCACAGTAGATACACGGAAAACCACCAGTTGACAATTACACATCAAACCACTCACCACCCTGACTTCAAAAAAATCTCAGTTCCGTACAGAGTCACAGAGTCATCGAGATGTACAGCACTGAAACAGACCCTTCGGTCCAACTCGTCCATACCGATCAAATATTCCAAACTAATCTCGTTCCATTTTCAGCACTTGGCCCATATGCCTCTAAACCTTTCCTTTTCATGTACCGATCCAGATGCCTTTTAAATGTTGCAATTGTGACACCCTCCACCACTACTTCTGGCAGTTCATTCCATACACGCACCACCATCTGTGTGAACATTTTCACCCTTAAGTCCCTTTTATATCTTTTCCCTCTCACCCTAACCCTATGCCCTCTAGTTCTGGACTCACCCATCCCAGGAAAAAGACCTTGTTTCATTATGCTACACATGCCCGTCATAGTTTTATAAACCTCTACAAACCTCCATTATAGGAGAATTTCAAATTATGTTTGAGGTTGAGCAAATTGGTTCTCAAACCAGTTTTGAAGGATGTTGTGCTGGAAAAGCACAGCAGGTCAGGCAGCATCTGAGGAACAGGAGAATCTGCGTTTCGGCCATAAGCCCTTCATCAGGAATCAGAGTTGTCTTCAACTTTAATGAAGGCAATGACAAGTGTAATCACTATAACAGCAGTCTAAAGCATGCTGGGATAGTAGGAAGAGGGAAGGCGGTGGATCAGCAAGGGCAGACATTTTTGCCAATATTTCATAGTGCTCACTAAAACTTGACTTCAGTTAAAAAGGAAAATTTAATGACAAGGATAAACCTATTGTGGTAAATGAAATAATATCCAGTCATAAACAAAAGCACATAATGCAGTAAAATCGCACGATTGGTAAGAGCATTGGGAATTTTTTTTTACAATAAGGAACCATTACTGGAAGGCTGAAAAATTGATGAAGAAGAAAAAAATAATTATGAAAATACTTTGGTGCAAACCAATATCAAGACCTTCTCCCGATTATTTAAAAAACGGCACAGTCACTCAGGAAGTGTGGGCTGCTTGAAGGACCAAAATGAGGAATAAATAATGAGGGACAGGGAAATGACAAATAACAAACCAATAGTTTGCATTGGTCTTCATCCTGGAGGATGCTGTAAACATCCCAAAGAGAGTCGTTAAAAAGACATTTAGCATGCATGCTTTTACTGCTCAGTTCTCTGAGTACACGGGTTGGAAAGTCATGTTGAGGTTGTACAGGACATTGGTGAGGACACTTCTGGAGTACCATGTCCAGTTCTCATCGCACTGCTATCGGAAGAACATTATCAAGTCAGACAGGGTTCACAATGGATTTATCAGGGTGTTGCAGGGTATGAAAGGTTTGATTTATAAAGACTGAATCCGCGGATACCTTTTTCACTGGAATGTTGGAGTTTGAATGGTAACTTTATGAAGTCATGAGGGGGATAGATTAGTTACTGGTGGGTGTATTTTTCCAATGATATGGGGTTACAAGACGAGGGGACATACTATGAAGATGAAAGTCTAAAAAGAAAATTTAAGGGCACTTTATTTAGTGTAAGTGGAATGAGCTTCCTGAGGAAGTGGGGGTTGCAGACACAGTTACAAATGTTTAAAAGACACTAAGACAAGCACATAACTAGGAAAGGTTCGGAGGAATATGAGCCAGGAGCAGACAGGTGGGACTAGATTAGTTTGGGATGATGTTCGGCATGGACTTGTTTCCATGCTGTATGATTCGATGCCTCTATTATAGTTAAGGAAGGTGCTAAGGAAATATATGATAAGTCATATCACGAGGGACAAAGCATTTGACCAACTAATTGGATTGAAGATATCCATCTCAACAGGCTCTGATCATCTGTTTCGAAGGGCTAAAAAGGAGTGGCTGCAGAGACAGTCCAGGTTTAGGCTGAAATATTCCAGAATTGACTCGATTCCAGAAGGACTCCAGCAAATTAGAAAGCTGCTAATATCACGGCCCTGTTCAATGTGGAGGAGAGACAGGAAACAGGAAACTGCAGACCAGTTCACCCAAATCTGTTGCTGATGTGAGAATTCTTTCTTAAGAAAGACGGAGCTGGACATTTAGAAATGTGTAACATAATCAAAAACATAGTTTTGGGAAAAGGAAATCACGTTTGAAAATTTGCTCGAGCTCTTGGAAGATATAACATGCAGAATTGATAAAGGGGAATTGGGAAATGTTGGGTTTTCAGAAGGCACTCAATAAGTTATGTTATTAAAAGTTATTCCTGAAGTTAGCAGCCCACAATGTTTCGTGTTAATTTATTAGAATGCATTGACGATTAGTTAATGTGTGAATCTAAAATATGAATACAGGAATACATTGTCATGAGCAACTATTTAAAACATGCTCTTACTAACAAAAAAATGGCTTCTGAATGAAAGTAACATGACAAAATGCAATTGACAATACCACTTAAAATGGCTTTTTATCCCTGCTAAAAGCTGCATTCCTGAGTACTGAATCAAAGATTAGCTGACAATGCTTCCTTTACAGCATAGAAATGACTAGACTAGATAAGACATTTACAAGCCATCCTAACTGACCTTGATATTGCAGGTGCAAAGGGTGATAAAGAAGCTTGTTTGTGTAAAACAATGTCGGTTCCCAGGAAATATCATTCGGCTAAGTGGCTGTCAATAATATCATTTTATTACGTTTGATTGGTGATTGTCTGAATTTGCAATGTAACCATGGCTGTAATTCTTTTCAAAAAGCGCATAAAAAACGTCTTTGCCTTAAGCTATGTACGCAGCTTTCTCCTAGGAACACAGAAGTGTCTATCCTGTTGCTGAACAACCTGTGCCCGGCCAAGATTGAATGAAGTGTGAAATCTTGCAGAACCAGACCGAATTACTAATGTTCCTTTGACCGATAGCAGATCCGAGTGACACCGAGATCTTCACATGCACGGAAGATAAAATTGGGGTTGATGTTTTATTTTTGGATTGCACGTATGTAATGAGAGGAGTGTCCTTCCACCGTTGTGGGTTGACCGGTACCAAATGGATAGCAGCAGTTCAGGAAGCGGTTCATGGACACTTCTCAGGATAAACTATATATGAGCAAAACATGCTGCCCAACCAGAAATGCCACAAACCCATAAATGGATTGCAAAATCCGTTTTCCTATTTGGTGTCAGGATTACTGCTGGGGGTTCATATTCTCAGGGATCAGAAAATTGAGAAATGATCTAGTTAAAATGTATCAGGTTCTGATGGACAGAGGCTTCATCCAGCAGCTGCTGAGAAATTCTTCCCATGCTCTGGGAATCTGAATCACAATCTCAGGATAAGGAACAGTTTCTGTGGGACTCAGATGAAGTGAAGGCAATTTTCTCAAAGAGTCTCCAGGTCTTTGATATTTTTCTGTTCCTGGGGATTGTGGATGTTCTCTCACTGAGTACATTTCAGGTGGGAGTACACTGATTGCTGGTATCTCAAAGAATCACAGGGTATGGGGAGCAGGCAGTATTTTAAGTAAAAAAATCAGCCACTACCATACGACTGGTTGAAAAGACTGAATGGGAAGGTCTCCTCCTGCTCCAATTTTCTGGTTCCTTGAGTTCACGAATGAACCAATGACCAATCCATTTGGATTTCATTCCATTAAACCTTTTGTCATTTCATCTCAGCAACCGCCCTCTATTACAGACTATCAATTTCTTTCTTCAGCACTTGATGTAAAAACGGTTACTTTTCCAACTTCTGTCAGTGCGACTGAAGTCGCCAATAACCCAATCATTAACCTCTCCCCTGCCCACTGCTATCACACTGTTCTCTCTGGATGCTGTCTAACCTTATCGGTTTCTCAACAAAGTCTGTTTTATTTCAGAAGCAAGAGACTACCTTTCCATCTTTCTGTGACCGGGATACTTTTTTCAGTCCATTCATTGATATTCTTTTCAATCACAGATAAAAGTTGTGCCACAAAGGGACATGAGAGACTTTCTGTCCTTGGGCCTTATATAATGCATCAGATGGGAAATGTGTACGGACATTGAAAATCCACCCTCAGTTACAAAACAAAGCTTGGGATTCTTGAGGATGATGCAGGGTTAATCCACCTACCACGGTAAATGTAGACTGTTCAACCCGCCTAATCTTCACATCTTTGGACTGACCCTGATTACTGTCCAGTCATTCATTGAGTTAGGGATAGTAAAAGAACCAGGATTCCAGCGCCTGATCACTGTCCAGAGACTCCTGTGTTAGAGTCAGTGTGGAAATCAGTCAGGATGCTCATGATCACTGTCCAGTGATTCTCTGGGATGGAGGTTGGAGATGAATCAAATTTCCTTCTCCTGATCACATCCCAGAGACTCCTTTGTTAGTGACAGAGGCGAAATCACGAAGAAATCAGGAAGTGATCCTCCAGGTTCGAGAGACAGAGATCGGGGTGAAAGAAGCCATGCATCCTGCTCCTGATCACTGTCCAGTGATCCCCTGGGTTAGAGAGAGAGAGCTGGGGGAAAGCAGCCAGGGTTCCTGCTTCTGATCACTGTCAAGTGTCTTCCTGCTGGAACTGAATTTGAAAGCCAGCAGGGTGAACAACATCCTGGAAAAAATATCGGCGACAGGTTTCACTCCAGCGGCTTAAAAAATACGCAACTTTGACCTGGTGAACCCACTGTGCAATGCTGACGAGCATGACTCTATTTCTCTTTGTGCTCGGGATAATTTATGAATTGTAATGTGATAAATAAAAAGTCAAATGCTTTCTGCTGTCTGGTATATTTAATTCCTGATAGCAAAACGTTATACCTCGAAAGGTCCAGCACAGCTTAGACACAGTGTAGAGCTTCATCTACATTACCCTGACAGAATATTCCCCAGTTCTCCCGAGGGTCAGCATCGAATGCTCCCAATACGGAAGGAGATCCTTAGGTCCAACTCGTCCATGCTGACCATATCTCTCAAAATGATCGAGTCCCATTTGCCAGCACTTGGCCCATACCCCTCTAAACCCTTCCTATTCACATCGGAATCCCGATAGACTTTTGTATGTTGTTATTGTACCAGCCCCCACCACTTCGTCTGGAAGCTCAGCCGATACAGGTACAACCCTCTGCATGAAACCGCTTCTCCTCAGCTCCCTTTTCAATCTTTCCGCTGTCACCTTAACCCAATGTCCTCTAGTTTTATGCTCCTCTAACTTGAGGAGAAGAACTTGGCTATTCACCCTCCTCATGCCCACCATGACTTTATAATACTCCATAAGGTCATCCTTCAGCCTCTGACGCTCCAGAGAGAAAAGCCCCAGCCTATTCAGTCTCTCCCACTTTTTACCCAATTTCAGCATTGTGCACTCCCATGGCACGTACAACACAGGGTTAGATACAGTGTTCCGCTCACTGTACATGACCCTAACGTTGAGTCCCGCATGTTACTCGCCAGTTTCAGCCTCGAGCTTCCCCAGGACGGGTACAGTACATGGTCAGATGCAATGGCGAGCTCTCTCCACCTGGGCCGGACAGTGTGACCATGTAAATGTTGCTGTACTGAACTTTGTAGGACAGAGCCACCTGTGAGGAAACTGGGTTTGGGTACCACCAAAGCAGACGATGAGGCTAATATGTAGACCTGCTTCGTTGCCCTGATAAATGTTATCCCTGACTAATGGTCGGTTAAGCCAGAGGCTTGATGCCACATGGAATTTGGTGCCACCGAGATCACTGTTTCGCAATCACATTGTCTTGAGCCACACGCTCCTCACAGAGTCATTGAGTCATGGAGGTTGATCACATGGAAACAGGCCCTTCGGCCCAACTTCTCCATGCTCTCTAGTCTTAGACTTTCCTACCCTGTGGAAAAGCTGTTGGCTATCAGCATTATTCACGCCTCTCATGATCTTAATCGATTAATCCCTTTGAATGGGTGACTTGTGCTTGGGGATAGGTGGACCGTCTGGGCTTGTTTCTGCCGGAGTTTAGTTGAGTTAAGGAAGGCCTGATCAAAGTGTGTAATGTCTCTAATAATCTTGACATAGTTGATGGGCAATAGATGTTTCTACTTGTGGGTGAGTTCAGACTGGGGACATGGTTTTAAAATTAGTGGGGGTGGGGCACCCTTTTTGGACAGAGAGAAGAATTTTGTTTTTAGGGCTGTGTAACGTCGGAGCTGACAGTCCCAGAAAGTGATCGGGGTGGGGAGAATGAATATGTATAAGTTACAGGTAAATTTATTTCCTTGCCTAACAAGTGTCTAAGGTTACTCGGGGTAGATGGGAATGCAGAGCCGTAAATGTACACTCACCAGCTATAACCTTCTGAAATGGTGAAGTCGATTCTAGCGAGCAAGTGACCGACTTCAGTTCCAGTTCCATGTGCTTCTGTGTAACAAATCAATATCTGAATGTTTATTATTATGATTCATAGGATTGATGTTGAACGCTGTTGTTTTGTGCTTGTTTGTGTGTGTGTGAGAGAGAGTATGTTTCGAATTTTTTTCCTGAGTATGTTGATGTGTGTCAGTGCCGATTTGCCTGCATGTGTCCTTCCGAGCGCAAAGTCTGAATGTCGATGATCCCACAGTGTAATTGTCTATAAACCCCAACCTGTCCCTGTCCTAGTAATACTTCATAAAACATACAGACTCCTGTGTACTCGCACACACTCTGACACTCAATACCAATCACCCACTGCTCTCACTGTGTCACACAGAAACACCGACTCTGGCACACCCACGTGCTCTCTCAATCTCAATTTCCATCACTCAGTCTCTCACACGTTGCAGCAAACTGCCTCACAGTCACAGCCCTCTCACAGATATTCAGTCACTCCCATTAAATCACAATGTGCACTGCAGTCCCAGATACACACACACACGCCATGCTCATTCATGTCCTTGCACACTCAGTCACTGACACAGATGTAGTCACATGCTCTTCCACACTGCCACACATCCTTGTGCGGAGACACACTGTCCCAAATTCAACAACTTCATCTGTTCAACCATTTGGTCAATTACCTTAGCTGAAGGGTTAATGCCCCGGGTACACTGTTAAAATTAAAATGAGGAGCATTTAAAACAGTGAGTTTGAGGATTAGTTTCCTATAAGAGAGTGGTGGGAATCTGGAATTCACTGTGTGAGAGGGTAATTGAGATAGGAAACTTCCCAACCTTTAAAAAGCACCTGGATGAGCACATGGTATATTCAAGGCTATCGGTCCGTTGCGGAAACTGGGATTAGTGTAGGGATGAGTGTGCTTTTGGTGGCAGAGACTTGATGGGTAGCATTGTCCCTCCTGTATGGTATTAATCAATGATTCTATGATATCACCTTTCTAACATTCCCAACAGGATGGTAGCATTCTGTAAATTCACTGCAAATATCGTTGTTTGATTCTCTCCATCTTGCTTTGTTAGGTTCCTGTTTCGAAACGTCCACATGAACAGTTTCCATTACATGGGAAGTGGATCCTGAGCCTGACCCAGCTGGGTGAATTTCCTGTGTTAATCTGACACACTCGAATTGCAGAAATCCAAATAGTCTTTTGAATTCAAAGTTCCTTAGAAACTGTTCTGTGTGCATGCGTGTGTGTGTGTCCATACTTGTGTGCATGCCTGTGTGTACATGGGTGTGTGTGTGTGCGTGTGTGTGTGTGTGTGTGTGTGTGTTTGCTTGTATGCATGCCTGTGTGTGCAACGGTGCGCGTGCCACCACACGTCTGCATCGTAAGGGTTATTTGTCCTTTACACCATGTTAGAGTACTTCCTGTGCTCTGTTAGCGTCAAGTTAACGTTAATGCAAGATTTCATGCATTGCAGAAAGATGAGCAGGTGCCAACCAGGAGTAATCTTGAGTCAGCATTACCATCACTGCTAATGACATTACACAATGCATTATACTGTGAGGAACAAAGTCGGTGCCATTATATTACACTATCATTCTTGGACCATACAATATCATTAAATAATTTATTGAACATTTGCTTTAACTAGCACAGTTCCACAACAGCAATTACCTATCCAGCCTTCACGAACTATCTCCTGCACTTTGGGTTCATCTTCCCTTGTCCAAGTTTAATATTTGAAAAGTCATGGCCTGAGCTTTGTAGTTATCGCCTTAATGATCCAGCCGCATTGACATAGAAAGCCACACCTTGTTTTTTGCAGGACTGCCACTAATTCTATTGCCACAGCTATTGTATGGTCACATTTTGTCTCAGGGAGATGACTTGCTGTATAAAGGCGTTGAATTTAAGGATCTCAGATGAATTTCACAAGGAGCCAGAGAATGTGAGGGAATATTTTCATTCTTCATGAAAGAATGGTAACAATACTCCATATAAAGAACACTTGCGATCCTGCTATTGCAGCCTTTGGTGTTCTTGGTAAGACAATGTTATTTTTCTTCATGGACAGTGAATTTCATGTTGTTCATGTAACAGATTTCAGGAATAGTCCTCATTGCAGAGTTGCTTATCCATCAGAAATAACTGGGGAAAACACACTTGGTGATGCACATTTATCAAGCAGTTCCTCCACGATGGGTATGTGCAAACAAAATCAATTCTTGGACATTATTGCAATGTTTGTGTCCAAACTAAATATTTCGTTGTAATCAAGAAATATTTAGCAATTATCTGGAAATGATTTAGACATTGCTATCAATTAAATATAAAGTTTCTTTTAAGAGCACAGACATTAAAATTTCAATCTTGTTTTGTCGTCAAATTGTCAGTGCATTCGTCCACTTTATAAAAACAAATATTTGGGAAACTCGATGTAAAATCACCTCTGACTATGACCCAAACATTTCCTGTGATATTTTTTTCTCTTCTCTCTCCCTCTTACAGCAAATCTACTGAAAATTGTCATTCTCTCCTGTTGGAATTCTGGACTTTCTAAATGTTTCTTTGCTTGCATGATTGCCATGGCAACTGCAGTATCCTGGTGATACTTTTCAATGTCATTGTGTATCACATTTTGAATTATCAGTTTCCACATTCATTTCTCTCCTACACTGTTGCTTGTAAGTTCATTCTCTGCGTTAATCCTGCGACATTGGATACGTCTGTGTGGATACGTCTGTCTGTCTTCTTTACAATTGACCGGTTTGCAACAATCTGTTGTCAGAAGTTTAAATCAAACTACTGTACAGTGAGAACTGCCACTGTGATTTTAACCATATTCTCTGCCCTTATTTCTTTGGAGAACATACACTTCTGGTTTGCATATGACCCCAGCCGAATAATCTCCAGTGTTGCCTGGGGATGTCGCTCCAACATGGCCTTTTATACATCGCCTGCAGGTGAGTCCTACTCTTGGCTGAAAAGTATTTTAGTTGCATGGCTGCCTTTCGGTTTGATATTACTGTTTAACTCTTTGACCGTCCAGCGTATTTTCGTGGCCAGCAAAGTCCTAAGAGGTCTGCGGGATCTCAGCAATGAGAACAGCACCGACCCAGAGATGAAAAGCAGAAGGAAATCCATCGTGTTACTGCCCTATTGTGGCTAACAGCAGTCGTTAACCTTTTAACCAGCAAACTCACAACAACAGTGTATTACCGAGGGGATAACACAGCTCCAACATGGATATTGCCACTGAGTCTGGGTGCATTCTCATGCATTTGAGTTCCTGCACAAACCCATGTATTTATGTAGCTCCACAAACCAAATTCAGGGAAGAAATGATATTGGTTTTGATTAAGAAAAGTGAAACCAAAACCTTCTTCTAAAACTAAATAAATATTCGCTTGTATTCTCACTCAGAATAGCCTATTCTGATGTGGCTGAGGATTGCACTTGTGAAAATTAAACCTTCCCGAAATACACTGTTTCAAGTTGTACGCCTGCTCATTTCTCAGGATGAAATAATCGTCATAGTGTTTACCCTGTCTCCAGTCAATTCATTGTCACTGTTTAAACATCACAACAACCTGTTTTCATTCAGCAGCATCGCTGTTTTAATCCTGAACAGTAGTTCAGCCCTCTGAATTGCACAGCCTCATCTCCATTTCCTAGATGGATTGGAATTGCCAGCTTGATTCTATTCTGACCTGTACCTCTGAGAGAGGGTTGGTTAGCTTCTCAGCTGGTTTATGATGCACAGTGATGCCAACAGCATAGCTTCAATCCCTGTGACTGACTGAGGTTCAATGCCTCTCACTGATTGAGATAACCACGATGGACTCTCCTCCTCAACCCGAGTAGAAAACAGAACCATGAAATATTGTCTGTGTCAGTCTAACAGTCATCGTCAAAGAAAACATTGCTACACTGCCTTTTTTAAGGAGGTTGTTGTAAGATATTTCAAAATGAAGCAAAGCCAACAGTGTTTTATGAAAGGCAAAACATGATGGCCAATTATTCCATAACCAAGGAGGATAAATCAAACAGGATGGATTAAGGGTGGCCTACAGATGTAGCGTACTTGATTTTCTAAAGGATATTATAGAATATTCTAAAAATAATGTTACACTCCGTTCTCACAGCACATGGTGATGAGGTGAATGCACGAGTTTCGAGCGAGAATTGAGTCATGATGAGAAACATATGGAGGAAAAATGGGTCATTTGCAGGTCATTAAACTATAACTCGAGGTCAGTGCTGGTACATTCATCATTACAAACTGTACTCACACTAATACAGAGTCAGGAAGGAAATTAATGAGTCGAACAGTAAGAGTCTCCATTGGGAACATATAGCTAAGGTGAGTAAACAAAAACAGCAGATGGATTTCAGCATCTCGTATTCATCAAAGACAAGCAAAATATACATTAACTGAAGAAGACTGGAGAATGTTGAGATACAGGGCAATTTGGTTGACCTATACAAATAAAAAATAATTATCGGACAAGTACATCAAACAATTAGGAAGAAGAAAGAAAAGCTTTTATTTGATGAGTGTTGAAGGAAATCTCGATAAGAGACCATCAGTATTGACCAACTTTATTCACAATGTATATACACACACATATACCATGGGAAGCAGTCAATGAACTGTTCCGAAATGAAATCAGCTACAAGGGTTCATACAGTTATTTCAGCTGATGCTATACTAGCAAATAGTCACTAGATGGCGGACTTACACTTTCATTGGATCAAGTTAGGTTTTTCCAAAAATATATAGAGTCATAGTCATAGACATATACAGCACCAAAAAGACCCTTCGCTCCAACCTGTCCATGCCGGCCAGATATCCCAACCCAATCTCATCCCACCTGCCAATACCCAGTTCATATTGCTCGAAACACTTCCTGTTCATAAACACATCCAGATTCCTTTTAAATGTTGCAATTGTATTACCCTCCACCACTTCCTCTGGCGGCTCATTCCATACATGTACCACGCTCTGTGTTGGTTAAAACGTCTACTAATTTAGGATTGTGCAAATAATACGTAGTTGCATTGCTGATTTGACGATATTCCATCAATAAAACATTTTACTCAGAAAATTTAAATCTCAATAATGCTCACTTTTTTATGGGCAAAAACGTCATCTCATTATTTCCAAGATCGGGTCAGACAGTTACACATAATTATTGTCACACTGTTCGTTATATGTTTCTCTGTGTAATGATATTTTTAGCCACCTACTGCCTTTGCTGTTTGAATTCATGTATCAATGGACATCGGACTACGTCCAGGGAAACTTAACAAATAGCGAAATTCACAACTGATCTCGAATGAACCTCTATGGGAGAAGTCACAGCACTGAAATAAATAAGTAAATAGTTTTAATTATAGCCTTACTGTAAATCTTCAAGAATGAGTGCAGTGGGTTCTTGATTATGTGTTTTTTTGAGATCTGTTACTTGATTAACCTTTAAAAATATAAGCCATACACGTGAAGTTAGCCTGGAGCAGTGTTTTGTCGAGCAATAAGACAATGCTATTTTCTGGTCCTGTAGACGTGGGAGTTTTAAGGTATTTTACGTGTTACTGAGGATTAAATCGGCAATAAATGTCTTTGGTTATGAGTCCTTATCAGATCGAATACATTGGTTGGAGCGACAGTTAAAAGCAATGAGGTATTTACAAAAGCAAGGGGGTGTGATGGATGGCAATTATGGGAATGTCGAAAAATCTCAGATACAGTCAGATAGATGGGTTAACTCAGGAAAGGTAGGAGGGGTAGACGGGTAGTGTAGGAGTCTTCTGTGACTCTCAACATCCCAAACAAGAATGCTGTTTCAGAAAATTTTGGGAAGGATCGATTCTCAGGGGAATGTCGCACAACCAAGTTTCTCGTATTGAGACTGTCTCGAAAGTAATGAGGGGGATATCAGGGTCCCTAACACAAGAGATCGATTGTATTAGGGGGCTCTTGAGGAAGAGGGACAGACAGACGTTTCTGTGGCCAGCAGCAAAAAATGAGAATAGTGCGTTGCCTCCCTGGTGAGAGAGTCAAGGCTGTCTCAGAGAGGGTGCAGAATGTTCTCAAAGGGGAGCAGGATCACCAATGTTATAGAACACGGGGACCCAGGGAGTGTAGAACACAATTCTTATATAATTAGTTGTAGTCCTCAGGTTGTGTTGTGCAACAGGGAGAGTCAGGGGTTTAGAACATAATTCTTAGATAATTAATGGTAGGGCCTCGTGTCGTGTTGTACATATTGGAATGATCGACATAGGAAGGAAAAAGAATGAGATTCTGAATGGGGAATATCAAAAGTTAGGTAGGAATTTTAAAAAGGAGGTCCTTCGGTGTAGTAATATCTGGAATACTGCTGGTTCTACAAGTTAATGAGGGCAGGAATAGGAGGATAGAACAGATGAATATATGGCTGAGGAGCTGGTCCATGGTATTAGAATTCACATTTTTAGATGATTGGGATCTCTTTTCGGGTAGAAGTGACCCGTGCAAAAATAACGGATTCCACCTGAGTTGGAAGGGGACCAATATACTGGCAGGAAGTTTTGCGAGAGATGCTCGGGAGGATTTAAACTAGTAAGGGATGCGGTATGTTGGTGTGACCAGGGAGATACTGAGAAAAGGGATCAGACTGAGACTGGTATAGTTGAGAAAAGAAGCAAACAGTCAGGGCAGGCAGTGACAAAGCAGAGAACAATGCTGGAATGATAAGTTAAACTGCAATAATTTCAATGCAGAGGCCGAACAGTGAAATCAGATGAATTCAGGGTATGGGACTGGGATATCACAGCAATTACAGAAACGTGGCTCAGGGAAGGACAGGACTGGCAGCTTAATGTTCTAGGATACAAAGACTATAGGAAGGAAATAAAGGGAGGCAAGAGAGGAGGGGGAGTGGCGTTTTTGATAATGGACAGTGTTAGTGCTGTACTGAGGGAGCGTATTCCTGGAAATAGATCCAGTAAAGTTATTAGGATGGAACTGAGAAATAAGACACTTTATTTGGATTGTGTTATAGACCCAGAATAGTCAGTGGCAAATTGAGAGACAAATGTATAAGGAGATTTCAGTCATCTGTAAGAGTAATAAGGTGGTTATGGGAGGGCATTTTAACTTTCCAAACACTATGGGACTGCTATAGTTTTCAGGGTTTAGACGAAGGAGGGAAATTTGTTAAGTATTTGTAAGAAAGTTTTCTGATCAATATGTGGATGTACCTACTAGAGAAGGTGCAAATTTTGACCTGCTCTTGGGAAATAAGGCAGGGCAGGTGACTGAGGTGTTAGTGGGGAAGCGCTCTGGGGCCAGCGACCATAATTCAATTAGTTTGATATTAGTGATGGAAAAGGATAGACCAGATCTCAAAGTTGAAGTTCTAATTTGGAATATGATCAATTGCGTTGGTATTAGGCAAGAACTACGGAATGCTGGATAACTAGAGAAATCGAGAGTTTCTTTCAGAAAAATATCGAAGCATATGTCAGGGATAGACAGGAGAGATCGAGTGAATCCTTCGAGTGTAAAGACAGTAGGATTATACTTATGAGAGAAATAAGGAGGGCAAAACGTTGACATACGATAGCTTTGGCATATCGAGTTAAAGAGAATCCAAAGGGTTTTTACAAATACATTAAGGACAAAAGGTTAACGAGGGAGGAAATAGGGCACCTCAAAGATCAGCAAGGCGGCCTTTGCGTGGAGCTGCAAAAAATGGGAGCAAGGCTAAACAAACATTTTTGCATCAGTATTCACTGTGGAAAAGGACATGGAATATATAGAATGTAGGGAAATAGATGTTGACATCTTGAAAAATGTCTATATTACATAGGAGGAAGTGCTGGATGTCTTGAAACGCTTAAAAGTGGATAAATCCCCAAGACTTGATCAGGTGTATCCTAGAATTCTGTGGGAATCCAGGGAAGTGATTGCTGGGCCGTTTACTGAGAGCTTTGTATCATCAATAGTAACAGGTGAGGTGCCGAAAGGCTGGACGTTGGCTAACATGGTCCCACTTTTTAAAGAAAGTTGTTAATTACAAGCCAGGGAACTATAAACCAGTGAGCCTGACATCAGTGGTGGGCAGATTGTTGGGGGGAATCCTGAGGGACAGACGTACATGTATTTGGAAGGCATGGACTGTTTAGGGATAGTCATCATGGCTTTATCCGTGTGAAATCATGCCTCACAATCTTGATGGAGTTTTTTGAAGAAATAACAAAGAGGATCGATGAGGGCAGAGCGGTGGATGTGATCGACACGGACTTCAGTAAGGCGTTCGACAAGGTCCACCAATGGGAGACTTGTTAGCAAGATTAGGTCTCATGGAATATAGGGAGAACTAGCCATTTGGATGCAGAACTGGCTCAAACGTAGAAGACAGTGGGTGATGGTGGAGGGTTGTTTCTCAGACTGGAGGCCTGTGACGAGTGGAGTGCCACAAGGATTGGTGCTGGGTCCTCTAATTTTTGCCATGTACATAAATGATTTGGATTTGAGCATAAGAGGTACAGTTAGTAAGTTTGAAGATGACACCAAAATTGGAGGTATAGTGGACAGCGAAGAAGGTTACCTCAGATTACAACAGGATCTTGACCAGATGGGCTAATGGGCTGAGAAGTGGCAGGTGGAGTTTAATTTAGATTAATGTGAGGTGCTGCATTTTGGGAAATCAAATCTGAGCAGGACTTACATACTTAATGGTAAGGTCCTAGGGAGTGTTGCTGAACAAAGACAACTTGGAGTGCAAGTTAATAGTTCCTTGAACGTGGAGTCACAGGTAGATAGGATAGTGAAGGCGGCGTTTGGTAAGCTTTCATTTATTCGTCAGAGCATTGAGTGAAGGATTGGGATGTCATGTTGTGGCTGGACAGGACATTGGTTAGGCCACTGTAGGAATATTACTTGCAATTATGGTCTCCTTACTGTCAGAAAATGTTGGGAAACTTGAAAGTGTTCAGAAAAGATTTACAAGGATGTTGCCAGGGTTGGAGGAGTTTAGCTATAGGGAGATGATGAATAGACTAGAGCTGTTTACCCTGGAGCATCGCAGGCTGAGGAGTGACCTTACAGAGATTGATAAAATCATGAGGGGCGTGGATAGGATAAATAGACAAAGTTTCTTTTCCCCTTGGCTGGGGGAACTAGACGGCATAGGTTTGAGGTGAGAGGGGAAAGATAAAAAAGAGACCAAACGGGCAACTTTTTCACGCAGATGGTGGTACGTGTATGGAATGAGCTGCTAGAGGAAGTGGTGGAGGCTAGTACAATTACAACATTTAAAAGGTACTTGAATGGCTATATGAGTAGGAACTGTTTGGAGGGATATGGGCCTGGTGCTGGCAGGTGGGACGACATTGGGTTGTGCTATGTGCTCGACATGGACGAGTTGGACCGAAGGGTCTGTTGCCACGCTGTACATCTCTATGAACCTAAAATCCCTTAACACTATTGCAGCCACAGTCGATGTTTGGAAAGTTAAAATCCCCTACCATAACCACCCGACTATTCTTACAAATAACTGAGATCTCCTTACAAATATGTTTCTCAATTTCCCACTGACCTTTCGGGGCGTTTATATTAGAATCCCACTAAGGTGATCATCCCTTTTTTATTTATAATACCGACAACATTGCTCAGGCCGTTCCATTAATTATATATGAATTATGTCCTGCACCTCCTAGGTCCCTGTCTTCAGGAATACTACCCAAGGCCCTCCCTTCAATTATAGGAGAATTGTGTCCTGCAACCCCTATGTCTTTCTATTCTGCAACACTACCCATGCCCTACCATTAAGTACATAAGATTTATGACCTATTCTACAAGGTCCTCTGAACTACAACACTACTCAAGACCATACCATAAAATATGAAAGAATTATGTCCTACACGCACTTGGTCCCTGTGTTCTAGAATTCTACCCAAATCCCTACAGTTAATTCTATAAGAATTATGTCCTACACCCCTGAGATCCCTGTATTCTACAACAATACTCAAGGTCCTATGATTATTGTAATTAGCTGAGAATTTTCTCCTAAATCCCCAAGTCCTTCTGTTCTACAACACTACACAAGGTCCTACCGTTAATTATCTAAGAATTATGTCCTACACTCCTGGGTCTCCCTGTTCGACAACACAACCTGAGGCCCTACAATTAATTATATAAGAATTATGTTCGACTCTCCCTTGGGCCCCCGTATTCTACAATACTGCCCAAGGCCCGACTCTTAATGAAAGAAGAATAATGCCGACACCCCCAGGTCCCCCTGTGCTACAACACAACCCAAAATCCTGCCATTATTTATATAAAAATCATGTCCTACACACCTCCAAGTTCCCCTTTTTTCAACAGCACTACCCAAGGCTCTATTATTAATTATGCCTTTCACCCACGATGACCCTGTGTTCCGCAACACAACTCAAGGTACTACTTGGAGTATCGGTCATAAATCTTATGTCATTCATCCCATTTGTCCCCCTGTTCTATAACACAACCCAAGGCCCTATAATTAATTATATAAGAAATATGCCCTACACTCCCTAGTCCGCCTATTCTACAACATTATCCAAGGCTCTATTATTAATTATGTAAGATTTATGTCCAAAACCCCCTTGGTTCCCCTGTTCTACAACACTACCCAAGCGCCTCACAGTGCCAGAAATCCGGGTTCAATTCCCGCCTCAGGTGACTAACTTTGTGGAGTTTGCACGTCCTCCCTGTGTCTGCGTGGGTTTCCTCCGGGTGATCCAGTTTCCTCCCACAGTCCAAAGATGTGTAGGTCAGGTGAATTGGCCATGCTAAATTGCCTGTCGTGTTAGGTAAGGGATAAATGTAGGGGTATGGGTGGGTGCACTTCGGCGGGGCAGTGTGGACTTGTTAGGCCGAAGGGCCTGTTTCCACACTGTAAGTAATCTAATCGAATCTAAACCCTTCCATTAATTATTTGAGAATTTTGTCCTGCACACCGAAATCCCTCTGTTCAACACGACCCAGGTTCTACTTTTAATTATGTAAGAATAATGTCCTACACCCAGTAGGTCCCCCTGTTCCACAACGCTACCTAAGGCCCTACCATTAATTACCTAAGAATTATTTACTACAACCCCCAGGCCCCTCTGTTCGACAATATGACTCAAGACCCTGCTATATAAGAATTATGTCCTACGCCCCCTTGGTCCCTGTGCTCCACAACACCAACTGAAGGTCTATCATTAATTATAGAGGAATTTTGTCCGAACCTTCTGAGGTCCCCCTGTTCTACAACACTTCCCAAGGCCATCCCATTAATTATATAATGATTGTATCCTATATCCCCTAGATCGCCCTGTACTACAACACTACCCCAAGCCCTATCATTAAGTATTTTAGAATTTCTCCTATACATCCCACTGTCCTTGTGTTCTACAACACTACCAAAAGTCCGACAATTAATTATATAAGAATTATTCCGATAACCCTCAGGTCCCCCTATTCTACAACATTACCCAACGCCCTATCATTAATTATATAAGAATTATGACTACCTAGGTCCCTGTGTTCTACAACACAACCCAAGGTCCTACTATTAATTTCTATAAGAATTACGTACTGTATCTCCAAAATCTCCCTGTCTACAACACTACCCAAACCCCACCCTTAATTATACAATAATCTGCTCCAAAACACGACCCAAGGACTGCCCATTAATTATGTAAGAATTATGTCCTACACCCCCTGTGTTCTACAAAACTACCGAAGGCTCTGCCATTAATTACACAAGAATTATGTCCTGAAAGGCCTATGTCCCTCTGTTCTACAACACTTCCCAAGGCCCGACCATTAATTATATAAGAATTGCGTATTATATGGACTTGGCCACTCTGTTCTGCCACACTGCCCAAGGGCCTAACATTTGTGATATGAGAATTATGTCGGAGCCGCCCATAGGTCCCTCTGTTTTACAACACTACCCAAGGTCCCATCTTTAATTTTGTAATAATTAAGTCCTACATCCCCAAGTTCCCTGTGTTGTACAACTCTACCCAAGGCGCTACCATTAATTACGTAAGAATTATGTCCTCCACATCCGAGGTCCCCGAGTTCTACAACATTACCAATGGCCCTTCCATTAATTATATAAGAATTGTGCACTATATGCCCTGGGTCCATCTGTTCTCTAACACTACCCAAGGTCCAACCATTACTTATGTAAAAATTATGTCCTACAACCCCTCGGTCCCTGTGTTCGATAACACTACCCAAGGCCCTAACGTTGATTATATAGGAATTACGTCCTATACCCCCATTGTCTCTCTGTTCGACAACCCTACCCAAGGCTCTATCATTGATTATGTAAGAATTATATCCTATAACCGCTAGATCCATGTGTTCTACAATTCTTCCCAAGACTCTAGCATTAATTATATAATAAATATGTCCTACATCCCACAGACCCCTCTGCTTTACAACACTATCAAATCTCCTGCCATTTATTATATAATCATTATGTTCAAAGTCCCATAGATTCCCCGTTATACTCCACTACCCAAGGCCCAACATTAATTACGTAAAAAGTATGTCCTACAACCCCTTGATCCCAGTATTCTACAAAGAATTTTACAAGACCCTAACATTGATTATATAATAAATATGTCCTAAACCACCTAGATCCCTAGGTTCTACTACACTACCCGCGGCCCTACCATTAATTACATAAGAATTATGTCCTACACCCCCGAGGTCCCTCTGTTTTTCAACACTACCCAAGGCCCTACCAACCATTAATTATATAAGAATTGTGTACTATACGCCTTTGGTCCCCGTCTGCAATACTGCCCAAAGCTCTACCCTTTGTTATATTAGAATTATGTCCGATATCTCCAGGTCCCTGTGGTCTGCACCCTTTAATTATATCAGAAATATGTCCTACATCCCTAAGGTCGACCGTTCTACAACTTTAGCCAAGGCCCTAAACATTAATTACATCAGAATCATGTCCTACAACCCCCTAGGTCCCCCGTCCTACAACACGAACGAGCTTTGCCAATTGTTGTCCAAGAATTTTGTCTAACACAATCAAGGTCCCTATGTTGTACAACAAAACCCAAAGCTCTAACATTCATTCTATCAGAATTGTGTCCTGCACCACCTCGATCCGCCGTACTACAACACTACCCAAGGCTGTACAATTAATTACGCAGGCATTATGTCTTACGCCCACTAGGTCTCTGTGTTCTACAACACTACGAATTAATTATTATGGAAATATGTCCTACATCCACTCGCTCCGCCGTACTACACACTATCCAAGTTTGTACAATTAATTACGAAAGTATTATGTCTTACACCCACTAAGTCCCTCTGTTCTACAACGCTACCCAAGGCTGTACACTTATTTATGTAAGCATTATGTCTTACACCCCCTAGGTCCCCCTGCTCTTCAAAATTCCCCAAGGCCCTACCAATAATTATATATGAAATATGCCATTCACATCCTTGGTCCTTTGTTCTCCAACATGACTCTAGGTCCTACTGTTGATTGGACAAGAATTATGTCCTAAACTCATATGCTGCCCTGTTCTACAATGCTACCCAAGGACCGACGATTAATTATGAAAGAATTATGTCCCACACCACTGGGTCACACTGGTTAACAGTACTACCCAACGCCCTACACTTAATTAGAAAGAATTATGTCCGCAGGACCTTCTGTCCTGCAACACTACCCAATGCCAACGCATCCATTATCTCAGAATTATGTACTACACTCCTGAGGTTCCTGTGTTCTGCAACACTACTCAAGACACGACAATTAATTACACAAGATTTACATCCTACACCCACGAAGACCCCTGTTCTACGCAAGGCCCTGCCATTAATTATATAATAAATGCGTCCTGCACCCACAAAGTCCATGTGTTCTACATCAGTACCCAGGCTCGACCATTAATTAGATAAGAATTATGTCCTCAATCACCAAGGTTCTACAACACTACTCAAGGCATTACAATTAATTATATAAGAATCATGCCCTACACTCACGACGATGCATTGTTCTACAACACTACCCAAGACCTTCCATTAAGTATATTCGAATTATGTCCTACACACCTTGGGATCACCTGTTAGAAAACACAACGTAAGGCCCCACAATTATTTACAAAGAATTATGTCTTACCTTCCATTATGTAATAATTATGACCGACAACCACTAGGCCCCTCTGTTCTACAACACTACACAAGGCACTGCTTTTAATTTTTTAAGAATTATGTCCCAGACCCCCTAGATCTATGTGTTCCACAGCCCCACCCACGGTCCTACCATTAATTACGTAAGAATTTCATCCTACACCCCCTATGTCCCTCTGTTCTACAGCACTACAAAGGTGCCACCAGTAATTATATAAGAATTATGCCCTACACCTCTGAGGTCACCCTGTTCTACAACACTACCCAAAGCCCTAACATTAATTCCATAAGAATTGTGTACTATACGCTTTTGGTCCCCTGTCTGCAATACTGCCCACTGCCCTACCCTTCGTTATATCAGAATTACGTCCTACAACCCTAAGGTCCCCCGTTCTACAACTCCAACCAAGGTCCTAAAAATTGATTACATCAGAATCATGTCCAACAATCCTTAGGTCCCCCGTCCAAAAAGAAGACCCAAGCTTTGCCATTAATTGTCCAAGAATTTAGTACAACACACCCAAGGTCCCTTGGTTGTACAACAAAACCCAAAGCCCTATCATGAATTATATCAGAATTGTGTCCTGCACCACCTCGATCCACCAGACTACAACACTACCCAAGGCCATACAATTAATTACGCAAGCATTATGTTCACCCACTAGGTCTGTGTTTTCGACAGCACTACAAATTAATTATTATAGAAATATATCCTACATTGCCTCGCTTCCCTGTACTACAACACTATCCAAGTTCGTACAATTAATTATGTAAACATTATGTCTTACACCCCCTAGGTCCCCCTGCTCTTCAAACTTGCTGAAGGCCCCACCGTTAATTATATATGAAATATGTCCTTCACACCCTTGGTGCTTTGTTCTCCAACATGACTCAAGTTCCTACTGTTAATTGTACAAACATTATGTTCTATTCCCCTACGTCGCCCTGTTCTACGACACTACCCAAGGACCTACCATTAATTATGAAATAATTATGTCCTACAGCAGAGGGTCACCCTGTGTGACAACACTCCCCAAGGCCCTACACTTAATTATAAAGAATTATGTCCTACACACCACAGAACCCTCTGTTCTGCAACACTACCCAAGGCCAACACATTAATTATCTCAGAATTATGTCCTGCAAAATGCCCTACCAATTTTTTTTTAAGAACTATGTCCTACACCACTTAGGTCCCCTGTTCTACACCACTACCTACAATTAATTACATAAATATTATGTCCACACCCCTGAGGTCGCTGTGCCCTGCAACACTCCCCAAGTCACTGACATTAACTATATAAGATTTGTGTCATACACCCCCAAGTTCCCCTGTTCTATAACACTACCCAAGGCCCTACCAAAAATTACTTAACAATTATGTCCTACACCACCTCAGTCTCGTTGTTCCACAACACTACACAAGGACCTACCATTTATTATATAAGAATTATGACCTGCAACCCCTCGGTCCCTCTGTTCTACAAACACTACACAAGGCACTGCCTGTATTTTGTAAAGAATGATGTGAGAATTATGTCCTACACCTCCTAGGTCGCCCTGTTCTACAACACTACTCAAGGCCATACCACTAATTATGTAAGAATTATGTACTACACCCCTAGTTCCCCTTGTTCTACAATACTCACCCAATGTCCTCCAATTAATTAAATAAGAACAATGTAGTATACCCACTACCACCCACCCAGGTTCTCCTGTTCTGCAACACTCCCTAAGGCCCTACCATTCGTTATATCAGAATTATGTCCTACGCCACCAGGACGTTCTTTTCCAACGGTCATTTGAGCAGGAGCAGCGGCCGAGGAAAAGCGAACCCGGGAGACTACAGCTAAGGTTTCAAAATTACTTACCTGTAGCGGGCAGCGGTGTTTTTTTTTCTCTCTCTTCACAAAAAGAGCGGGAGCAGCAGAGGAAGTGACGGCAAACAGAGGGGCAGCCGGGAAGGAGAACTGTGAGTATAAATACACACCCTTTAATCACCAACGTTCATTTGAGTGGGAGCAGCGGCCGAGGAAAAGCGAACCCGGGAGACTACAGCTAAGGTAAGACAGTTTGTTTCAAAATTACTTAACTGTAGCGGGCAGCGGAAGTGAGGTTGGAGCGCATAGCTGGGCGGGAAGGTAAGTGATTAGTATTTGAGTATTCAATAATTTCCAAAGATGCTCAGGATGCCAATGTCTATTGAAAGGGAGGGATTGAAGGCAGGTGTACCAGTTCAGAGCAGTGCTGGAGAAATTAATGATACATTAAGAGTGTTGTACATCTGAAGTCCAGGTGACTGATGTGTGTTTGGGAGGTGGCAGTGCTAGTTGGGGGAGTGTTGGCTGGGGGAAGACTGGGGCTGTGGCGAAGGCAGTGAGAGCCAGCCGTGTCGCTTCCTCTCCCAACCCTTGGTCATCAGGTGAGATTGGGCAGGTCAGGGGGCCGGCCTCTTGCCCAGGACCCAGAGACACAGCAGGAGATTGGGCTGCAGCCGCAGATTCTCTGAGGTCAGAGCTGGGGCTTGGAGGAGTGGGATGGGGCTCGGGCTCGGGTTCAGGGACCCCGTAGCGAGGTGTTGCAGGGTGAGGATCAAGCACAGAGGCAGACACATTGGGGCGGGGTTCAGGCAAGGAATTGGGGGCTGAGGGAAGGGATCCTGGGCCTGTGCTGGGTCTGTCGCAGGGACATTGTTGCACTGGGCTGGGGCCAGATCGAGGGTCCAATTCCGGGGGGAAAGGGGCCCTGAGCATGGTATTCCATCCATGAGGCAACAGAGGGGGAGTGGGTGCAGCAGTGCCAGCTGTGATCACCGGTGTGGGCAGGGCTGCCTTCTGGGTGCGGCAGTGCTTCCTAACCTGCCCCACGCCGCAGCACAAGTGGCACCGTATGCTGCATGCTGTCCTGAATGCACGGTTGGCCACACCCTCGCTGGACATGGTGAATTAACCTGAAGTGACCTGCTCCCGGATTAGTCTGGTGAACACCTGGCTCCAGAAGGAGTACATGTGTCTGATGGCAGGGTCCTTCACACCAAGCAGGAGTAGCAGCAAACCCAACTACATTTCCCCAAGAGTTTAGAGATGTGGGAGGGGGAGCTCACTGCCAATAAACGGCAAGACTTTGGAGATCACATACCTTTGGTCCATGATCTCCAAGCGACGATGGGGAACAATGTCCTTCCCACAGACGGACCATTCTGCACACCCAGATGGAATACCTGCTTCGTCTTAAGCTGAAACATGGACTTCCCATACATGTGGGCCATAGTGCTGATGGCCAGTGAGCCAACCACACCAGGCATGGCATTACTGCAGGTGTGAATGGTCATGTTTGGGTGATAATTGGTCTTTACTCCCAGGCGTTTAGTTCGGTGCCTGAAGAGGGGTGGAGTCGTCGTCGGGGTTGGAACATTCGAACCGAAGGCAGTCATTCCTAGCGGCTGAAGTACGACTTGAGCCTGCCATTTTGAGTCTCACAACTGTGTGCTGCTGGACAGTTTCAGGTGGTTCTCCTCTTCATGGGCTCAGGCAATGGTGACCAAACCTAGACTGAATGGTCCAGGCAACAGCAGTGACCAACTCTAGACTGGATGGCCCTGAAAACAGCGATGACCAACCGGAGACTGAATGGCTCAGGAAATAGCGGTGACCAGTCCTGGACTGGATGACCGGGAAAGAGCGATGACTAACCCTAGACTGGATGGCCCGGGAAACAGCGGTGACCAGACCTAGACAGGATTGCCTGGGTAACACTGGTGACCAACCCTCGACTGGATGGTCCCGGGAAACAGCGGTGACAAACCCGAGACTGAATTCCCCAGGCAACAGCTGTGACCAGCCCTCGACTGGATTGGATTATACATGCGTTGAGTTCAAGGAATTGAGTTTCAAAAATAAACAGAGGTGCATGAACTAATCAGTTCAGAAGAGAAAATCCACAGCACACGCAGTCTTTTATTGCCAGCTAAGCAGAGAGTCTTACAATCATCATTGTCCAGGACTGTTTCTGCCCCGACCATCCTCTCCTCAGGGGAAGTGCAGCAAACGCTCCTGCAGATCACTAACACGGATCCATAAAGCACTCTGTGAAGACACTATGTTCCAGGTGAACACATCACTCTCAGCTAGCCAATTATTTCTTATCACGGGGGCTCTGTGATTTGGACTGTGTCACAGCTCCATCTGGGATTAAGTCTGGCCTTGCATGACTGTGAGTGTGGAGTTTAGATTATATTCCCGAATTTGTAGAAACAAGACCTTCGGCCCAAAAGGTCCACACCGACCCTCCAAAGAGCAACTCACCCAGAACCATTTCCCTACCTTTCCCCCTGACTAATGCACCTTACGCTATAGGCCATTTAGCATGACCAAATCCACCTAAACTGCACATTTTTAGACTGTGGGGGGAACCCAGCGCACTGAAGTAACCCACGCAGACACAGGGAGAAAGTGCAAACTCCGTGCACCACTTTCCCCAGAACTATGTGGGTTTCCTCCCACTGTCCAGAGATGGGCAGGTTAGATGGACTGGCCACGGGAAATGCAGGGTTACAGGGATAGGGCAGAGGGGTGAGCCTGGGTAGGATGTTCTTTTGAGTCAGTAAGGACTTGTTGGGCCAAATGGCCTGTTTCCACACTGTAGGATTCTCCAGTCTTTATATATCTTACATCACCACGAATAGTTACCTTGTGCCTTCTTACCTGCTTTCACTGTCATGTCCTTCAATTTTGTTGAAGGTAGAGGCCGATAGAAGGTTAGTCCTCTGGGGCAGATGGGAATGTGGATCTGATGTGACACTTGAATGGAGGCTATCCCAGATTCGAAGGGCTGAATGACCTACTGCTGCTAATTACCTCTGTTTCCATGAATCCATTAGCGGAAAACAGGGTGTTCCTGTGCGTGATCCACTGCTGGTGCTATACTCAGATCCATGTGATTCTGCTGATGAAATCCTGCCTGTTTGTGTGAAGTTGCTGAACTGTAAACACTGTGGTTGTCTCTGTACTGCATTCGGACGCTTTACTGTCTTTAAGTGAACAATTTCCGAGATCAGTTTCTGCACTGCATTTCTGATCTTCTCTCTGAATCTGGACAGAGTTACCACATACAATAATGTACTTGTGCTGCAGCTTAAATCCTTGATCATATATCCGATGTACGGCAATGTATTGCCCTTTCCAAGAGTAGTTCCATTAACCTTAACATACAAGAAGTTGAGACAATACACTAACCACAGAAGTAAAAAGCTGATGGATATGCTCAAGTGGGAATTCACAGACTTCCTGCGGCTCTCCATCTCTGCGTCTTTGTGACTTTCCCTTGCTCTGGCCCCTCAGTGTCTTCCAGACTCGACTGGCCACTAAAATATGCCTGACCGTCAGAGAGTTCATCAACATAATTAACACGAACGCAATGAACGGGGTTAAAATATTGTCAAACATTTCAAATCCCAGCCACCTCGGGTCAGTGAAGTACTTTGACTTTATCCAGCAATACCATGGAACATTGTCAATTACATTCATGTGTCGAAACTGAAAATAGAAAGGAAATGTTTTTTGTCCCAGTCGTAGCGACAGCCACAGCCAATGTTTTCTCTGTCCAATAGTTTCTTTCCAGTTTCAGGCAGCAAATGGTCACAAAACGATCAAAGGAGAAAAGGATAGTGAACCAGGTGGAACAGTCTGTGGCTGCAAAACCAAGACAAAGAGAGCACGGCCCACAGGGGCGAGGTCCAGGAAGCACCTTGAGGTAATACATATTGAGTCACATCAGTATGATGTTAGTGACAATGAACAGTAGATCTGCTGTTGCCATGGCCATCAGGCAACAAATGTTACAGTTAGAAAGACAACAATTTCTCCGTGCGACAACCAGAATCAATGCTATATTAACTGTAAGAGACAAAGGTAAAAATGAAATTGGAGATTATTGAACAATTATTCTCCACATCAGCCCAGAAAACAATACAATATCTTTGTACCTAAATGGGTCGGTGGGGATGGTTCAGCGCACTAAGCTAAAAAGGACAGCTCCAATCCTGACTAATGTCGAAGCTGCACAGTCCTGGTTTTGAATACGTCGGCTCAGGGAATTGACATGACGTCAAGGTGGCATTGTTTGGAAGGTGCATAGCGGGATGTTTAAATGGGATTTAAAGAAAACAATGTTTACTCAGAGAGTGGTGGGCGTCAGGAATGCACTGCTTTAGAGCATAGTTGAGGTGGGAAAACTCACAACCTATTCAAAAGTATTTGGATGATCACTCAAAGCTTCCTAGCATTCGAGCCTCTGAATCCACGTGTGAGAATTGGGACAGGTGTATATTTAGTGTCTCTTTAATAACAGAAGCTGGATGGACCACTTCTGCACCGTAGGTTTCCACAATACGAAGAATTGTTCCTGGTAGGCAGGTGGGAAGTTAACATCTTAATGAAGTAAATCAAAGAGCTGTAAATTTGGAAACATTGAACCAAAACAGAAAACCTGGAGAAAATCAAGTAAGACAGCATCTGTCGAAAGAGAAACTGAGTTCATGTTTCTTTTCCAGAATCACTTTTCATCAGAAAGATTCTTCTGAATAAGGGTCTCTGTCGTCAAAACGTTAGCTGTTTTCTCCCCTTACAAGACTATATCATTGCAACCAAAAGAGAGGGTTTCATTCGTAAAGGGATTGAAATACAAAGTTTTGTTATTCATCTACTGTGGAATATTTGTTAGAACGCATTGAGCAGCCCGGTGTGCTTCTGATGACCTATGGCAAAAAACCATGTGTGGATACACTAAAGAACATGTAATTGTTTGCCGGAGAATGATTGATTGATAAAAGACGAGAACATTTTGTATCATTATTAAGGGAATAAGCCATTGTCTAAGAGCTCTCTGTCATGATGAACTGAGGATCTGTTAACTCACTGAGCTGCTCACGGTTTGGAAATGCAACAATTCCTTGACGTATTCAGCAAATGTTATACTTTGGCACGTGCACTGACTCAGCAAAGATTGCAAAACACAAACAGGGAAATATGTTGCTTTTCTTTCATTCTCTGCATTCTTATTAAAATTCTTTCGGAATGTAACTGTTGATATTTTATAAATAAAGTACATAATGCAACATTAAACAGTGGCACAGTGGTTAGCACTGCTACCTCACAGCGCCTGAGACCCGGGTTCAATTCCTGCCTCAGGCGACTGACTGTGTGGAGTTTGCACGTTCTCCCCTTGTCGGCGTGGGTTTCCTCCGGGTGCTCCGGTTTCCTCCCACAGTCCAAAGATGTGCAGGTCAGGTGAATTGGCCATGCGAAATTGCCCGTCATGTGAGGTAAGGGGTAAATGTAGGGGTATGTGTGGGTTACGCTTCGGTGGGTCGGTGTGGACTTGTTGGGCTGAAGGGCCTGTTTCCACACTAACGTAATCTAAACGGCCGTTTCAGGAGTGCAATTACTGATTGTCACTGCTCCAAGACTGTGTGGAGTAAAACATAATATAATAAGAATTAGCCTCTCTCTCTTTCTATCTCTACTGTACTCTGATCTCGTTGGGGCTATTAATATTTAAACTGATGATCTGTATACCCAGCAGTTCATATAGAGAACGAGGCAAAATGATTTCACAATTCTGTAATTTTTTTATATAATGACAATAATTAAACAAGGTAGGTAGTAGATATCTAATGATATAATTCATAAATTCTTATGTTCTGAACTTACTTTATGTTTTCCTTCCCGGGAAAGATTGTTTCGTGGATTATCAAAATTATGAAGTAAAAGCATTTCTTCAGGTAGCCATCGCCATCTGGAATTCACTTGAACAATTCTCAACTTTTCTCTTTCGCACAGAATAGCAGGAAAGTTATGACAGAGAAAGAGATTACTAAGCCCATCTTGTCTGCTTCAGATACCTATTATAATCCTCCTTTCCAGAAGCTGCTCCACAGCCGTGAAGGTTCCTTCTCTTCAGTTGCAGATGCTGGCTCCCATTAAATAATTTGCAAGTTATCAACTCGAGCTCCACCATTGAGCAGCGAATTCAAATCACAACACTATCCTTTCAGGAGAGGGGTTTGCTGTCGTGTCCCGGATGGTGTTTCCAGTAATCACCCTCAGTCTCTGTTCCCTGATGAATGGCCATATCCATTCGGGGTGACAAGTCCCTGTCCAAGAGCCTTGTTATTCCATACACATGTATCACGAGTAGCCTCGGCCTCCTCTGATCGAAAAGAAACAACCTGAATCCTATTCACCTTCCTGTAAATGCTGCAGCAATTTCCCTGTGCTGGGAACATTCCTGTCAGTCTCCCCTGTACTTTCTTCCAGTGCAATTCTATCCTCACCGTTACAGTGTTGCATGTTTTGCAGGGAGTGAGGGAATTAGTTCTGGGTCTGGTGCAGTGTGAGCAAGCAGTAATGTTGGGAGAGCTGACATGGAATTGTATCCCAGATGTCTGGTCGGGATCTGGGGCAGGTCGTTAATCTGGAGGAATTCACTCTGATCGAATGTGGGATCCAGTTACTCAGGATTTATGCTAAGCGTCAACCATGAAATCACCTGATGTAATTGCAGAATAACTTAGATCTCAGACTGAAAATAGCTTGTTGGATCAGAACCTTATTTGTTCTTGTTTTAATTAAGTGACCTCCTGCTGAGTCATAACCACACAATGCAACAAATTCTGTTTTGAGAACCAAACTGAACTGATAAATTAGAATAATCCAAAATCATGTACTTGTAACCCTACTCAAGACAATGCATGCATTCAATTGAAAATAAACCATCATTTCTCTGCAATACAATGCACCACTCTTGGTGCAGGTCCATTCAAAAAAATTGTAGAATCCGTATGAATTCAGAAGGCCATAAGGCCATGTCACATATGAGCAGAAATAAGGCCATTCCGCCCATGAAGTCTGCTCAGCCATTCAATCGTGGCTGGTCAGTTTTTACAAAAACGTTCATCTGCTTTGAAGCCCTCAAGAACCAAGAACCTACCTATCTCTGTTTCAAACAAACTCAATGACGTGTCCTCCGCAGCCTTCCATGGCAACGAATTCCATAGATTCACCATTGTCTGACTGAAGAAGTTTCTCCTTGTCTCCAAACTAAAGTGTCTTCCCTTTTCTGGAAGGCTGTTCCCTCGGGTCCGAGTCTCTCCTGCCAATTGAAAATCGTCTCGGCGTCCACTCTGTACAGGGCATTTAGTATTCAGATACCTAGTCATCTTTCTAAAGTGTCCCAAAGTCCGCAAACGTGATTGTTATATTAACCCTTTCATTCCTGGGATCACCTTTGTAAAAGTCCTCTGGACCTGCTTCGTGGCCAGTACATCCATCCTGAGAACTGAGGCCCAAATTACTCACAGTACACTAAATGTGGTTTGGCCATGGCTTTTCAAGCCTCAGACGTACATCACTGCTTTTATTTTCTAGTCCCCGCGATGTGTATGACAACATTGTATTTACCTGTTGTGGTACTGTTCGCCGAGCTGGGTATTTCTGGTGCAGACGTTTCGTCCCCTGTCCAGGTGACATCCTCAGTGCTTGGGAGCCTCCTGTGAAGCGCTTCTGTGATCTTTCCTCCGGCAGTTGCAGTGGTTTGAATCTGCCGCTTCCGGTTGTTAGTTCCAGCTGTCCACTGCAGTGGTCGGTATATAGGGTCCAGGTCAAAGTGCTTATTGATTGAATCTGTGGATGAGTGCCCTGTCTCTCGGAATTCCCTGGCTGTTCTCTGTTTGACTTGGCCTATAATAGTAGTGTTGTCCCAGTCGAACTCATGTTGCTTGCCCTCTGTGTGTGTGGATACTAAGGATAGGTGGTCGTGTCGTTTCGTGACTAGTTGGTGTTCATGGATGCGGATCTGGAGCTGTCTTCCTGTTTGTCCTATTCAGTGTTTCGTGCACACAAACCAACAGCCACACTCAGACAGCAACTCACCAGGACAAAGGACCCGATACCCAGCATGAGCAAAACCAATGTAGTGCACAAAATCCCATGCAAGGACTGCACAAAATACTACATAGGACAAACAGGAAGACAGCTACCGATCCGCATCCATGAAAACTAACTAGCCACGAAACGACACGATCAGCTTTCGTTCGTAACCACACACACAGAGGACAAGCAGCATGAGTTCGACTGGGACAACGCTACTATTACAGGCCAAGCCAAACAGAGAACAGCTAGGGTATTCCTAGAGGCTTGGCACTCATCCACAGATTCAATCAAGAAGCACATTGAACTGGACCCTATATACCGACCACTGCAGTGGACAGCTGGAACTGACAACCGGAAGCGGCAGATTCAAACCACTACAAATGCGGGAGGAAAGATCACAGAAGCGCTTCACATGAGGCTCCCAAACGCTGAGGATGTCACCTAGACAGGGGAGGAAACGTCTGCACCAGAAATTCCTAACTCGGCGAACAGAACCACAACAACGAGCACCCGAGCTACAAATCTTTGCACAAACCTTGTATTTACCTCCT
Organism: Chiloscyllium punctatum; assembly: GCF_047496795.1. Taxonomy (NCBI): domain Eukaryota; kingdom Metazoa; phylum Chordata; class Chondrichthyes; order Orectolobiformes; family Hemiscylliidae; genus Chiloscyllium; species Chiloscyllium punctatum. The sequence continues at coordinate 55,573,821 of NC_092768.1, forward strand.
GAGCTACCAACTCAACCTACAAGTTTACCTTAAGAGAAACTTGGACTAAGAATTTGAAGTCCATTTGCACTTTTGTTTCTGAATTTTCTCCCCAGTTAGAAAATAGTCTATGTTTCTCTTCTTCCTACCAAAGTGTATGACCTCACACTTGCCCCCGTAATCTCTGCTTGTAATATTTGGTTAAGTTACTTGCGACTTCCATCTTTTAACTAGAGCTACTAAATTCTTCCAGGAGCTAACACACAACTGAGATTTATTGTATTCAGCTTTAAGTAATCTCTTCACTATTTTCTTCAGTGCTAAACCTTCTGGTCTGGGGTGAACACCAAATTTTCACTCATCCAACTTGGTAAATCTATCATTCACTTCTCATGAACACAGATCTTTGCATCCACCCAGTTCCAAGGTCTACCAAGTACTGAAGGAATGACCCAAGGTTGAAACGGAAAAGAAAAAGGTTTCTAATTGACGATTTTTCCTTAACACCAGATTATAGAATTCTCTAACACAGCTTTGAGACTTTATTAGTAACATGGTGGCAATCTTTCGAAAACAAATGAAAGTTTATTTTTGCAGAAAGCCATTCAGTCTTCAATCAAGTTTGAAACGAGTTTCTTTAAATTGCTGTGGTTAAAGAAACACCTGCAAATTAACTATTAACTTAAGATGCGCAGAGAAGTCCAGCGGCTACTTACTCAAAAACCAGATCCAAATACATTTAAAATGTTATTGCACTTTCTACTGAAAATTACCAAAGTTTAGATCACTTGTATCCAAACTGGATGCTTTAATTAATTCAGTTGAAACTCTCGTCTCTGATTGAAATGGAGATTTCCAGAAGATTGTAAAGAGATATGCATTGCACAGCAGAAAGTCTCATTTCCCAGGCAATTCCCGTGGAGTCTGCGATTATGGGGATTCCGCAGATTTACTGTAATCTGAGACTAAATCACAGATTATCTGCTCCTGTGTGAGGGATGCCATAAAATGCTCATGTCTCATTGTCAGTGGCAGAGTCAAACTGCAAAGAATCCGGAGACACATTCGCGCACACTCAATGGTTTACGGTACTTATCAGGAGTTGCTACGATTGGAAGGGTCGTGTGAAATTCTCTCTGCTCTTGCTGAAATGGGAACATGCATTTTCACACAAATCTCTTTGTAAAGGCAGTTTACTGTACTAAATGTCGAGGTGATATTTCCACAAAGGCTTTCATTTCTACCTTCTGGCATTACCTCGGGACAGTGATATTGTGGTTCAATTGTTTGATTTAAGAAACTGAACAAACAGGTGACGACCGTGATTTAATTCCCTTTGTGACAGAACCATTGTAGAAATGAGATTTACTGGTTTATACAAATTTCAATCCGT